>NW_027413163.1:12565527-13206909 GCF_048544455.1 Silene latifolia | reverse complement strand
TGAGGTTAAAATGACATTTGCGTGGTTAATGCTTGACTTAGCTATTGAGGATATCGGTATATCAATCCTTGCAATTTCTAGTCATAAATCTCGTATATATATACTAGAATATTTCTTTGATTCATTTAGGCTCTTAAGTAAATCTCGGTTGAAACTATAGGTCAAAATTTATCACAAAATAGCTTAGTCAAAACTCTTATTAAGACTTTACATTAGTCATTTCTTCCAAAACTTTCTTTTGGTGTCCTCACGTAGTAATCTCAAGAATATAGACTTTCGATTACTTCACGTGGTCTCTTTAGTCACATAGAACTTGTTTGAGACCATAGATCTCATCCATTGGGTATACTATTCAAATCATTCTTCTTTTGCGTAGATCTCATTTACACAAGTACACAAGTTTAATCTCGCCTCGTGTGTAGTGTCCTCATTTTTCTCCCACTCTATCTTTAGAATAAATACACTAGAGATTCAAAGATAGCATATGAGACACACATAATGATGTTGAAGTATAAAGAGAACTATCTCATAGATTGACTAATAGTTTTAGATTTCGTGTGTGTACTTGGTGATTGACATTCCTATAAGAGAGTTCATAGACTCAAATTCACTTTATAAATGATCATACACAAGCCTTAAGCATGTGGACATATAATGAAACCCGTCATTATATTTGTCTATTAGATCACTTTAAGTGAATAATCTTATGTTTCTAAGAACAAGCATTTAAACATGAATTTTAGAACAAAAGGATAAAATGATAAAACGGGTGACTTGGGTTGCAAACCAAGTCACCATTATCCAAAATACAACCCATTATTCAAAATACCTTTCCATGTCGAACACGGAAACTTAAGGTTCTAAAATCCAAAACATACTTTAAAATAAGACAATGAAAAGCAAAGCTCCATAAAAGCTATCCCTAGCTTCTTGATGGTTTCTCATGCTTGCTTTTCCTTTCCCTTGTCTTTGCTTGGTGGAGGCCCTATTTACAATAAAAAGGGAGATACATTATCACAACTTTGCATCATAATACCATAGTTGAATTTAGAAACATAAAAGAAGGATAGTCATTTACCTACGGGAGTAATCTTTCCAGCTTTGATATCACCAAGGTATTTGGAACAATTTCTTTTCCAATGTCCCATACCATTACAATAATGGCATTTGTCAAGAGGACCCTTCTTGATCTTTGAAGTGCTAGCTTCATTAGGCTTAGCTTTGGTGAATGTGGGAGCTTGCTTCTTGCCCTTTCTCCCATTCTTCTTGAACTTCCCCTTACTCTTAGTGCTTATGTTAAGCACATCCTTGGGCGGGTTCACATTTAACCCCATGTCCCTCTCGGCTTGCACAAGTAACTTATGCAATTCTTCGAGAGACACATCCTTGTCTTGCATGTTAAAATTCACCCGGAATTGAACATATGCTTTCACTTTTGACAAGGAGTGTAGAATCCTATCTACAATGAGTTCTTTGGGAATTTCAACCTTTTGAATTTTCAAGGTCTCGACAAGCTCCATGAGTTTGAGCACATGAGGGCTAACCTTTTGGCCCTCTTTGAAGTCGAGATCAAAGAATGCCGCGGCCGCCTCATATTGGACGATCCGCGGAGTTTGTGAAAACATGGTCACAAGTTTGGAGTAAATCTCATTAGCATTGCCCATTTTAAAGGCTCTCCTTTGGAGGTCCGCCTCCATCGCAAATATCAAGACATTTTTCATTGCGGCGGACTCCTTTTGGTAAGCCTCATATGCTTCCCTAGTGGCGGCGGTCGACCTAGTAGTAGGTTCGGGTGGAGAGGCCTCGGTAAGGTAACGAAGCTTGTCGTCACCTTCGGCGGCTAATTTGAGTTGGGCATCCCAATCGGAGAAATTTGACCCATTGTTTTCAAGTTTACATCGATCCATGAAGGATCGGAGCCAAGACGAACTAGCGAGAGGCGTGGCATTAGGGGTTGGTGTTGCCATTTGTTATGAGAAAAGAGAAGTGGTCTACAAAACAAAATAGAAGGAGTAAAACAAATGTCGTTTTAATAATAATACTCGTAAAATGTATGAATTAAACAAGTTTTATGCATTTTTCTAGTGACCTCTACCCAACTAGATAAATGGATCCAAGACCCAAATTCATATTAACTTAGGCACGGGGTAGCCGATGAAACCTTTATCAATATAACTCGGTGGATTAACTTTTTAATCGATTCTACTTTTAGAACTCTTGGTCGATAAAATTACTCTAATGTTTATCTATAGCCCAAAACACATCAACAAGGGCACGGGGTAGCCGATGAAACCCTTATCAATTACTTTTGTTGAGTTCAATCCAAATTTCGAATAAATGTGTCCATTATCCAAACCCACATCAACTTAGGCACGGGGTAGCCGATGAAACCCTTATCAACATGAATTCGGTGGATTAGACATTTATCACCCACTTCCCCTACGTAACAAGGTTTGTACCCCGGGGTAGCCGAGTGCACTCTCTCGCGAAATAGGTTTTCATGGTTTCTACTATTTGGTAAGGCTATGTCTCAATTAATTGTTTTAGCGAGAGGTCATGTCAATTTATTATCTATCACGTTTTAAGTGAACTAAAGCGGTGAACTACGATAATTCTAATTGACACGGTCGATAAACTCGATAAAATGACAATGCATGTTTTAGTTATGGCGATTTAGCGATTCATGCGACATAAAATAAAATGCAAGCATAAAAATAAATAAATCCTAGTATGGCCTTCCTAAAAATAGAAAACTATTTAACTATTACATATTCGGAAACCAACTCCATTGGTCCCTTGAACTTCGGTTGTGGCACGTATCTCGAGGTAACACCGTCTTTATGTATCGCCATTCTTGAAGAAATCCGTCTTTGGGAACTCCGGAATGAATAAAATTACATAAAGAATTACATAATTTCCTATTATACATTTGTAACTAAAATAAAATAAATCTATTAAATTACAAAACGGTGATACGAGATCACAATAAAATTACAACCGAATCGATATTCCCATACATTTCGGGAAATACCAATTAAAATCTAAGGCCATACTAAGTAAATTACATAATTCAAAATTACATAAATGAAAATTATGACAATCATAAAGAAAATGCAGCATTATAATATGTATGAACATGCCCAATTTTATGCTAAATCGCCTTTAAATAGCCAATATCGTATATTACTTGGTTTTTACGGATTTGCGTGATTTCAACATTTTATAATCACAAAAATTACATAAATTCATATTTATGCATAAGTTAATCACCCTAACCTCTTAGGACTCAAAATTTAGTCTTCACTAATTATTTGACCATAATTAACTCATATTTCTAAAATTGTTCATTAATAGTCCAAAAAATACAAAAATAAGCTATTAAACTTCAAATAAATCACAAAATTTCAAATAAATCACAAAATTTGAAATTTAAACTCATGAACATTCTGGAAAAATACCATGACACTCATAATGTTCAAAAACTTAGGTTAAAAAGTTCGACATATTTCCGGAAAAACAATGTTGCGATTTATCGGTTTTAACTAAATAATCATAAAAACATGTGAAAAATTATATTCATTAACTTTTCAATTTTAGATCTCAAAAAGATAATAAAATGCAATATTAGACGTTTTTCCTAAGTCATAGATTATGTTTTATTAATTTTTCACTAATAATGTCACTATTTATGCTATTTTTCTTCAAAAATCCATAAATCATGCAAAAAGACTTCTTTATAGCCAATTATTTTACACACATCTTGTAAAATTGCATGTGACAACATGTTAAATTTCTATGACCATATTCGAAATTTAACTCATATTAACCTATTTTTCACCTAAATCCGAATTTAATAATGAAAAATCCATTTTTCGAGCATAACAAGTCCAAAATTTATGAAAATTTACAGGTTATCTCAAAATAATATATGTGACAACATATCCAAAAATCACTGGAAAATTCGAAGTATAGCTAATTTTAGACCAAAAATGACATTTTTACTCATAAAATCATATTTAAATGCCATTATTGTAAAATATGAACAATAAAAATCCGTAAAATTAACCAAAATATCCTAAAACATTTTAGGACCAGAAATATTAACATGCATGAATTAATTTTGTGATATCTCATAATAACACAAATTTTACAAGTTTTATATGTTATTCTTATAACTCGGAATAACTTTTAACCGATTTGCATGCAAACAACCGTGGCTCTGATACCAATTGAAGGAAAAGTAGATCTATATAAATACTAACATACTCATATATGTATAAATTAATTTGTCATAAAATTAAAGATGGAGCTTATGCATGCAAACTAATTAATAAAATGAGAAAGAAACATTATTCTTACAATGGGTATTTCGGTTTTATGGGCACAAAAGAAATCTCCTTTTCTTTTGTTCTTGAGCTTTCCCTTATGGATGAACCAAGATCCAAGTATAGGATCTCTCCCTAAGCTTAATACCCAAGGCTTACTCTAAATTAGAATTAATATTATAAGGACTAGTACAATATTAATCTTATAGAAAATTGACCCAAAATATTATGTAACACTTGAATATTTCGGTTTATTGAGAGAGGAAGAAGAGAATTATTTTTCTCTCTAGAATTGATATTTGGATGAGTGTTAGAATGAATTAGTGATACACAACATTTTGTATAATATTAGGTAAAAATATCAAAAACCATGATGGTTTTTGTCTTCTCAAAACCGGGTGGAAGGGGGCTTTTTGGGTGAGCCAATGCATGCAATTGTTGCTCTTAACAATGTTTAATAGGGTTGCATGGCTAGACAATTAGGTAATCATTGTGTTTACTAATAAGTTAAACAACACAATATTAACCTAATACCCCTTTAATTTCGGTACAATCATAATATGGAGTCCATATTATTTTTGTCAATTTCTCAATATGTAACATGTCACATGTAGCATAAATTTGTTATGTATTTTTAACATATTAAAAATCAACGTATTATTAAAATACGTCACATACAAAATTGACTTAGTAATTTCATAATTACTTGTACCAAAATATTTTACCAATTATAAATCACAACAGATTGTATTTATAATAATTCATTCAATTCCGATTGTTTCTTTAAACAATAATTTCATCCGAGTAATGATACAATTCGATTACTTAGACCGTATCTCATTTAATCACATTTCAATATGATACGTAAATTTTACTTCCAAAATCGTCCGTCAATTTTCAAGTAATTTAATTAACTCGTAACGTTATACGATTAATTAAATAATCAATTAAGAGTGTTGCCCTATAGGTATGACCTAGGGGGTCAACTGATCACCACCGTCACACGACAATAATGTCAAACTCTAGTCAGCCAATCATTACCGATATATGTTGACCAGTTGACAGTAAAATATTACTTCCCAATTGTATTCTTTATAATGATACTTAAACATGTGATCATCATGATCAACAGTCGTGATCGCATTATTGTCGGAGGACACATATTCCAACAACTTTTGCTTTATGGGTTTGGCTCCGGGTTTAATGGGTATTCTGTGCTCTGCAATCTCCCTGTCAATCCTGGGCATGTCTTTGTAGGACCAGGCGAATACGTCTTTGTATTCGTGCAGGAGGTCAATGAACTGCCGTCTTTCCGCGGGGTCAAGGGTGGTCCCTATCCTAAGTTCCTGAGGTGTGTTGTCGGTTCCTACGTTAATAGGTTCGGTCTCCTCAATGATGGGGGTCCTAGTTTCCCGTTTGTCGAGTTCTTTGGCTATGTGAGGTGTGTAGTCACTCAAGTCAAATTCCTCACGATCGTTCAGAATTGCATTGCAGTTAAATTGAGACGAGTCATAAGCAAACTTAGCATTCATTAAGTTAATTTGAGCGAGAAGCTCGGATAGGACAAACATATTATAATGCAATTCCTTTTTGGCACCAATGTCTCATAAACATGTTATAATGCAATTTACTACTTGTAGAGGAATAACAATGCTTACCCATTTTTCCACAAGTATGAATATTGCCAAATAATATCATACCATCCACCCTAATTACCATTATTTATGTTATAATGCAACTACCATGATATTAATTCTAATTAATGCACAAATAACATCCATATCATTAAAAATAAGTAGGGAAACCCTACCTCTTATTAATCTTCCACAACCTTTAAGCTAAGGGCTAGAAGTGCTTCTCAATGAAGTCTCCTCCTACATAATCCATAGCTAATTATTAGTTATTACTATAACATACTATAACAATAACAATACTAATTAACCTCTAATTATCCCATTAATTTAGTCATAACCCTAATTAATTTTCTAAACGACATGCTAATTAGTTATGCTTTACTAATTAAAGACAAAGAGGACAAGAGTGAACATAATCTTACCACAATATGAACAAATAGCAAGAGTAAGGATTTGAGAATGAATTCTTCAAGAAGTGTGTGCTAGATCTTGAGGATAAGGTATATGATATTTTTAGAGGTTTTTAGAGAGTGGTAGCGTAAAGTGGTGTTGGTTGGGGGGTGGCTACTAGTGAAAGAAATTTGAATAGATAAGGCTTTGAGAGTGATATACCACCTACCAACCTCGTGTAAAAAGCTGGACAGCGACATGTCACTTGATCGAGTGAAGCTCCAATGCAGTGTCACTCAATCGAGTGACGCTATTTCATAAACTTCCAGCCATTCCCTAGATTCCACTCGGTCCCCCACTCAGTATTTATGAAATTTTATTAAAGTGCGTTGTTTTGTTGTCTTTTGTTATTCACTACCTTGGTCAATCGAAATGGTAACGCATTTCAACACTAAAATAACGAGTCATTTCAAATTTGGTTCAATGAGTGCGATAAAAAATTTACAGGTTTTTAACGCTTAAATAAATACGACAATTAGTCTTGCTAAAAACGGGTCGGAGCAAGTGACGGGTAATGCCACTTACAAAACGAATAGGGGGGACAAGGTGGGGGCACCTCCATGTGCTTCCCTCTCTCCTCTATTTGGGTCATTTGCGAGAGAAAATGGTATCCGTCACTCCAAAGTGACGGATACGTGACGTCACAAATGAGATTTTGGGTAAATACGAGGTGTGATGGAATCGAATTGAAGTTGGGTTTGACCGGTCTACTGACAGTAAATCACGGGCTCAAAACACCTGCCCCTGTATATTGGACCTTGGACTGTCCTTTGATTCTTGTAGCTCATTTGAGGCCGAAAAAACCCTTTGGTGTAGTAGTGAGAGGACAGTCAAAGCAGCCTAAGCCCCCCACGGTATTAATTTCTCGCTATTTCCATTGTTTCCTGCTTGTTGCTTTTGGTATGATCTGGGCATCTCTTACATTTCAATTTTATTAATTAATGTGGGAATTCATTTCATTATAAAGTATCACAAATTCAAAATTATGCTTACATAATTCATCCATTAATACTGGTTTCATTGAAGTATATTACTGTATATGATTTGGGCATTGCTTTTTGTTTAGATTCCTTGCAAAAAGTTTGATTCTTGTCGTCTATCTTTTGCTATGTCTCCCATATGCTTTTACTATTGTTTGATAACTTAGTAAAATAATTGATTACAAAGCATATTGTTTATCTTGTGTTACACTGAATTATTCCTCCCCTCTTAAATTTATCAGTAAGTGACAAAATGGTGGAAGATAGTATGGCATCTACTCGCGCTGTCGTGTTCAAGGAATCCGAGAACTTGGAAGGAAAACGCCCAAAGATTGAAGGCTATGATTTTAATCAAGGTGTAAATTATTCAGAGTTGCTAAACTCGTTTATTTCTACTGGTTTTCAAGCCTCCAATCTTGGAGATACCATTCAACTAGTTAATCAAATGGTTGGTACTTTTTTTTCTTTTCTTTTTATAAAGAGTGTTGTGTCACATTCTTGGTTGCTGTTGTTTTGATTTCATTTTTGTGTGAATGAAGCTGGAGTGGAGGCTGGCAGATGAGGAGCCTGTAAATGATTGCACTGAGGAAGAGAAGGATCCTAGCTTCAGAGAATCTACCAGGTGCAAACTGTTCTTGGGCTTTACTTCAAATCTTATTTCCTCTGGTGTTCGTGATACTGTTCGCTATCTGGTTAAACATCATATGGTAAGTACAACCGAACACTTTTCCTTCTTCTACTTTGAGCGTTTGTGCTACTTACAACCCATAGGCAGGCCATGTCCTATTCCATTTCTCTTCTCTAAGTGAAGTTGATCCGTTGATGTTTTAACATAATTCGGTAGCTCTTGAGAATCTTATCAAACGGTTTGACCAACCCAAATACTTATTGCTCCTTCAATTATATGGGCAATTGATTCATCAAAACTGTCTCTTATAAATTTTTTGTGATACAATAGTTTGTTCTCGGGGTTTTAGCGAGGTTGTAATGAGTCAGAGCAGAAATGAAAGCATTAACACTGTGGAGTAGCAAATGTTGGTAATTTAAGTGTAATTACCAGTTCATTTTAGCGTATTCAGGTTTGGTTCGTAGATGAGTAAGTTCGTTATAATATAATGTAAGTTCGGGTAGTACGGAGTGTACACTTGCATAATTGTTAACGAATTTATGGTATAGTTTTCGTTTGAAAGACCATGACGGAGTGGTTCGGGGGCAACTGCCGTCGAAACTTTGACGGATTTTAATTTCCGCAACAGGAATGAAATAAGTCGGAATTTGTGAAGAGTTGCATCTCTTCACAAATACATTCCCCTGATTCATCTCATTTCTATATAAATAGACATGGATTGAAGATGTTTGAGATATATAAAAATAATCTCATCTTCTGCATTATAGAACGACATAACAATCTACACACAATACTTCTGAATTACTTCTCTGATTTTTGGTTTGTGCCCAAAATCAGAGGGACACTGTCTTATCTCAATAGGAAATTCGGTTTAACCCGGGCACAAATAAAGGTCGAATTGTTCTATTAGGAAAGCGAAGTCGATTCGGTGTGGTTAATTATTGTCAATCCTTATTCGTGAAAATCAATTTTCTAATAATCTAATAGAACAATTTTCGAATCGCAAATGGTAAGGAAATGACAATGAAGGTTAACAAACTGGAGAAGTTTGAGGGTGTTCATTTCTGAGATGAAATCTATATGCAGGACGATACTGACATATGGAAAACAGGGAGATTTGGTTTGCGATTGTTATTTTCAGAATGCATGTTTGTTTATTGCGAGATATATCGTATCGAAACTGGGACAATCAATTCTTTTGCGGATTGACAAATTTGGCCAGTTTTGGGTCATTTTACGATTTCATTGTAAAATGACAAAATGGGCATGCAAGTTGAAACTTTGCGAGCAGTGAAGCGGTTCCATAATTTTCTTCTAAGATGTCTCATGCTAATGGTTTAATATGCAATATATTAAATGGTGCAAGACTTGTTGTGCTTTTGTTAGCAAGTTCAATCTTTGAACAATATCACATCAGATAAGTAAAATTTTTATCATAAAAGTTATACATATTTAGTTTGGTAGTTCAATAGTCAATCAACATATTGCTTGGCTTGAGTAATAAGATTGGCTTGTGTTTTTTGTTACATTAATTTGAGAATCAAGATAGGGAGGCATGATAGGGTGAAATCATACTCCACTAGTCTTACTGCCTAACGATGATGGGATCGCCATGCGAAACAAAATCAGAATCTGTAATTTTGGTACAGTTTGAAGTTCGTTACTTCGTTACTTGGTTTCAAGCGCCTTGTGGTGTTGTTGGCATTGTTCTTCAATGTGAACTATAAGGCGGTTCTTTGCATTTCATGTTTGCCATGAATGTATTGGCAATAAGATCTCTAACTGAAAGACACTGCTAAGATAAGTATACATATACTCCTTCTTACTCTGTTCGTGTTTGGTTCACATTGTCTTTGATATATAACTGGTGATAATGGTTATCATTTATGTAAATAATTATGTTTACATTTGCTTTAGTATTCTTGATATTCTAAACAAGCATACATGTCTGAAATCAAATGATGATTTAGATAATTAATTTGACTGGTATGTTAATGTAAATTATTACATGCCTTAGCGTGATAAATAAAACTGATTTATTAAATTAATGATGCAAGTAATTTTAATTCATGTGTTGGGTTTTGTTGTTCGATCTGCATGTATAATTCGCATTTTGATGTATAACATCATCCATGATTAGGAGATTTGATGACTAACTATGCTAAGCATGGTGGCAGTAGTTCAATGATTACTCAATTTATCAAATTGTTTTCTAAATGGCATTTTTTTCGTGAAGATTAGTGGGCATGTACACCAAATTTTGATGGAATTGACTAGTTTGAAGTTAATTAATGGCAGAGTATGTTTAATTTTTGATGAAATGAAATCTGATGCTTGGAATAGGAAAAGTTGTTTAATGACTCATATGATGAATTCACCATGTCGATATTATTTTTGCATGTAAAATAGTATTTCTGATTAGATAATTTATTTTCATGTTAAACACTCTTTTGGTGGGTTAAATACTTGGTATGGTCAAAATTAAGTGGTTATACATATGCATTGATTGTTTATTAGGACTATGAAGAAATTTCTTAGTTGGTATTTAATTTTTTAATGTGAAGAACATAAGGTATTGATTCTATGGAATCAGTGTAATACGGAGAATTATAAATTATTAATATATATACCCTCTCCTTGGCATGATACACAAAAATGTAAAGTTGAGCGGTATCATTCAAGTACTTGTATGACTCGATAGTATAGTGTAATGGTCTTTTAGGTGGTGTCAAGTTCCGGTTCTGTGATGACTTTAGACACTCTAGTTTGTTTTGAAGAGGAGTGGGGTACATACTCCTCAAAACTTATTTTATGTTAAGTTGGTCTCATTGTAAATATTAAATTTTGATCAAAGGTGGCTTTTTGGATCCTACGTCACATTAAATTTTAATCTAGGTGGCTTTTTGGATCCTACGTGGCTTTGTCTAGGTGGCATTTATTTGTCATTTTAGGGTAGCCTTTTAATTATATTTTATAGATTACAAACAAGTGGTATGCTTTTCAAATGTACAATTCATGACATGTAATAAATGCTCAATCCAACATTAACTCACCCTTTTTGGCACCAATGTCTCATAAACATGTTATAATGCAATTTACTACTTGTAGAGAAATAACAATGCTTACCCATTTTTCCACAAGTAAGAATATTGCCAAATAATATCATACCATCCACCCTAATTACCATTATTTATGTTATAATGCAACTACCATGATATTAATGCTAATTAATGCACAAATAACATCCATATCATTAAAAATAAGTAGGGAAACCCTACCTCTTATTAATCTTCCACAACCTTTAAGCTAAGGGCTAGAAGTGCTTCTCAATGAAGTCTCCTCCTACATAATCCATAGCTAATTATTAGTTATTACTAAAACATACTATAACAATAACAATACTAATTAACCTCTAATTATCCCATTAATTTAGTCATAACCCTAATTAATTTTCTAAACGACATGCTAATTAATTATGCTTTACTAATTAAAGACAAAGAGGACAAGAGTGAACATAATCTTACCACAATATGAACAAATAGCAAGAGTAAGGATTTGAGAATGAATTCTTCAAGAAGTGTGTGCTAGATCTTGAGGATAAGGTATATGATATTTTTAGAGGTTTTTAGAGAGTGGTAGCGTAAAGTGGTGTTGGTTGGGGGGGGTGGCTACTAGTGAAAGAAATTTGAATAGATAAGGCTTTGAGAGTGATATACCACCTACCAACCTCGTGTAAAAGTCGGACAAATGACAGTCACTTGATCGAGTGAAGCTCCAATGTAGTGTCACTCAATCGAGTGACGATGTTTCATAAACTTCCAGCCATTTCCTAGATTCCACTCGGTCCCCCACTCAGTATTTATGAAATTTTATTAAAGTGCGTTGTTTTGTTGTCTTTTGTTATTCACTACCTTGGTCAATCGAAATGGTAACGCATTTCAACACTAAAATAACGAGTCATTTCAAATTTGGTTCAATTGAGTGCGATAAAAAATTTACAGGTTTTTAACGCTTAAAAAAATACGACAATTAGTCTTGCTGAAGACGGGTCGGAGCAAAGGACGGGTAATGCCACTTACAAAACGAATAGGGGGGACAAGGTGGGGGCACCTCCATGTGCTTCCCTCTCTCCTCTATTTGGGTCATTTGCGAGAGAAAATGGTATCCGTCACTCTAAAGTGACGGATACGTGCCGTCACAAATGAAATTTTGGGTAAATACGAGGTGTGATGGAATCGAATTAAAGTTGGGTTTGACAGGTCTACTGACAGTAAATCACGGGCTCAAAACACCTGCCCCTGTATATTGGACCTTGGACTGTCCTTTGATTCTTGTAGCTCATTTGAGGCCTAAAAAACCCTTTGGTGTAGTAGTGAGAGGACAGTTAAAGCAGCCTAAGCCCCCCACGGTATTAATTTCTCGCTATTTCCATTGTTTCCTGCTTGTTGCTTTTGGTATGATCTGGGCATCTCTTACATTTCAATTTTATTAATTAATGTGGGAATTCATTTCATTATAAAGTATCACAAATTCAAAATTATGCTTACATAATTCATCCATTGCTACTGGTTTCATTGAAGTATGTTACTGTATATGATTTGGGCATTGCTTTTTGTTTAGATTCCGTGCAAAAAGTTTGATTCTTGTCGTCTATCTTTTGCTATGTCTCCCATATGCTTTTACTATTGTTTGATAACTTAGTAAAATAATTGATTACAAAGCATATTGTTTATCTTGTGTTACACTGAATTATTCCTCCCTTCTTAAATTTATCGATGAAGTGACAAAATGGTGGAAGATAGTATGGCATCTACTCGCGATGTCGTGTTCAAGGAATCCGAGAACTTGGAAGGAAAACGCCCAAAGATTGAAGGCTATGATTTTAATCAAGGTGTCAATTATTCGAGTTCCTAAACTCGTTTGTTTCTCTTTGGTTTTCAAGCCTCCAATCTTGGAGATGCCATTCAACTAGTTAATCAAATGGTTGGTACTTTTTTTTTTTTTTTTAAAGAGTGTTGTGTCACATTCTTGTTTGTTGTTGTTTTGATTTCATTTTTGTGTGAATAAAGTGGAGTGGAGGTGGCGGATGAGGAGCCTGTAAATGATTGCACCGAGGAAGAGAAGGATCCTAGCTTCGAGAATCTACCAGTGCAAACTGTTCTTGGGCTTTACTTCAAATCTTATTTCCTCTCGGTGTTCGTGACACTCGTTTCGCTATCTGTTCAACATCATATGGTAAGTACAACCGAACACTTTTCCTTCTTCTACTTTGAGCGTTTGTGCTACTTACAACCCATAGGCATGCCATGTCCTATTCCATTTCTCTTCTCTAAGTGAAGTTGATCCGTTGATGTTTTAACATAATTCGGTAGCTCTTGAGTCTCTTATCAAACGGTTTGACCAACCCAAATACTTATTGCTCCTTAAATTATATGGGCAATTGATTCATCAAAACTGTCTCTTATAAAGTTTTTGTGATACAATAGTTGTTTGTTTTCGGGGTTTTAGCGAGGTTGTAATGAGTCGGAGAGCGAAATGAAAGCATTAACACTGTGGAGTAGCAAATGTTGGTAATTTAAGTGTAATTACCGGTTCATTTTAGCGTATTCGTTTTGGTTCGTAGATGGTTAAGTTCGTTATAATATAATGTAAGTTCGGGTAGTACGGAGTGTACACTTGCATAATTGTTAACGAATTTATGGTATAGTTTTCGTTTGAAAGACTATGACGGAGTGGTTCGGGGCAAATCCGTCGAAACTTTGACGGATTTTAATTCCCGCAACAGGAATGAAATAAGTCGGAATTTGTGAAGAGTTGCATCTCTTCACAAATACATTCCCCTGATCCATCTCATTTCTATATAAATAGACATGGATTGAAGATGTTTGAGGTATAGAAAAATAATCTCATCTTCTGCATTATAGAACGACATAACAATCTACACACAATACTTCGAATTACTTCTCGATTTTTGGTTTGTGCCCAAAATCGAGAGGGACACTGCCTTATCTCAATAGGAAATTCGGTTTAACCCGGGCACAAATAAAGGTCGAATTGTTCTATTAGGAAAGCGAAGTCGATTCGGTGTGGTTAATTATTGTCAATCCTTATTCGTGCAAATCAATTTTCTAATAATCTAATAGAACAATTTTCGAATCGCAAATGGTAAGGAAATGACAATGAAGGTTAACAAACTGGAGAAGTTTGAGGGTGTTCATTTCTGAGATGAAATCTATATGCAGGACGATACTGACATATGGAAAACAGGGAGATTTGGTTTGCGGTTGTTATTTTCAGAATGCATGTTTGTTTATTGCGAGATATATCGTATCGAATCTGGGACAATCAATTCTTTTGCGGATTGACAAATTTGGCCAGTTTTGGGTCATTTTACGATTTCATTGTATAATGACAAAATGGGCATGCAAGTTGAAACTTTGTGAGCAGTGAAGCGGTTCCATAATTTTCTTCTAAGATGTCTCATGCTAATGGTTTAATATGCAATATATTAAATGGTGCAAGACTTGTTGTGCTTTTGTTAGCAAGTTCAATCTTTGAACAATATCACATCAGATAAGTAAAATTTTTATCATAAAAGTTATACATATTTAGTTTGGTAGTTCAATAGTCAATCAACATATTGCTTGGCTTGAGTAATAAGATTGGCTTGTGTTTTTTGTTACATTAATTTGAGAATCAAGATAGGGAGGCATGATAGGGTGAAATCATACTCCACTAGTCTTACTGCCTAACGATGATGGGATCGCTATGCGAAACAAAATCAGAATCTGTAATTTTGGTACAGTTTGAAGTTCGTTACTTCGTTACTTGGTTTCAAGCGCCTTGTGGTGTTGTTGGCATTGTTCTTCAATGTGAACTATAAGGCGGTTCTTTGCATTTCATGTTTGCCATGAATGTATTGGCAATAAGATCTCTAACCGAAAGACACTTTGCTAAGATAAGTATACATATACTCCTTCTTACTCTGTTCGTGTTTGGTTCACATTGTCTTTGATATATAACTGGTGATAATGGTTATCATTTATGTAAATAATTATGTTTACATTTGCTTTAGTATTCTTGATATTCTAAACAAGCATACATGTCTGAAATCAAATGATGATTTAGATAATTAATTTGACTGGTATGTTAATGTAAATTATTACATGCCTTAGTGTGATAAATAAAACTGATTTATTAAATTAATGATGCAAGTAATTTTAATTCATGTGTTGGGTTTTGTTGTTCGATCTGCATGTATAATTCGTATTTTGATGTATAACATCATCCATGATTAGGAGATTTGATGACTAACTATGCTAAGCATGGTGGCAGTAGTTCAATGATTACTCAATTTATCAAATTATTTTCTAAATGGCATTTTTTTCGTGAAGATTAGTGGGCATGTACACCAAATTTTGATGGAATTGACTAGTTTGAAGTTAATTAATGGCAGAGTATGTTTAATTTTTGATGAAATGAAATCTGATGCTTGGAATAGGAAAAGTTGTTTAATGACTCATATGATGAATGCACCATGTAGATATTATTTTTGCATGTAAAATAGTATTTCTGATTAGATAATTTATTTTCATGTTAAACACTCTTTTGGTGGGTTAAATACTTGGTATGGTCAAAATTAAGTGGTTATACATATGCATTGATTGTTTATTAGGACTAAGAAGAAATTTCTTAGTTGGTATTTAATTTTTTAATGTGAAGAACATAAGGTATTGATTCTATGGAATCAGTGTAATACGGAGAATTATAAATTATTAATATATATACCCTCTCCTTGGCATGATACACGGGAATGTAAAGTTGAGCGGTATCATTCAAGTACTTGTATGACTCGATAGTATAGTGTAATGGTCTTTTAGGTGGTGTCAAGTTCCGGTTCTGTGATGACTTTAGACACTCTAGTTTGTTTTGAAGAGGAGTGGGGTACATACTCCTCAAAACTTATTTTATGTTAAGTTGGTCTCATTGTAAATATTAAATTTTGATCAAAGTTATTTATTAATCTTAGTGTATGTCATGTTAAATATATTTAAATATATTTGTTGATCAATTGATTTAATGATAATGATCATGCCTTTGTGATGCGGTTACTGTGCATTGTCTTGTGAAATGATTGTGTTGTAGATGAGTGTCATCATGACATGCTCTCTTGAATATAATACACGGAATTATGTATATTGAGTGGTAACATATGATTCACATATGTGGCTTGTTAGAAATATAAGTGTATCATATGAGAAGGTCGTTCAAATTGTGTTATTTCTTACATTGAGTATTATGTGAGATGAACATACATGTCCATAAGAATGTTTATAGAAAATAGTGTTTAGATCAATGAATATTTGATCGATTATTTAACAATGTGGTGATCGGTTATTTAATAATGTTGTTAGTGTGCTAACTGTTTTGTATGATTGTTTAACATGTTAATATCTTGTGTAAAGCATTTTAAAGTTTAATTATTTAATTGGTTTATTTACCATATAATCTCGGGAATGATGGTTTGTGAAAACCATGGTGAGATTATGGAGTCATGGTGGTTTATCATGTAAGAGATAAGTCAATAGCATTGAATGTACAATTATTGACAATCCGGTTATGGAGTTGTAATGTGTTGTAGCATTATTGACAAGTTGGTCTTTGACACAAAGCAAAGATTATTTACCTGGTAAAAGGTGGTTTTGTCATCATGTTCTTCTATGAAGGACATGGGGGAGGTAATATGATCCTCGGTATTAGGATCAAGTGTGAGAGTATGATTGTTATTCTCCGGTTAATACTCTCAAAGGTCGAGTATGGTGCTTTTATCCAATAATGAAATTGGAGATGACTCGGGTTTTCAGAAGGGCTTATTTATTGTGGTTTGACAAGTTGAGTAAGTATACTAGTTTACCTAGTACTCATCCTTGGCAAGCTATTAGGCAAGTGTGAAAATGTATAAAGTAAACCATGAATTATGGTTTGTCCTATGTTGGTTTTCCTTCGTTATAGAGGGATAATGTTATGCAAATTGATTTACCAATGTAGATGGTCATTTCTACAAATTTACAGGTTTTTAACGCTTAAATAAATACGACAATTAGTCTTGCTGAAGACGGGTCGGAGCAAGTGACGGGTAATGCCACTTACAAAACGAATAGGGGGGACAAGGTGGGGGCACCTCCTTGTGCTTCCCTCTCTCCTCTATTTGGGTCATTTGTGAGAGAAAATGGAATCCGTCACTCCAAAGTGACGGATACGTGCCGTCACAAATGAGATTTTGGGTAAATACGAGGTGTGATGGAGTCTAATTGAAGTTGGGTTTGACCGGTCTACTGACAGTAAATCACGGGCTCAAAACACCTGCCCCTTTATATTGGACCTTGGACTGTCCTTTGATTCTTGTAGCTCATTTGAGGCCGAAAAAACCCTTTGGTGTAGTAGTGAGAGGACAGTCAAAGCAGCCTAAGCCCCCCACGGTATTAATTTCTCGCTATTTCCATTGTTTCCTGCTTGTTGCTTTTGGTATGATCTGGGCATCTCTTACATTTCAATTTTATTAATTAATGTGGGAATTCATTTCATTATAAAGTATCACAAATTCAAAATTATGCTTACATAATTCATCCATTGCTACTGGTTTCATTGAAGTATGTTACTGTATATGATTTGGGCATTGCTTTTTATTTAGATTCCTTGCAAAAAGTTTGATTCTTGTCGTCTATCTTTTGCTATGTCTCCCATATGCTTTTACTATTGTTTGATAACTTAGTAAAATAATTGATTACAAAGCATATTGTTTATCTTGTGTTACACTGAATTATTCCTCCCCTCTTAAATTTATCAGTAAGTGACAAAATGGTGGAAGATAGTATGGCATCTACAGCGCTGTCGTGTTCAAGGAATCCGAGAACTTGGAAGGAAAACGCCCAAAGATTGAAGGCTATGATTTTAATCAAGGTGTCAATTATTCAGAGTTGCTAAACTCGTTTGTTTCTACTGGTTTTCAAGCCTCCAACCTTGGAGATGCCATTCAACTAGTTAATCAAAAGGTTGGTACTTTTTTTTTTTTTTTTTAAAGAGTGTTATGTCACATTCTTGTTTGCTGTTGTTTTGATTTCATTTTTGTGTGAATGAAGCTGGAGTGGAGGCTGGCAGATGAGAGCCTGTAAATGATTCCACTGAGGAAGAGAAGGATCCTAGCTTCAGAGAATCTACCAGGTGCAAACTGTTCTTGGGCTTTACTTCAAATCTTATTTCCTCTGGTGTTCGTGACACTGTTCGCTATCTGGTTCAACATCATATGGTAAGTACAACTGAACACTTTTCCTTCTTCTACTTTGAGCGTTTGTGCTACTTACAACCCATAGGCAGGCCATGTCCTATTCCATTTCTCTTCTCTAAGTGAAGTTGATCCGTTGATGTTTTAACATAATTCGGTAGCTCTTGAGTCTCTTATCAAACGGTTTGACCAACCCAAATACTTATTGCTCCTTCAATTATATGGGCAATTGATTCATCAAAACTGTCTCTTATAAATTTTTTGTGATACAATAGTTGTTTGTTCTCGGGGTTTTAGCGAGGTTGTAATGAGTCAGAGCAGAAATGAAAGCATTAACACTGTGGAGTAGCAAATGTTGGTAATTTAAGTGTAATTACCGGTTCATTTTAGCGTATTCAGGTTTGGTTCGTAGATGGGTAAGTTCGTTATAATATAATGTAAGTTCGGGTAGTACGGAGTGTACACTTGCATAATTGTTAACGAATTTATGGTATAGTTTTCGTTTGAAAGACTATGACGGAGTGGTTCGGGGGCAACTGCCGTCGAAACTTTGACGGATTTTAATTCCCGCAACAGGAATGAAATAAGTCGGAATTTGTGAAGAGTTGCATCTCTTCACAAATACATTCCCCTGATCCATCTCATTTCTATATAAATAGACATGGATTGAAGATGTTTGAGATATAGAAAAATAATCTCATCTTCTGCATTATAGAACGACATAACAATCTACACACAATACTTCTGAATTACTTCTCTGATTTTTGGTTTGTGCCCAAAATCAGAGGGACACTGTCTTATCTCAATAGGAAATTCGGTTTAACCCGGGCACAAATAAAAGTCGAATTGTTCTATTAGGAAAGCGAAGTCGATTCGGTGTGGTTAATTATTGTCAATCCTTATTCGTGCAAATCAATTTTCTAATAATCTAATAGAACAATTTTCGAATCGCAAATGGTAAGGAAATGACAATGATGCCTACCCCAAAGAAGCCAGAGGAGTCCGACTCAGCAGAGCCGGAGAAGAAGCCCTAGTCGGAAAAGGAGTCCTTCCCGCTACGAGGAGAGGAGCCGGACTAGGAATGCGAGGAGTCGATCGCCGCGTGTCGTTCGACACGTGGTCAGACAGCCCCTCAGTGCCTATGTCCTTGAAACCGCCGTGCCAACCAAGCTGAAGTTGCCGGCGCTCATATACAAAGGGGATAGCGACCCCACCGACCATGCCGAGGCTTTTGAGTCGTACATGTCGGAGTGGGAACAACCCGACGAAGTCTGGTGCCGAGTCTTCCCAACGACCTTGCATGGGATGGCTCAAAGTTGGTACAAGGGGCTGCCCGACGGCTCGGTATACTGTTACGCCGACCTAAGGGACGCCTTTTTAGCCCAGTACTCTTGCAATAAGAGGAGAGCCGTGGAGACATCGGATCTCCTGACTATCAGACAGGAGGGGGGCGAGTCTCTACGAAGCTATGTGAAGAGGTTCGACACCAAGGTTCAGCAGATTCGGGAGATTAATCCCGAGGCCGGCGGCCTTCGCAGACGATGAAAGGCCTCCCAAGGGGAGACTTGATAAACGAGCTCATCAAGTACGGAGGCCTGGGCTTGGATGCCGCCAGGAAGATGGCCGACCAAGCCATCAAGGTAGAGGACTATCACAAGACTTGGGTAGGCCACAGCGAGGCTGGGCACTCAGAGAAGAAGAGCCACCGGGAGGACAACCCGGATGAAAGACGCCGTGACGATAATAGGTCACGGTCTGACAAGTCTGCCAGAAACAGAACTCGGCGGGCGCCGGGGGGAGTTCGGGACTGTACTACCAAAAGCGGTACAATGATCACACCCCCCTGGTTGTATCTGCTGCCGAGGTCTTCGCCCTGAGCAAAAACGAGGGTCAGGAGTGGGAAAGGCCCCCTAGGCCCAGGAGTGACGGGGACACAACGACCGATACGCTAGAAGAAACGTATACTCAGTACAGTTGAGACGCAAATCTAGCCGCCTCGGCCAACCAAAGGCCCGGCAGAGGAAGCGATCAATATGTCTGATCTGATCTGAACGCTGTCGAGCCGTAACCCTGATTGCCCCGGCCAAAGCCGGGAGTGACGGGGACACAAAGACCGATACGCTAGAAGAAACGTATACTCAGTGCAGTTGAGACGCAATTCTAGCCGCCTCGCTCAACCGAAGGCCTGGCAGAGGAAGCGATCAATATGTCTACAGATACGAACGCTGTTGCGCCGTAACCTCGATTACCCCGGCCAAAGCCGGGAGCGACGGGGACACAACGGTCGATACGCTAACATGTTCACAACGGCGGTTGGGAAGCGCAAATCGGACGCCTCGGCCAAGACCGAGAGTGAAAGAGGAAGCGACCAACATGCCAACATGTTTAAAAAGACGTTAAACACAGTTGAGATATGCATTCTAACTGCCTCGGTCATGCCGAAGGTAAAAACGAAGGCACTCAATTAATAACGCAAGAAGACAAGTGGAGGATTGTGATCAAAGTCCCGGCCAAGCCAAGGGCCAATAAGACAAACTTTATTGAAAATGATTACAAGGAGAATATAGACGACGGCCGTCCCCATAGGGATAAGCCTAAACACAACCTACCAAGAGTTTTACAAACAAAACAAGGAAAAGAAAAGCAAAAGATTACAAACATATCACTTGAAGCGCCAAAAGATGGCAGGGAGGAAAGGCTCAATAGTTGGCCCCCGAACAGCTAAAGCTATCCGAGACGCCGGGTGAGTCTGGTGACGATCGTCCGTCTCCCTATGCCTGTTGCTGCCCTCCATCGGAAGCAGCAGCATCATCTTTGGTGGCCGACTCAGGAGAAGGCTCGTCATTTCCAGCTGCCTTTAGCCTCTCAACCTCCTCTTTGGCCTCCTTCACCTTCGCGTCATAGGCCGCCTTGGCCTCAGCTATCTGAGCCGCCTTCGCCACCTCCGCCTTCTCCGCAGCCGCTGTTTCCGCAGCATCGGCCATCTCATCCAGAAGCTGGTCAAATTTATCCCACGGGAAGGAGCCTTCAGGAATGAGCTTCTTGATTGCCTCCCTGGTCGCTTCCTCGGCCTGGTCCCGGAATTGGGCGCACATTTTAGGGATAAACTCAGTTTGAAGCATCTCAATATCCTTCTCCTTCTGAGCAAGGATAGCCCTTGTGCCCCTGTGCGCCTCCGACTGGGCATGGTACAGATCCTTCCACTCTTCCCTCTTGGCAACCACGGCGTCATGAGCGCCCTTATACCTGTCCCGCTCCACCATCAACCTGGCGGTGGCGGCATCAGCAGCCTCAACTTTGGCCCTCTCGGCCAATAGCAGCCTCTCAGCTTCCTCCTCACGCTTTCGGGAAGCAAGGAGGTCCAGCTTAGCCTTCCCGGCTTCCCCCTTTGCAGCGGAAAGATCAAGTTTAAGCCGTTCGATCAATGGCCCAGTTTGGGCCATGGCCTTTTCTTGCTCCATAATGTGGGAGCCGGCTAGTTGAGTCCACTTCGCCAGCCTCTTGTAGATTCTCGTACCCTCTGCCACAAGCTCGGTGGGGGGAATCTTCTGAAGCGAGGAGTCAGCGGTGGCACTTCGATCACCCGCCTTCTCAGGCTGCTTCTCTAGCTGCCGCTCAGTGAGAACGGCGACTGCCGACGGCGGATCTACAAAACATTTACACAGAGCATCCATGTCAACATGCATTGACACGTCAGAGAGTCTGTCATCGGGAATGTCCAACGAACCAGCTAAGTCTGAACCGCAAGTTAGATCCGTACCAGTCTGGACCCTCTTAAATGGAGGGCCGGCTGAGTCATTCTTCTCCCCGAACGCGGTGGAAGCGAGACGGTGGCTCTTTTCTCTTCTTTGGAGGAGGAGGGCCCTTCGCAACGGTCACCATCTCCTCAGTGATATCGACGACCTCCACATGCTCCTTCTGGACCGCTGGGGTTGAAGAGGGAGTTGGGATTGACGCCGCCGCAGACCTGGATGCTGCCTTTGGTTTTCTCTTCGGCATGCCTCCGAGAACCCGTGCTTGAGCCACCGCCGGATCCAATGCCTTCAGTTGCTGGTCCATGAGTTCGTTGGGAGCCAGTCTACGATCACGGAAGTCAACCTTAGGACGCCGCTGAACGACCTTCCCGTCCTTGTCAAGCCCCAACCTCTTCAAAGCTTTCTCAGACAAGTCCTGGCCGAACCGGTCTGCAAGAAACCAGACAAGAGTTAAATAAGAGAAGTAAAACAGAGCTCTAAAAACAGGAGCACAACAGGCAAAGATGGGCCTTACACCGACCCTACTCACCCTGGTTGAGGGCCGGTATGAGGCCGACGCGGCAAAGCAGCTCATCCTGAAGAATAATCTGAGTCGGGGGCACCCATCCCTTCTCAGCATCAAACAGCTGCATCGCCCGCTCCTCATCCGCATTAAGACAGACCTTCAAAGCGTCCATCTTAACCTTACCCCGGGAGATATACTTCTCATATTCTCCCCGGTTCTCACACCGCAAGTGAACAAGGCTCTGGAAAGACCGAGGCAATGGGTAGTCCTCCGGCACTTGGACGTACACCCACCGCCGTTTCCAGTCCTTGCAAGAAGTAAGCTTGGACACGGAGACGTAGCCTGGCTCCGTCTGCACGCTGTACCACCCCACTTTACCGGAGATTGACGGCCGAAGATGATGAAGTCGGCGGAATAAGTTAACTGTTGGAGTCTCCCCCCTAAAAAGACAGAGCCACACAAAGCCGACTATCGTCCTAATGGCCAACGGATGCAGTTGAGCCACAGCAACGTTCATAGCTTTGACGATGGCCGAGACGTATTCATTCAAAGGAAACCGGAGCCCATACTCCAGGTGCCTGATATATACGCCGATATGGCCCGGGGGAGGGCAACAGACCGCCTGACCCTCCTCGGGGATAACAATTTTGTACCCATCACCGAAGGAGAAATGACCCTCGAAAAGAGCTTCACCGGAACAACGGGCGAATTTATCGAACCAGGCACGGTCAATACTAGTCGAACAGGCCTCGCCGTGATCCAGGAGATGCGGCCTCTCCCCATCAGAAGAAGTCCTCTCATCACCATCATCATCAGCATCATCATCCTCATCCTCCCATTCCTCCAAAGCTTTTGGATCGACCTCGGGAGAAGGAGACCTAGGGCCCCCAGACCTTATCGGGATGGCGTCTAGTACCTCCTCCTCATCAAGACGTGACGGGGAGCCCCCCGGCGCAGAAGTGCTAGTCCCGGCGTCAGCAGCAGACATGGTAGCAAAAATTAACAAGTTAAAAAAAGTTGAGAAAAATTTGTTTGTTTACCTTGAAGAAAAAGTGCGAAGCCGAAGTGATGATTCTGAAGATTTGAAGAGAAAGAAGCCCTTGAAAGTTTAGAGAAGAAAATTTTAGAGGAAATGAAATTGGTGGCCAATTTCAGGGGCTAACTGCCCTATTTATAGGGAAAAGCCCATGAAGAAGGACCAATCAGGGCACAGCCCATGAAACGTCAGCCAATCAACGCAAATACACGTGTCAGACATGCAACCACGGAATGTCAATCGTTGCAACAGTTAAACGTCAATCAACGCAACAGTGACCAAGCGTCTTCAACACACCCATTCATATCTCCTTGCCTATTCATCTTCCTCAGCAAACTCCTGAGTATCTGTTCTCCGCCGGCCACATGATCAACCAAGCTAGGTAGCACCGGCTGGGGGCAATCAAAAACAACCGGCACTCTCAACCCCGGTCTCGGCCAGCGTCACTTTCTTTTCCACATCGGATGCCCTTTACACATCCATGTGGAGGGGGGATATGGTACGGCCTAAGCAGAACCAAGCCGACGTAGAAGAAGCCGGGAAAGAAAAAATTTTTACTTGCGCAGAATATACGCTCAACATACATCGGAGCCCATACCACGGCATAGACTACGCTGGGGGCAAATTGATGGGGCATATTCTGCACCCGCTGACCGAGTCAACATATTGAGCAAGGTCAAAGATATCCACAACAAGTCAACGGCTTAGACAGCCTAGCCGATGCAGCCTGTCGGCCTGTCACTTGGGTCTCGGCCTGGTAACCAGCCAGCCGGGGCACACATCTGCGTACTCATATCCAAGACCCCTCGGCCGGCCCGCCATGGGTCCATCGGCCGAGGGTAGAACGGTCTTTCCACCTGCTAGCCACTTGGCCACTACGTGACAAAAGGTGAAAGTCTATAAATACTCCTCAACCCTCATTGAGGAAAGGATCCACAATTTAACCTAAGAATCACTATTCATCTGGTAATATCTTCCTTATCTCTCTACAATACACACTTAGCCAAGTAACAACAACTTATCTCTCTAAGTTTACTGACTTGAGCGTTGGAGTGAGTTCGCTCGGTCCAAGGCCGAGCCCTCAGTTTGTTCACTGTTTCAGGAGACCGAAAGGAGGATTCAAGCAAAGACGTCATTCTACAAGCACGGGTGGTAACAAATAACTGCTATGGAATTACACCCGGAACACTTACAATGGGTATTTCGGTTTTATGGGCACAAAAGAAATCTCCTTTTCTTTTGTTCTTGAGCTTTCCCTTATGGATGAACCAAGATCCAAGTATAGGATCTCTCCCTAAGCTTAATACCCAAGGCTTACTCTAAATTAGAATTAATATTATAAGGACTAGTACAATATTAATCTTATAGAAAATTGACCCAAAATATTATGTAACACTTGAATATTTCGGTTTATTGAGAGACGAAGAAGAGAATTATTTTTCCCTCTAGAATTGATATTTGGATGAGTGTTAGAATGAATTAGTGATACACAACATTTTGTATAATATTAGGTAAAAATATCAAAAACCATGATGGTTTTTGTCTTCTCAAAACCGGGTGGAAGGGGGCTTTTTGGGTGAGCCAATGCATGCAATTGTTGCTCTTAACAATGTTTAATAGGGTTGCATGGCTAGACAATTAGGTAATCATTGTGTTTACTAATAAATTAAACAACACAATATTAACCTAATACCCCTTTAATTTCGGTACAATCATAATATGGAGTCCATATTATTTTTGTCAATTTCTCAATATGTAACATGTCACATGTAGCATAAATTTGTTATGTATTTTTAACATATTAAAAATCAACGTATTATTAAAATACGTCACATACAAAATTGACTTAGTAATTTCATAATTACTTGTACCAAAATATTTTACCAATTATAAATCACAACAGATTGTATTTATAATAATTCATTCAATTCCGATTGTTTCTTTAAACAATAATTTCATCCGAGTAATGATACAATTCGATTACTCAGACCGTATCTCATTTAATCACATTTCAATATGATACGTAAATTTTACTTCCAAAATCGTCCGTCAATTTTCAAGTAATTTAATTAACTCGTAACGTTATACGATTAATTAAATAATCAAATAAGAGTGTTGCCCTATAGGTATGACCTAGGGGGTCAACTGATCACCACTGTCACACGACAGTAATGTCAAACTCTAGTCAGCCAATCATTACCGATATATGTTGACCAGTTGACAGTAAAATATTACTTCCCAATTGTATTCTTTATAATGAGACTTAAACATGTGATCATCATGATCAACAGTCGTGATCGCATTATTGTCGGAGGACACATATTCCAACAATCTCCCACTTGTCCTCGACAAGTGTGCGTCACCAATTCTCTTGTCCTATTACTATCTCCCACTCAATGCAAGGTGTCTTTCAGGTCGTACTTGCAAGTGATCATATCGATAGTGGTTTCCTCGATCTGGAGAATAACTGATTGACCGGATTTATCCACCATGGATACATTCCGAGCGTGGCCACGCATTTCCAGTTCATTACTCCTCGAGTGGCCCTGAGATATTGTTATAACCCTGACTAGGGGTGGACAATTCCTATCGCACTCATTTCCTTCGACTAGCCACAACCATCATAACCCAAAATATGCCCATTTGACCCCATTTACGAAGGTCGTAGTAACACAAATCAAAGTTAATCTGAAACTGTGCCATCTTAGGTGAATAGTCTTTAGTCAAAAGAATCGACTCATTTGAATACTATAGTAGCTCTCGCCACGACCAGGCTATATAAATTTGCCAGAACTCTATAAGCGGTCATTAGGCCCGACAAAATGTTCCTAACAGTCTGCCTATGTGATCGACTAGTCATCTCACATGACTCTATGGCACTTGAACTTGCCATCAATCACATCACACTCTAGTCACTTCGAGACGTCACCTCTTACAAGTGACTATGGGCAAATACTATGTTAATCCGTGTTCACTTTAACGGGGTTCAATTGTCTCCACAACCCATTTGGATGTAACAAAGTATAAGGTGAGTTAATAATAACTCAAACGACAAATGTCAACATCACACTCGGGTAGTTAACATCATATTACAACCTTGTGATGTATATCGTAAGTGTAAACACTCATTTGATTGCAATAGAAGTTTAACATGCCATGTGTCCATGTGTTCAAACTTCTTATACTTGCATTTTCCTTCATGTTCTCTCTCATAGCATGAATCTTACCAAGTACATTTCAAGGTTCCCGACCTTGGTTTCGGTTCTTTATCTTGAAAGAACTTCCTTGTTGATTATCACATAACGAACGAATTTGTGGTGAATGATGTAACTTGTACTGATCAAGTACTCCATCCATACACAATGCACTAGGTATATGTTTTGTAGAATATTGCAACAATTGTCAAGATGATTAGCTTAGCACTTCTAACAAGTCCTAGTATATTAGGAAAGATTAGTTTTGAGCAACTTCTTGTTCAACTAAGTGTCTTTCCACAACTTCTTATTTCTCTTTCTAGCTTGAAAGTTTTTAGGATTCTCATAAATCCTTACATGTGCTCGGTTTTCATTTATAAGTGCAATCTATTGTCACATAACGAGCATTCTCAAACACCGAAATCGCTCATCGGATTCTAATTGAGAATTCATGACGTTTCTATTATGGCTTACCAATCAATCGTCATGCTCTTATGCATATGATTCATAATTAGACATGTGTATGATTATTCTAATGGCGGAAACATTAGTAGCTAATAATCATGAGATCAACCTTTCTTAGGTTCTATGAACGACCATGACTGCTAATGGTAATTCCATTTTCATTCATATGAATAACCTAGGGGTATGTTGATGTGATGTGTATCTCTCAACACTAATCCAATATCCCTTGATGTAATTGGATTCATCATAGTCCATTTTCATCCAGAATTGAAAACTCAAATCTTCCTTTATAAAGGAAGGTATTAGCTCGTCATTATTCAATGAGTTGATGAGTTATAACCCTTTTCAAGATGATTGCTCCCACTAAATTCCATGTCTTCACATGAAGATTTCCTGACTCCCACTCAATTCCACATATTTCGAAATTGACTTCTCAATCGAAACTTTTCAAGAATTGAAATATAAATTGCATTTGCCAAGTTATTAAGATAGAACCATATATGTTCTCATCATATCCCTTCAAAATACCTATTTTGAAGTGGTCTCATCTTAACTCTATTTAAAAAGGATTTTAATCTCCAACTCACACATATCATAATGATGTGTAGCAATGTCATTATTCAAATATGAATAATATTTAGAATACGTCCTTCGAAATACTCTTTCGGAAGGAGGTTTAACCATTTTATTTTCATAATGAGGTTAAAATGACATTTGCGTGGTTAATGCTTGACTTAGCTATTGAGAATATCGGTATATCAATCCTTGCAATTTCTAGTCATAAATCTCGTATATATATATACTAGAATATTTCTTTGATTCATTTAGGCTCTTAAGTAAATCTCGGTTGAAACTATAGGTCAAAATTTATCACAAAATAGCTTAGTCAAAACTCTTATTAAGACTTTACATTAGTCATTTCTTCCAAAACTTTCTTTTGGTGTCCTCACGTAGTAATCTCAAGAATATAGACTTTCGATTACTTCACGTGGTCTCTTTAGTCACATAGAACTTGTTTGAGACCATAGATCTCATCCATTGGGTATACTATTCAAATCATTCTTCTTTTGCGTAGATCTCATTTACACAAGTACACAAGTTTAATCTCGCCTCGTGTGTAGTGTCCTCATTTTTCTCCCACTCTATCTTTAGAATAAATACACTAGAGATTCAAAGATAGCATATGAGACACACATAATGATGTTGAAGTATAAAGAGAACTATCTCATAGATTGACTAATAGTTTTAGATTTCGTGTGTGTACTTGGTGATTGACATTCCTATAAGAGAGTTCATAGACTCAAATTCACTTTATAAATGATCATACACAAGCCTTAAGCATGTGGACATATAATGAAACCCGTCATTATATTTGTCTATTAGATCACTTTAAGTGAATAATCTTATGTTTCTAAGAACAAGCATTTAAACATGAATTTTAGAACAAAAGGATAAAATGATAAAACGGGTGACTTGGGTTGCAAACCAAGTCACCATTATCCAAAATACAACCCATTATTCAAAATACCTTTCCATGTCGAACACGGAAACTTAAGGTTCTAAAATCCAAAACATACTTTAAAATAAGACAATGAAAAGCAAAGCTCCATAAAAGCTATCCCTAGCTTCTTGATGGTTTCTCATGCTTGCTTTTCCTTTCCCTTGTCTTTGCTTGGTGGAGGCCCTATTTACAATAAAAAGGGAGATACATTATCACAACTTTGCATCATAATACCATAGTTGAATTTAGAAACATAAAAGAAGGATAGTCATTTACCTACGGGAGTAATCTTTCCAGCTTTGATATCACCAAGGTATTTGGAACAATTTCTTTTCCAATGTCCCATACCATTACAATAATGGCATTTGTCAAGAGGACCCTTCTTGATCTTTGAAGTGCTAGCTTCATTAGGCTTAGCTTTGGTGAATGTGGGAGCTTGCTTCTTGAACTTCCCCTTACTCTTAGTGCTTATGTTAAGCACATCCTTGGGCGGGTTCACATTTAACCCCATGTCCCTCTCGGCTTGCACAAGTAACTTATGCAATTCTTCGAGAGACACATCCTTGTCTTGCATGTTAAAATTCACCCGGAATTGAACATATGCTTTCACTTTTGACAAGGAGTGTAGAATCCTATCTACAATGAGTTCTTTGGGAATTTCAACCTTTTGAATTTTCAAGGTCTCGACAAGCTCCATGAGTTTGAGCACATGAGGGCTAACCTTTTGGCCCTCTTTGAAGTCGAGATCAAAGAATGCCGCGGCCGCCTCATATTGGACGATCCGCGGAGTTTGTGAAAACATGGTCACAAGTTTGGAGTAAATCTCATTAGCATTGCCCATTTTAAAGGCTCTCCTTTGGAGGTCCGCCTCCATCGCAAATATCAAGACATTTTTCATTGCGGCGGACTCCTTTTGGTAAGCCTCATATGCTTCCCTAGTGGCGGCGGTCGACCTAGTAGTAGGTTCGGGTGGAGAGGCCTCGGTAAGGTAACGAAGCTTGTCGTCACCTTCGGCGGCTAATTTGAGTTGGGCATCCCAATCGGAGAAATTTGACCCATTGTTTTCAAGTTTACATCGATCCATGAAGGATCGGAGCCAAGACGAACTAGCGAGAGGCGTGGCATTAGGGGTTGGTGTTGCCATTTGTTATGAGAAAAGAGAAGTGGTCTACAAAACAAAATAGAAGGAGTAAAACAAATGTCGTTTTAATAATAATACTCGTAAAATGTATGAATTAAACAAGTTTTATGCATTTTTCTAGTGACCTCTACCCAACTAGATAAATGGATCCAAGACCCAAATTCATATTAACTTAGGCACGGGGTAGCCGATGAAACCTTTATCAATATAACTCGGTGGATTAACTTTTTAATCGATTCTACTTTTAGAACTCTTGGTCGATAAAATTACTCTAATGTTTATCTATAGCCCAAAACACATCAACAAGGGCACGGGGTAGCCGATGAAACCCTTATCAATTACTTTTGTTGAGTTCAATCCAAATTTCGAATAAATGTGTCCATTATCCAAACCCACATCAACTTAGGCACGGGGTAGCCGATGAAACCCTTATCAACATGAATTCGGTGGATTAGACATTTATCACCCACTTCCCCTACGTAACAAGGTTTGTACCCGGGGTAGCCGAGTGCACTCCCTCGCGAAATAGGTTTTCATGGTTTCTACTATTTGGTAAGGCTATGTCTCAATTAATTGTTTTAGCGAGAGGTCATGTCAATTTATTATCTATCACGTTTTAAGTGAACTAAAGCGGTGAACTACGATAATTCTAATTGACACGGTCGATAAACTCGATAAAATGACAATGCATGTTTTAGTTATGGCGATTTAGCGATTCATGCGACATAAAATAAAATGCAAGCATAAAAATAAATAAATCCTAGTATGGCCTTCCTAAAAATAGAAAACTATTTAACTATTACATATTCGGAAACCAACTCCATTGGTCCCTTGAACTTTGGTTGTGGCACGTATCTCGAGGTAACACCGTCTTTATGTATCGCCATTCTTGAAGAAATCCGTCTTTGGGAACTCCGGAATGAATAAAATTACATAAAGAATTACATAATTTCCTATTATACATTTGTAACTAAAATAAAATAAATCTATTAAATTACAAAACGGTGATACGAGATCACAATAAAATTACAACCGAATCGATATTCCCATACATTTCGGGAAATACCAATTAAAATCTAAGGCCATACTAAGTAAATTACATAATTCAAAATTACATAAATGAAAATTATGACAATCATAAAGAAAATGCAGCATTATAATATGTATGAACATGCCCAATTTTATGCTAAATCGCCTTTAAATAGCCAATATCGTATATTACTTGGTTTTTACGGATTTGCGTGATTTCAACATTTTATAATCACAAAAATTACATAAATTCATATTTATGCATAAGTTAATCACCCTAACCTCTTAGGACTCAAAATTTAGTCTTCACTAATTATTTGACCATAATTAACTCATATTTCTAAAATTGTTCATTAATAGTCCAAAAAATACAAAAATAAGCTATTAAACTTCAAATAAATCACAAAATTTCAAATAAATCACAAAATTTGAAATTTAAACTCATGAACATTCTGGAAAAATACCATGACACTCATAATGTTCAAAAACTTAGGTTAAAAAGTTCGACATATTTCCGGAAAAACAATGTTGCGATTTATCGGTTTTAACTAAATAATCATAAAAACATGTGAAAAATTATATTCATTAACTTTTCAATTTTAGATCTCAAAAAGATAATAAAATGCAATATTAGACGTTTTTCCTAAGTCATAGATTATGTTTTATTAATTTTTCACTAATAATGTCACTATTTATGCTATTTTTCTTCAAAAATCCATAAATCATGCAAAAAGACTTCTTTATAGCCAATTATTTTACACACATCTTGTAAAATTGCATGTGACAACATGTTAAATTTCTATGACCATATTCGAAATTTAACTCATATTAACCTATTTTTCACCTAAATCCGAATTTAATAATGAAAAATCCATTTTTCGAGCATAACAAGTCCAAAATTTATGAAAATTTACAGGTTATCTCAAAATAATATATGTGACAACATATCCAAAAATCACTGGAAAATTCGAAGTATAGCTAATTTTAGACCAAAAATGACATTTTTACTCATAAAATCATATTTAAATGCCATTATTGTAAAATATGAACAATAAAAATCCGTAAAATTAACCAAAATATCCTAAAACATTTTAGGACCAGAAATATTAACATGCATGAATTAATTTTGTGATATCTCATAATAACACAAATTTTACAAGTTTTATATGTTATTCTTATAACTCGGAATAACTTTTAACCGATTTGCATGCAAACAACCGTGGCTCTGATACCAATTGAAGGAAAAGTAGATCTATATAAATACTAACATACTCATATATGTATAAATTAATTTGTCATAAAATTAAAGATGGAGCTTATGCATGCAAACTAATTAATAAAATGAGAAAGAAACATTATTCTTACAATGGGTATTTCGGTTTTATGGGCACAAAAGAAATCTCCTTTTCTTTTGTTCTTGAGCTTTCCCTTATGGATGAACCAAGATCCAAGTATAGGATCTCTCCCTAAGCTTAATACCCAAGGCTTACTCTAAATTAGAATTAATATTATAAGGACTAGTACAATATTAATCTTATAGAAAATTGACCCAAAATATTATGTAACACTTGAATATTTCGGTTTATTGAGAGAGGAAGAAGAGAATTATTTTTCTCTCTAGAATTGATATTTGGATGAGTGTTAGAATGAATTAGTGATACACAACATTTTGTATAATATTAGGTAAAAATATCAAAAACCATGATGGTTTTTGTCTTCTCAAAACCGGGTGGAAGGGGGCTTTTTGGGTGAGCCAATGCATGCAATTGTTGCTCTTAACAATGTTTAATAGGGTTGCATGGCTAGACAATTAGGTAATCATTGTGTTTACTAATAAGTTAAACAACACAATATTAACCTAATACCCCTTTAATTTCGGTACAATCATAATATGGAGTCCATATTATTTTTGTCAATTTCTCAATATGTAACATGTCACATGTAGCATAAATTTGTTATGTATTTTTAACATATTAAAAATCAACGTATTATTAAAATACGTCACATACAAAATTGACTTAGTAATTTCATAATTACTTGTACCAAAATATTTTACCAATTATAAATCACAACAGATTGTATTTATAATAATTCATTCAATTCCGATTGTTTCTTTAAACAATAATTTCATCCGAGTAATGATACAATTCGATTACTTAGACCGTATCTCATTTAATCACATTTCAATATGATACGTAAATTTTACTTTCAAAATCGTCCGTCAATTTTCAAGTAATTTAATTAACTCGTAACGTTATACGATTAATTAAATAATCAATTAAGAGTGTTGCCCTATAGGTATGACCTAGGGGTCAACTGATCACCACCGTCACACGACAATAATGTCAAACTCTAGTCGACCAATCATTACCGATATATGTTGACCGATTGACGATAAAATATTACTTCCCAATTGTATTTTTTATAATGAGACTTAAACATGTGATCATCATGATCAACGATCGTGATCGCATTATTGTCGGAGGACACATATTCCAACAACTTTTGCTTTATGGGTTTGGCTCCGGGTTTAATGGGTATTACAGTGCTCTGCAATCTCCCTGTCAATCCTGGGCATGTCTTTGTAGGACCAGGCGAATACGTCTTTGTATTCGTGCAGGAGGTCAATGAACTGCCGTCTTTCCGCGGGGTCAAGGGTGGTCCCTATCCTAAGTTCCTGAGGTGTGTTGTCGGTTCCTACGTTAATAGGTTCGGTCTCCTCAATGATGGGGGTCCTAGTTTCCCGTTTGTCGAGTTCTTTGGCTATGTGAGGTGTGTAGTCACTCAAGTCAAATTCCTCACGATCGTTCAGAATTGCATTGCAGTTAAATTGAGACGAGTCATAAGCAAACTTAGCATTCATTAAGTTAATTTGAGCGAGAAGCTCGGATAGGACAAACATATTATAATGCAATTCCTTTTTGGCACCAATGTCTCATAAACATGTTATAATGCAATTTACTACTTGTAGAGGAATAACAATGCTTACCCATTTTTCCACAAGTATGAATATTGCCAAATAATATCATACCATCCACCCTAATTACCATTATTTATGTTATAATGCAACTACCATGATATTAATTCTAATTAATGCACAAATAACATCCATATCATTAAAAATAAGTAGGGAAACCCTACCTCTTATTAATCTTCCACAACCTTTAAGCTAAGGGCTAGAAGTGCTTCTCAATGAAGTCTCCTCCTACATAATCCATAGCTAATTATTAGTTATTACTATAACATACTATAACAATAACAATACTAATTAACCTCTAATTATCCCATTAATTTAGTCATAACCCTAATTAATTTTCTAAACGACATGCTAATTAGTTATGCTTTACTAATTAAAGACAAAGAGGACAAGAGTGAACATAATCTTACCACAATATGAACAAATAGCAAGAGTAAGGATTTGAGAATGAATTCTTCAAGAAGTGTGTGCTAGATCTTGAGGATAAGGTATATGATATTTTTAGAGGTTTTTAGAGAGTGGTAGCGTAAAGTGGTGTTGGTTGGGGGGGGGGGGTGGCTACTAGTGAAAGAAATTTGAATAGATAAGGCTTTGAGAGTGATATACCACCTACCAACCTCGTGTAAAAAGCTGGACAGCGACATGTCACTTGATCGAGTGAAGCTCCAATGCAGTGTCACTCAATCGAGTGACGCTATTTCATAAACTTCCAGCCATTCCCTAGATTCCACTCGGTCCCCCACTCAGTATTTATGAAATTTTATTAAAGTGCGTTGTTTTGTTGTCTTTTGTTATTCACTACCTTGGTCAATCGAAATGGTAACGCATTTCAACACTAAAATAACGAGTCATTTCAAATTTGGTTCAATGAGTGCGATAAAAAATTTACAGGTTTTTAACGCTTAAATAAATACGACAATTAGTCTTGCTAAAAACGGGTCGGAGCAAGTGACGGGTAATGCCACTTACAAAACGAATAGGGGGGACAAGGTGGGGGCACCTCCATGTGCTTCCCTCTCTCCTCTATTTGGGTCATTTGCGAGAGAAAATGGTATCCGTCACTCCAAAGTGACGGATACGTGACGTCACAAATGAGATTTTGGGTAAATACGAGGTGTGATGGAATCGAATTGAAGTTGGGTTTGACCGGTCTACTGACAGTAAATCACGGGCTCAAAACACCCTTTTTGTATATTGGACCTTGGACTGTCCTTTGATTCTTGTAGCTCATTTGAGGCCGAAAAAACCCTTTGGTGTAGTAGTGAGAGGACAGTCAAAGCAGCCTAAGCCCCCCACGGTATTAATTTCTCGCTATTTCCATTGTTTCCTGCTTGTTGCTTTTGGTATGATCTGGGCATCTCTTACATTTCAATTTTATTAATTAATGTGGGAATTCATTTCATTATAAAGTATCACAAATTCAAAATTATGCTTACATAATTCATCCATTAATCTTGGTTTCATTGAAGTATATTCTTGTATATGATTTGGGCATTGCTTTTTGTTTAGATTCCTTGCAAAAAGTTTGATTCTTGTCGTCTATCTTTTGCTATGTCTCCCATATGCTTTTACTATTGTTTGATAACTTAGTAAAATAATTGATTACAAAGCATATTGTTTATCTTGTGTTACACTGAATTATTCCTCCCCTCTTAAATTTATCAGTAAGTGACAAAATGGTGGAAGATAGTATGGCATCTACTCGCGCTGTCGTGTTCAAGGAATCCGAGAACTTGGAAGGAAAACGCCCAAAGATTGAAGGCTATGATTTTAATCAAGGTGTAAATTATTCAGAGTTGCTAAACTCGTTTATTTCTACTGGTTTTCAAGCCTCCAATCTTGGAGATACCATTCAACTAGTTAATCAAATGGTTGGTACTTTTTTTTCTTTTCTTTTTATAAAGAGTGTTGTGTCACATTCTTGGTTGCTGTTGTTTTGATTTCATTTTTGTGTGAATGAAGCTGGAGTGGAGGCTGGCAGATGAGGAGCCTGTAAATGATTGCACTGAGGAAGAGAAGGATCCTAGCTTCGAGAATCTACCAGTGCAAAATTGTTCTTGGGCTTTACTTCAAATCTTATTTCCTCCGGTGTTCGTGATACTTTTTCGCTATCTGGTTAAACATCATATGGTAAGTACAACCGAACACTTTTCCTTCTTCTACTTTGAGCGTTTGTGCTACTTACAACCCATAGGGAGGCCATGTCCTATTCCATTTCTCTTCTCTAAGTGAAGTTGATCCGTTGATGTTTTAACATAATTCGGTAGCTCTTGAGAATCTTATCAAACGGTTTGACCAACCCAAATACTTATTGCTCCTTCAATTATATGGGCAATTGATTCATCAAAACTGTCTCTTATAAATTTTTTGTGATACAATAGTTTGTTCTCGGGGTTTTAGCGAGGTTGTAATGAGTCAGAGCAGAAATGAAAGCATTAACACTGTGGAGTAGCAAATGTTGGTAATTTAAGTGTAATTACCAGTTCATTTTAGCGTATTCAGGTTTGGTTCGTAGATGAGTAAGTTCGTTATAATATAATGTAAGTTCGGGTAGTACGGAGTGTACACTTGCATAATTGTTAACGAATTTATGGTATAGTTTTCGTTTGAAAGACCATGACGGAGTGGTTCGGGGCAAGCTAGCAGTCGAAACTTTGACGGATTTTAATTTCCGCAACAGGAATGAAATAAGTCGGAATTTGTGAAGAGTTGCATCTCTTCACAAATACATTCCCCTGATTCATCTCATTTCTATATAAATAGACATGGATTGAAGATGTTTGAGATATATAAAAATAATCTCATCTTCTGCATTATAGAACGACATAACAATCTACACACAATACTTGAATTACTTCTCGATTTTTGGTTTGTGCCCAAAATCGGAGAGGACACTGTCTTATCTCAATAGGAAATTCGGTTTAACCCGGGCACAAATAAAGGTCGAATTGTTCTATTAGGAAAGCGAAGTCGATTCGGTGTGGTTAATTATTGTCAATCCTTATTCGTGAAAATCAATTTTCTAATAATCTAATAGAACAATTTTCGAATCGCAAATGGTAAGGAAATGACAATGAAGGTTAACAAACTGGAGAAGTTTGAGGGTGTTCATTTCTGAGATGAAATCTATATGCGGGGCGATCTTGACATATGGAAAACGGGAGATTTGGTTTGCGATTGTTATTTTTTTTAATGCATGTTTGTTTATTGCGAGATATATCGTATCGAAACTGGGACAATCAATTCTTTTGCGGATTGACAAATTTGGCCAGTTTTGGGTCATTTTACGATTTCATTGTAAAATGACAAAATGGGCATGCAAGTTGAAACTTTGCGAGCAGTGAAGCGGTTCCATAATTTTCTTCTAAGATGTCTCATGCTAATGGTTTAATATGCAATATATTAAATGGTGCAAGACTTGTTGTGCTTTTGTTAGCAAGTTCAATCTTTGAACAATATCACATCAGATAAGTAAAATTTTTATCATAAAAGTTATACATATTTAGTTTGGTAGTTCAATAGTCAATCAACATATTGCTTGGCTTGAGTAATAAGATTGGCTTGTGTTTTTTGTTACATTAATTTGAGAATCAAGATAGGGAGGCATGATAGGGTGAAATCATACTCCACTAGTCTTCTTGCCTAACGATGATGGGATCGCCATGCGAAACAAAATCGAAATCTGTAATTTTGGTACAGTTTGAAGTTCGTTACTTCGTTACTTGGTTTCAAGCGCCTTGTGGTGTTGTTGGCATTGTTCTTCAATGTGAACTATAAGGCGGTTCTTTGCATTTCATGTTTGCCATGAATGTATTGGCAATAAGATCTCTAAGCGAAACACACCGCTAAGATAAGTATACATATACTCCTTCTTACTCTGTTCGTGTTTGGTTCACATTGTCTTTGATATATAACTGGTGATAATGGTTATCATTTATGTAAATAATTATGTTTACATTTGCTTTAGTATTCTTGATATTCTAAACAAGCATACATGTCTCAAATCAAATGATGATTTAGATAATTAATTTGATTTGGTATGTTAATGTAAATTATTACATGCCTTAGCGTGATAAATAAAACTGATTTATTAAATTAATGATGCAAGTAATTTTAATTCATGTGTTGGGTTTTGTTGTTCGATCTGCATGTATAATTCGCATTTTGATGTATAACATCATCCATGATTAGGAGATTTGATGACTAACTATGCTAAGCATGGTGGCAGTAGTTCAATGATTACTCAATTTATCAAATTGTTTTCTAAATGGCATTTTTTTCGTGAAGATTAGTGGGCATGTACACCAAATTTTGATGGAATTGACTAGTTTGAAGTTAATTAATGGCAGAGTATGTTTAATTTTTGATGAAATGAAATCTGATGCTTGGAATAGGAAAAGTTGTTTAATGACTCATATGATGAATTCACCATGTCGATATTATTTTTGCATGTAAAATAGTATTTACGATTAGATAATTTATTTTCATGTTAAACACTCTTTTGGTGGGTTAAATACTTGGTATGGTCAAAATTAAGTGGTTATACATATGCATTGATTGTTTATTAGGACTATGAAGAAATTTCTTAGTTGGTATTTAATTTTTTAATGTGAAGAACATAAGGTATTGATTCTATGGAATCGATTGTAATACTGAGAATTATAAATTATTAATATATATACCCTCTCCTTGGCATGATACACAAAAATGTAAAGTTGAGCGGTATCATTCAAGTACTTGTATGACTCGATAGTATAGTGTAATGGTCTTTTAGGTGGTGTCAAGTTCCTTACGTGATGACTTTAGACACTCTAGTTTGTTTTGAAGAGGAGTGGGGTACATACTCCTCAAAACTTATTTTATGTTAAGTTGGTCTCATTGTAAATATTAAATTTTGATCAAAGGTGGCTTTTTGGATCCTACGTCACATTAAATTTTAATCTAGGTGGCTTTTTGGATCCTACGTGGCTTTGTCTAGGTGGCATTTATTTGTCATTTTAGGGTAGCCTTTTAATTATATTTTATAGATTACAAACAAGTGGTATGCTTTTCAAATGTACAATTCATGACATGTAATAAATGCTCAATCCAACATTAACTCACCCTTTTTGGCACCAATGTCTCATAAACATGTTATAATGCAATTTACTACTTGTAGAGAAATAACAATGCTTACCCATTTTTCCACAAGTAAGAATATTGCCAAATAATATCATACCATCCACCCTAATTACCATTATTTATGTTATAATGCAACTACCATGATATTAATGCTAATTAATGCACAAATAACATCCATATCATTAAAAATAAGTAGGGAAACCCTACCTCTTATTAATCTTCCACAACCTTTAAGCTAAGGGCTAGAAGTGCTTCTCAATGAAGTCTCCTCCTACATAATCCATAGCTAATTATTAGTTATTACTAAAACATACTATAACAATAACAATACTAATTAACCTCCAATTATCCCATTAATTTAGTCATAACCCTAATTAATTTTATAAACGACATGCTAATTAATTATGCTTTACTAATTAAAGACAAAGAGGACAAGAGTGAACATAATCTTACCACAATATGAACAAATAGCAAGAGTAAGGATTTGAGAATGAATTCTTCAAGAAGTGTGTGCTAGATCTTGAGGATAAGGTATATGATATTTTTAGAGGTTTTTAGAGAGTGGTAGCGTAAAGTGGTGTTGGTTGGGGGGGGGGGGGGTTGGCTACTAGTGAAAGAAATTTGAATAGATAAGGCTTTGAGAGTGATATACCACCTACCAACCTCGGGTAAAAAGCTGGACAGCGACAGGTCACTTGATCGAGTGAAGCTCCAATGTAGTGTCACTCAATCGAGTGACGATGTTTCATAAACTTCCAGCCATTTCCTAGATTCCACTCGGTCCCCCACTCAGTATTTATGAAATTTTATTAAAGTGCGTTGTTTTGTTGTCTTTTGTTATTCACTACCTTGGTCAATCGAAATGGTAACGCATTTCAACACTAAAATAACGAGTCATTTCAAATTTGGTTCAATTGAGTGCGATAAAAAATTTACAGGTTTTTAACGCTTAAAAAAATACGACAATTAGTCTTGCTGAAGACGGGTCGGAGCAAAGGACGGGTAATGCCACTTACAAAACGAATAGGGGGGACAAGGTGGGGGCACCTCCATGTGCTTCCCTCTCTCCTCTATTTGGGTCATTTGCGAGAGAAAATGGTATCCGTCACTCTAAAGTGACGGATACGTGCCGTCACAAATGAAATTTTGGGTAAATACGAGGTGTGATGGAATCGAATTGAAGTTGGGTTTGACAGGTCTACTGACAGTAAATCACGGGCTCAAAACACCTGCCCCTGTATATTGGACCTTGGACTGTCCTTTGATTCTTGTAGCTCATTTGAGGCCTAAAAAACCCTTTGGTGTAGTAGTGAGAGGACAGTTAAAGCAGCCTAAGCCCCCCACGGTATTAATTTCTCTCTATTTTCATTGTTTCCTGCTTGTTGCTTTTGGTATGATCTGGGCATCTCTTACATTTCAATTTTATTAATTAATGTGGGAATTCATTTCATTATAAAGTATCACAAATTCAAAATTATGCTTACATAATTCATCCATTGCTACTGGTTTCATTGAAGTATATTACTGTATATGATTTGGGCATTGCTTTTTGTTTAGATTCCTTGCAAAAAGTTTGATTCTTGTCGTCTATCTTTTGCTATGTCTCCCATATGCTTTTACTATTGTTTGATAACTTAGTAAAATAATTGATTACAAAGCATATTGTTTATCTTGTGTTACACTGAATTATTCCTCCCTTCTTAAATTTATCAGTAAGTGACAAAATGGTGGAAGATAGTATGGCATCTACTCGCGCTGTCGTGTTCAAGGAATCCGAGAACTTGGAAGGAAAACGCCCAAAGATTGAAGGCTATGATTTTAATCAAGGTGTCAATTATTCAGAGTTCCTAAACTCGTTTGTTTCTACTGGTTTTCAAGCCTCCAATCTTGGAGATGCCATTCAACTAGTTAATCAAATGGTTGGTAATTTTTTTTTTTAAAGAGTGTTGTGTCACATTCTTGTTTGTTGTTGTTTTGATTTCATTTTTGTGTGAATAAAGCTGGAGTGGAGGCTGGCAGATGAGGAGCCTGTAAATGATTGCACTGAGGAAGAGAAGGATCCTAGCTTCAGAGAATCTACCAGGTGCAAACTGTTCTTGGGCTTTACTTCAAATCTTATTTCCTCTGGTGTTCGTGACACTGTTCGCTATCTGGTTCAACATCATATGGTAAGTACAACTGAACACTTTTCCTTCTTCTACTTTGAGCGTTTGTGCTACTTACAACCCATAGGCATGCCATGTCCTATTCCATTTCTCTTCTCTAAGTGAAGTTGATCCGTTGATGTTTTAACATAATTCGGTAGCTCTTGAGTCTCTTATCAAACGGTTTGACCAACCCAAATACTTATTGCTCCTTAAATTATATGGGCAATTGATTCATCAAAACTGTCTCTTATAAAGTTTTTGTGATACAATAGTTGTTTGTTTTCGGGGTTTTAGCGAGGTTGTAATGAGTCAGAGCAGAAATGAAAGCATTAACACTGTGGAGTAGCAAATGTTGGTAATTTAAGTGTAATTACCGGTTCATTTTAGCGTATTCAGGTTTGGTTCGTAGATGGTTAAGTTCGTTATAATATAATGTAAGTTCGGGTAGTACGGAGTGTACACTTGCATAATTGTTAACGAATTTATGGTATAGTTTTCGTTTGAAAGACTATGACGGAGTGGTTCGGAGCAAGCTGCCGTCGAAACTTTGACGGATTTTAATTCCCGCAACAGGAATGAAATAAGTCGGAATTTGTGAAGAGTTGCATCTCTTCACAAATACATTCCACGATCCATCTCATTTCTATATAAATAGACATGGATTGAAGATGTTTGAGGTATAGAAAAATAATCTCATCTTACGCATTATAGAACGACATAACAATCTACACACAATACTTGAATTACTTCTCGATTTTGGTTTGTGCCCAAAATCGGAGGGACAACTGTCTTATCTCAATAGGAAATTCGGTTTAACCCGGGCACAAATAAAGGTCGAATTGTTCTATTAGGAAAGCGAAGTCGATTCGGTGTGGTTAATTATTGTCAATCCTTATTCGTGCAAATCAATTTTCTAATAATCTAATAGAACAATTTTCGAATCGCAAATGGTAAGGAAATGACAATGAAGGTTAACAAAACTGGAGAAGTTTGAGGGTGTTCATTTACGAGATGAAATCTATATGCGGGGCGATCTTGACATATGGAAAACAGGGAGATTTGGTTTGCGGTTGTTATTTTCAGAATGCATGTTTGTTTATTGCGAGATATATCGTATCGAATGGGGACAATCAATTCTTTTGCGGATTGACAAATTTGGCGATTTTGGGTCATTTTACGATTTCATTGTATAATGACAAAATGGGCATGCAAGTTGAAACTTTGCGGCGATGAAGCGGTTCCATAATTTTCTTCTAAGATGTCTCATGCTAATGGTTTAATATGCAATATATTAAATGGTGCAAGACTTGTTGTGCTTTTGTTAGCAAGTTCAATCTTTGAACAATATCACATCAGATAAGTAAAATTTTTATCATAAAAGTTATACATATTTAGTTTGGTAGTTCAATAGTCAATCAACATATTGCTTGGCTTGAGTAATAAGATTGGCTTGTGTTTTTTGTTACATTAATTTGAGAATCAAGATAGGGAGGCATGATAGGGTGAAATCATACTCCACTAGTCTTCTTGCCTAACGATGATGGGATCGCTATGCGAAACAAAATCAGAATCTGTAATTTTGGTACAGTTTGAAGTTCGTTACTTCGTTACTTGGTTTCAAGCGCCTTGTGGTGTTGTTGGCATTGTTCTTCAATGTGAACTATAAGGCGGTTCTTTGCATTTCATGTTTGCCATGAATGTATTGGCAATAAGATCTCTAATCGAAAGGCACTTTGCTAAGATAAGTATACATATACTCCTTCTTACTCTGTTCGTGTTTGGTTCACATTGTCTTTGATATATAACTGGTGATAATGGTTATCATTTATGTAAATAATTATGTTTACATTTGCTTTAGTATTCTTGATATTCTAAACAAGCATACATGTCTGAAATCAAATGATGATTTAGATAATTAATTTGACTGGTATGTTAATGTAAATTATTACATGCCTTAGTGTGATAAATAAAACTGATTTATTAAATTAATGATGCAAGTAATTTTAATTCATGTGTTGGGTTTTGTTGTTCGATCTGCATGTATAATTCGCATTTTGATGTATAACATCATCCATGATTAGGAGATTTGATGACTAACTATGCTAAGCATGGTGGCAGTAGTTCAATGATTATTTAATTTATCAAATTATTTATCACATTCCCCTGATCCATCTCATTTCTATATAAATAGACATGGATTGAAGATGTTTGAGGTATAGAAAAATAATCTCATCTTCTGCATTATAGAACGACATAACAATCTACACACAATACTTCTGAATTACTTCTCTGATTTTTGGTTTGTGCCCAAAATCAGAGGGACACTGTCTTATCTCAATAGGAAATTCGGTTTAACCCGGGCACAAATAAAAGTCGAATTGTTCTATTAGGAAAGCGAAGTCGATTCGGTGTGGTTAATTATTGTCAATCCTTATTCGTGCAAATCAATTTTCTAATAATCTAATAGAACAATTTTCGAATCGCAAATGGTAAGGAAATGACAATGATGCCTACCCCAAAGAAGCCAGAGGAGTCCGACTCAGCAGAGCCGGAGAAGAAGCCCTAGTCGGAAAAGGAGTCCTTCCCGCTACGAGGAGAGGAGCCGGACTAGGAATGCGAGGAGTCGATCGCCGCGTGTCGTTCGACACATGGTCAGACAGCCCCTCAGTGCCTATGTCCTTGAAACCGCCGTGCCAACCAAGCTGAAGTTGCCGGCGCTCATATACAAAGGGGATAGCGACCCCACCGACCATGCCGAGGCTTTTGAGTCGTACATGTCGGAGTGGGAACAACCCGACGAAGTCTGGTGCCGAGTCTTCCCAACGACCTTGCATGGGATGGCTCAAAGTTGGTACAAGGGGCTGCCCGACGGCTCGGTATACTGTTACGCCGACCTAAGGGACGCCTTTTTAGCCCAGTACTCTTGCAATAAGAGGAGAGCCGTGGAGACATCGGATCTCCTGACTATCAGACAGGAGGGGGGCGAGTCTCTACGAAGCTATGTGAAGAGGTTCGACACCAAGGTTCAGCAGATTCGGGAGATTAATCCCGAGCTGGCGGCCTTCGCACTGATGAAAGGCCTCCCAAGGGGAGACTTGATAAACGAGCTCATCAAGTACGGAGGCCTGGGCTTGGATGCCGCCAGGAAGATGGCCGACCAAGCCATCAAGGTAGAGGACTATCACAAGACTTGGGTAGGCCACAGCGAGGCTGGGCACTCAGAGAAGAAGAGCCACCGGGAGGACAACCCGGATGAAAGACGCCGTGACGATAATAGGTCACGGTCTGACAAGTCTGCCAGGAAACAGAACTCGGCGGGCGCCGGGGGGAGTTCGGGACTGTACTACCAAAAGCGGTACAATGATCACACCCCCCTGGTTGTATCTGCTGCCGAGGTCTTCGCCCTGAGCAAAAACGAGGGTCAGGAGTGGGAAAGGCCCCCTAGGCCCAGGAGTGACGGGGACACAACGACCGATACGCTAGAAGAAACGTATACTCAGTACAGTTGAGACGCAAATCTAGCCGCCTCGGCCAACCAAAGGCCCGGCAGAGGAAGCGATCAATATGTCTGACTCTGAACGCTTTGTCGAGCCGTAACCCTGATTGCCCCGGCCAAAGCCGGGAGTGACGGGGACACAAAGACCGATACGCTAGAAGAAACGTATACTCAGTGCAGTTGAGACGCAATTCTAGCCGCCTCGCTCAACCGAAGGCCTGGCAGAGGAAGCGATCAATATGTCTCTGATCTGACGGCTGTTGCGCCGTAACCTCGATTACCCCGGCCAAAGCCGGGAGCGACGGGGACACAACGGTCGATACGCTAACATGTTCACAACGGCGGTTGGGAAGCGCAAATCGGACGCCTCGGCCAAGACCGAGAGTGAAAGAGGAAGCGACCAACATGCCAACATGTTTAAAAAGACGTTAAACACAGTTGAGATATGCATTCTAACTGCCTCGGTCATGCCGAAGGTAAAAACGAAGGCACTCAATTAATAACGCAAGAAGACAAGTGGAGGATTGTGATCAAAGTCCCGGCCAAGCCAAGGGCCAATAAGACAAACTTTATTGAAAATGATTACAAGGAGAATATAGACGACGGCCGTCCCCATAGGGATAAGCCTAAACACAACCTACCAAGAGTTTTACAAACAAAACAAGGAAAAGAAAAGCAAAAGATTACAAACATATCACTTGAAGCGCCAAAAGATGGCAGGGAGGAAAGGCTCAATAGTTGGCCCCGAACGCTAAAGCTATCCGAGACGCCGGGTGAGTCTGGTGACGACCGTCCGTCTCCCTATGCCTGTTGCTGCCCTCCATCGGAAGCAGCAGCATCATCTTTGGTGGCCGACTCAGGAGAAGGCTCGTCATTTCCAGCTGCCTTTAGCCTCTCAACCTCCTCTTTGGCCTCCTTCACCTTCGCGTCATAGGCCGCCTTGGCCTCAGCTATCTGAGCCGCCTTCGCCACCTCCGCCTTCTCCGCGGCCCCATTTCCCGCAAAGACATCGGCCATCTCATCCAGAAGCTGGTCAAATTTATCCCACGGGAAGGAGCCTTCGAGAATGAGCTTCTTGATTGCCTCCTGGTCGCTTCCTCGGCCTGGTCCCGAATTGGCGCACATTTTAGGGATAAACTCGGTTTGAAGCATCTCAATATCCTTCTCCTTACGAGCAGGATAGCCCTTGTGCCCCCGTGCGCCTCCGATGGGCATGGTACAGATCCTTCCACTCTTCCCTCTTGGCAACCACGGCGTCATGGCGCCCTTATACCTGTCCCGCTCCACCATCAACCTTGGCGGTGGCGGCATCGCGGCCTCAACTTTGGCCCTCTCGGCCAATAGCGACCTCTCGGCTTCCTCCTCACGCTTTCGGGAAGCAAGGAGGTCCACTTAGCCTTCCGGCTTCCCCCTTTGCGGCGGAAAGATCAAGTTTAAGCCGTTCGATCAATGGCCCGGTTTGGGCCATGGCCTTTTCTTGCTCCATAATGTGGGAGCCGGCTAGTTGAGTCCACTTCGCCGACCTCTTGTAGATTCTCGTACCCTCTCGCCACAAGCTCGGTGGGGGAATCTTCGAAGCGAGGAGTCGGCGGTGGCACTTCGATCACCCGCCTTCTCGGTTTTTAGCTTCTCTAGCTGCCGCTCGGTGAGAACGGCGATCGCCGACGGCGGATCTACAAAACATTTACACAGAGCATCCATGTCAACATGCATTGACACGTCGGAGAGTCTCACATCGGGAATGTCCAACGAACCACTAAGTCGAACCGCAAGTTAGATCCGTACCGATCTGGACCCTCTTAAATGGAGGGCCGGCTGAGTCATTCTTCTCCCCGGCAACGGTGGAAGCAGACGGTGGCTCTTTTCTCTTCTTTGGAGGAGGAGGGCCCTTCGCAACGGTCACCATCTCCTCAGTGATATCGACGACCTCCACATGCTCCTTCTGGACCGCTGGGGTTGAAGAGGGAGTTGGGATTGACGCCGCCGCAGACCTGGATGCTGCCTTTGGTTTTCTCTTCGGCATGCCTCCGAGAACCCGTGCTTGAGCCACCGCCGGATCCAATGCCTTCAGTTGCTGGTCCATGAGTTCGTTGGGAGCCAGTCTACGATCACGGAAGTCAACCTTAGGACGCCGCTGAACGACCTTCCCGTCCTTGTCAAGCCCCAACCTCTTCAAAGCTTTCTCAGACAAGTCTGGCGAACCGTGCAAGAAACCAGGACAAGAGTTAAATAAGAGAAGTAAAACAGCTCTAAAAACAGGGAGCACAACTGTGAGCAAAGATGGGCCTTACACCGACCCTACTCACCCTGGTTGAGGGCTAGGTATGAGGCCGACGCGGCAAAGCAGCTCATCCTGAAGAATAATCTGAGTCGGGGGCACCCATCCCTTCTCAGCATCAAACAGCTGCATCGCCCGCTCCTCATCCGCATTAAGACAGACCTTCAAAGCGTCCATCTTAACCTTACCCCGGGAGATATACTTCTCATATTCTCCCCGGTTCTCACACCGCAAGTGAACAAGGCTCTGGAAAGACCGAGGCAATGGGTAGTCCTCCGGCACTTGGACGTACACCCACCGCCGTTTCCAGTCCTTGCAAGAAGTAAGCTTGGACACGGAGACGTAGCACCTCCGTCGCACGCTGTACCACCCCACTTTACCGGAGATTGACGGCCGAAGATGATGAAGTCGGCGGAATAAGTTAACTGTTGGAGTCTCCCCCTAAAAGACAGAGCCACACAAAGCCGACTATCGTCCTAATGGCCAACGGATGCGGTTGAGCCACAAAGGCGCGTTCATAGCTTTGACGATGGTCGAGACGTATTCATTCAAAGGAAACCGGAGCCCATACTCCAGGTGCCTGATATATACGCCGATATGGCCCGGGGGAGGGCAACAGACCGCCTGACCCTCCTCGGGGATAACAATTTTGTACCCATCACCGAAGGAGAAATGACCCTCGAAAAGAGCTTCACCGGAACAACGGGCGAATTTATCGAACCAGGCACGGTCAATAATAGTCGAACAGGCCTCGCCGTGATCCGGGAGATGCGGCCTCTCCCCATCGAAAGAAGTCCTCTCATCACCATCATCATCGACATCATCATCCTCATCCTCCCATTCCTCCAAAGCTTTTGGATCAACTTCGGGAGAAGGAGACCTAGGGCCCCCAGACCTTATCGGGATGGCGTCTAGTACCTCCTCCTCATCAAGACGTGACGGGGAGCCCCCCGGCGCAGAAGTGCTAGTCCCGGCGTCAGCAGCAGACATGGTAGCAAAAATTAACAAGTTAAAAAAAGTTGAGAAAAATTTGTTTGTTTACCTTGAAGAAAAAGTGCGAAGCCGAAGTGACGATTCTGAAGATTTGAAGAGAAAGAAGCCCTTGAAAGTTTAGAGAAGAAAATTTTAGAGGAAATGAAATTGGTGGCCAATTTCAGGGGCTAACTGCCCTATTTATAGGGAAAAGCCCATGAAGAAGGACCAATCAGGGCACAGCCCATGAAACGTCAGCCAATCAACGCAAATACACGTGTCAGACATGCAACCACGGAATGTCAATCGTTGCAACAGTTAAACGTCAATCAACGCAACAGTGACCAAGCGTCTTCAACACACCCATTCATATCTCCTTGCCTATTCATCTTCCTCAGCAAACTCCTGAGTATCTGTTCTCCGCCGGCCACATGATCAACAAAGCTAGGTAGCACCGGCTGGGGGCAATCAAAAACAACCGGCACTCTCAACCCCGGTCTCGGCCAGCGTCACTTTCTTTTCCACATCGGATGCCCTTTACACATCCATGTGGAGGGGGGATATGGTACGGCCTAAGCAGAACCAAGCCGACGTAGAAGAAGCCGGGAAAGAAAAAATTTTTACTTGCGCAGAATATACGCTCAACATACATCGGAGCCCATACCACGGCATAGACTACGCTGGGGGCAAATTGATGGGGCATATTCTGCACCCGCTGACCGAGTCAACATATTGAGCAAGGTCAAAGATATCCACAACAAGTCAACGGCTTAGACAGCCTAGCCGATGCAGCCTGTCGGCCTGTCACTTGGGTCTCGGCCTGGTAACCAGCCAGCCGGGGCACACATCTGCGTACTCATATCCAAGACCCCTCGGCCGGCCCGCCATGGGTCCATCGGCCGAGGGTAGAACGGTCTTTCCACCTGCTAGCCACTTGGCCACTACGTGACAAAAGGTGAAAGTCTATAAATACTCCTCAACCCTCATTGAGGAAAGGATCCACAATTTAACCTAAGAATCACTATTCATCTGGTAATATCTTCCTTATCTCTCTACAATACACACTTAGCCAAGTAACAACAACTTATCTCTCTAAGTTTACTGACTTGAGCGTTGGAGTGAGTTCGCTCGGTCCAAGGCCGAGCCCTCAGTTTGTTCACTGTTTCAGGAGACCGAAAGGAGGATTCAAGCAAAGACGTCATTCTACAAGCACGGGTGGTAACAAATAACTGCTATGGAATTACACCCGGAACACTTACAATGGGTATTTCGGTTTTATGGGCACAAAAGAAATCTCCTTTTCTTTTGTTCTTGAGCTTTCCCCTTATGGATGAACCAAGATCCAAGTATAGGATCTCTCCCTAAGCTTAATACCCAAGGCTTACTCTAAATTAGAATTAATATTATAAGGACTAGTACAATATTAATCTTATAGAAAATTGACCCAAAATATTATGTAACACTTGAATATTTCGGTTTATTGAGAGACGAAGAAGAGAATTATTTTTCCCTCTAGAATTGATATTTGGATGAGTGTTAGAATGAATTAGTGATACACAACATTTTGTATAATATTAGGTAAAAATATCAAAAACCATGATGGTTTTTGTCTTCTCAAAACCGGGTGGAAGGGGGCTTTTTGGGTGAGCCAATGCATGCAATTGTTGCTCTTAACAATGTTTAATAGGGTTGCATGGCTAGACAATTAGGTAATCATTGTGTTTACTAATAAATTAAACAACACAATATTAACCTAATACCCCTTTAATTTCGGTACAATCATAATATGGAGTCCATATTATTTTTGTCAATTTCTCAATATGTAACATGTCACATGTAGCATAAATTTGTTATGTATTTTTAACATATTAAAAATCAACGTATTATTAAAATACGTCACATACAAAATTGACTTAGTAATTTCATAATTACTTGTACCAAAATATTTTACCAATTATAAATCACAACAGATTGTATTTATAATAATTCATTCAATTCCGATTGTTTCTTTAAACAATAATTTCATCCGAGTAATGATACAATTCGATTACTCAGACCGTATCTCATTTAATCACATTTCAATATGATACGTAAATTTTACTTCCAAAATCGTCCGTCAATTTTCAAGTAATTTAATTAACTCGTAACGTTATACGATTAATTAAATAATCAAATAAGAGTGTTGCCCTATAGGTATGACCTAGGGGTCAATCGATCACCACCGTCACACGACAGTAATGTCAAACTCTAGTCACCCAATCATTACCGATATATGTTGACCATTGACATAAAATATTACTTCCCAATTGTATTCTTTATAATGAGACTTAAACATGTGATCATCATGATCAACAGTCGTGATCGCATTATTGTCGGAGGACACATATTCCAACAATCTCCCACTTGTCCTCGACAAGTGTGCGTCACCAATTCTCTTGTCCTATTACTATCTCCCACTCAATGCAAGGTGTCTTTCAGGTCGTACTTGCAAGTGATCATATCGATAGTGGTTTCCTCGATCTGGAGAATAACTGATTGACCGGATTTATCCACCATGGATACATTCCGAGCGTGGCCACGCATTTCGATTCATTACTCCTCGAGTGGCCCTGAGATATTGTTATAACCCTGACTAGGGGTGGACAATTCCTATCGCACTCATTTGCTTCGACTAGCCACAACCATCATAACCCAAAATATGCCCATTTGACCCCATTTACGAAGGTCGTAGTAACACAAATCAAAGTTAATCTGAAACTGTGCCATCTTAGGTGAATAGTCTTTAGTCAAAAGAATCGACTCATTTGAATACTATAGTAGCTCTCGCCACGACCAGGCTATATAAATTTGCCAGAACTCTATAAGCGGTCATTAGGCCCGACAAAATGTTCCTAACAGTCTGCCTATGTGATCGACTAGTCATCTCACATGACTCTATGGCACTTGAACTTGCCATCAATCACATCACACTCTAGTCACTTCGAGACGTCACCTCTTACAAGTGACTATGGGCAAATACTATGTTAATCCGTGTTCACTTTAACGGGGTTCAATTGTCTCCACAACCCATTTGGATGTAACAAAGTATAAGGTGAGTTAATAATAACTCAAACGACAAATGTCAACATCACACTCGGGTAGTTAACATCATATTACAACCTTGTGATGTATATCGTAAGTGTAAACACTCATTTGATTGCAATAGAAGTTTAACATGCCATGTGTCCATGTGTTCAAACTTCTTATACTTGCATTTTCCTTCATGTTCTCTCTCATAGCATGAATCTTACCAAGTACATTTCAAGGTTCCCGACCTTGGTTTCGGTTCTTTATCTTGAAAGAACTTCCTTGTTGATTATCACATAACGAACGAATTTGTGGTGAATGATGTAACTTGTACTGATCAAGTACTCCATCCATACACAATGCACTAGGTATATGTTTTGTAGAATATTGCAACAATTGTCAAGATGATTAGCTTAGCACTTCTAACAAGTCCTAGTATATTAGGAAAGATTAGTTTTGAGCAACTTCTTGTTCAACTAAGTGTCTTTCCACAACTTCTTATTTCTCTTTCTAGCTTGAAAGTTTTTAGGATTCTCATAAATCCTTACATGTGCTCGGTTTTCATTTATAAGTGCAATCTATTGTCACATAACTGAGCATTCTGTCAAACACCGAAATCGCTCATCGGATTCTAATTGAGAATTCATGACGTTTCTATTATGGCTTACCAATCAATCGTCATGCTCTTATGCATATGATTCATAATTAGACATGTGTATGATTATTCTAATGGCGGAAACATTAGTAGCTAATAATCATGAGATCAACCTTTCTTAGGTTCTATGAACGACCATGACTGCTAATGGTAATTCCATTTTCATTCATATGAATAACCTAGGGGTATGTTGATGTGATGTGTATCTCTCAACACTAATCCAATATCCCTTGATGTAATTGGATTCATCATAGTCCATTTTCATCCAGAATTGAAAACTCAAATCTTCCTTTATAAAGGAAGGTATTAGCTCGTCATTATTCAATGAGTTGATGAGTTATAACCCTTTTCAAGATGATTGCTCCCACTAAATTCCATGTCTTCACATGAAGATTTCCTGACTCCCACTCAATTCCACATATTTCGAAATTGACTTCTCAATCGAAACTTTTCAAGAATTGAAATATAAATTGCATTTGCCAAGTTATTAAGATAGAACCATATATGTTCTCATCATATCCCTTCAAAATACCTATTTTGAAGTGGTCTCATCTTAACTCTATTTAAAAAGGATTTTAATCTCCAACTCACACATATCATAATGATGTGTAGCAATGTCATTATTCAAATATGAATAATATTTAGAATACGTCCTTCGAAATACTCTTTCGGAAGGAGGTTTAACCATTTTATTTTCATAATGAGGTTAAAATGACATTTGCGTGGTTAATGCTTGACTTAGCTATTGAGAATATCGGTATATCAATCCTTGCAATTTCTAGTCATAAATCTCGTATATATATATACTAGAATATTTCTTTGATTCATTTAGGCTCTTAAGTAAATCTCGGTTGAAACTATAGGTCAAAATTTATCACAAAATAGCTTAGTCAAAACTCTTATTAAGACTTTACATTAGTCATTTCTTCCAAAACTTTCTTTTGGTGTCCTCACGTAGTAATCTCAAGAATATAGACTTTCGATTACTTCACGTGGTCTCTTTAGTCACATAGAACTTGTTTGAGACCATAGATCTCATCCATTGGGTATACTATTCAAATCATTCTTCTTTTGCGTAGATCTCATTTACACAAGTACACAAGTTTAATCTCGCCTCGTGTGTAGTGTCCTCATTTTTCTCCCACTCTATCTTTAGAATAAATACACTAGAGATTCAAAGATAGCATATGAGACACACATAATGATGTTGAAGTATAAAGAGAACTATCTCATAGATTGACTAATAGTTTTAGATTTCGTGTGTGTACTTGGTGATTGACATTCCTATAAGAGAGTTCATAGACTCAAATTCACTTTATAAATGATCATACACAAGCCTTAAGCATGTGGACATATAATGAAACCCGTCATTATATTTGTCTATTAGATCACTTTAAGTGAATAATCTTATGTTTCTAAGAACAAGCATTTAAACATGAATTTTAGAACAAAAGGATAAAATGATAAAACGGGTGACTTGGGTTGCAAACCAAGTCACCATTATCCAAAATACAACCCATTATTCAAAATACCTTTCCATGTCGAACACGGAAACTTAAGGTTCTAAAATCCAAAACATACTTTAAAATAAGACAATGAAAAGCAAAGCTCCATAAAAGCTATCCCTAGCTTCTTGATGGTTTCTCATGCTTGCTTTTCCTTTCCCTTGTCTTTGCTTGGTGGAGGCCCTATTTACAATAAAAAGGGAGATACATTATCACAACTTTGCATCATAATACCATAGTTGAATTTAGAAACATAAAAGAAGGATAGTCATTTACCTACGGGAGTAATCTTTCCAGCTTTGATATCACCAAGGTATTTGGAACAATTTCTTTTCCAATGTCCCATACCATTACAATAATGGCATTTGTCAAGAGGACCCTTCTTGATCTTTGAAGTGCTAGCTTCATTAGGCTTAGCTTTGGTGAATGTGGGAGCTTGCTTCTTGAACTTCCCCTTACTCTTAGTGCTTATGTTAAGCACATCCTTGAAGCGGGTTCACATTTAACCCCATGTCCCTCTCGGCTTGCACAAGTAACTTATGCAATTCTTCGAGAGACACATCCTTGTCTTGCATGTTAAAATTCACCCGGAATTGAACATATGCTTTCACTTTTGACAAGGAGTGTAGAATCCTATCTACAATGAGTTCTTTGGGAATTTCAACCTTTTGAATTTTCAAGGTCTCGACAAGCTCCATGAGTTTGAGCACATGAGGGCTAACCTTTTGGCCCTCTTTGAAGTCGAGATCAAAGAATGCCGCGGCCGCCTCATATTGGACGATCCGCGGAGTTTGTGAAAACATGGTCACAAGTTTGGAGTAAATCTCATTAGCATTGCCCATTTTAAAGGCTCTCCTTTGGAGGTCCGCCTCCATCGCAAATATCAAGACATTTTTCATTGCGGCGGACTCCTTTTGGTAAGCCTCATATGCTTCCCTAGTGGCGGCGGTCGACCTAGTAGTAGGTTCGGGTGGAGAGGCCTCGGTAAGGTAACGAAGCTTGTCGTCACCTTCGGCGGCTAATTTGAGTTGGGCATCCCAATCGGAGAAATTTGACCCATTGTTTTCAAGTTTACATCGATCCATGAAGGATCGGAGCCAAGACGAACTAGCGAGAGGCGTGGCATTAGGGGTTGGTGTTGCCATTTGTTATGAGAAAAGAGAAGTGGTCTACAAAACAAAATAGAAGGAGTAAAACAAATGTCGTTTTAATAATAATACTCGTAAAATGTATGAATTAAACAAGTTTTATGCATTTTTCTAGTGACCTCTACCCAACTAGATAAATGGATCCAAGACCCAAATTCATATTAACTTAGGCACGGGGTAGCCGATGAAACCTTTATCAATATAACTCGGTGGATTAACTTTTTAATCGATTCTACTTTTAGAACTCTTGGTCGATAAAATTACTCTAATGTTTATCTATAGCCCAAAACACATCAACAAGGGCACGGGGTAGCCGATGAAACCCTTATCAATTACTTTTGTTGAGTTCAATCCAAATTTCGAATAAATGTGTCCATTATCCAAACCCACATCAACTTAGGCACGGGGTAGCCGATGAAACCCTTATCAACATGAATTCGGTGGATTAGACATTTATCACCCACTTCCCCTACGTAACAAGGTTTGTACCCCGGGGTAGCCGAGTGCACTCCCTCGCGAAATAGGTTTTCATGGTTTCTACTATTTGGTAAGGCTATATCTCAATTAATTGTTTTAGCGATAGGTCATGTCAATTTATTATTTATCACGTTTTAAGTGAACTAAAGCGGTGAACTACGATAATTCTAATTGACACGGTCGATAAACTCGATAAAATGACAATGCATGTTTTAGTTATGGCGATTTAGCGATGCATGCGACATAAAATAAAATGCAAGCATAAAAATAAATAAATCCTAGTATGGCCTTCCTAAAAATAGAAAACTATTTAACTATTACATATTCGGAAACCAACTCCATTGGTCCCTTGAACTTCGGTTGTGGCACGTATCTCGAGGTAACACCGTCTTTATGTATCGCCATTCTTGAAGAAATCCGTCTTTGGGAACTCCGGAATGAATAAAATTACATAAAGAATTACATAATTTCCTATTATACATTTGTAACTAAAATAAAATAAATCTATTAAATTACAAAACGGTGATACGAGATCACAATAAAATTACAACCGAATCGATATTCCCATACATTTCGGGAAATACCAATTAAAATCTAAGGCCATACTAAGTAAATTACATAATTCAAAATTACATAAATGAAAATTATGACAATCATAAAGAAAATGCAGCATTATAATATGTATGAACATGCCCAATTTTATGCTAAATCGCCTTTAAATAGCCAATATCGTATATTACTTGGTTTTTACGGATTTGCGTGATTTCAACATTTTATAATCACAACAATTACATAAATTCATATTTATGCATAAGTTAATCACCCTAACCTCTTAGGACTCAAAATTTAGTCTTCACTAATTATTTGACCATAATTAACTCATATTTCTAAAATTGTTCATTAATAGTCCAAAAAATACAAAAATAAGCTATTAAACTTCAAATAAATCACAAAATTTCAAATAAATCACAAAATTTGAAATTTAAACTCATGAACATTCTGGAAAAATACCATGACACTCATAATGTTCAAAAACTTAGGTTAAAAATTTCGACATATTTCCGGAAAAACAATGTTGCGATTGATCGGTTTTAACTAAATAATCATAAAAACATGTGAAAAATTATATTCATTAACTTTTCAATTTTAGATCTGAAAAAGATAATAAAATGCAATATTAGACGTTTTTCCTACGTCATAGATTATGTTTTATTAATTTTTCACTAATAATGTCACTATTTATGCTATTTTTCTTCAAAAATCCATAAATCATGCAAAAAGACTTCTTTATAGCCAATTATTTTACACACATATTTTAAAATTGCATGTGACAACATGTTAAATTTCTATGACCAGATTCGAAATTTAACTCATATTAACCTATTTTTCACCTAAATCCGAATTTAATAATGAAAAATCCATTTTTCGAGCATAACAAGTCCAAAATTTATGAAAATTTACAGGTTATCTCAAAATAATATATGTGACAACATATCCAAAAATCACTGGAAAATTCGAAGTATAGCTAATTTTAGACCAAAAATGACATTTTTACTCATAAAATCATATTTAAATGCCATTATTGTAAAATATGAACAATAAAAATCCGTAAAATTAACCAAAATATCCTAAAACATTTTAGGACCAGAAATATTAACATGTATGAATTAATTTTGTGATATCTCATAATAACACAAATTTTACAAGTTTTATATGTTATTCTTATAACTCGGAATAACTTTTAACCGATTTGCATGCAAACAACCGTGGCTCTGATACCAATTGAAGGAAAAGTAGATCTATATAAATACTAACATACTCATATATGTATAAATTAATTTGTCATAAAATTAAAGATGGAGCTTATGCATGCAAACTAATTAATAAAATGAGAAAGAAACATTATTCTTACAATGGGTATTTCGGTTTTATGGGCACAAAAGAAATCTCCTTTTCTTTTGTTCTTGAGCTTTCCCTTATGGATGAACCAAGATCCAAGTATAGGATCTCTCCCTAAGCTTAATACCCAAGGCTTACTCTAAATTAGAATTAATATTATAAGGACTAGTACAATATTAATCTTATAGAAAATTGACCCAAAATATTATGTAACACTTGAATATTTCGGTTTATTGAGAGAGGAAGAAGAGAATTATTTTTCTCTCTAGAATTGATATTTGGATGAGTGTTAGAATGAATTAGTGATACACAACATTTTGTATAATATTAGGTAAAAATATCAAAAACCATGATGGTTTTTGTCTTCTCAAAACCGGGTGGAAGGGGGCTTTTTGGGTGAGCCAATGCATGCAATTGTTGCTTTTAACAATGTTTAATAGGGTTGCATGGCTAGACAATTAGGTAATCATTGTGTTTACTAATAAATTAAACAACACAATATTAACCTAATACCCCTTTAATTTCGGTACAATCATAATATGGAGTCCATATTATTTTTGTCAATTTCTCAATATGTAACATGTCACATGTAGCATAAATTTGTTATGTATTTTTAACATATTAAAAATCAACGTATTATTAAAATACGTCACATACAAAATTGACTTAGTAATTTCATAATTACTTGTACCAAAATATTTTACCAATTATAAATCACAACAGATTGTATTTATAATAATTCATTCAATTCCGATTGTTTCTTTAAACAATAATTTCATCCGAGTAATGATACAATTCGATTACTCAGACCGTATCTCATTTAATCACATTTCAATATGATACGTAAATTTTACTTCCAAAATCGTCCGTCAATTTTCAAGTAATTTAATTAACTCGTAACGTTATACGATTAATTAAATAATCAATTAAGAGTGTTGCCCTATAGGTATGACCTAGGGGGTCAACTGATCACCACCGTCACACGACAGTAATGTCAAACTCTAGTCACCCAATCATTACCGATATATGTTGACCAGTTGACAGTAAAATATTACTTCCCAATTGTATTCTTTATAATGAGACTTAAACATGTGATCATCATGATCAACAGTCGTGATCGCATTATTGTCGGAGGACACATATTCCAACAACTTTTGCTTTATGGGTTTGGCTCCGGGTTTAATGGGTATCCTGTGCTCTGCAATCTCCCTGTCAATCCTGGGCATGTCTTTGTAGGACCAGGCGAATACGTCTTTGTATTCGTGCGGAGAGTCAATGAACTGCCGTCTTTCCGCGGGGTCAAGGGTGGTCCCTATCCTAAGTTCCTGAGGTGTGTTGTCGGTTCCTACGTTAATAGGTTCGGTCTCCTCAATGATGGGGGTCCTAGTTTCCCGTTTGTCGAGTTCTTTGGCTATGTGAGGTGTGTAGTCACTCAAGTCAAATTCCTCACGATCGTTCAGAATTGCATTGCAGTTAAATTGAGACGAGTCATAAGCAAACTTAGCATTCATTAAGTTAATTTGAGCGAGAAGCTCGGATAGGACAAACATATTATAATGCAATTCCTTTTTGGCACCAATGTCTCATAAACATGTTATAATGCAATTTACTACTTGTAGAGGAATAACAATGCTTACCCATTTTTCCACAAGTATGAATATTGCCAAATAATATCATACCATCCACCCTAATTACCATTATTTATGTTATAATGCAACTACCATGATATTAATGCTAATTAATGCACAAATAACATCCATATCATTAAAAATAAGTAGGGAAACCCTACCTCTTATTAATCTTCCACAACCTTTAAGCTAAGGGCTAGAAGTGCTTCTCAATGAAGTCTCCTCCTACATAATCCATAGCTAATTATTAGTTATTACTATAACATACTATAACAATAACAATACTAATTAACCTCTAATTATCCCATTAATTTAGTCATAACACTAATTAATTTTCTAAACGACATGCTAATTAATTATGCTTTACTAATTAAAGACAAAGAGGACAAGAGTGAACATAATCTTACCACAATATGAACAAATAGCAAGAGTAAGAATTTGAGAATGAATTCTTCAAGAAGTGTGTGCTAGATCTTGAGGATAAGGTATATGATATTTTTAGAGGTTTTTAGAGAGTGGTAGCGTAAAGTGGTGTTGGTTGGGGGGGGGGGGGTGGCTACTAGTGAAAGAAATTTGAATAGATAAGGCTTTGAGAGTGATATACCACCTACCAACCTCGTGTAAAAAGCTGGACAGCGACATGTCACTTGATCGAGTGAAGCTCCAATGCAGTGTCACTCAATCGAGTGACGCTGTTTTATAAACTTCCAGCCATTCCCTAGATTCCACTCGGTCCCCCACTCAGTATTTATGAAATTTTATTAAAGTGCGTTGTTTTGTTGTCTTTTGTTATTCACTACCTTGGTCAATCGAAATGGTAACGCATTTCAACACTAAAATAACGAGTCATTTCAAATTTGGTTCAATGAGTGCGATAAAAAATTTACAGGTTTTTAACGCTTAAATAAATACGACAATTAGTCTTGCTAAAGACGGGTCGGAGCAAGTGACGGGTAATGCCACTTACAAAACGAATAGGGGGGACAAGGTGGGGGCACCTCCATGTGCTTCCCTCTCTCCTCTATTTGGGTCATTTGCGAGAGAAAATGGTATCCGTCACTCCAAAGTGACGGATACGTGCCGTCACAAATGAGATTTTGGGTAAATACGAGGTGTGATGGAATCGAATTGAAGTTGGGTTTGACCGGTCTACTGACAGTAAATCACGGGCTCAAAACACCCGCCCCTGTATATTGGACCTTGGACTGTCCTTTGATTCTTGTAGCTCATTTGAGGCCGAAAAACCCCTTTGGTGTAGTAGTGAGAGGACAGTCAAAGCAGCCTAAGCCCCCCACGGTATTAATTTCTCGCTATTTCCATTGTTTCCTGCTTGTTGCTTTTGGTATGATCTGGGAATCTCTTACATTTCAATTTTATTAATTAATGTGGGAATTCATTTCATTATAAAGTATCACAAATTCAAAATTATGCTTACATAATTCATCCATTAATACTGGTTTCATTGAAGTATATTACTGTATATGATTTGGGCATTGCTTTTTGTTTAGATTCCTTGCAAAAAGTTTGATTCTTGTCGTCTATCTTTTGCTATGTCTCCCATATGCTTTTACTATTGTTTGATAACTTAGTAAAATAATTGATTACAAAGCATATTGTTTATCTTGTGTTACACTGAATTATTCCTCCCCTCTTAAATTTATCAGTAAGTGACAAAATGGTGGAAGATAGTATGGCATCTACTCGCGCTGTCGTGTTCAAGGAATCCGAGAACTTGGAAGGAAAACGCCCAAAGATTGAAGGCTATGATTTTAATCAAGGTGTAAATTATTCAGAGTTGCTAAACTCGTTTGTTTCTACTGGTTTTCAAGCCTCCAATCTTGGAGATACCATTCAACTAGTTAATCAAATGGTTGGTACTTTTTTTTCTTTTCTTTTTATAAAGAGTGTTGTGTCACATTCTTGGTTGCTGTTGTTTTGATTTCATTTTTGTGTGAATGAAGCTGGAGTTGAGGCTGGCAGATGAGGAGCCTGTAAATGATTGCACTGAGGAAGAGAAGGATCCTAGCTTCAGAGAATCTACCAGTGCAAACTGTTCTTGGGCTTTACTTCAAATCTTATTTCCTCTCGGTGTTCGTGACAGTTCGCTATCTGGTTCAACATCATATGGTAAGTACAACTGAACACTTTTTCTTCTTCTACTTTGAGCGTTTGTGCTACTTACAACCCATAGGCAGGCCATGTCCTATTCCATTTCTCTTCTCTAAGTGAAGTTGATCCGTTGATGTTTTAACATAATTCGGTAGCTCTTGAGTCTCTTATCAAACGGTTTGACCAACCCAAATACTTATTGCTCCTTCAATTATATGGGCAATTGATTCATCAAAACTGTCTCTTATAAAATTTTTGTGATACAATAGTTGTTTGTTCTCGGGGTTTTAGCGAGGTTGTAATGAGTCGGAGCGAAAATGAAAGCATTAACACTGTGGAGTAGCAAATGTTGGTAATTTAAGTGTAATTACCGGTTCATTTTAGCGTACTCGAGTTTGGTTCGTAGATGGGTAAGTTCGTTATAATATAATGTAAGTTCGGGTAGTACGGAGTGTACACTTGCATAATTGTTAACGAATTTATGGTATAGTTTTCGTTTGAAAGACTATGACGGAGTGGTTCGGGGGCAATAGCTAGTCGAAACTTTGACGGATTTTAATTTCCGCAACAGGAATGAAATAAGTCGGAATTTGTGAAGAGTTGCATCTCTTCACAAATACATTCCCCTGATCCATCTCATTTCTATATAAATAGACATGGATTGAAGATGTTTGAGATATAGAAAAATAATCTCATCTTCTGCATTATAGAACGACATAACAATCTACACACAATACTTGAATTACTTCTCGATTTTTGGTTTGTGCCCAAAATCAGAGGGACACTGTCTTATCTCAATAGGAAATTCGGTTTAACCCGGGCACAAATAAAGGTCGAATTGTTCTATTAGGAAAGCGAAGTCGATTCGGTGTGGTTAATTATTTTCAATCCTTATTCGTGCAAATCAATTTTCTAATAATCTAATAGAACAATTTTCGAATTGCAAACGGTAAGAAAATGACAATGAAGGTTAACAAACTGGAGAAGTTTGAGGGTGTTCATTTCTGAGATGAAATCTATATGCAGGACGATACTGACATATGGAAAACAGGGAGATTTGGTTTGCGATTGTTATTTTCAGAATGCATGTTTGTTTATTGTGAGATATATCGTATCGAAACGGGACAATCAATTCTTTTTGCGGATTGACAAATTTGGCGATTTTGGGTCATTTTACGATTTCATTGTAAAATGACAAAATGGGCATGCAAGTTGAAACTTTGCGGCGGTGAAGCGGTTCCATAATTTTCTTCTAAGATGTCTCATGCTAATGGTTTAATATGCAATATATTAAATGGTGCAAGACTTGTTGTGCTTTTGTTAGCAAGTTCAATCTTTGAACAATATCACATCAGATAAGTAAAATTTTTATCATAAAAGTTATACATATTTAGTTTGGTAGTTCAATAGTCAATCAACATATTGCTTGGCTTGAGTAATAAGATTGGCTTGTGTTTTTTGTTACATTAATTTGAGAATCAAGATAGGGAGGCATGATAGGGTGAAATCATACTCCACTAGTCTTACTGCCTAACGATGATGGGATCGCTATGCGAAACAAAATCAGAATCTGTAATTTTGGTACAGTTTGAAGTTCGTTACTTCGTTACTTGGTTTCAAGCGCCTTGTGGTGTTGTTGGCATTGTTCTTCAATGTGAACTATAAGGCGGTTCTTTGCATTTCATGTTTGCCATGAATGTATTGGCAATAAGATCTCTAACTGAAAGACACTGCTAAGATAAGTATACATATACTCCTTCTTACTCTGTTCGTGTTTGGTTCACATTGTCTTTGATATATAACTGGTGATAATGGTTATCATTTATGTAAATAATTATGTTTACATTTGCTTTAGTATTCTTGATATTCTAAACAAGCATACATGTCTCGAAATCAAATGATGATTTAGATAATTAATTTGATTTGGTATGTTAATGTAAATTATTACATGCCTTAGCGTGATAAATAAAACTGATTTATTAAATTAATGATGCAAGTAATTTTAATTCATGTGTTGGGTTTTGTTGTTCGATCTGCATGTATAATTCGCATTTTGATGTATAACATCATCCATGATTAGGAGATTTGATGACTAACTATGCTAAGCATGGTGGCAGTAGTTCAATGATTACTCAATTTGTCAAATTGTTTTCTAAATGGCATTTTTTTCGTGAAGATTAGTGGGCATGTACACCAAATTTTGATGGAATTGACTAGTTTGAAGTTAATTAATGGCAGAGTATGTTTAATTTTTGATGAAATGAAATCTGATGCTTGGAATAGGAAAAGTTGTTTAATGACTCATATGATGAATTCACCATGTCGATATTATTTTTGCATGTAAAATAGTATTTCTGATTAGATAATTTATTTTCATGTTAAACACTCTTTTGGTGGGTTAAATACTTGGTATGGTCAAAATTAAGTGGTTATACATATGCATTGATTGTTTATTAGGACTAAGAAGAAATTTCTTAGTTGGTATTTAATTTTTTAATGTGAAGAACATAAGGTATTGATTCTATGGAATCGATGTAATACTTGGAGAATTATAAATTATTAATATATATACCCTCTCCTTGACATGATACACGGGAATGTAAAGTTGAGCGGTATCATTCAAGTACTTGTATGACTCGATAGTATAGTGTAATGGTCTTTTAGGTGGTGTCAAGTTCCGGAGTGGGGTACATACTCCTCAAAACTTATTTTATGTTAAGTTGGTCTCATTGTAAATATTAAATTTTGATCAAAGGTGGCTTTTTGGATCCTACGTCACATTAAATTTTAATCTAGGTGGCTTTTTGGATCCTACGTGGCTGTCTAGGTGGCGTTTATTTGTCATTTTAGGGTAGCCTTTTAATTATATTTTATAGATTACAAACAAGTGGTATGCTTTTCAAATGTACAATTCATGACATGTAATAAATGCTCAATCCAACATTAACTCACCCTTTTTGGCACCAATGTCTCATAAACATGTTATAATGCAATTTACTACTTGTAGAGGAATAACAATGCTTACCCATTTTTCCACAAGTATGAATATTGCCAAATAATATCATACCATCCACCCTAATTACCATTATTTATGTTATAATGCAACTACCATGATATTAATGCTAATTAATGCACAAATAACATCCATATCATTAAAAATAAGTAGGGAAACCCTACCTCTTATTAATCTTCCACAACCTTTAAGCTAAGGGCTAGAAGTGCTTCTCAATGAAGTCTCCTCCTACATAATCCATAGCTAATTATTAGTTATTACTATAACATACTATAACAATAACAATACTAATTAACCTCTAATTATCCCATTAATTTAGTCATAACCCTAATTAATTTTCTAAACGACATGCTAATTAATTATGCTTTACTAATTAAAGACAAAGAGGACAAGAGTGAACATAATCTTACCACAATATGAACAAATAGCAAGAGTAAGGATTTGAGAATGAATTCTTCAAGAAGTGTGTGCTAGATCTTGAGGATAAGGTATATGATATTTTTAGAGGTTTTTAGAGAGTGGTAGCGTAAAGTGGTGTTGGTTGGGGGGGTGGCTACTAGTGAAAGAAATTTGAATAGATAAGGCTTTGAGAGTGATATACCACCTACCAACCTCGTGTAAAAGTCGGACAAACACGACAGTCACTTGATCGAGTGAAGCTCCAATGCAGTGTCACTCAATCGAGTGACGCTGTTTCATAAACTTCCAGCCATTTCCTAGATTCCACTCGGTCCCCACTCGTATTTATGAAATTTTATTAAAGTGCGTTGTTTTGTTGTCTTTTGTTATTCCCTACCTTGGTCAATCGAAATGGTAACGCATTTCAACACTAAAATAACGAGTCATTTCAAATTTGGTTCAATTGAGTGCGATAAAAATTTACGGGTTTTTAACGCTTAAATAAATACGACAATTAGTCTTGCTTTAAGACGGGTCGGAGCAAGTGACGGTAATGCCACTTACAAAACGAATAGGGGGGGACAAGGTGGGGGCACCTCCATGTGCTTCCCTCTCTCCTCTATTTGGGTCATTTGCGAGAGAAAATGGTATCCGTCACTCCAAAGTGACGGATACGTGCCGTCACAAATGAGATTTTGGGTAAATACGAGGTGTGATGGAATCGAATTGAAGTTGGGTTTGACCGGTCTCTATCGACAAGAAATCACGGGCTCAAAACACACCTTTTTGTATATTGGACCTTGGACTGTCCTTTGATTCTTGTAGCTCATTTGAGGCCGAAAAAACCCTTTGGTGTAGTAGTGAGAGGACAGTCAAAGCTGTAACACCCCCATACTCCAAGTGCCTTACCAGGACCACTCAGGTATAAGGATACTACCATCTCGGTTGCCCGAGGCAACGAATATCATAAGACAATAAAGAAACGTACTTTAAAAGTAATTATAGTTCAAGTGATTACATGTTCAAAACCAAAACTGATAAAAGGAATTACAACGTCCTCAGACGGTCTACTGCTAAAACTATCAAAGATACTAGACATCGTCTGACACAGCGGAAGACTTCTAACTGCCACGTGATGACTCATCCCAGCTATCCCATACGCGTCATATCATACCTGCTCAATAACTGCTCACCACCCCCGAATGGATCACCACAGTTTTTTAAAACATTTAAACGGGGTCAGTACTAATCACACAATTTATATAAACCAACAGAACAGTAAACAATACAGCTCACACAATCATACACAATCAGGCACTCCACTCCATCTCCGTCACCGACTGTCCACTGGACCCGACCACGCCCGGGGGGACCGCAGCCGTTCCCACCTAAGCCCCGCTCATCATAACGAGCGATAACCCTGTCCCATTAATGTGCACATCCCCTTCCGTGGCGGGTTCCACGAAGGGCGAAACTAGGGCGTGAAGCCACTCCCGCAAGTGACTCCACTCAGCCGAGAACGCATCTCGAGAACCATAGACAAACAATCACAACCATCAATCAGCAATCAAAACCAACAATCGTCACAATACGAATACGATAATAATCAACAATCACAAATCATCACCAACACATTATGGGACTAATACTTGAGTAGGAAAACCCTACCCGAATAAAGAACACAATCGGGACGGTCTCAACAATTTGTATCAAAATTCATCTTCTACGAATTCTCCTCCTAACATATAATCACATAATTACTAACAATCATAAAACTAATACAAATCCCCAATTCTCAAAATTAGGGTTTAATGAAACTTAACGAAATACTATAAAATTGGTATGTAGATCTTACCCTCGACGCAAGGATCTCAAAGATGTAAAGAACTACAGGATCCGACACTTCTAGCTCCGGGATTTGTTAATAATGCGGCGAGGATGATTCAACGTAACTTCTAATCTTCTCTTGAAGGTTTTTAGATTGTAAAAGTGTTTTGAGAAAAAGTGACGAAAGCCTTATATATCATTCCCGCATTATTAATAAAACCCGTCAAAACATTACCCGTAAACCGGGCTACTCGATCGAGTAGCTGAGGTACTCGATCGAGTGCCCCCTTACTCGATCGAGTATCAAGGTTACTCGATCGAGTACCCAACAGGTCAGAAACTATTTTAAAACCGCAACTCACCCTTACTCGACAGAGTAAGGCCTACTCGATAGAGTACCCAGAGACTCATAAAACCGTAGTATTACAGTCTTCCCTCCTTAAAAAGAACTTCGTCCCCGAAGTTCATCCCATACATAAAAACAAACATACTAACTCGGTCAAGATGCAACAAAGCTACTAAGAACTCAAAACAACACCCCAACTTCTAAAACATGAAACCATGACTCTTAACCCCAACTCTGCCAACTATTCCTACCTCCACACATCGCTCACGATGACGTATCAACTACATCATAAACTCTCCCGAAACTAACTCCATACGCCACTGCTAGCTCCATAACATATCATCCACTAGAAAAACCAATATCAAAACATTCACAAACATCAAACGGAATGTTACATTCTACCACCCTTAAAAGGAACTTCGTCCTCGAAGTTTACTCACACTCATAACCTCATCATCCAACTGTCAACACTAGTTAAATATTCTCACACACCTAAACATCACACTACTACAAGCACGGTCATGACCTTTAACAAAATCAACCACAACACGAATCAATCTTTTATTCTACATCAATACTCAAACTTCCAAATCTAGTACAACCTGTACAACCATTAAACTCTCTTTGTCGCATCCTACTCCTCTTAAGATAAATGTTACGTCCTCGTAACTCACTAATACCAAACCTTATCTATATCTCATTACCCTGTTTACCACCACATGTCAAAGATAACCGTCTATAAACCAAACACTCACCATGCATATATCTAAGGCTCTCTTACTTAAACAATTCTCATACTTTAATTCACTCATCACACCACCTAACCTATACCACAAAATCTTTAGCTTAACCCAAAACTTCAACTCTTCCACATTACCGCAACATGACATACTTCTCTATATAAACTATATAAAACTCCCATCGCCAAAAGCATAAATCACTATCCACACTTGTTACGTACACTCACACTAGATCCTCAAGTTCTTTCCTTCATTACCGCAAAACTCATACATAACTTATCATGACACTGATTCCTCCAATCACCCTACACTCACTGTCTCAACAAAGGATTATGAACCACCTGCATCTTTCAGATCATTACCACACATGTTCTACGACTCACTTGCCATTACCATGTCTACTGAAGCCTTATCTAGAACAAGATCAAAAATTACTGTAACAGCCTCTCACAACCGTGTCCCATCAACAGAATATCACTATATCATGACAACAACGAAAACATATACAGCTCCATTTCATATCGTACTCTACCCTCATTCTCAAACTTAACCTGGTAAAGAAAACATCAATAATCAAGACAACTGTCTATCTGCACAAACTGAAACTCACAGGAAGCAACATCAAACAAAACAACAATTTAGGTGTAACTGGTATGTACTTTCGAAACTCGAATCATAATCATCTCGCCAACTCCACCACAACCGGTGACGGCATCGCAACACCGCCACCAACAGCCACACCGCAGTGCGAAAATACCCGCATCACACCACTAAGTACCGTGCCCGGATCACCACCCGAGGCACAACAACCACATCGATAGGCACCACAACTACATACAATTCCCATAAACACTGACTCAGAATAACTTTCCGGACAATAAAACTTACTCAAATCCACTTTATTAAATCACAACGCAACATATTATATGAATAAACGGATAAGCACCTCATGACCATCATCCCTACCATATCGCGGAATCAAATATATCATGAATGCATACAAGCATAACTAGCCATGCCAAATCAGTCAAATTATTACCTTTTTTAATATCATTCAATTAAATTACCGTGTCCAACATATGTTACAGAACAATCATATAACAACTTTATAATTATCACACCATACCACTTCTTATGAGGTCAGAACCTCACCCAAACATTTACACATATCATAGACCCGTAATCATATCCAACCAGTTAATCCTGATCACGTAAGTTACCACCCGATAAAAGTTACCTCGCACCCGAGCTTAACTCGTATACCCCTCATAACATATTCTCCCATTCACATATCCATCACTCCCTGCCAATTGTAACCATACCATTAATACTCAACTACTAACAACCGCCTCATATGACCACATCTTACACTCTCTCACAACCATACATATCAACCTGGTCTCTGCAAAATTAATCGCTTCAGAATTGTTACCTTTCTAATATACCATCACCCTTAACCACTAGTCACAAACCATAACACTACCACTGTCCGGGCATCAAACCTCTTACTCTCATCTCTAAACATCACGATTTCTTTCCTATCTTTGGTTAACATCCCAAATGACGAACATCAAATCCCTCAACAACATTACCTCCACATTCTTCCCAATACTATCCTTAATTGTGTCATCATCTAACTCTCCACCAAAATCTCATATCATGCAGATATTCTACCATCTTCTTACTTCCTTAATTCCTCGAAACTCATGATTAATCACGTTGTCCTAAAACTTCTGTATAACCATTAATTTACTTACTCTTGATAGTATCATACATCTCGACGATTCCTTACTTTTATGTCACGTAACTCCGGTCAACATTTTCCTAGTTTTACTCCCCTCATTCTTTTCCTTTACACTCGACAAAATTAAATAACCATTCAACTCCTTATCATTTCTACCTAACCCTTTAGTGTTCCGGTTACTTTCTCATTGCTCCAAGACTCACATCTCATTATTTCATATCGATATCATCTCACTCTTTCCTACCATGGATCTTCCCTTATTATGCTATCACTCAAACTTGCCACTAATCTATCCATAAAATCAACTCTTCAAACAATTTCATTGCATGCCGTTAAATGCCCAAGGAAATCACACATTAGTTTCACCTCTTAATAAACCAAATCTCCCAAACTCACTCACTGTCTACAAATCCACCTCGCGACATGTCTCCACAAAGTTCACTATATACCACTCTTCTCAACCCCTTTAAAACGAACTCTCACTATATACTCTTAACCCGCATGACTCCTAACCATCTCCCTCCATAATTCTTTACACATCTCAAGTTGCCACTATCCACATCCTTACTCTCAATCCTTTTAATCTCACGTTCCTTAGACTCACATCATCCCTTGCCCATATTCACTTACTTTTACGTTACTCAACACACAATCATATCACTCATCTCATCTCAGAAAACATGCTCTATGTCTCAATTAAGCCATAACGATCTTCCTTTTCTTTTTCCATTATCTATCACAACCACATATAGCTCATCTCCTCCCACCAAACTCATACTCGCCAAAAGGTGCCACTCACCACCCCATAAGATTGGGTAACTTACGTATCAGGATCAACATACAAGTAAAACAATGCATAAAGAAGCAAAATAACAACTTTGAATTAAACATAATATGCAACGAATTCAAAAGATAAGCATATGACCCAAAATAGGGGTCACTAGATCGAGTACAGGCCACTCGATCGAGTATGTGACTTACTCGATCGAGTAGGTGAGGATCAGAAGCACGAAAAACAAATCACCAAGGCTACTCGATCGAGTAACTGACGTACTCGATCGAGTTCCCCCCTACTTCTCAGCACTGTCCAGTTTTCGTAAAACAGCCATAACTCACTCATTTCTTGGTCGTTTTGGGCCTGTGACCTATCGTTAGAATCGTAAAAGAACAAGCTATCACCTCCAATTGGAATCAAATTAAAATCATTTATGAATCTCAAGTTATAACAGCTTAAAGACAACTTTGCTTTAATCAGACGACATAGCTATTTGATTTTCTCTTTCAAACAACTTAAACATCAACGAGGTGAATGAAAGTGACTCGATATTTATAAAACCACCATCCATAACCACATGCTACTAACTTCAAAAGCCAAGCAACAAATAACTCGATGCACATATATCATTCAACTTACCAATCACATATTACCCACCTGTTTTTATTATATAACTTTACGTAAACAAAATCACAATTATATGACATCAAGTATCATATTTACATGTTACTAGCATAACAACCTTATAAAATCTCTTCCATCATACAACATGCGTCATAAAAAAAAATATCACATTATCATGCAACAATTATCATCTTTTTCCACCAATTATTCATGCTCTTACTCAAACTTTCAGCTATATAAACTCGTACAACACTACCAACAACATATATGTATACATAACTCTATGTATAACTCAAATCAAACAAATTTTCTTTCCGTATTTCTATAATGCCATATCGTAAAACAACTATCATGCCTTCAATCAATAACTTACGAAATCACATCATCACCATCTTTTCTATACATTCCCCATTCTCCACATACATACATCCACTGATTCATACAACACTTTACTATATAGATACACAACACACAAAGTATGCACATAGCGATCCCGACTCATATCCCATGTGACCGGTTCAAAATTGTAGGGCGAGTTCGCGACTTTAGGACGTCTCCCAAGCCTTTGCATTAGCTCCTACAACTTTTACCCCGGGTTCATTTTATTTGACTCCCTATGTTCATTAGATTCATTAGTTACAGGTTTCAGGATCGTCGCTCTGATACCATTTTGTAACACCCCCATACTCCAAGTGCCTTACCAGGACCACTCAGGTATAAGGATACTACCATCTCGGTTGCCCGAGGCAATGAATATCATAAGACAATAAAGAAACGTACTTTAAAAGTAATTATAGTTCAAGTGATTACATGTTCAAAACCAAAACTGATAAAAGGAATTACAACGTCCTCAGACGGTCTACTGCTAAAACTATCAAAGCTACTAGACATCGTCTGACACAGCGGAAGACTTCTAACTACCACGTGATGACTCATCCCAGCTATCCCATACGCGTCATATCATACCTGCTCAATAACTGCTCACCATCCCCAAATGGATCACCACGGTTTTTTAAAACATTTAAACGGGGTCAATACTAATCACACAATTTATATAAACCAACAGAACAGTAAACAATACAGCTCACACAATCAGGCACTCCACTCCATCTCCGTCACCGACTGTCCACTGGACCAGCCCTGCCAGTGGGGGACCGCAGCCGTTCCCACCTAAGCCCCGCTCATCATACCGAGCGATAACCCTGTCCCATTAATGTGCACATCCCCTTCCGTGGCGGGTTCCACGAAGGGCGAAACTAGGGCGTGAATCCACTCCCGCAGGTGACTCCACTCAGCCGAGAACGCATCTCGAGAATCACAGACAAACAATCACAACCATCAATCAGCAATCAAAACCAACAATCGTCACAATACGAATACGATAATAATCAACAATCACAAATCATCACCAACACATTATGGGACTAATACTGAGTAGGGAAAACCCTACCTGGAACAGCACACAATCAGACGGTCTCAACAGCTGTATCAAAATTCCTCTTCTACGAATTCTCCTCCTAACATATAATCACATAATTACTAACAATCATAAAACTAATACAAATCCCCAATTCCCAAAATTAGGGTTTAATGAAACTTAACGAAATACTATAAAATTGGTATGTAGATCTTACCCTCGACGCAAGGATCTCAAAGATGTAAAGAACTACAGGATCCGACACTTCTAGCTCCGGGATTTGTTAATAATGCGGCGAGGATGATTCAACGTAACTTCTAATATTCTCTTGAAGGTTTTTAGATTGTAAAAGTGTTTTGAGAAAAAGTGACGAAAGCCTTATATATCATTCCCGTATTATTAATAAAACCCGTCAAAACATTACCCGTAAACCGGGCTACTCGATCGAGTAGCTGAGGTACTCGATCGAGTGCCCCCTTACTCGATCGAGTATCAAGGTTACTCGATCAAGTACCCAACAGGTCAGAAACTATTTTAAAACCGCAACTCACCCTTACTCGACAGAGTAAGGCCTACTCGATAGAGTATCCAGAGACTCATAAAACCGTAGTATTACAAAAGCAGCCTAAGCCCCCCACGGTATTAATTTCTCGCTATTTCCATTGTTTCCTGCTTGTTTCTTTTGGTATGATCTGGGCATCTCTTACATTTCAATTTTATTAATTAATGTGGGAATTCATTTCATTATAAAGTATCACAAATTCAAAATTATGCTTACATAATTCATCCATTGCTACTGGTTTGATTGAAGTATGTTACTGTATATGATTTGGGCATTGCTTTTTATTTAGATTCCTTGCAAAAAGTTTGATTCTTGTCGTCTATCTTTTGCTATGTCTCCCATATGCTTTTACTATTGTTTGATAACTTAGTAAAATAATTGATTACAAAGCATATTGTTTATCTTGTGTTACACTGAATTATTCCTCCCCTCTTAAATTTATCAGTAAGTAACAAAATGGTGGAAGATAGTATGGCATCTACTCGCGCTGTCGTGTTCAAGGAATCCGAGAACTTGGAAGGAAAACGTCCAAAGATTGAAGGCTATGATTTTAATCAAGGTGTCAATTATTCAGAGTTTCTAAACTCGTTTGTTTCTACTGGTTTTCAAGCCACCAATCTTGGAGATGCCATTCAACTAGTTAATCAAAAGGTTGGTACTTTTTTTTTTAAAGAGTGTTGTGTCACATTCTTGTTTGTTATTGTTTTGATTTCATTTTTGTGTGAATGAAGCTGGAGTGGAGGCTGGCAGATGAGGAGCCTGTAAATGATTGCACTGAGGAAGAGAAGGATCCTAGCTTCAGAGAATCTACCAGGTGCAAACTGTTCTTGGGCTTTACTTCAAATCTTATTTCCTCTGGTGTTCGTGACACAGTTCGCTATCTGGTTCAACATCATATGGTAAGTACAACTGAACAATTTTTCTTCTTCTACTTTGAGCGTTTGTGCTACTTACAACCCATAGGCAGGCCATGTCCTATTCCATTTCTCTTCTCTAAGTGACGTTGATCCGTTGATGTTTTAACATAATTCGGTAGCTCTTGAGTCTCTTATCAAACGGTTTGACCAACCCAAATACTTATTGCTCCTTCAATTATATGGGCAATTGATTCATCAAAACTGTCTCTTATAAATTTTTTGTGATACAATAGTTGTTTATTCTCGGGGTTTTAGCGAGGTTGTAATGAGTCAGAGCAGAAATGAAAGCATTAACACTGTGGAGTAGCAAATGTTGGTAATTTAAGTGTAATTACCGGTTCATTTTAGCGTATTCAGGTTTGGTTCGTAGATGGGTAAGTTCGTTATAATATAATGTAAGTTCGGGTAGTACGGAGTGTACTCTTGCATAATTGTTAACGAATTTATGGTATAGTTTTCGTTTGAAAGACTATGACGGAGTGGTTCGGGGGCAACTGCCGTCGAAACTTTGACGGATTTTAATTACCGCAACAGGAATGAAATAAGTCGGAATTTGTGAAGAGTTGCATCTCTTCACAAATACATTCCCCTGATCCATCTCATTTCTATATAAATAGACATGGATTGAAGATGTTTGAGATATAGAAAAATAATCTCATCTTCTGCATTATAGAACGACATAACAATCTACACACAATACTTCAACTACTTCTCGATTTTTGGTTTGTGCCCAAAATCAGAGGGACACTGTCTTATCTCAATAGGAAATTCGGTTTAACCCGGGCACAAATAAAGGTCGAATTGTTCTATTAGGAAAGCGAAGTCGATTCGGTGTGGTTAATTATTGTCAATCCTTATTCGTGCAAATCAATTTTCTAATAATCTAATAGAACAATTTTCGAATCGTAAATGGTAAGGAAATGACAATGAAGGTTAACAAACTGGAGAAGTTTGAGGGTGTTCATTTCTGAGATGAAATCTATATGCAGGACGATACTGACATATGGAAAACAGGGAGATTTGGTTTGCGGTTGTTATTTTCAGAATGCATGTTTGTTTATTGCGAGATATATCGTATCGAAACTGGGACAATCAATTCTTTTGCGGATTGACAAATTTGGCGATTTTGGTCATTTTACGATTTCATTGTAAAATGACAAAATGGGCATGCAAGTTGAAACTTTGCGGCGGTGAAGCGGTTCCATAATTTTCTTCTAAGATGTCTCATGCTAATGGTTTAATATGCAATATATTAAATGGTGCAAGACTTGTTGTGCTTTTGTTAGCAAGTTCAATCTTTGAACAATATCACATCAGATAAGTAAAATTTTTATCATAAAAGTTATACATATTTAGTTTGGTAGTTCAATAGCCAATCAACATATTGCTTGGCTTGAGTAATAAGATTGGCTTGTGTTTTTTGTTACATTAATTTGAGAATCAAGATAGGGAGGCATGATAGGGTGAAATCATACTCCACTAGTCTTACTGCCTAACGATGATGGGATCGCTATGCGAAACAAAATCAGAATCTGTAATTTTGGTACAGTTTGAAGTTCGTTACATCGTTACTTGGTTTCAAGCGCTTTGTGGTGTCGTTGGCATTATTCTTCAATGTGAACTATAAGGCGGTTCTTTGCATTTCATGTTTGCCATGAATGTATTGGCAATAAGATCTCTAACTGAAAGACACTGTTAAGATAAGTATACATATACTCCTTCTTACTCTGTTCGTGTTTGGTTCACATTGTCTTTGATATATAACTGGTGATAATGGTTATCATTTATGTAAATAATTATGTTTCCATTTGCTTTAGTATTCTTGATATTCTAAACAAGCATACATGTCTGAATTCAAATGATGATTTAGATAATTAATTTGACTGGTATGTTAATGTAAATTATTACATGCCTTAGCGTGATAAATAAAACTGATTTATTAAATTAATGATGCAAGTAATTTTAATTCATGTGTTGGGTTTTGTTGTTCGATCTGCATGTATAATTCGCATTTTGATGTATAACATCATCCATGATTAGGAGACTTGATGACTAACTATGCTAAGCATGGTGGCAGTAGTTCAATGATTACTCAATTTATCAAATTGTTTTCTAAATGGCATTTTTTTCGTGAAGATTAGTGGGCATGTACACCAAATTTTGATGGAATTGACTAGTTTGAAGTTAATTAATGGCAGAGTATGTTTAATTTTTGATGAAATGAAATCTGATGCTTGGAATAGGAAAAGTTGTTTAATGACTCATATGATGAATTCACCATGTCGATATTATTTTTGCATGTAAAATAGTATTTCTGATTAGATAATTTATTTTCATGTTAAACACTCTTTTGGTGGGTTAAATACTTGGTATGGTCAAAATTAAGTGGTTATACATATGCATTGATTGTTTATTAGGACTAAGAAGAAATTTCTTAGTTGGTATTTAATTTTTTAATGTGAAGAACATAAGGTATTGATTCTATGGAATCAGTGTAATACGGAGAATTATAAATTATTAATATATATACCCTCTCCTTGACATGATACACGGGAATGTAAAGTTGAGCGGTATCATTCAAGTACTTGTATGACTCGATAGTATAGTGTAATGGTCTTTTAGGTGGTGTCAAGTTCCGGAGTGGGGTACATACTCCTCAAAACTTATTTTATGTTAAGTTGGTCTCATTGTAAATATTAAATTTTGATCAAAGGTGGCTTTTTGGATCCTACGTCACATTAAATTTTAATCTAGGTGGCTTTTTGGATCCTACGTGGCTGTCTAGGTGGCGTTTATTTGTCATTTTAGGGTAGCCTTTTAATTATATTTTATAGATTACAAACAAGTGGTATGCTTTTCAAATGTACAATTCATGACATGTAATAAATGCTCAATCCAACATTAACTCACCCTTTTTGGCACCAATGTCTCATAAACATGTTATAATGCAATTTACTACTTGTAGAGGAATAACAATGCTTACCCATTTTTCCACAAGTATGAATATTGCCAAATAATATCATACCATCCACCCTAATTACCATTATTTATGTTATAATGCAACTACCATGATATTAATGCTAATTAATGCACAAATAACATCCATATCATTAAAAATAAGTAGGGAAACCCTACCTCTTATTAATCTTCCACAACCTTTAAGCTAAGGGCTAGAAGTGCTTCTCAATGAAGTCTCCTCCTACATAATCCATAGCTAATTATTAGTTATTACTATAACATACTATAACAATAACAATACTAATTAAGCTCTAATTATCCCATTAATTTAGTAATAACCCTAATTAATTTTCTAAACGACATGGTAATTAATTATGCATTACTAATTAAAGACAAAGAGGACAAGAGTGAACATAATCTTACCACAATCTGAACAAATAGCAAGAGTAAGGATTTGAGAATGAATTCTTCAAGAAGTGTGTGCTAGATCTTGGGGATAAGGTATATGATATTTTTAGAGGTTTTTAGAGAGTGGTAGCGTAAAGTGGTGTTGGTTGGGGGGGTGGCTACTAGTGAAAGAAATTTGAATAGATAAGGCTTTGAGAGTGATATACCACCTACCAACCTCGTGTAAAAAGCTGGACAGCGACAGGTCACTTGATCGAGTGAAGCTCCAATGCAGTGTCACTCAATCGAGTGACGCTGTTTCATAAAATTCCAGCCATTTCCTAGATTCCACTCGGTCCCCCACTCAGTATTTATGAAATTTTATTAAAGTGCGTTGTTTTGTTGTCTTTTGTTATTCACTACCTTGGTCAATCGAAATGGTAACGCATTTCAACACTAAAATAACGAGTCATTTCAAATTTGGTTCAATTGAGTGCGATAAAAAATTTACAGGTTTTTAACGCTTAAATAAATACGACAATTAGTCTTGCTGAAGACGGGTCGGAGCAAGTGACGGGTAATGCCACTTACAAAACGAATAGGGGGGACAAGGTGGGGGCACCTCCTTGTGCTTCCCTCTCTCCTCTATTTGGGTCATTTGTGAGAGAAAATGGTATCCGTCACTCCAAAGTGACGGATACGTGCCGTCACAAATGAGATTTTGGGTAAATACGAGGTGTGATGGAGTCTAATTGAAGTTGGGTTTGACCGGTCTACTGACAGTAAATCACGGGCTCAAAACACCTGCCCCTTTATATTGGACCTTGGACTGTCCTTTGATTCTTGTAGCTCATTTGAGGCCGAAAAAACCCTTTGGTGTAGTAGTGAGAGGACAGTCAAAGCAGCCTAAGCCCCCCACGGTATTAATTTCTCGCTATTTCCATTGTTTCCTGCTTGTTGCTTTTGGTATGATCTGGGCATCTCTTACATTTCAATTTTATTAATTAATGTGGGAATTCATTTCATTATAAAGTATCACAAATTCAAAATTATGCTTACATAATTCATCCATTGCTACTGGTTTCATTGAAGTATGTTACTGTATATGATTTGGGCATTGCTTTTTATTTAGATTCCTTGCAAAAAGTTTGATTCTTGTCGTCTATCTTTTGCTATGTCTCCCATATGCTTTTACTATTGTTTGATAACTTAGTAAAATAATTGATTACAAAGCATATTGTTTATCTTGTGTTACACTGAATTATTCCTCCCCTCTTAAATTTATCAGTAAGTGACAAAATGGTGGAAGATAGTATGGCATCTACTCGCGCTGTCGTGTTCAAGGAATCCGAGAACTTGGAAGGAAAACGCCCAAAGATTGAAGGCTATGATTTTAATCAAGGTGTCAATTATTCAGAGTTGCTAAACTCGTTTGTTTCTACTGGTTTTCAAGCCTCCAACCTTGGAGATGCCATTCAACTAGTTAATCAAAAGGTTGGTACTTTTTTTTTTTTTTTTAAAGAGTGTTATGTCACATTCTTGTTTGCTGTTGTTTTGATTTCATTTTTGTGTGAATGAAGCTGGAGTGGAGGATGGCAGATGAGGAGCCTGTAAATGATTGCACTGAGGAAGAGAAGGATCCTAGCTTCAGAGAATCTACCAGGTGCAAACTGTTCTTGGGCTTTACTTCAAATCTTATTTCCTCCGGTGTTCGTGACACTTTATTCGCTATCTGTTCAACATCATATGGTAAGTACAACTGAACACTTTTCCTTCTTCTACTTTGAGCGTTTGTGCTACTTACAACCCATAGGCAGACCATGTCCTATTCCATTTCTCTTCTCTAAGTGAAGTTGATCCGTTGATGTTTTAACATAATTCGGTAGCTCTTGAGTCTCTTATCAAACGGTTTGACCAACCCAAATACTTATTGCTCCTTCAATTATATGGGCAATTGATTCATCAAAACTGTCTCTTATAAATTTTTTGTGATACAATAGTTGTTTGTTCTCGGGGTTTTAGCGAGGTTGTAATGAGTCGAGCGAAAATGAAAGCATTAACACTGTGGAGTAGCAAATGTTGGTAATTTAAGTGTAATTACCGGTTCATTTTAGCGTATTCAGGTTTGGTTCGTAGATGGGTAAGTTCGTTATAATATAATGTAAGTTCGGGTAGTACGGAGTGTACACTTGCATAATTGTTAACGAATTTATGGTATAGTTTTCGTTTGAAAGACTATGACGGAGTGGTTCGGGGGGCAAGCTGCTAGTCGAAACTTTGACGATTTTAATTCCCGCACAGAATGAAATAAGTCGGGATTTGTGAAGAGTTGCATCTCTTCACAAATACATTCCCCTGATCCATCTCATTTCTATATAAATAGACATGGATTGAAGATGTTTGAGATATAGAAAAATAATCTCATCTTCTGCATTATAGAACGACATAACAATCTACACACAATACTTCTGAATTACTTCTCTGATTTTTGGTTTGTGCCCAAAATCAGAGGGACACTGTCTTATCTCAATAGGAAATTCGGTTTAACCCGGGCACAAATAAAAGTCGAATTGTTCTATTAGGAAAGCGAAGTCGATTCGGTGTGGTTAATTATTGTCAATCCTTATTCGTGCAAATCAATTTTCTAATAATCTAATAGAACAATTTTCGAATCGCAAATGGTAAGGAAATGACAATGAAGGTTAACAAACTGGAGAAGTTTGAGGGTGTTCATTTACGAGATGAAATCTATATGCGGGACGATCGACATATGGAAAACAGGAGATTTGGTTTTGCGGTTGTTATTTTCAGAATGCATGTTTGTTTATTGCGAGATATATCGTATCGAAACTGGGACAATCAATTCTTTTGCGGATTGACAAATTTGGCCAGTTTTGGGTCATTTTACGATTTCATTGTAAAATGACAAAATGGGCATGCAAGTTGAAACTTTGCGAGCAGTGAAGCGGTTCCATAATTTTCTTCTAAGATGTCTCATGCTAATGGTTTAATATGCAATATATTAAATGGTGCAAGACTTGTTGTGCTTTTGTTAGCAAGTTCAATCTTTGAACAATATCACATCAGATAAGTAAAATTTTTATCATAAAAGTTATACATATTTAGTTTGGTAGTTCAATAGCCAATCAACATATTGCTTGGCTTGAGTAATAAGATTGGCTTGTGTTTTTTGTTACATTAATTTGAGAATCAAGATAGGGAGGCATGATAGGGTGAAATCATACTCCACTAGTCTTACTGCCTAACGATGATGGGATCGCTATGCGAAACAAAATCAGAATCTGTAATTTTGGTACAGTTTGAAGTTCGTTACTTCGTTACTTGGTTTCAAGCGCCTTGTGGTGTTGTTGGCATTGTTCTTCAATGTGAACTATAAGGCGGTTCTTTGCATTTCATGTTTGCCATGAATGTATTGGCAATAAGATCTCTAACTCGAAAGACACCGCTAAGATAAGTATACATATACTCCTTCTTACTCTGTTCGTGTTTGGTTCACATTGTCTTTGATATATAACTGGTGATAATGGTTATCATTTATGTAAATAATTATGTTTACATTTGCTTTAGTATTCTTGATATTCTAAACAAGCATACATGTCTCAAATCAAATGATGATTTAGATAATTAATTTGATTTGGTATGTTAATGTAAATTATTACATGCCTTAGCGTGATAAATAAAACTGATTTATTAAATTAATGATGCAAGTAATTTTAATTCATGTGTTGGGTTTTGTTGTTCGATCTGCATGTATAATTCGCATTTTGATGTATAACATCATCCATGATTAGGAGATTTGATGACTAACTATGCTAAGCATGGTGGCAGTAGTTCAATGATTACTCAATTTATCAAATTGTTTTCTAAATGGCATTTTTTTCGTGAAGATTAGTGGGCATGTACGCCAAATTTTGATGGAATTGACTAGTTTGAAGTTAATTAATGGCAGAGTATGTTTAATTTTTGATGAAATGAAATCTGATGCTTGGAATAGGAAAAGTTGTTTAATGACTCATATGATGAATTCACCATGTCGATATTATTTTTGCATGTAAAATAGTATTTCTGATTAGATAATTTATTTTCATGTCAAACACTCTTTTGGTGGGTTAAATACTTGGTATGGTCAAAATTAAGTGGTTATACATATGCATTGATTATTTATTAGGACTAAGAAGAAATTTCTTAGTTGGTATTTAATTTTTTAATGTGAAGAACATAAGGTATTGATTCTATGGAATCAGTGTAATACGGAGAATTATAAATTATTAATATATATACCCTCTCCTTAGCATGATACACGGTTATGTAAAGTTGAGCGGTATCATTCAAGTACTTGTATGACTCGATAGTATAGTGTAATGGTCTTTTAGGTGGTGTCAAGTTCCGGTTCTGTGGTGACTTTAGACACTCTAGTTTGTTTTGAAGAGGAGTGGGGTACATACTCCTCAAAACTTATTTTATGTTAAGTTGGTCTCATTGTAAATATTAAATTTTGATCAAAGGTGGCTTTTTGGATCCTACGTCACATTAAATTTTAATCTAGGTGGCTTTTTGGATCCTACGTGGCTGTCTAGGTGGCATTTATTTGTCATTTTAGGGTAGCCTTTTAATTATATTTTATAGATTACAAACAAGTGGTATGCTTTTCAAATGTACAATTCATGACATGTAATAAATGCTCAATCCAACATTAACTCACCCTTTTTGGCACCAATGTCTCATAAACATGTTATAATGCAATTTACTACTTGTAGAGGAATAACAATGCTTACCCATTTTTCCACAAGTATGAATATTGCCAAATAATATCATACCATCCACCCTAATTACCATTATTTATGTTATAATGCAACTACCATGATATTAATGCTAATTAATGCACAAATAACATCCATATCATTAAAAATAAGTAGGGAAACCCTACCTCTTATTAATCTTCCACAACCTTTAAGCTAAGGGCTAGAAGTGCTTCTCAATGAAGTCTCCTCCTACATAATCCATAGCTAATTATTAGTTATTACTATAACATACTATAACAATAACAATACTAATTAACCTCTAATTATCCCATTAATTTAGTCATAACCCTAATTAATTTTCTAAACGACATGCTAATTAATTATGCTTTACTAATTAAAGACAAAGAGGACAAGAGTGAACATAATCTTACCACAATATGAACAAATAGCAAGAGTAAGGATTTGAGAATGAATTCTTCAAGAAGTGTGTGCTAGATCTTGAGGATAAGGTATATGATATTTTTAGAGGTTTTTAGAGAGTGGTAGCGTAAAGTGGTGTTGGTTGGGGGGTGGCTACTAGTGAAAGAAATTTGAATAGATAAGGCTTTGAGAGTGATACACCACCTACCAACCTCGTGTAAAAAGCTGGACAGCGACAGGTCACTTGATCGAGTGAAGCTCCAATGCAGTGTCACTCAATCGAGTGACGCTGTTTCAAAAACTTCCAGCCATTTCCTAGATTCCACTCGGTCCCCCACTCAGTATTTATGAAATTTTATTAAAGTGCGTTGTTTTGTTGTCTTTTGTTATTCACTACCTTGGTCAATCGAAATGGTAACGCATTTCAACACTAAAATAACGAGTCATTTCAAATTTGGTTCAATTGAGTGCGATAAAAAATTTACAGGTTTTTAACGCTTAAATAAATACGACAATTAGTCTTGTTGAACACGGGTCGGAGCAAGTGACGGGTAATGCCACTTACAAAACGAATAGGGGGGACAAGGTTGGGGGCACCTCCATGTGCTTCCCTCTCTCCTCTATTTGGGTCATTTGCGAGAGAAAATGGTATCCGTCACTCCAAAGTGACGGATACGTGCCGTCACAAATGAGATTTTGGGTAAATACGAGGTGTGATGGAATCGAATTGAAGTTGGGTTTGACCGGTCTACTGACAGTAAATCACGGGCTCAAAACACCTGCCCATGTATATTGGACCTTGGACTGTCCTTTAATTCTTGTAGCTCATTTGAGGCCGAAAAAACCCTTTGGTGTAGTAGTGAGAGGACAGTCAAAGCAGCCTAAGCCCCCCACGGTATTAATTTCTCGCTATTTCCATTGTTTCCTGCTTGTTGCTTTTGGTATGATCTGGGCATCTCTTACATTTCAATTTTATTAATTAATGTGGGAATTCATTTTATTATAAAGTATCACAAATTCAAAATTATGCTTACATAATTCATCCATTGCTACTGGTTTCATTGAAGTATGTTACTGTATATGATTTGGGCATTGCTTTTTGTTTAGATTCCGTGCAAAAAGTTTGATTCTTGTCGTCTATCTTTTGCTATGTCTCCCATATGCTTTTACTATTGTTTGATAACTTAGTAAAATAATTGATTACAAAGCATATTGTTTATCTTGTGTTACACTGAATTATTCCTCCCCTCTTAAATTTATCAGTAAGTGACAAAATGGTGGAAGATAGTATGGCATCTACTCGCGCTGTCGTGTTCAAGGAATCCGAGAACTTGGAAGGAAAACGCCCAAAGATTGAAGGCTATGATTTTAATCAAGGTGTCAATTAGTCAGAGTTGCTAAACTCGTTTGTTTCTACTGGTTTTCAAGCCTCCAATCTTGGAGATGCCATTCAACTAGTTAATCAAATGGTTGGTACTTTTTTTTTTTTTTAAAGAGTGTTGTGTCACATTCTTTTTTTTTTTTTTTGGTAAAATGTGAGTGTATAAATAAATGAAAGTGTCAATTACATACTAGAAAGGTTACACTTTATATAAAATTTAAACTTCCTAACCAATCTATTTCATGTGTGTTCATACTTCTCTTGTCCCTTTCCCTTATTCTCTTCTTCATGTCCTTGCTGATCATGTTTGCCAAGCTTAATGGCCTCATCAGAACTTGCTCATATCTGCATTTGTTTCTTTGCTGCCATATTTGGTACATCATACTCATCACTAGTGCAATCTTCACCCCTCTCTGAACTTTCAGTCCCGGGTTATGGATACACCAATGCAAGAGGTCAACCTCAGGAAGCTTTAAACCCGTATCATTCATTACTGCCTGTAGGACTCTCCTACTGTAGTCACACGCAAAGAAGAGATGCTGCTGCGTCTCTTCTTCTACCCCACAGAGAGCACACTGCCCGTCTACGTCCATCCCAAATCTCATAAGCATGCTATTTGTATGCAACGAATTGTGAGCAAAGAGCCATCCCATAAATCTGTGCTTAGGCAGACTCCAGTTATTCCATATCACTTTAGACCAATCCACCTTGGGTTTTGTGCCTCTAAGCCACTCATAGCATCCCTTAGGTGTGTACCCAGAGGGTTGCACAAGCCACGTCCCCTGCAGATACCCAGTTGCCAGCAGTTGCTTCACTCTGCAAATCCTCCTCCACACCCAGCTGGAGTTGCTGGTTGGCTCATACTCCTGCCATTCCCTCCCCTTCAAGTAATTAGCTTTCACCCATTTCACCCAAAGGGACTCCTTGTCTGTAGCTACCCAGTTCACCAGTCGTCCAACCATAGCAATGTTCCATAATTCCTTATTTTTAAGTCCCAAACCTCCTTCATGCTTTGGTCTGCAAATCGTATCCCAAGCAACAAGTGGAGAGCGCCTATATTCCGTGCTACCATCCCATAAAAAGTTCCTGCAAGTGGCTTCTATTCTCAAAGTGACTCCCTTAGGGAGGACAAACACAGACGCCCAATATAAATGCAGTGTATTCAGGACATGTTTAACCAATGTTAGCCTTCCTGCATACGAGAACTTCCTTGCACCATAACTGTAAATTCTGTTGCATATCTTATCCACTAGGCATTCACAATCCTTCTTCTTGAGTCTAGTAGTTTGTATAGGCATCCCTAGATACATGAATGGCAACTTGCCCTCCTTAAAACCAGACACACTCATGAAATCATTCTTGAGCTCGGAATGCACTCCATTAAAATAAACATTGGACTTCTTTGGACTCACTTGAAGTCCTGATGCTTTTGAGAACGAGGAGAAAGATTTAAGCATAAGAATCATTGATTCAGCATCCCCATTACTAAACATCAAGACATCATCAGCAAACATTAAGTTAGTTACTCTCAATTGTTTGCATAGAGGATGGAACTTGAACTTGTACTTGGTTGCAGCATACATGAGCATTCTGGTCAGGTAGTCCATGCATAAAGTGAAGAGTAAGGGAGATAATGGGTCTCCTTGTCTCAATCCTCGCTTAGCAGGGAAAAACCCAAAGTTTTCACCATTCAGAGCAAGAGAAATAGATGGGGTAGTAATGCATTGCAGAATTTTACTCTTAAAACTCTCTGGGAACTCCATAAGGTCCATCAATTGTTCTACGAAACTCCATTCTACAGTGTCATAAGCCCTCTGCATATCTATCTTGAGCATGCATCTAGGGGTCATAGCAGGTCTCTCATATAGCCTGATCAAATCCTGGCAAATTAAAATATTTTCCTGTATACTCCTTTCCTGTATGAAGGCCCCCTGGTTAGTGTGAACAATATCAGGGAGAACACTAGCAAGTCTAGAGCATAATAGTTTGGATATGACTTTATAAACAACATTGCAGCATGCAATGGGACGAAATTGGGTCACATCCTTAGGTCTTTCACATTTAGGTATGAGCGTGAGAGTAGTAGCATTGAACTGTCTTAACAGTCTCCCTTTCAGGAAGAAATCTCTTACTGCAGCCACCACGTCCTTGCCAATTTCTCCCCATGCATCTTTGAAGAACCCACTTGTATACCCATCAGGGCCAGGAGCTTTGATGTCTGGAATGCTAAACATAGCTTCCTTTATTTCTTCTCCTGTAACTGGTCTGAGTAATTGAGCATGATGCTCACTGGTGCATTTCTTGCCCTGGTTAATAATACTCCTATGGACTGGTTTAGTAACCTGACTAGTCCCCAGCAGTTTCTCATAGAATTCCAGGAAGGCAGATTGAACCTGTGCACTCGTATCACAATTCTTCCCATTCATGTCCTCAATCTCATAGATCTTATTTCTATTCCTCCTCTTCTTAATCATACTGTGAAAGTATGAGGATCATCCCCATCTTTTATCCATTCACCTTTGGCTTTCTGGTGAAAGAAACTTTCCCTGGCACTCTGTAGTTCCTTGAGCTTGTTACTAGCCTCATATTCATGAGTTCTCAAAGTCACATCTGTTGGATCAATGCCCAACTTGATTTGCATCTCCTCAACCTGTTTTTCCAGTGTGCCAGTTGTCCTCTCAATGTCACTGAAGAGCTCCCTGTTCAATCTTTTTAGACCTGGTTTAAGCTGTTTAAGATTTTTTGCCAATTTAAATAGGGGTGTCCCAATAGTCGTGTGATCCCATATCTCATTGACAAGGGGGAGGAAATCCTTGGACTTGCCCCACATATTGAAGTATTTAAAACTCCTATTACCCTGCATAATCTTACTGCTCTTCACTATACAAGGTGTATGATCCATCATCCCTTCAGGCATAAAGTGAGCATACATATCTGGGAATTTGTCACACCAAGCCTTATTAATCAAAAACCTATCCAATCTGCTATAAATCCTCTCCTCAGATTGTTGTTTGTTGTTCCAAGTGAACATAGACCCTACAGCAGTGATGTCAATGACTTCACACTCAGCAACACACTTTCTGAAAGGCTCCATCTCAGCCAAAGATGTGGCCCCTCCAAATCTCTCATTAGACGTTAGAACACAATTAAAGTCTCCTGCAATGGCCCAAGGGCCTGCTACCTGCTGTGCTATCTTTCTCAGATGATCCCACAAGGGAGCTCTCTCATTTATCCCATTGAAGGCATAAACAAAAGTTAAGTAAAAGGCACATCTAGAACCCTAGGCATCCACCTTCACATGTATAAATTGAGCATTGTATTCAATAATATGCACCCTAAACCTGGCCGGTTTCCAGAGAATCCAAATACGTCCACCATTATGAAATCCATTATTTGTAGTCAAGCTCCACCCATTATTAAAACTGTTGATTGCTTTGTTGAAAGCATTCGACTTAATCTTAGTCTCCAGCAGACCAAAAAGCCCTATATCTTTGCTTTGTAAAAATTGATTTATATGCTTCTGTTTTCCTACTCTATTCATACCCCTCACATTCCAAAAACCTAAACTATCCATGGGAAACAATAGGAGAGGGTGCAGTACCTTGAGCTGACTCAGTCTTCTTAGAAGGGGAAACCAGTGTCTCCTTGTAAGAATAAGCTCCAAAATTCTCCGTGCTATTACCACCTCCACTCCTCTCCTGTCGTTGCATCTTAACCAGTCTCTTTTTTGGTGTGGTGAACCCTTCAGCATCTATGTTAACAGGTTTCTGCACTGTCTGCACTGTCTTTGTGACAGCTGCTTCCACCCCTGGCTTTGGTATCATAGGTTTCCATACTTTCTTAATGTGTTGAGCCCCTTGTTTCTTTTGTTCACCTCGTTTACACTGCTCCTGTTCATGTCCCGTACCCTTACATTTGATGCACCTTATTGGTTTCCATTCATACTCTACTTCCACCCCATTCACTATTCCCTTCTCATCTTTGAATTTAATTTTCTCGGGAAGCTTTTGATCTATCTCCATTTCCACCATCACCCTTGCATATCCCAATCTCGTTATTTCCACTGTGGCTCCATCACTCTTGACATACTTACCTATTATCCCTGAAATTTTAGGTAGCCCCTTCCCCCAGAACTTCAGGGGAAGCCTATGTAATCTGATCCAGGTGGGAACCATTCTCACATCCTCTTTTGTCATCGCCATATCTTTCACCCATTCCTTAACAATCAATGGCTTATTGTCGAACATGTAATATCCTGACTGTAACACCTTATGCTTCATTTCCATTGTCTTGAATCTTACTAAAAACACCCCATTATGCATAAATGAAATCTTGTCAATATTGAACTTCGTCCAAATTCGCCTTATAAATCCCTCTATGATCTCCCATGGTGGGTTAGCACCAAGGATAAAGCATACCACTGCTTGGCTCCAGTACTCAATCTCCTCCTCAACATTCTCTTCCTCTAGCTGTAGCATTTCAGTCTCCCCTATGCTTACGCTCTGTTCATCCTCCTGTTTCTCCTCTATTTCCTTATCCATAACTTCCTGACTTCTCTCCTGTGTTTCAGGCACTATTGTATTCTCATCTTCATCCTCTTCTCTTTCGGATTCTACTGCGTCCTCCTCATCCTGCTCTTCTCTTTCAGACTCGTCTTCATCTTCATTTTCTATATCAAGTTCAGGGATACCAATTAGTTCATTCATGGGTTTGGTCTTTTCCCCTTCAGCACCATCATCTGATGGTCCGTTACAGTTCTCATTTGTTGGTCCATGACCAGACTGCATATCAACTTGGTGTTGCTCACATTCTTTCTCCTGCTCTAGCGTTGCAGCAGGGATGTTCCTTCCACGTAGGGTCATTTCCCTTTGACGTTGGAGGTTTGATTTCCTTGCCATTGACATGGAGATCAAAACTCTGAGATACGAAGCTCTGTTAGTCGTCTCTCATGGCCGGAGAGGCGAGCTGACAGTGGTACGTGGAATCGCACTCTTGTCGTTTTGGTAAGCTTTTTGCGCGTGTTATATTTCTCTTTATATCTCTTGCTTTTTGCTCCGGATGTTGTGTCACATTCTTGTTTGCTGTTGTTTTGATTTCATTTTTGTGTGAATGAAGCTGGAGTGGAGGCTGGCAGATGAGGAGCCTGTAAATGATTGCACTGAGGAAGAGAAGGATCCTAGCTTCAGAGAATCTACCAGGTGCAAACTGTTCTTGGGCTTTACTTCAAATCTTATTTCCTCTGGTGTTCGTGACACTGTTCGCTATCTGGTTCAACATCATATGGTAAGTACAAATGAACACTTTTCCTTCTTCTACTTTGAGCGTTTGTGCTACTTACAACCCATAGGCAGGCCATGTCCTATTCCACTTCTCTTCTCTAAGTGAAGTTGATCCGTTGATGTTTTAACATAATTCGGTAGCTCTTGAGTCTCTTATCAAATGGTTTGACCAACCCAAATACTTATTGCTCCTTCAATTATATGGGCAATTGATTCATCAAAACTGTCTCTTATAAAATTTTTGTGATACAATAGTTGTTTGTTCTCGGGGTTTTAGCGAGGTTGTAATGAGTCAGAGCAGAAATGAAAGCATTAACACTGTGGAGTAGCAAATGTTGGTAATTTAAGTGTAATTACCGGTTCATTTTAGCGTATTCAGGTTTGGTTCATAGATGGTTAAGTTCGTTATAATATATTGTAAGTTCGGGTAGTACGGAGTGTACACTTGCATAATTGTTAACGAATTTATGGTATAGTTTTCGTTTGAAAGACTATGACGGAGTGGTTCGGGGGCAACTGCCGTCGAAACTTTGACGGATTTTAATTCCGGCAACAGGAATGAAATAAGTCGGAATTTGTGAAGAGTTGCATCTCTTCACAAATACATTCCCCTGATCCATCTCATTTCTATATAAATAGACATGGATTGAAGATGTTTGAGATATAGAAAAATAATCTCATCTTCTGCATTATAGAACGACATAACAATCTACACACAATACTTCTGAATTACTTCTCTGATTTTTGGTTTGTGCCCAAAATCAGAGGGACACTGTCTTATCTCAATAGGAAATTCGGTTTAACCCGGGCACAAATAAAGGTCGAATTGTTCTATTAGGAAAGCGAAGTCGATTCGGTGTGGTTAATTATTGTCAATCCTTATTCGTGCAAATCAATTTTCTAATAATCTAATAGAACAATTTTCGAATCGCAAATGGTAAGGAAATGACAATGAAGGTTAACAAACTGGAGAAGTTTGAGGGTGTTCATTTCTGAGATGAAATCTATATGCAGGACGATACTGACATATGGAAAACAGGGAGATTTGGTTTGCGGTTGTTATTTTCAGAATGCATGTTTGTTTATTGCGAGATATATCGTATCGAAACTGGGACAATCAATTCTTTTGCGGATTGACAAATTTGGCCAGTTTTGGGTCATTTTACGATTTCATTGTAAAATGACAAAATGGGCATGCAAGTTGAAACTTTGCGGCGAAGTGAAGCGGTTCCATAATTTTCTTCTAAGATGTCTCATGCTAATGGTTTAATATGCAATATATTAAATGGTGCAAGACTTGTTGTGCTTTTGTTAGCAAGCTCAATCTTTGAACAATATCACATCAGATAAGTAAAATTTTTATCATAAAAGTTATACATATTTAGTTTGGTAGTTCAATAGTCAATCAACATATTGCTTGGCTTGAGTAATAAGATTGGCTTATGTTTTTTGTTACATTAATTTGAGAATCAAGATAGGGAGGCATGATAGGGTGAAATCATACTCCACTAGTCTTACTGCCTAACGATGATGGGATCGCTATGCGAAACAAAATCAGAATCTGTAATTTTGGTACAGTTTGAAGTTCGTTACTTCGTTACTTGGTTTCAAGCGCCTTGTGGTGTTGTTGGCATTGTTCTTCAATGTGAACTATAAGGCGGTTCTTTGCATTTCATGTTTGCCATGAATATATTGGCAATAAGATCTCTAACTGAAAGACACTGCTAAGATAAGTATACATATACTCCTTCTTACTCTGTTCGTGTTTGGTTCAGATTGTCTTTGATATATAACTGGTGATAATGGTTATCATTTATGTAAATAATTATGTTTACATTTGCTTTAGTATTCTTGATATTCTAAACAAGCATACATGTCTGAAATCAAATGATGATTTAGATAATTAATTTGACTGGTATGTTAATGTAAATTATTACATGCCTTAGCGTGATAAATAAAACTGATTTATTAAATTAATGATGCAAGTAATTTTAATTTATGTGTTGGGTTTTGTTGTTCGATCTGCATGTATAATTCGCATTTTGATGTATAACATCATCCATGATTAGAAGATTTGATGACTAACTATGCTAAGCATGGTGTCAGTAGTTCAACGATTACTCAATTTATCAAATTGTTTTCTAAATGGCATTTTTTTCGTGAAGATTAGTGGGCATGTACACCAAATTTTGATGGAATTGACTAGTTTGAAGTTAATTAATGGCAGAGTATGTTTAATTTTTGATGAAATGAAATCTGATGCTTGGAATAGGAAAAGTTGTTTAATGACTCATATGATGAATTCACCATGTTGATATTATTTTTGCATGTAAAATAGTATTTCTGATTAGATAATTTATTTTCATGTTAAACACTCTTTTGGTGGGTTAAATACTTGGTATGGTCAAAATTAAGTGGTTATACACATGCATTGATTGTTTATTAGGAATAAGAAGAAATTTCTTAGTTGGTATTTAATTTTTTAATGTGAAGAACATAAGGTATTGATTCTATGGAATCAGTGTAATACGGAGAATTATAAATTATTAATATATATACCCTCTCCTTGGCATGATACACGGGAATGTAAAGTTGAGCGGTATCATTCAAGTACTTGTATGACTCGATAGTATAGTGTAATGGTCTTTTAGGTGGTGTCAAGTTCCTGGTTACGTGATGACTTTAGACACTCTAGTTTGTTTTGAAGAGGAGTGGGGTACATACTCCTCAAAACTTATTTTATGTTAAGTTGGTCTCATTGTAAATATTAAATTTTGATCAAAGGTGGCTTTTTGGATCCTACGTCACATTAAATTTTAATCTAGGTGGCTTTTTGGATCCTACGTGGCTTTGTCTAGGTGGCGTTTATTTGTCATTTTAGGGTAGCCTTTTAATTATATTTTATAGATTACAAACAAGTGGTATGCTTTTCAAATGTACAATTTATGACATGTAATAAATGCTCAATCCAACATTAACTCACCCTTTTAGGCACCAATGTCTCATAAACATGTTATAATGCAATTTACTACTTGTAGAGGAATAACAATGCTTACCCATTTTTCCACAAGTATGAATATTGCCAAATAATATCATACCATCCACCCTAATTACCATTATTTATGTTATAATGCAACTACCATGATATTAATGCTAATTAATGCACAAATAACATCCATATCATTAAAAATAAGTAGGGAAACCCTACCTCTTATTAATCTTCCACAACCTTTAAGCTAAGGGCTAGAAGTGCTTCTCAATGAAGTCTCCTCCTACATAATCCATAGCTAATTATTAGTTATTACTATAACATACTATAACAATAACAATACTAATTAATCTCTAATTATCCCATTAATTTAGTCATAACCCTAATTAATTTTTTAAACGACATGCTAATTAATTATGCTTTACTAATTAAAGACAAAGAGGACAAGAGTGAACATAATCTTACCACAATATGAACAAATAGCAAGAGTAAGGATTTGAGAATGAATTCTTCAAGAAGTGTGTGCTAGATCTTGAGGATAAGGTATATGATATTTTTAGAGGTTTTTAGAGAGTGGTAGCGTAAAGTGGTGTTGGTTGGGGGAGTGGCTACTAGTGAAAGAAATTTGAATAGATAAGGCTTTGAGAGTGATATACCACCTACCAACCTCGTGTAAAAAGCTGGACAGCGACAGGTCACTTGATCGAGTGAAGCTCCAATGCAGTGTCACTCAATCGAGTGACGCTGTTTCATAAACTTCCAGCCATTTCCTAGATTCCACTCGGTCCCCCACTCAGTATTTATGAAATTTTATTAAAGTGCGTTGTTTTGTTGTCTTTTGTTATTCCCTACCTTGGTCAATCGAAATGGTAACGCATTTCAACACTAAAATAACGAGTCATTTCAAATTTGGTTCAATTGAGTGCGATAAAAAATTTACAGGTTTTTAACGCTTAAATAAATACGACAATTAGTCTTGCTGAAGACGGGTCGGAGCAAAGGACGGGTAATGCCACTTACAAAACGAATAGGGGGACAAGGTGGGGGCACCTCCATGTGCTTCCCTCTCTCCTCTATTTGGGTCATTTGCGAGAGAAAATGGTATCCGTCACTCCAAAGTGACGGATACGTGCCGTCACAAATGAGATTTTGGGTAAATACGAGGTGTGATGGAATCGAATTGAAGTTGGGTTTGACCGGTCTACTGACAGTAAATCACGGGCTCAAAACACCTGCCCCTGTATATTGGACCTTGGACTGTCCTTTGATTCTTGTAGATCATTTGAGGCCGAAAAAACCCTTTGGTGTAGTAGTGAGAGGACAGTCAAAGCAGCCTAAGCCCTCCACGGTATTAATTTCTCGCTATTTCCATTGTTTCCTGCTTGTTGCTTTTGGTATGATCTGGGCATCTCTTACATTTTAATTTTATTAATTAATGTGGGAATTCATTTCCTTATAAAGTATCACAAATTCAAAATTATGCTTACATAATTCATCCATTGCTACTGGTTTCATTGAAGTATGTTACTGTATATGATTTAGGCATTGCTTTTTGTTTAGATTCCTTGCAAAAAGTTTGATTCTTGTCGTCTATCTTTTGCTATGTCTCCCATATGCTTTTACTATTGTTTGATAACTTAGTAAAATAATTGATTACAAAGCATATTGTTTATCTTGTGTGATACGTGCCTAATGTATAGTCTTTTTGGTCTATTTCAGCACGTATTTCTATGCATTTCTTTACTATTTTTATAGTATTTTGCCCCGAATTGGCTACTTTGGTGTATTTTGTCCTTTTTGTAGGAATGATCGCGGAAGTAGCGGAACCATGCTCTTTTCCGTCCTTTTTGCATGCATTTAGAGGAGACGGGATTGTCCCAGAGTGAGATGTTGCACTTGGAAGTGTCGCTGCACGCTTTACGAGGTATTTGAGTGAAGACGTAAGCTGAATTGAAGACCCAAGTGGTCTATCGAGCTGTTTGGAGGTCGATCGAATGGTTCCAAGGCTCCCTAAGGCTCGATCGAGAGGTTCCTTCCTCGATCGAGTGAGCTGCACATGATCCAAGCCTCGATCGAGTGACCTGTTGGTCGATCGAGGGCTTTCTGTTGAGACATTGGTCGATCGAGTGGTATGATCTACTCGATCGAGAGGCTTCGACGCTGTGGGCTTTAATTAGTCCGTGTATTTTGGTTTTTCCGCAAAAAAACTCTTAGACGTTAGCTATTTAACCTATGTTTACTAGGTTAATTAGGGGATCTCTGGATTTAATCTTTTTATCTATTCTTTTAGCACCTCTTTTTACTCTCTAAGTTTCACATTAGACACGGTGACTTTTCGACGTTGGATTGCTTCACTCGGATTTCGAGTTCTTTACGCCGGAATTTGCTTGGATTGTAATTCTCTCTTCTCCTAATAATAATTAACCTTCTTGTTGTTTTAATTCTTGTTTTGTTATCATTCTTTCTGCCCTAATTTCTATTATCGCATTTTATCGTTATTTCGTCATGTCTTCTGCTGGAATCTTGTTTGCTGTTAGTTTTATTACGAATATGAGTAGCTAAACCCCTTCATGTTGGGATTAGGTGATCTGCGGTAGATTAATGACAACGTAGTAAATGAATTAGACGAATTGACTAAGAGACCCTGTCACTATAGCAATATAACTGTAATTCTCGACCTAGTTGAGTGCACGCTTCTATGTCACCCATTAATCTGCTACAATTAATCCGGATCGAAAGATTGGACTAAATAGGCTGCTATAAATGATGACCGCCCTAATGAGGACGAAAGTTAAGTTAGTGGTATTTTAGGGTGGGAAGTGGACCGAAAGGACCTTCTAATATCCGTCTCACATTAGTTCGCCTGAGTCATTTATCGCTAAGTTGTTGAACTACCGTAGTGAACCGAATTCCCGACATGTTCCTCTCTTATTGATAGTTTTAAATCGTTTTATTGCCTTTCTTTTATATCTCGCTTTATTTCTCTTCCTTTTTACTCCGTAGTTTAGAACCAAAAATTCAATCAACCCCATTGTTACCATAGGATTAGAAATAGATAGTCAGTAGTTGCATTACCTCCCCGAGGATTCGATACTCGACTGCCTCTACTACATTTTTAGTTGAGACCGTTAGGTTTTATTTTTGACAGTGCGCGACGGACGTGTCAAATTTTGGCGCCGTTCTTGGGGAGGCAACTGTTCAATTACTAGCTGTTTTATTTTTAATTCTCCTTTTAGTTTAAGGAACATCGTTCCTTAAACTATTCTCATATCTTGTCTTTAGTTTCGTCTTATGCGCAGGTCGCAGGGTGGTCCACTACTACCTTTTGATCCCGAGATTGAGAGATCTCTCGCGTAAAAGGAGACTATTTCAAGAGCAACACAGCCGAGGAAGAGCCCGGTTCTCGTGGTAACTTTTACGAGAACGAGCTTTTTCAAGACAATCCACCGTCTTCTCCGTTTTCAATTCATCCGTTGAATCTATCACTTTCCCAGATTTTCCCGAAATGGCCGAGGAAGCTACCATTGCTAGTCACTCCGAGCCCACTGCTGATAATATTTATAAAGGGTTCGAACTGCCGGGAGATGCTAGGAAGTTCGAGCCCAAGCCTGCATACATCAATATGGTCGAGAAGAATCGGTTCGGGAGCCATGAATCAAAACGCAGCTCAAAGATATGGAGACTTTCATTGATTATCATCGCTCCATACCTCCCCCCCGGCGTGATGATGATCGATCAAAGAAACTATGTTCATCTTCTCACTCCGCGATCTTTGCAAGGGAGTGGTACAGGATTTAGACAAAGCTGCTCACGGCATAACAGATTGGAATTCGCTAGCATTGGCGTTTTATAAGAAGTATTTCTCGCCTCGAGAACCATCGCCATCGAGCTCGGATAACAAGTTTCAAACAGGGGCCCGACGAGAACTTCCACGAGGCATGGCTTCGATTTAAGAAACTAGTGCGAACCATACCGCACTACGGTTTTGAAAGATGGAGTCTGCAACCATTTTTACAATGGTTTATATGATGATCAGGGCTATATTAGATGCAAAGAAGCCAACGGTCGATTTTCTGACAACTTGGGGCCGACGAAGGGATGGAAAATCATAGATGATTTAGCCACTCATAGGGCTGAATACGGGAATTCAAGGGGAAACCAAAGGAGAGCTGCTGAATCCTCTTCGATAGTCGCATTAGAAGCCCTTACCGCGAGGTTCGACAAGTATGAACTAGGGGGAGCTCTCAAGCCAGGGATGTACCAGGTTAATGCCATGACAGACGGTCCTTTCGTCTGTACGAGATGTGGGGTAGATGGACACGTCGCTGACCATTGTCCTAGTCCGTATGAGCAATGTGCTGCCTTTCAACACTACAGGCAAAACAACACTCATTACGAGCCGAATATCCACCCCAATTTGAGGTGGAGTAATCGAACAACGTACTCAATCCCACCGCTCCTCCAAATCAAAGAAGAAGAAATCTATATTCCTCCACACCGAAGCAACAAGGCTATCGAAGCCTCCGTCATTTTAACCCTCCTAACCACGGTTCATCTTCAAGTGGGGTGAGTGAAATGGGCGAGTTGAAGTCTATGATGCAAGCTATTACAAAGCAGCTTCATGCGAGTGATCAACAAAGAAGCACAAGTGATCAATAGAGAGACGCGACCATAAAGGCACTTGAGACTCAAGTTGCCCAACTCGCCGCGAATCAATCCTCAAGAAAGCCGGGTCATCTACCGACTCAAAATGAGAAGAACCCAAATGAGACGGTACATCTGATAGAGTTGAGAAGCGGTCTCTCTTATGAGGGACCGAAATGAAGAAATCGGACACGAAATAGTCTGAATCGATGATGAACGGTGTTACTCGTTAAGAAGAAGGGGCTCACGACAAAAGATTACTCGATCGATCAAATTAGGTGTTCGATCGAGTGGAAATGGTGAAGAATCGGTCGATCGAGTAGTCCTTCGCTCGATCGAGTGAACTGAAGTCGAAGATGGTCGATCGAGTGGGATCAAGTTGCTCGATCGATCGGGTTGCTTGAAGAAGGTACTCGATCGAGTGAACACATTGCTCGATCGAGTGATATTGATGACGGGAAGCTTATTCGAGAGCCTGCTAGTGCTCGTTTAAGCGAGGGATTACCAGAAAGGCCTCGTTCGAGAGGTAAGAAGCGTCCGAAGGATACTGAACTTGCTCCGGAAGACACTTTGGAGGCAAGAAACAAGGGACTTGAGATTCCAATTACTGTTCCCTTCCCGAGGCGGCTGCAGAATACCAAGATCAATCAACAGTTTAGCAAATTTGTTGAGCTTTTGAAGAGTTTAGAAGTTTCCGTGCCGTTCACTGAATTGCTGACTAAGGTACCCTCTTATTTACGATTTATGAAAGAGATTTTAGCGCGTAAGAGGACCATTAATGATAATGAGACCGTAGCCTTGACTGAGATGGGATCACCCCTATCTCAAAATAAGCTACCTCTTAAGCAATCAGACCCGGGTAGTTTTTCGATCCCTTGTCACATAGGAATGCAGTTGATTGATAATGCGCTATGCGATTTAGGCGCTAGCGTAAGTGTTTTACCATTGTCTCTAGCTAAGAGACTTGGTGTGACAAAACTGAGTTGCACCAACATGACTGTCCAGATGGCCGACCGTAGTTTATCACGGCCACTAGGTGTAGCGGAAGACGTACCTGTTCGGATCGGGAAGTTCTTTATTCCCGTCGATTTTGTCGTCTTAGATATCCCCGAAGATGTGCACACCCCTATCATTTTAGGGAGACCATTTTTGTCCACTGCCCACGCAGTAATAGATGTCGGGGGGAAGACTTTAACATTTCAGGTAGGGGATGAGGAACTGATTTTTCATCAGTCCAAGTTCCGGAGGGCTCCCATGCAAGCTCAGCCTTGCAATGCCCTCTCTTCTGTTGACCCTATTATTGACACTCTAGGTGAAAATTTGGAGAATATTGCTATTATTGTCAACCCTCCGCCTCAGATTGAGAGCAAGAAGGAGGCAATTTCGTCTGTTGTCCTTTACCGCAGTACGGATGAAGGCAAGAAAGGAGCCATCAAGGGACAAAGGTGCAACCATTATCGATCAAGTGGACCCAAGGATGCCAAAGAAGTCGATAGAGGGGCGAGAACGAAGACAGTTCGCACCTACATAGATGGGAACTACATTCCTCCTACTGTCACAAACAGTAATTCAAGCTCATGGAAATCAAAGAGGACGGTCAGTATCGCTGAAGTGACGTCCTCCAGTCAGAAGCCCACGAAGGGGCTACTGAAAGCTAATGGGAATTAAACGGGGAAATGCCCCGTGTAACAAAGTGTAATAGATATTTGGTTGAATTTCCTTTGAATTTCTTTTATTTACATTTTTATTAGGACAATTAGTTTAGACATTTCTTTAGCTTAGACTAAGACTATAGACTGTGTTTTTCTGCGTTTTTGGTATTTTGGGATACGTTTGGATATGTTTTACGCAGGTTTGGGGAAGATGCACGCAAATCAAGGAAGAAAAGACGGAAATTCGAAGAAGTCTACACGAGCCAGTCCTCGATCGAGTACTTTTTGTACTCGATCGAGTGAAAAATGGTTCGATCGAGCTTGCTGGTTACTCGATCGAGGAAGACCAAAAAGAAGCAGCTCGATCGAGAGGTTGATTACTCGATCGAGCAAGGGACATCAAAAAGTCCTCGATCGAGTGACCTAAAATCACTCGATCGAGTGAAATGAACAGTGGACGGGAGTTTCTTCTATACTTAACTCCTTATTATTTCAGTTTTCATTTCTAATTGTTTTAACCCCTAATTTCCGTCTAAACCTCCCCTAATCGCGATTGATTTTCCCCCAAATCCCCATTTCTTGCCCAAAATCCTCAAATCCACCACCTACATTCTATTGTCAGCCAATTAATCTTCAATAACCCCTTATTTTCCCCCTATTTCGTGCTCGTTTTTGCGGTTTTTAAAAGGGATTAGGGTTTGCGGCTTTTCAATCGAAAATCCGCCTTGCTTGCTTGTTTTTGAAGTTTAATTGCATATTGTAGGTTAATCATCATCAAGTAAGTATTTTCTATCACACTCTTTGCAATTTCTCTTGATATAATTCGAATTTTTGAGGTGATTTTGAATTAGGGCTCGAAAATTCCATGTCTAGTCGAATTGTTTCGATTTGATTGTGTTTATATGCCCTTAATTTGCTTGTTGATGATCTCTTCGCAATTCCTCGCTATGTCTACATGTTTAATTCGCATTTTGCGCGATTTCCGCGATTAGGGTTCCTGTGAGTCGAAATTTATCGACTGTAAGGCGGTTTTATGCTGCCATGCTATGCCTAACTGCAGTTCTTGACCACCTTTTGCTGCTGTTATCTGTTTTCCCGTCCCCTATCGCCATTACTTGATGTAAATTATTAGGAATCTCGCACTGTGAGTGGTTATTCTCGCCCAGTCATACATGCCTCAATTTCTGGTTTTCATGCCGTATTAGCTCTTTTGCAGTCACTGCTTTATCAAATTATCACCACTCACATGCTGTAATTCGAAATGTTTGAGGAATTGTTGGGTTTTGCATTCTGGAAGTCGAATTCTTCGACTAATAGGGCCATTCTTTTTGCTGTCACATGTTGGTTAGCGGTTGTTTTAGCCACGGTTAGCAGCATCCTTTCTTATTCATGCCCTTTGATACTTTGCGGGATGGACGCGAGTTCTCGGTCTTCTACTAGTACGTCCTCCGGCTCGTCGCTGAGCGAGTCGGTGGCCCCCGCGTTGCCACTAGCTCCGCCTTGGTCACCACCGCAAAGACCAGTTTCTACTTGTCTCAGTGCAGGGACGGTCTACTTCGCGGCCGGCTCGGCGGGAGCTCGGTTCGAGCTTCACGAGCCATCACTCCTCCTAGGCCCTTCTCTCTGTTGGATCATGGATTCGAGCCCCGTTCCAGCAGCTGGTATCTTTACCGAGACCACACCAGCGAGCTAGCCAGTTAGCCATCACTTCCAGCCCTTCAGAGGCTGTTGTTACGAGGGAGGGCGCTCTCACACCTCTACCGAAGATGCCCACGGAAGAGGAAGCGGGAGGCCGGAGCATCTTCTAGCTCTCAGACTCCGGCCCCGACTCAGGCTCAGGCTGGAGATGACGACTGAGTCTCCCCCTTGTTTGTTGCTGGTTTGGGGAGACTGTTTTGTTGAGTCGGAGTACACGAGAGACGGCGGTGCCGACGACGAGTAGCTCTTGGTCTACTCACTTCCCGGTTTTTCGGTTTGGGGAAGTTCGTGTTTTGTATGTTCTCTCACTCTTTTTATTTCGTCTCCTTTATTTTTATTTTATTGGTTGTATACTCCCATCCCCCATTTTTCTGCTGGTGTATGCTGGAGGACAACGAGGGCGTTGTCCGTTTTGGTTTGGGGAGGGTATTGCATCCTTTTGAGTCTGCATCTGCATTTGCCTTGCATTCACGTTTAATTTTTCAGTTTGCATTTGTTGTTTATTTTCAAAAAATCAAAAATACAAAAAATTAGAAATTGTTAAAAAATTCAAAAAAAAATTCACGTTTATTTTTGCATTTAGGTTGAGTCGGAACGGTAGATTCCCGTGATGAAATTGCACTATAACTTGTCACATTACTTGAGCCTTGCACTTGTATTGATAGTTTTAGCCTTGTCATACGCATAATCTACGAATTTCTGTTCAAATAATAGCTGACTGTTTAGACTTGACCTGATAAACTGGCAAACTACTTAAAATTCTGATTTTTAGAGCCATAACTGGTGACATTCATGACCAGTTCATTAGGAATTTTGAGAGTAGTACTCCTTGCATAGCATGTTTGTCTCATTTGCACATTTATGACATTCAATTTCTCGTCAAATGCACATATTCGGGTTGTGGTTGGTGTCACATGCAGGGAGGGTCTTGCAAATTCCCCTTCTTTATATATCTTCACCCATTTAGCTCCACTTTAGCCAAACTTGCCTTTTTGACCCATTAGCTACATTCCAAACTAAGCCTGCCTAGTCAAGCTAGTTAGTTTGTCCTTTTGTGGTATGTCTACCATTGCAGTTTGGCCTGTCTTTCTCGTTGGAGTTGGTGTTTGTGTTAAGGAAGGAGGAAAGAAAGGAAAAAAAAGAGTATTGAAAAAGAAAAAAAAAGGAAACGTGAAAGAAAGAAAAAAAAAAGAAAAATGAATGAAAATGAAAAACATGGAAAAAATAGAAAAAGAGCTGATAAGCAAAAGAAAGAAATAGAGATTGTGTAAGATGTTGTCCCCTCTTGTCAGAGTTGAGAAGATGTTCGAAGATGTACAATCGACAAGAGGGTTGGTTGTTTCAGTTAGCTGTTTCGCATTTGCGTTTAAAAAAGGGAACTTTGTGACCGTCCCCACTCCTCCGCTCTTATTCCAATATTTTTTTTGAGGAGATTGTGTTTGAGTCTAGTGAGTTTTGTGCCAAGTGAAGGGCACCCGTACTTAGTCTTTCGGTCGGTTTGAGATCCTGGATGGTTTATTATGGTCCTGTTAGGAACTAGCTTGACGCTTTTACCTCCACATTACCATAACTTGTTTTGCCTTTTCTCACCTGAACCTCACTATTCCCATATTATTTGCAAACCCTCGGCTGTGACGGACATTATTGGTTGGAGTGTGTGCATTAGTACTTGAATTGTCTTTCATTTTTGTTGCATGCATGCTATGTAGGTCGCAGTTAGGTGAGTGACTGTCTTTTCTTCTCTCTTTTACATATTACATTTGCCCTTTGCTTCATGAGAGAAGAGTGACCACGTGAGAGTCCAGTTTTGTTGGTCTTGCAAGGTCGATAGGTCAGCTTTATTTCTGAACACCTATAATTCGTTTGCGTATTGATTTGCTTGCTCAACTGTTGATTTTTGTTGCATTAATTTGGCTCAAGTAGACAAGTTAAGCTAGCTACGAGTTATCATTTCCGTTCCATTAGTTTAGTTTTGAGTTTACTCGAGGGCGAGTAAAGGTTTGGTTTGGGGGATTTGATACGTGCCTAATGTATAGTCTTTTTGGTCTATTTCAAGGACGTATTTCTATGCATTTCTTTACTATTTTTATAGTATTTTTCCCCGAATTGGCTACTTTGGTGTATTTTGTCCTTTTTGTAGGAATGATCGCGGAAGTAGCGGAACCATGCTCTTTTCCGTCCTTTTTGCATGCATTTAGAGGAGACGGGATTGTCCCAGAGTGAGATGTTGCACTTGGAAGTGTCGCTGCACGCTTTACGAGGTATTTGAGTGAAGACGTAAGCTGAATTGAAGACCCAAGTGGTCTATCGAGCTGTTTGGAGGTCGATCGAATGGTTCCAAGGCTCCCTAAGGCTCGATCGAGAGGTTCCTTCCTCGATCGAGTGAGCTGCACATGATCCAAGCCTCGATCGAGTGACCTGTTGGTCGATCGAGGGCTTTCTGTTGAGACATTGGTCGATCGAGTGGTATGATCTACTCGATCGAGAGGCTTCGACGCTGTGGGCTTTAATTAGTCCGTGTATTTTGGTTTTTCCGCAAAAAAAACTCTTAGACGTTAGCTATTTAACCTATGTTTACTAGGTTAATTAGGGGATCTCTGGATTTAATCTTTTTATCTATTCTTTTAGCACCTCTTTTTACTCTCTAAGTTTCACATTAGACACGGTGACTTTTCGACGTTGGATTGCTTCACTCGGATTTCGAGTTCTTTACGCCGGAATTTGCTTGGATTGTAATTCTCTCTTCTCCTAATAATAATTAACCTTCTTGTTGTTTTAATTCTTGTTTTGTTATCATTCTTTCTGCCCTAATTTCTATTATCGCATTTTATCGTTATTTCGTCATGTCTTCTGCTGGAATCTTGTTTGCTGTTAGTTTTATTACGAATATGAGTAGCTAAACCCCTTCATGTTGGGATTAGGGGATCTGCGGTAGATTAATGACAACGTAGTAAATGAATTAGACGAATTGACTAAGAGACCCTGTCACTATAGCAATATAACTGTAATTCTCGACCTAGTTGAGTGCACGCTTCTATGTCACCCATTAATCTGGCTACAATTAATCCTGGATCGAAAGATTGGACTAAATAGGCCTGCTATAAACAGATGAGACTTTTAATGAGGACGAAAGTTAAGTTAGTGGTATTTTAGGGTGGGAAGTGGACCGAAAGGACCTTCTAATATCCGTCTCACATTAGTTCGTCTGAGTCATTTACTGCTAAGTTGTTGAACTACCGTAGTGAACCGAATTCCCGACATGTTCCTCTCTTATTGATAGTTTTAAATCGTTTTATTGCCTTTACTGCTATCTGCTTTATTTCTCTTCCTTTTTACTCCGTATTTTAGAACCAAAAATTCAATCAACCCCCATTGTTACCATAGGATTAGAAATAGATAGCTGTAGTTGCATTACCTCCCTGAGGATTCGATACTCGACTGCCTCTACTACATTTTTAGTTGAGACCGTTAGGTTTTATTTTTGACAGGTACGCGACAGACGTGTCATTGTGTTACACTGAATTATTCCTCCCTTCTTAAATTTTTCAGTAAGTGACAAAATGGTGGAAGATAGTATGGCATCTACTCGCGCTGTCGTGTTCAAGGAATCCGAGAACTTGGAAGGAAAACGCCCAAAGATTGAAGGCTATGATTTTAATCAAGGTGTCAATTATTCAGAGTTGCTAAACTCGTTTGTTTCTACTGGTTTTCAAGCCTCCAATCTTGGAGATGCCATTCAACTAGTTAATCAAATGGTTGGTACTTTTTTTTTTTTAAAGAGTGTTGTGTCACATTCTTGTTTGTTGTTGTTTTGATTTCATTTTTGTGTGAATAAAGCTGGAGTGGAGGCTGGCAGATGAGGAGCCTGTAAATGATTGCACTGAGGAAGAGAAGGATCCTAGCTTCAGAGAATCTACCAGGTGCAAACTGTTCTTGGGCTTTACTTCAAATCTTATTTCCTCTGGTGTTCGTGACACTGTTCGCTATCTGGTTCAACATCATATGGTAAGTACAACTGAACACTTTTCCTTCTTCTACTTTGAGCGTTTGTGCTACTTACAACCCATAGGCAGGCCATGTCCTATTCCATTTCTCTTCTCTAAGTGAAGTTGATCCGTTGATGTTTTAACATAATTCGGTAGCTCTTGAGTCTCTTATCAAACGGTTTGACCAACCCAAATACTTATTGCTCCTTCAATTATATGGGCAATTGATTCATCAAAACTGTCTCTTATAAATTTTTTGTGATACAATAGATGTTTGTTTTCGGGGTTTTAGCGAGGTTGTAATGAGTCAGAGCAGAAATGAAAGCATTAACACTGTGGAGTAGCAAATGTTGGTAATTTAAGTGTAATTACCGGTTCATTTTAGCGTATTCAGGTTTGGTTCGTAGATGGTTAAGTTCGTTATAATATAATGTAAGTTCGGGTAGTACGGAGTGTACACTTGCATAATTGTTAACGAATTTATGGTATAGTTTTCGTTTGAAAGACTATGACGGAGTGGTTCGGGGGCAACTGCCGTCGAAACTTTGACGGATTTTAATTCCCGCAACAGGAATGAAATAAGTCGGAATTTGTGAAGAGTTGCATCTCTTCACAAATACATTCCCCTGATCCATCTCATTTCTATATAAATAGACATGGATTGAAGATGTTTGAGGTATAGAAAAATAATCTCATCTTCTGCATTATAGAACGATATAACAATCTACACACAATACTTCTGAATTACTTCTCTGATTTTTGGTTTGTGCCCAAAATCAGAGGGACACTGTCTTATCTCAATAGGAAATTCGGTTTAACCCGGGCACAAATAAAGGTCGAATTGTTCTATTAGGAAAGCGAAGTCGATTCGGTGTGGTTAATTATTGTCAATCCTTATTCGTGCAAATCAATTTTCTAATAATCTAATAGAACAATTTTCAAATCGCAAATGGTAAGGAAATGACAATGAAGGTTAACAAACTGGAGAAGTTTGAGGGTGTTCATTTCTGAGATGAAATCTATATGCAGGACGATACTGACATATGGAAAACAGGGAGATTTGGTTTGCGGTTGTTATTTTCAGAATGCATGTTTGTTTATTGCGAGATATATCGTATCGAATCTGGGACAATCAATTCTTTTGCGGATTGACAAATTTGGCCAGTTTTGGGTCATTTTACGATTTCATTGTAAAATGACAAAATGGGCATGCAAGTTGAAACTTTGCGAGCAGTGAAGCGGTTCCATAATTTTCTTCTAAGATGTCTCATGCTAATGGTTTAATATGCAATATATTAAATGGTGCAAGACTTGTTGTGCTTTTGTTAGCAAGTTCAATCTTTGAACAATATCACATCAGATAAGTAAAATTTTTATCATAAAAGTTATACATATTTAGTTTGGTAGTTCAATAGTCAATCAACATATTGCTTGGCTTGAGTAATAAGATTGGCTTGTGTTTTTTGTTACATTAATTTGAGAATCAAGATAGGGAGGCATGATAGGGTGAAATCATACTCCATTAGTCTTACTGCCTAACGATGATGGGATCGCTATGCGAAACAAAATCGAGAATCGTAATTTTGGTACAGTTTGAAGTTCGTTACTTCGTTACTTGGTTTCAAGCGCCTTGTGGTGTTGTTGGCATTGTTCTTCAATGTGAACTATAAGGCGGTTCTTTGCATTTCATGTTTGCCATGAATGTATTGGCAATAAGATCTCTAACTGAAAGACACTGCTAAGATAAGTATACATATACTCCTTCTTACTCTGTTCGTGTTTGGTTCACATTGTCTTTGATATATAACTGGTGATAATGGTTATCATTTATGTAAATAATTATGTTTACATTTGCTTTAGTATTCTTGATATTCTAAACAAGCATACATGTCTGAAATCAAATGATGATTTAGATAATTAATTTGACTGGTATGTTAATGTAAATTATTACATGCCTTAGCGTGATAAATAAAACTGATTTATTAAATTAATGATGCAAGTAATTTTAATTCATGTGTTGGGTTTTGTTGTTCGATCTGCATGTATAATTCGCATTTTGATGTATAACATCATCCATGATTAGGAGATTTGATGACTAACTATGCTAAGCATGGTGGCAGTAGTTCAATGATTACTCAATTTATCAAATTATTTTCTAAATGGCATTTTTTTCGTGAAGATTAGTGGGCATGTACACCAAATTTTGATGGAATTGACTAGTTTGAAGTTAATTAATGGCAGAGTATGTTTAATTTTTGATGAAATGAAATCTGATGCTTGGAATAGGAAAAGTTGTTTAATGACTCATATGATGAATGCACCATGTCGATATTATTTTTGCATGTAAAATAGTATTTCTGATTAGATAATTTATTTTCATGTTAAACACTCTTTTGGTGGGTTAAATACTTGGTATGGTCAAAATTAAGTGGTTATACATATGCATTGATTGTTTTTTAGGACTAAGAAGAAATTTCTTAGTTGGTATTTAATTTTTTAATGTGAAGAACATAAGGTATTGATTATATGGAATCAGTGTAATACGGAGAATTATAAATTATTAATATATATACCCTCTCCTTGGCATGATACACGGGAATGTAAAGTTGAGCGGTATCATTCAAGTACTTGTATGACTCGATAGTATAGTGTAATGGTCTTTTAGGTGGTGTCAAGTTCCGGTTCTGTGATGACTTTAGACACTCTAGTTTTTTTTTAAGAGGAGTGGGGTACATACTCCTCAAAACGTATTTTATGTTAAGTTGGTCTCATTGTAAATATTAAATTTTGATCAAAGTTATTTATTAATCTTAGTGTATGTCATGTTAAATATATTTAAATATATTTGTTGATCAATTGATTTAATGATAATGATCATGCCTTTGTGATGCGGTTACTGTGCATTGTCTTGTGAAATGATTGTGTTGTAGATGAGTGTCATCATGACATGCTCTCTTGAATGTAATACACGGAATTATGTATATTGAGTGGTAACATATGATTCACATATGTGGCTTGTTAGAAATATAAGTGTATCATATGAGAAGGTCGTTCAAATTGTGTTATTTCTTACATTGAGTATTATGTGAGATGAACATACATGTCCATAAGAATGTTTATAGAAAATAGTGTTTAGATCAATGAATATTTGATCGATTATTTAACAATGTGGTGATCGGTTATTTAATAATGTTGTTAGTGTGCTAACTGTTTTGTATGATTGTTTAACATGTTATATCTTGTGTAAAGCATTTTAAAGTTTGATTATTTAATTGGTTTATTTACCATATAATCTCGGGAATGATGGTTTGTGAAAACCATGGTGAGATTATGGAGTCATGGTGGTTTATCATGTAAGAGGTAAATCAATAGCATTGAATGTACAATTATTGACAATCCGGTTATGGAGTTGTCATGTGTTGTAGCATTATTGACAAGTTGGTCTTTGACACAAAGCAAAGATTATTTACCTGGTAAAAGGTGGTTTTGTCATCATGTTCTTCTATGAAGGACATGGGGGAGGTAATATGATCCTCGGTATTAGGATCAAGTGTGAGAGTATGAGTGTTATTCTCCGGTTAATACTCTCAAAGGTCGAGTATGGTGCTTTTATCCAATAATGAAATTGGAGATGACTCGGGTTTTCAGAAGGGCTTATTTATTGTGGTTTGACAAGTTGAGTAAGTATACTAGTTTAGCTAGTACTCATCCTTGGCAAGCTATTAGGCAAGTGTGAAAATGTATAAAGTAAACCATGAATTATGGTTTGTCCTATGTTGGTTTTCCTTCGTTATAGAGGGATAATGTTATGCAAATTGATTTACCAATGTAGATGGTCATTTCTACAAATGGTAGAGTGTTCTTGCTTATGGGAGTCACCATTAGCTTATGGTTTCCAAGAAGCGGATTTGCCTTAAAAATTTGACATTGGAGTTGGTATGCGTAGTGTTAGCATATAGCCGGTTAAAAGGCTAAGTTCATTCATATAAGTTTTGATAGTGAATAGCGGTTCGCACCTGGGTGTTTGTTATAACACGGTTTATGGACTATCATAAATGGGAATTGATATTGGTTGTTTTGTGAGATCTCATTTTTAGTTGATCACTTTGCATAAAGGATCAATTGGGGGACTTAGTTATAAAGTCGGTTGACGGGATGAGACTAAAACTCGTATAAGATCCTTGGCGATAGGATACCCAATTCCCCTCTAATAGAATGTTAGAGGCTGAATTCAATGTGGAAGGCCTATTGTTAAGAGATTGAAGCACACAATAATTAAGTCCCGAGGTGTGTGCTTAGACTTGCATGTTCTAAGGTTGAAGTCTATCTTCTTAATTGATCTTTTGAAAAAGTGTGTTTGCAGGGACACGATGAAAAGAATCAACCTATATGAACATGAAGTACAGCTGCTTCAAGGGAGTATGGGTTTGACTCCTGATATGTTCATGAATAGATATGGGATACTAGGCTTGTAAATAAGTGTCGGTTTTGTAACTTTAGAAGTAAATTAATTTATGTGTGAGTTATCTTCATGTATTCAAAATGGGTAAAAAGGGTTCAATGCTTAGTCACACCCCGATACTCGAATATTTGGAATGTGTAATTTCACAAAGTGGAAATTCAATCTTCCTGACATTTTCATTTATGCATAAATTGGTATGTTTGTTAGCTGCTTTAAAAGCTTGAATTACGCTTAAATGGGGGAGGAATGTTGGTAATTTCAGTGTCATTACCGGTTCATTTTAGCGTATTCAGGTTTGGTTCGTAGATGGGTAAGTTCGTTATAATATAATGTAAGTTCGGGTAGTACGGAGTGTACACATTGTTAACGAATTTACGGTATAGTTTTCGTTTGAAAGACTATGACGGAGTGGTTCGGGGGCAACGCCGTCGAAACTTTGACGGATTTTAATTCCCGCAATACGAATGAAATAAGTCGGAATTTGTGAAGAGTTGCATCTCTTTACAACCCTATTTCGGTTTTTAAAAATCGTTTTAATCTTTTCTCTCGATTTAAATTTGAAGTTTTTATAAAAGAAAGACGGAATTCGATTTTAAAACCCCTAAGTTCACCTTGACTTTCCATTACATTTTCGTTCTTCCTTTTTGTTTTTCATCTTCCCTTTTTTTATTCGCATTTTGAGGCGTGCGTTCACCCATGAACGGTTCGAAAAGATGATTCATGTCAGCCGACCCCAAATCATTTTGGGATTAAGGCTCTGATGTTGTTGTTGTTGCATCTCTTTACAAATACATTCCCCTGATCCATCTCATTTCTATATAAATAGACATGGATTAAAGATGTTTGAGATATAGAAAAATAATCTAATCTTCTGCATTATAGAACGACATAACAATCTACACACAATACTTCTGAATTACTTCTCTGATTTTTGGCTTGTGCCCAAAATCAGAGGGACACCGTCTTATCTCAATAGGAAATTCGGTTTAACCCGGGCACAAATAAGGGTCGAGTTGTTCTATTAGGAAAGCGAAGTCGATTCGGTGTGGTTAATTATTGTCAATCCTTATTCGTGCAAATCAATTTTCTAACAGCAAATGAAATGGGTACTTGTGATACTTTTAAAAAAGCCTCCCCTGGGTCCTGGCATATTTCTTCAGACTCAGAATTATTTGGGAGTTGTGGCGCAGGTGATGGGCCGCCCTTGCTTGCCGCTTGAGGGCGGATAATTATAGTTGTTGGTAGACATTTCTGCAACCGCTTTTTCTCAGAGGATCTTACAATTCTTACTTGTCTCATGCTCTTCCTAAATATGGGTAACTATTGTGTACTTGTGGCATGGATCAATGCACCCTATATGGTTTAGGACTAACATTTCAATAACTGATTTCTCTGTCAATGTTAGCTGTTAAATGTTGAGAGTTGTGTTTTGGATATATATTGCATGGTCTTTGACTCGCTGTTAAATTTCTGTGATTAGAATTAGTGTTATACAAATTTGCCTATGTTCAGGTTGACGTGATAGTAACGACGACTGGGGGTATAGAAGAAGACCTTATTAAATGTCTAGCACCCACTTTCAAAGGTGAATTTTCCTTAGCTGGAGCTGAATTGCGTTCGAGAGGGTTGAACCGCATTGGTAATTTGTTGGTTCCGAATGACAACTACTGCAAATTTGAAGATTGGATCATTCCAATTTTTGATAAAATGTTGGAAGAGCAAACTTCAGAGGTAATTCGTTACACAGCAATAGTGTGTATTTATTTAACTATTTTTGTTTTTCCTAATTATGTTCTTTCTCAATGAAGGTGTTCTTTCTAAATCATATTGCATGGCATGTGTCCTTTTTTCGAAACATGTGAAATTCTGGATGAATGCACCATATTACCTAGTATTTGTTCTTATCATTAGACAAGATAACCAAATGATTTATCAAATACCTCCAGGGAATGAACCAATAATTAGTTTGACAGTCAATTATTCATGGTCTCTATTTTCGATCCTCAACTTAGTGTTCTTTTTTGGTTTTCGTAATCCAATCCCCACTTCCTTCAAACTATAAACTGTTATATTCCCCCTTCAAATGCATATTACTCCTTGTCCTTATTTTATATGGCTAATATCTGCAGAAAATATTATGGACGCCATCCAAGTTGATTGCTCGTTTAGGAAGAGAAATAAATGACGAGTCTTCATATCTCTACTGGGCATCCATGGTAAGAACACACAAGAATCTTGGATGTGTAATATTTCATTGAAAATTTATTTGGACTTAATGCGTCTTCGCTTTTGATCTCTTGGATAAGTATGCCACTCTCTCTCACTCGTCCTTCTAGGGTCGCTTCTATTCCCTTCTCTCCGCTTTGATGAATAAGGCTTTGGAATATCATCATCTTCACAGATGCCCGTCCTGCATTCCTGCTTAGTCAGTTAGTCTATCCCGGTCTGCAACCTCTCTAGAATAGCCAACCAACAAATAATATAATGCTTTGGACATTCAAGGTGTTCCAACCAAATTCATACCCCTGTGACTCTGTCCACTTCACTTTGGGCTTATCCCCTATAGGCCAAGTATACCGTCCTGTCACTGTATAAGCATGCTGCCCATTCCTCCATATCATATTATCATAACCCTCCCAAGAAGTTACTTTTTACATAACAAAATCTCGTCCAAGACAATGTTGCATTTTCACAAACTTGCAAATTTTTTGCTCACTTATGGTGCTTATATAATTGCTCAAGCTTTTAACTTGTTTAATTTTCGAACAATATTCCAAAGATTCTGTCCAGGTTTAACAGACGGCTCACTCGGAGACATGCTGTATTTTCAAACATATCGCAACCCAGGCTTAATCATCGATGTTGTGCAGGGTATGTCTCTTTTTGGGCTTACCTATAAGATCAAGTCACTGGCCAAATAATTAAATGAGGAATACATATATATATTAGGACAGGTCTCACATGTATGACGGTCTCATACTACACTTGTTTTATTGATGTTTTGACATTTGACATGTTCATCGTCATGGGCGGATATAAGAGCCATGAATGGTGAGGTCAGTACACGCGCTCCTAGGAAAACAGGCATGATAATACTAGGGGGAGGGTTGCCAAAGCATCACATATGCAATGCAAACATGATGAGAAATGGGGCCGATTATGTTGTTTTTATCAACACCGCCCAAGAGTTTGATGGCGGTGATTCCGTGCTCACTGATGAGGTCGTTTCTGGGAAAAATCCGCGCATCTGCTAAGAGTGTTAAGGTTGGTCTTTTGCATAATAATATAATAATGGGAAGTTGTTGTACCCTTGTTTTACTGATCACTCTTCTCTTTCAACTAGGTGCATTGTGATGCCACTATCGCTTTCCCGTTACTAGTTGCTGAGACCTTTGCCTCTAAGCGAGAGAGGGAGAAAGAAAGACATTGAAGGCTCTGATGGGGACAAATTTTTCCCGTGACTAGTAATCTTTCTATGGAAATAGTATTGACGCTAACAAAGCAAATCTATTTTATCACGTGCAGAACTTGTAAAGGAAGGCTTTAATTCTATGGTGTGATTCATTGTCAAAGGCGGAGGCAAGAGGTCTACTAAGGCTCCCACTTTCTGGACTGTTAAGTCGTCTTAAGAGTGTTGTTGAACTTTTTTTATGCTTCAACTTTATGTCCGCAACATATATATTTGACAATTTCGCACCCTCTAATCTAAAACTATGAATTCACGGTGTTCCGTTAAAAAAGAAAATAATCTACATGTGGATACATCGAAAGGTATATTGTATATGATACAATACACCGTTTTGGTTTGACTCATGGTAGAGACATTTGGACAGATTTTACATGTGAGATGGTTTCATCTTTCCCACCATAAATCCAGAGCTTAGCCAGATTGCAAGATGCATTCTGGATATTTGGTACTTTAATTAGTTCTTGTGCTAACCGTTTCTATGGCTAGTTTGAAATATGTGATTATGAAAATGTTGGTTAATGGCATAATGAACGTCTTTTATAAAGTGTTTAAAATTAACTAACCTTACGCACCAAAAAAGTGTTTAAAATTAACTAACTTTACGCACCAAAAAAATAAAAAATAAAAATAAATAAATAAATTAACTAACCATATAGCTTCGCTAAATAGTGAACATATCTCATCTCAAATGTTAAATAATCTGAAAATCGATCGGATAATAAATCGCGAAAGTGACGATTAATTCCCATAACTTTGAGTAATTGTGAGATCAAACCCCATAATAAGTTTCAAATGTTGTGATTAGGCCCCATAACTTGAAGTTAAAGTGAAATTGAATCCAATTTTTTGATTTCCAATCAATATTGGACCAAAAAATCAATTTCATTCATTTATACAATTTATCATTCAATAAAAGTTGTTATACATTTATAAATTGTATGAAATTTATTACACATTTTGGGAAAAAAATAATATTTTAGTAAATTACATAAAATTTAGAATTTGTAAAGTAATTTCATATGTATATCAATTATATTAAAACTAGTGCAAATATTTAAAATATTCTATATAAACACTATGTTAATTAATAAATTATGATACGTGCATTTTATATAGTCTTTTTAGCCTATTTTATGCACGTATTTCTATGCTTTTATCGTGGTTTTATGCTACGAAATGCCCCGAATATGCTACTTTGGGTTATTTTGTCTTAATTGCAGGAATGAACCAGAAAGTAGCGAAATCAAGCCAATTACCGTCCGTTTAGCATGCATTTGGAGAAAGAGTAGGTTTGGAGCGGGAAATATTGCTGTCTTGGGATGCGTGAAGGTGTTTCGGGCACTAAAAGGACAAGTCAAAGTCAAACTAACGAGAATTGTAGCTGCTGAAGTCAAGACCCACCTGATCGAGTGATTTATTACTCGATCGAGTGGTTAGGATTCAATAATAAGTCGATCGAGTGGTCTGTTTACTCGATCGACCAGTTCTTCTTATGCATTTACTCGATCGAGGACATTCTAAGTCGATCGAGCGTGTTTTTGAGTCAAGTTCACTCGATCGAGTGATTTAGTTGGTCGATCGAGTAGCTTGACGACGGGTTGGGCTTTTAAGCTTTAACTCGTTAATTAGGTTTAATCCTACTCCTAATTTCTTATAAATAGGAGTTAGGGATGTCATTTGTAATCATCTCTCTTTACCCGGAGGCAGGGATCACGTTATTCTTCTCCCTACCTCTGCTACTGTTGCTTTTATTTCCGGATCAATAATTAGTATTAACTCTTTCTCTTCTTTTCTTACTGTTATTTATGTTTATTTCTTCTCCTTTATTTCTTGTTTCCCCCATTCCCATGTCTAGCTAATATCCCTTAGTATGTTAGGATTAGGGAAGCCGTGGTAGCAATGCTTTAATTGTATTAAATAGATTAGTCTTGCGATAGGAATTGTATTAGGCAATTTAATTGTTATCCGGTCAAATGAATGCATGCAGGAGACCAATAATTTTAGTTAACCCCGACCTAGATCGAAAGATTGGAAGGGAAGGCTTGCTTAATTAAAATAGGGTATTGCAGTGAGGGCGAAAGTTAAGCTGTTTACACTCTAGGGCGGTTTAAGGACCGAAAGGTGACGACCATAGCTCTTCTTATCAATAGTCTAATCGCCTTAATATTCCTGATATAATAGATCTGATAGCTGCCACGGTGGACCGACTTCTAGCATACTCCCTTTTCTTCTGTTAATTTCTCCCTTTTATTTCCCTTGCTTTAGTCTTTAGTTTAGTTAACACAATCAATTCAACCCCCATCGTGACATTAGACAGATAAATAGACAAATAGATAATAAACCGCCTCCCTGTGGAGATCGACCCTACTTACCGCTGACTTCTGTTAGTTGTACTTAGGTATTTTATTTTTGGTACGAAACGATAGTACCAAATTATTTAAATACTTTTAAAATATTAAAAATTATTTAATGTACAATGAGTAAATATAAAATGATTTAATGATATATTAATGTCAAAATTAAAAACAGGGTTGGATTTCACTTTTTGTCAAAGACTCAAAGTTATGGGGGCTAATTGTTATATGGCGATTTCTCATTTGTGACGGATACTATCCGTCACAAGCTTGTGACGGATAGTGGTCCTCTCACATAATTGCAAGTGGGAGGGCAAGTGGGACGAATATGGAGCGCTCCACTAACCCTCCCACTTGCATATTGTGAGAGGCTCACTATCCGTTACAAGCTTGTGACGGATAGTGGCCGTCACAAGCAAGACACTTTGTATTTATATTTGTAACTTATGGGGCTTAATCTCACAATTGCTCAAAATTATGGGTGCTAATCACCACTTTTGCGTAATAAGTTGATGAGCCAAACCACGACCCGCCAAATTATAATAATTACCTGGCCTGATAATCACCCGATCTAACAATGACTTGGCCCAACCAAAATCCTACCCAAACTCGACCCGGCCCCGACAAGTCCATCTAAATGACCCGGCTAGACAATGACTGCTTTTAGCTTCTTCTTTTTTTTTTTTAAGGTAAAAACCCGAAGGCTTTATTGAATTAACGACAAATCAAAAATTACAACATTGTTTGATCGGGGGTAAAACATCTGATCACAGAAATCTACCAACAACTCTAGGTGCAATATTAGCTAATGCATGCGTCACACAATTGTTAACGCGGCTAGTATGCGACCAAATAACAGAACTAAAGGAGTTACATAATACTAAAATATAGTCTAAAACTAACGAAAAAATACTCCTCCCTTTAGACTTCTTCCTTAATGCTTCGATGACTCGCATGCAATCGCTCTCAAATACGACCCTTTGTGCGCCTTCCTCAACGCTTCTTTAACTCCTTCAACGACAGCTGCCACTTCAGCTACATGAGGCTCCCACTCCCGAGTCCCAATCCTTCACATCCGAGACACCCCACGACACATTTCCCCTTCCATCACGGCACACTACGCCCAAACTCACACTCTCCCCTTCTTTAGCCCCCGCATCAACATTAACCTTCATGAACTCCAATGGTGGAACACCCCAGCCCTTCACCTCGCCAACCTCTTCATTCAATCTCTCATTCAGCATCCGTCTGCCCCGCATGAACCCTCCCTCCTCAATCTCCTTGACAATATCACTTGCTCTTCGAATAACACTAAAAGGATCCATCATCCTCAACTCTAAGATAACCTTGTTACGATGTTCCCACAACGCCCAACACCCCACCATAAACAGAACATGCTCCCACACCCCAACCCCTTCTCGCCATCCAGCCCAAGAACCTCCCACACCCGTTTAGCAACCACACAATCACGAAACAGATGAAGTCTCGACTCGAAACATGAATTGCACAAAGGACAAAAAAAGCACTAGCCTCGCACTTAAGAAACAATTTTCGCTCTTGTCGCCAAAGCTTCGCTGCACAACTGCCAAAACAAAAGCTTCACTCAGGACTAAACCGGAACCTTCCATTGCCTATTCCACAACCATTTTCCCTCTCCCAGTCCGACACACCACCCACTTCCAAAGCCCCTCTATCCCCCGCCAAACGACGATACGCCAATCTAACCGTATAGACCTCATCCTTCTCCGCATTCCAGTACCACTCATTAGGAGGTCGCTTCATACTAACCCGAATATTGGTGATTCGTTCTTGCTCGAACGGCAAAAACAAGGTAGCAATTAGATCGTCTTTCCAGCATCCATCATTATCCTCCAATAGCTCGTTGACCAACATATCTTCATATCCTTGCACCCGCGTAGATAAGACACACCCCGTCTGAGTCCTATGTATCCACGCATCATACCAAACCCTTGTAGATAACTCGTCTCCAATTTACTTTCTCAACCCGCCCTCTAGCACGCTTCTTGCCTCAAGGATGCTTCTCCAAGTGTAACTCGGGTTATTACCCAAACCAGCGGACATGAACTCGCCATTAGGGTAATATTTAGCTCACATTACCCTAGCCCATAAACTCTACCCCCGTCGTCAGTCTCTAAGCTTGCTTTCCAAGTAGTGGTAAATTAAAGAGCTGAAATTCCCGAACCCCCTTCGGTTGATATAATTTCCTCCATGCCACCCAACTTATGCCTCTCCGTCCCTCCTCATGACCCTACCAGAAACGAGAAATCATCGACCAGGTAGCCGTATGTAATACTCCGAATTTAATAATTATAAAATAATAATATATTATTGATACGAGTTATGTTGAGACGGAATAATATAATAATAATAATAACAACAACAACAACAACAACAACAACAACAACAACAACAACAACAACAACAATAATAATAAGGGTGTGGGAGCCCAGATTGTCTCTCGACTCCCCACAAATTTTATGTAAACTTTTATTTTTCTTTTAATGAAAGCTGCGCGCATCCTTTTATAATAATAATAATAATCTATCTATCTATCTATATATAATTATAATAGAGAAACCAGTGACATCACTATTACGTCACTGCTATACACGTGGCTTCTCCTCGCTAAATTTTTCCCCACTCACCACTCCCTCACTCAATAACCCTAATTAAAATTAAAATAATTATTATATTATATTATTACTGTATTTATTTTCACGGCCTCTTCTCTCTTCCTGCCAATGTATTCATACCACATAATTATTATACTCCCTCCTATTCTATATATTCTTCCCTATTTCCTAAAACGGATTATTCAAGTTTTCTTCCCCTTTCTTATTTTGGAAACGTTTACTCTTATTTTATTCATTTCTCTCTCCTATCACCAAACCCCACCCAACTCTTTTCCTCATATTTTATTACTTTCCTTAATGTTTTGGCCCCACCATTTCTTATTTAACTCATAATTATTCACCCCTCTCTCCAATTACCAAACCCCACCCAACTTTTTACTCTTATTTTATTTTTCTTCTTAATTTCCGTGCCCACAAACAAAGGAAAGAATACCTAGAACAATCCGTCTTGCTTGTGACGGAGATACCCGTCGCAAGCTTGCGACGGGTTGGATAGTGTCGTTTAAGTGCTAAATGGGTAGACAACCCGTACTGTGCACAACAGTAATTGTTTTCTCTTTTCTTCCCAACACCTCACTCTAGGATTAGACACTACTTCATTTTCTCTTTTCATTTTCTTCTGTCTTCATTTTCTTCTCTCTTCTTCTCTCTTCATTCAAGAAACTCATGATATAGTAGTCATCTTCATCCTCGGAACACAAAAAAAATTAGGGTTTTTTGATAACTGCTACCACGTATAATTCAGATTTTACCAATTGCTACCAAAGTAAAATTTCTTTAAAAACTGCTACCAATGTTGTTGGTTCGGATTAAAACTAACTACCAAATCAGGTTAGGAAGCAAATAGAAATGATCTCAGCCATCCATTTCCAATTCTCATCTTAAGTTCTATTTTTTCTTCCTTTAATGCCCTTACCCCCTCCCTTGTGTGTTTCTAATTCATTCTTCTTTCATTCATCTTAAATTTCACTAATTTCAATTCTCATTCTCACTCACTCTCACTTTTTTCAATTCATTTGACTTCATATTTCAACTTTTTCATCATCAATTTCACATAAATTTTCTATCTCATCTTTTTTCTTCCTCCATTTCATATACCCATAGTAAATTATCAAATTAGGGTTCTTAATTTTTTTCGTTTTCTAGATTTGTAGCAATGTCGAATGGGGCAATGGAATTGACAATAATTAATTGCCAACTCCTCACTTTACTTGCTCTTCAATCATTTTCTCACCTTGCTGCCTGCTGATATCCGTCTCCTTCTCTATTATGGAGTAACCTATTGCAGGTGAGGTGGGTAATATTGTTGCACATTGTTGCTGCAATATCTCTTCACTTATTGAGTTTCCGCTCTTACTTTTATGCTTATTCTACTCATGCAAACACCACTCTAGCTTAATGAAACCCCGTTGCACCCATTTCCAGATACGTAGCCATTGGGAATGAACCCTTCCTTAATAGTTGTGGGGTGCCAACGGAAAAGGGACGAATTTGGGGATTCTGGGATTGGAAAACATTGGGTTCTTCAGATTGGATTTAACTCTAATCAAGGATTTAGCTGATTTGGAGAATAAGGTTTAGACGATTTTAGGTTGCAAAATCCCCAATTTAATTGGGAGTAAAATGAGAAGTTTAAAGGATTGTGTTTAGGTTGATTAATGGGTGATGAGTGACGTAAATAAATTAAGTAGGTTAAAAGAGGGATAAGTTTGGGTAATGGGATGATATGAGTGAGGAGAGTGTAAAATATGGGTAGTATTGTCTTTTCATGCGTAAATAGGAGGTTCGTGGTCATTGGGTAGTTAGTTTTAATCCGAACCAACAACATTGGTAGTAGTTTTTAAAGAAATTTTACTTTGGTAGCAGTTGGTAAAATCTGAATTATATGTGGTAGCAGTTATCAAAAAACCCAAAAAATTACAAAGAAAACATCACTGGCAAAGAATACAAAAAAATAAGCAAACAAGGGAAATCAAGATCAAAGGTTCGAACATGCATTTTATTTGAATATTGAGAATGATTTTTCATTTTTGGTACATGCATACAAAAAAAAGTTAAATTTAGGGTTTATAAATTGAGATTTGTGAATATTTTCTGGATTTATAAATTTAGGGTAAAAAAAAGGAGCTAAATTTTGGGTATGATCGTTTTTTAGATTTTTGGAGTCTTGATAACTGTTTAGATTTACTTTTTATTTTGATTTGATGATTATTTATATTTTCGATTTGCATGTTTGCGATCCATTTAAGTCTTATTGATATAGTTTTGTGAAGTGTATTATGTAACCTATAAACTCTGAAAATGTTACCAAAATAAAATGATTTTATATTATGTTACAAATGGCATATCTCAACTTAATTTGGTAGGGTTCATTATGTTTATAAACTCGGACACTTTGTTACCACATGCTGTGGTGTTGTGTTTTATTTATTTATTATCAATTTGTTAATAAATTTCATGATTGTTACCATTTTAAGCTTGAATCTCAAATAAATTTTATCATTTTAGTAAATTTTTCCATTTTTTGTTTTGGTAAAGTTAATTTTCATTGCTTTTGTTGAATTTTTGTTGGTGATTGTTAGGAATGTTAGTTTGATTGTTACAATTTATAGTTCATTTTTCTAAGGTTTTGAATAAATCTGTCTTGTGAGTTGAAAATTTTGTCTCGTATATTGATTTTCCGGGTTTATTATTTGAATCTCTGGATTTGTTGTGTGTTTTCCTTGGTTTGTTGTTGGATTCTCTAACTTTATTGATATTTTCCTGGGTTTGTTGTTTAATTTTCTTGGTATTGAAATTTTTTGTCAACAAGCTAATAAAAGTAATTGAATGGTCTATATGTTGACATTTTTGGTATTCATGTTACCATTCATTATTATTAATGAATAGCAACATAAAGAAAATATATACTTACATGAAAAATTTATGTATGAGTCAGTAATTTGTCAATGAGTTTAAAAATGTAATTTGTTACAATTTTAATGATTGTCAAATTGATACCAAATGTTCTTTTAATAGTAACATATTGGACAACTGTATATACATTTTAATGAAAGTATATATGTAACCAGTTATGGGTTGTATGTTACTTGAGTGGTTCGATTGAAGTGGTCACATGTTAAACGAAGGTTGTTACATTTTCGTAGTGATGGGAAAAAGTTATGCATCTTCATCTAATTCGTGGAATTCAAGACATAAAAATACGGTTTTATGCAAACACAATATAGGTGCAGTCTTGAAGACAGTGAAGCATGGAGAACATGTAGGTAAAACGTTTTATGGGTGTTCTCTTTGGCCGGTATGTTATTTGATTACATTTGTTGTTTGTTAATATATTTTTGTAATTGAATTTAATTATATCTTGCATAATCATTTCCTTATTGTTCAACACTTGCAGTACAATGGTTGTGGCTTTTTTCAATTTGTTGATGTTATGACGGAAAGTGAAGACTTAGAGAAGAGAAACGACTTGCTAGAGAAAATGAAGAATCTGAAGATCAAAAATGAAAAGTTGAAGATGGTGGTTGTAGAATTAAATATTGAAATCATGAAACATAGGAAAAGCGGGAAATTAGTTATAGTTGCCTTGTTGGTTTCTTGGGTTTTATTTGCAGTTTGTTGTATGTTTAAGAATTAAGAAATATAAAACATTTGTTGACATATTGAGTATGTTTGTGAACATGTGTAATATGTTTCCAGATAGCAGATGTTTGTTTACATAAGTAGTTGAATGTAAGTGATCTGAAATGTTAACATATTTAAACCTAAAATGGTAACATATTGGATCATTACTTCACATGTTGTAATGTGTAATATATTAGCATTATACAACTCTATGTTTATATGCTTTTACAAAATATAATATTCCTTAAATTGGTAACATATTGCACCTGATGTTAACATCTTGTAAAAAGTAGTGTAACTAACTTAGTGATCATTTTATAATTTTCTGTTTGTAAAAAGTAGTGTAACTAACTTAGTGACAAAGTGTCCAATTCTATAAACATAATGAACCATATTAAACTATTCTCAACTAGCCTACTACCATTCCCATGTTTTCCTTCACATAAGCATACAAAGTATCTCTCGACTTCGGGTGTGCGAGGCTCGTTGACTCTGCTAGATGTTGCTTTCCTAATGCTGAAACCGACAGCCTGTGAGTGTTTCCGATACATCTCGTAAATAACTTCCCATTTTTCGGCTTTCATTTCCAATAGTGACTTTGAATAACCAATACCTACAGAAATTTACAGGGTGTCATTAGTCATAAAAGTATAGACATTGATGACATATAAAACAACATTTGCATATACATTATCTGACATACTTTAATTGACAGGTTGACATTAGTACGAAAAGTGCAAACATTAACACCAAAACATCAACAACATTTGCCTTTACATAATATGTTGTACAATATTTTACATGGTCACATTAGTACTAAAAGTAGAGACATTAATTAGATATATATCTACTGTGTCTTTTAATAATTTGTTGTACTACAGTTGACAAGGTGACATTAGGCTTGCAAGTATGAACATTAATTAGATATACAACATCATGTCTCTTTAATTAACATATTGTACTATATTTGACAGGGTCACATTAGCACTCAAAGTAGAGATAATAACTAGATTTACATAAACACCTGTCTTTTAATAATATGTTGTACTGTAATTGCCAGGGTGACATTAACACTCAAAGTAGAGACATTTATATGATATATACGATAATATCTGTCTTTGAATAATCTCTGACTCAAATTGTTGACAGGGTAACATCAACACAAAAAATATAAACTTTTACACATGCAAACTTATATTCAAACATGTGTACTACAATGAAAAACCTACACAACAATATCTGTCTTGGAATAATCTCTGACTAGAAATGTTGCCAGGTGACATTAACACAGAATATACAGACATTTACACATGCAAACTTATATTCAAACATGTATACTACAATGAAAACCTACACAACAATATTCAAGGTAACAATGATCAAACTTCATACTTCATGAGATGACAACAAAATACTCACTCATTAACAACATTCAAGATAACAATTACCAAAATCAAAATCTCCATCTTTTCGTTTGATTTGTGTTAAAATAATAATAATAATAATAATAATAATAATAATAATAATAATAATAATAATAATAATAATAATGAAATTTCAACTATAATCAACAAAAAAAATGAACAACAAACCATAAAATGGCCCAAAAACAACACCATATAAAATGAAATCAAAAGTTGAATATTGAAATTTAAAATACCTTTGTTGGGCTTATTTGCATGCATCGTTTTTCTATTATTCTTCTTATGTGGTATCTTTTTTGTTACGGTTTTTCTTGTATAAACATGGGGCAACCCATCCGCCATTTTATTTCTTACAATTTTTTTACAGTAATTTTTTTTACACATTTTGTGAATGTTCAAATGTGATTTTAAGAGATTTTGGGATGTAAAGAAAGAAAAATGAGATTGAAGATGGATGAGTGGACCGATTAACAATGAAATGAAGTAAAGTATGTAAGTGATGTGGGATGATGGGAGACAATTGCTTTAAATGCAATAGTGTAAAGACAAATAATTGGTATTAAATATTAGTGAAGTACATAGTGGGCCGCCTACCTCATTTTTTTTGTCTGCCACTTACACTTCTACCCGATCCATTTCCCATCAAATATGGTATGTATTCGACCCGTCGCAAGCTTGCGACGGATAGCTTCGTCACAAATGAGAATTTGTGTACCTAGAATTGGAGGGAGTATTATTACTGTATTTATTTTCACGGCCTCTTCTCTCTTCCTGCCAATGTATTCATACCACAATTCTCCATACATCTCTCTATACAACGAACAAAGATTATTTCCACTCTACTCTTGATCCTGGATTGAAGATATTGGTTTAGGTAATCCCCAATAGCCTTTAATTTGGTTTTGATTTTTTTTTTCTACATATTTTTACTTCGATTGATCAATTGGGCGTCCGTAGATTTTTTTTATGATATGTGATTTCTCTATTCTGGATGATTCATTGTGAAGGAACATAGTTGTCCATGAATTTGAATGTTTACTATGTGATCCTTGAACTTGGAAATCAAATTTGATACTCCTGTTCCAATTTCATTGCGATTTGTTTGTCCTCTCTTTGTTTCTTAAGGATTATATTCTTGTATTTCCCTTAAAAATTATTTAGAGAGTTTTTGGTAACAAGAATTTAATTTGAAATGCCTTATTTTCAATTTAGCAACATGAAATAAAGATTTGGAAATGAGGGTTTAAGAGGGTGGATTTCAAATGGGTTTATTTTAGCCTTAATTGTATGAAATCCAAATTCAAATCTAATAGGTCCAAACCTGAATTGGGGAATATAATTTTTATTCCCAAACACTGGCATTGACTGAAGGTAACAATCATGGTTTAAATTTCACGATTGATAGCCAAGCTCTTTAACATGTGCTCCATACTCCTTTTGTCTCAAGGATTTGTTTGTCTTTTTTTTTTTGGAAGGCAAACAAATAATTGGGAATGAGGGTTATAAGTATAACTTAACTCTTTAGATTTTAGGACCCTTATTGTATTTTAATGATTTTGTGAGCTACCATATTTATCTTAAGATGATAGTTGAGTCCCAACTATTATAAATATTCCTATTAAACTTAAACTTAACCAAGTTGTTTGATGACAAAGTGACTATAGTGTATAGATAAGTATCTGTGTTGTAAACCCTCCGCGATAAGTGTGATTGTGGTCTCATGTTTCGATAATTGATTATTCATTTCATATTTTCTGTATGACTTTCCAATTTAAGACTAAAATTTTCATGCTATTGAATTTTTGATGGATTATTTCAAGACGATGTGATATTGCCTTCAATCATTATCTTCTTTAGGGCATTTTACTCTACTAATCAAATTTATGAGATTTTATATTTTTCCATGACTTCAGTTATTGAATAAAAATTAAAGTTTGTGGAATCAGACATGAAGGTGTAAACATATTCCTTGCCATACGTATATTTAAAGACAAGGTAGCCTTAGAGCTTATCATGTGCCTACCGGGCAACCATCCTAATTACGTTTCTCATACTACAGGTTAGCTATACTTGCGAACACAAAATTAGTCTAGCTTACTTTATACCCAAAACAGGTTTTCGACTCAAGTACTTCATACTTACATCAGCCATTTTTGCTACAAAGTTTTCACTTAATTATTTGGATTTTTCCAAGGTAATTTGAAGTAAGTGCGTCTAAAAGGTAAAGATGGAAATGGATTTTTTGAGCAAACTTACATTAAATTTGAATAAATACTTTATTATAATGTTTTTGTTGCTTTGTAACGTCTGGTGATAAATTTGATTAATCGATATAAAATCTCAATTTTCCGAAAAAAAAAAAAGGAAACATGTCCGCCATCTCAACCTCTTGATGTCAAGAGGCTAAAAGGTTTTAAAATTCATTCACCAAAATTATTTTATACTCTCTCATGATATATTGATGTAAATATTTCCCTTCTTAGCATCTTAACATGTGTCTATTTAGCACATTTTAGAAAAACCCTTCTTTAAAGTTTAATAATAGATTTTGGGTTGAACCCTTGGGAGCTTTATTGTAATATGTTATATATTGGGGATTCTTGAGCAACACAAAATGTCATTATAGACGGCAACTATCCGTCTATAACTAAAGACATGCCAAGTAACATACCACATTACGCATAAGACAAACAACAACTTGCGTTGTGGGGCCTAAAAATGTCACCACTTTAAGGGTATTTGACCCGTCTCTTGCTATAGACGAATATAGCAAGACTTGCTGCTTGAGCAAAGAGTGACTTACATAAGGCATATAATTGTGATTTGACTTATGTGTTAATAATGTAGTAATTGGTACGTATTATTTTGTGAGCAATATCGGATAAAATTGGTGGCATGATCTTTGCGGTGGATATATTGTACCGTAGAAGGGTAGTTGAATCAATCTAAGCTCAGGCTTAAGACACTTAGTTCTTTGGGGAGGAAAGCTTATGAGAGCAATATGTTCAATAGTTGAGAAATTCTTGATTATCCAACGTATGATATTTGTTCTATGCACAAATTGTTTATCGATTTATTCTTCACCATATTTAACTTCGTTAGTATGCTCTTCGATTATTTGGAAGCCTAAAAACATCCTAAAATAATGTTGTTTATATTAAACCTGTAGTTAAACAAAAATGATTGTTACAGATTATTCCCCAACTACTTTAGAAGTATTCTCTTTCATGCATATTGTATATGAGATTATATATGTCCGTGCATTATGCACGGGTGCTAAACTAGTAATAATAATAATAATAATAATAATAATAATAATAATAATAATAATAAGGGTTTTTTCCCAAACACAACCTTTTAAAAACTTTTTTTTCCAAACACAACCTTTAAAAAAAAAGTTTCTGAAACACCACCTTTAATAAACATTTTGTTCTCAAACACGACATTTTGGCCGGATTCCGACAACTTGAATCATTTTCGTTCATTTAACATTTTCGCACGTGAGACCTCCTTTGACTTTCTTTTTTTGTTTTCCCTCCAAATCACTTTCCTCTTTCTTTTTTTGTGAGGCCAAAATGTCGTGTTTGAGAACAAAATGTTTATTAAAGGTGGTGTTTCAGAAACTTTTTTTTTGAAGGTTGTGTTTGGAAAAAAAAGTTTTTAAAAGGTTGTGTTTGGGAAAAAACCTTAATAATAATAATAATAATACGTAATACATGTATTATATACTCCCACCTAACATTTTACCCTTGATACCCCCACTCATACTACCCTATCCTTATTATTTCACTCATCACATTTCCACCACAAAAATAGAAAGAAAAAGGGAGAAAAGAGAGAGATTGGAAGATATGGAGATTTCGCCCTCCGCCTCGAGATCGTAAGGTAAGACTGCCTTATACTAAATTTTTTATATTATTTAATTTATACCATCGACCCGCCTTGACCCGGACTCACCTTGACCCGTCATTTGACCACCGTTGACCACCCAAAAAGGGGTTTGAACGTGACTTTTATAGGGTTTAAATTGTTGTTATAGTTGTTTTGTGCGACGGTCTTAAGACGAATTTTTGACCCACCTTTCGTGGTTGTCTTAGGTTAGTTTTGGGTTGGTTATGTCGAGGGTAGTGAGGAGAGTATAGTGGTGGTCTTGGGTGGCGAGTAAGGTGGCTGTGGTGGTCGGAAATCGAGTCTAAAGGGGGGGCGGGGGGGTGTACGGCCTGTTTTGCCGTCATTATTGTTGTTGCTTGTTATTGTTGTTGTTGTCGATGGTGTTGCTGCTGGCTGCCGTGGTGGTTGTCGGATCTGGGGGTGGTGAGGGAGTCGACCACCGTGGTGGTAGTGGTGGCCCACGGGGTGGCCGTATATGGTGTTGCGGGTTGTTGTTGTTGTTGTTGTAGCCGTGTTGTTGTTGTAGTTGCGGGCCGTGGTGGCTGCCGGCCGTGGCCCACCGTGGCTGGTGGTGGTGGCCATGGTGGCAGAAGTGGTGGTGGTGTGGTTGAGTTGAGTCGGGATTTGGGGTAGTGTATAAGACGGGTTTATTTAGTTTAATTTGTCGTATACGTAATTGTATAAATATATTAGTATATTTATACGTATTTGTATAAGTATATTAGTATATTTAAATGTATTTGTATACGTATTTGTATGATTAGATGAGTATATCTATACATATTTTTATTACTAGCTTAGAACCAGCGGCGGATTTGGGGAGGGGAAAGTGAGGGCACGTGCCCTCACGTGACGAAAAAAAAAAAGAAAAAAAAAACTGAAAATTTATGTTTACATATTTAGAGCGCCTATTTTTAGCATGATGATGCTCTTGGTCTGGTGGTAAGAGGCTTATAAACTTCCCTGATGGTCTCGTGTTCGAATCTCACTATGGTTAGGTTTGGCTTATTTTTTTTTGTATGTTCAAAGTTAGATTTAATTAATCGAATTTTTAAATAAAGATTATGGTACTCTTTGGTTAAGTTTTTTACTATTTTCATTACGATAATATATGAAATTGAAGGGGTCTCTCGAATTTTTTTTACACAGGACCCCCAATTCTACCGCCGAAAATGGATATTCCCTCTAAAATAATGCACTTGGGCTTGTTGGTATTTGGTTTAGTCGTTTAGGGTTTGTTGATATATTTTTTCTTTACGATTATATTGTTATGTATTGACGATGAAAAAATTTTAATGTATAAAAGTTGTCCGCAAAATTTTTTTTTGGGGTGTGCCCCCCCTTTAGTCAAATCCTGCATCCGCCACTGCTTAGAACCCGTGCAAAATTGCACGGACATATATAAAATATGTATATAAATTGTGTTTAAATTTTTTTTGGTTACGACAGTATATGAAATATTATGTTGAATGAAATATCACCGTCTTACACAAACGATTTGCTGTTCAAAGATATGTATGAACTCACGTAAAAAAAAAAACCTTAAAAGTCAGAATTAAAAATGAGCAAATGCAAAAGAACAATAATAATACGTAGTTGCTCTTTCATGTACAAGTTTTACTCTTTCATGGACAATTTTTCATAATTTTTCCACCCCTACCCTTCGTCTAAGAAAACAACACAAAAAATCTCTCTTCTCTCTCTTCCTATACCTTTCAAATTTAATCAACTCAAATACATACATTAATCAAGTTTAATCAAATACATACATTAATCAAGTTTAATAACTCTATTTTCAATCATTACACATCAATTTTTTGAATTAATCTAATTGTTGGGGTTTAAAATTAATTTAGTAATATTTTATACATATTAGGGTTTTGAAGGGGGAGGGGTGGCTGCGTTGGCGGGGATGGCCGGCTGGGGTGGATGTGACGGATGGTCAAGGGAGGGGCGGTGGAGTTAGATGGGTAGGACGGCGGAGGCCTGGTGTTTGTGTGAAGGGCGTCGGAAGGAGGTTTAGGGAAGGCGAGTGAGGAAGGTGGGGAAGGGGTGGTAGAGGTGGGGACGGTGGTTGCAAGGGATGGGACGATGGGCGGTCTTGCAGGCGGGGGATAGGGCGGTGGTGGATCTTGCCGGCAACAGGAGCTGATTTGGCCGGTGGTTGGGGTGGTGGTTAAGTGGTGTAAGGGGGAAGTTGAATATAAAATTAAAATAATGGTAAAACTGATGAATATGTTAAAATATGAGGGTAAAGTAGTCATTCATGTCCATGATTGAGTAAATCATGTCCATGAATGAGCATCACCCTAATAATATTGCTGTAGCATTCGATCGTCTAGAGCAAATAATGTTCTCTAATTAGATACAATATTTGATATAATATTCAAATGACTACACTTTTTCCAATTCATTCTCAGATTCTCGGTGATAGAGAATGGAATATGATCTTTATATGCCTACTTGTTCTAGAACTTAAAAGACATGTACTTCATACTACATAACAAACAACTCTTCCGATCCCTGCATACCGTGGATGAACAATACCTTCTCATACACTATCACTCTAATCTACTAAGATTTCATCAACAACAAACTCTTTGCTCCAATGTACAATGTCCTTCATCATGGTGATTGTTGAATGATTTTTAGACCTTGATATCTCTTGCTTCCTAGGAGTTGACATATTCCATATCATTTGTTTCACAGAAGAATTCGTAAATTTATGTCTTCCGTGGTTCCTTCGGCACAGTTGGACATATTCCATATCCTTTTGAAGCAGCTTATTAGGGGGTGTTTGGTTGGGTGGGTTGGAATGGAATGGATTTGAGCCATTTATGTGTTTTGTTGGGGCATTTTGAAATGGAGTTATAATTTCACCCGAAACCCTTGGAATCCTATCCACCTTCCCCCTCAAGGTTCTAACTCCATTCCCTCTCCATATAATTCTAAATTAAACCAACAATAATTAATATGTATAGGGTTCTAAATCCATTGTTCCATAGTATCTCATTCCATTTCAATCCATTCCGACCCTTTGAACCAAACGCCCCTTGATTAATTACAGGCATAGTGAATGTAATTGTCATCTTGACGATGCCTTCTTGATGAGTTCACTTTGTCTCTTCTTTCTGCCGTCATCAAGATGCCCTAGATCCTGACCAAAAAGGTGAAACAATAGTACCACTTAATCAAAATCATCCCCAAGCATTTAAAAGCAATAAGCTAATGCAAGTGTTGTACATAATTCTTCTTGACAGTATAAAATTCAATTAAATTTGTACAAAAACACAGTAGCATTTCAACAATACACTTGTCTTATGAGGCATTCTTTTATTTATTATCGCGAGCCTTCTCCTAGTAAACTTTACTCAACATTCTCATGCAAGTCTTTCTCCCTATTTTAATCTCTCCTTTTATTTTCTCTTTAATATCACAGTGGTACTTGTTTTAGTCCCCCGTGTCTAATGGTATGGCATATTGTTCTAATAAATTTATGTTCTTCTATTGTATAGCACTTTGTTTATTTATTAATTTGCCACTGAAGAAGAAACTAATGCCTCGACCATGCAGGGGGTTATGAGACCTCAATCATACTTAAGCCATAGTTTATTACGCAACTTATACATACACTCTAATCATTTTCTCATCAAACGACTTGCTTGAATTAAAATGCATATCCATATCTCAAGTTGTGAAAACAATATGCTAGCTCGCAAAACCATTTAGATACAACGAAAAGTACTTAAAACACTAAGGCATGGCCATATAGATTCTTATGTCATCGAATAACAATTTACTCACAATGTTTTCCGAGTCAAGTGGAAATGTGGAATACCTTTATATATAGTAATATTTCTTCGAACAATACTTGGTAATATTGAGAACTAAAATCTTTACAACCCTATAAGAAATACCGATGTTATACTGTAATATTTGTTTTTAGTTATCAAACAATAGAAGCCTAATCTCAAAGTAAGTATAGTGAAATCTTAATCAATTAAATTGCAGCACAATCAAACGTGTTTATCAAATTTCTTTCCAAGTTCTTAGATTTATTATATAGAAAACATTCAAATTTGTGGCATAATATATTCCTTCAATTATCATGAATACAAAATCACATAGATATGACTAAAAAAAAGTACTCTCTATGTCGCGGTCATTTGTTGTCCTTTCCATTTTGGGTATCTCAATCAATTGTTGTCCTTTCTATTTTAGGAATGCATTTGATGAACAATTTGGTCCTTCACACTCAATTTGTCCCACTTGTCATTTAGTAATTGACCATCTCATCTCTCCTTGGTCTTTGTGCTAAAATTAAAGTACAAAAAATGACCGGGACGGAGGGAGTAGTATATAGAATCAAATCTTTCGAAAAGGGAGAAATCAGATGTACCAAAAACCCCAAGGACACCAAATTGATCAGTCTAAAAGAGAGAAATCAAATATCATAAAAAAAAAAAAAAGCAAATAGAAAATAACCAATTGACCATACTAAGTAAACATTTGAAAAACAATGGCAGAAACAAATTAAAGGTAATTGAAGCTTACCTGAATCAATACCTTCTGTCCAGGAGTCCAGGATTAAACATCAGAGGTAATGAAATGTGAGAGTAGAATTAGGATATGAATTAGTCAATTTGCATTGTATTAAAAAGATGTACTGATGGGAAGGGTGTGGAGAGCTATTGCACAACAAATAGTTGTTCTTTGTTAAGGTTAGTAGGATGAAATACACCATAGACGTTTCAAAAATTTAGAATCATGTTATAAATTCTCAACCTTGTAAAAATAATTTTTCCAAAACATAGGAAATCATAAAATGATAAATGTGGGAGATATTATATTCAAATTTAATTCTCAGTTTATGAAAAAATAGTAACAAAAATGAGATAAAGTCAAAGGCTAACCTTGTATAATCACGATCAATCATAGCTTCCAACGCATATTTTTTAATGCCACCTCACATGATCAAAATGCTTTCATCAAGCACTGGACACATAAATAGTGGCAATTGAGCCCCATTACTTTGGGTAATTGTGAGATTAAGCCCCTTAAGTTTGGATTGTAGCAATTAGGCCCCATAAGTTATTCAAAAGGTGAAATTAAGCTCATTACGGCATTACCTAAAATCTCATGATAAATTCATTTTCTCATACCACAAAAACTTAATTAGGTTATATTTTGTTTAAAGAAAAGTGCAAAATTCTTTAAAAAAAAAAAAGTAAACAAAGACAATATATTTTAAAATTCTGGAAAAATAAAAACTTTAGTTTTATTTTACTTTTTTTTCGAGAAAATCGTCATTTTTATTAAAATATACCTCTATTACAAAAAAAAAAAAAAACTAAGCACCTATATTTTTTGTATGTCTCATCTTTTCACAAAAAAATAAATAAAAACATTATATATATATTTTTCATTTCGTAAAGAATTGTTAACAAATTTAAGAAAAATATTCAGTTTTTTAATAAAACATAAATATTTTTATTTTTATGAAATAAATTAAAATCTTCTCTAATTGATGCTAATTCATTTTAAATTTTGATTTCATTGTTAATTTTTATTTTGATTGTATATATTGTAAAAAGTGTAATCAATTTCACTTATGTAATATGATATATTGAATTTATCATGAGATTTTGGGTAAGGGCTTAATTTCACCTTTTGCATAACTAATGGGGCCTAATTACTACAACCCAAACTTAAGGGGTTTAATCTCACGATTAGCTAAAGTAATGGGGCTCAACTGCCACTTTCGCGCATTATGATGCCTTTTCACTTCCCCTCTCAATCGCCTAAGTACAGGACCGTTTTTCCCTCCGACAGGCGAAAGGTCAAAAGACTGGAAGCTCGATCTATAAATTTGACACCGTTATCCTGGTAATTCAGAGACAATATTAAGATAACAAATCTCCTCTGTACCTCACAACCATGTATGTATCTCTATCTATCTCCAATATCTAAAGTTTCTGATTTTTGTTTAATCATTGTTCACTTGAAATCAAATTTGAGGATTTTTATTCGTTTTTAACATATCTGAAATTATTGATGTTTGTTTAATCAGTTTCAAGATGCCTTGATGACCTAATCAGATATAAGTTTGGGTAAGAAATCATATTCCTTATTACGTTCAAATCATTTGTTTACCTTTTATATATTTTTTATGAGAGATAATTTAATTAAAGGTAAGCAAATGATTGGGAGATAGGGAGTAAAATATTAGGAGTATCTAATCAAATTACCTACTTCTGAGAAATATTTACGTCTTTATGACTGTGTTGGACTATGAGAGCGAGATTGCATGAGCTGAATCTTGAATTTTCGTGATGAGTGCTATTATTGAGAGATTACTGAGTAGAATTTACGAGTTTAATTAATTAGCACGTACTGTACCAAATTATGTGTCTCCTCTTCATTATTGAAATTATTTTCCCACCGTCGCAGTACGTCACACTTTCTCTTTCAAAATTTTGTATCAAGCTCACTGTGTTCAGAGTCTGATCTCGGCAGAATAAAGAACGACTTGCAAGAGTGAGGTGGAAAAGAGTATAGGGAAAAACATGAGCAAGAAAACTATAGTTAGTAGTTCAAAAATCTGTACAAATTGTCATTTTTGTTTGACCTTGACAGATTGTGTCAATTGTATTGGTGGATTGAGAGGTAATTGTCTTATGTTATTTTAACATGAGTCTGAAACCATCTTCATATTTAAACACCTATAATGTGGAAGGCATGAATGTGTGTGACTTAGTCACATAGGCATACCAATATTCTGGAGGATATGGAATACGTTTTATTTATGATTTTGCACACTACCCCAAACAAAACAAGTCAATACAAAGTCTTCTTCATGTGCCATAACAGTGGAGACTAAGAGTAACTTTGGAGTAACTCTAACTTTCGTTTTGTGCTTCCATTTATTATGTGTAAATAAACTTTTGAGCGAATCTGGATGTATGGAGTTAGATATCAGATCCGTCAAAGCCATTTATCCAGGGCATTGGCGATTGTTTAGCAAAACAAACACACACTGATATGTGTGCTATAAATATTGTGTTGTTTACCTACATGAACATTAATCAATTTTACTTGGCATGGCATAAACATTTTGTTGGTTATTTTCATATTACTGTTGTTCAAACCCTCGCGCAACATGTGACTCGCTTAGATCAGTAATTTGAGATTAACTTGACTAACAATAGCCTGTAGTACCAATGCTTCAACTTAATAAGCTTGCTCTTATTGTGTACTTTGTAAGGTAATAAATAGGTAGTTTTTGAACTTTACATCAGTTTAGCCTCACGAACCTTCAAGCGAAGGAATAAATGAAGAGATTTTCCCCATGCTGTCCAATTTTAGACATCTTAATTTTGGCTCATGTTATTTGGCGGTTTGGAAATGGTGAAGTTGTTAGTTCAGGGCAGATCTTGGAAGGCCAATTTACTTGTGGAGAGGTTTCCTCATTACCTTTTGTGTGTAAGATGAGACATACATACTACAGATTCAGTATACAGAGACAAATAAATGGAGTGGGAAGTTCCGAACCAACGATTTATCGCTCTATCCGTGTACCAAACTTGTACTGCTCTTTAACAACGGGAATAATAAATTAAAATGGAAATATTTTAAGCAATAGTTAATTTTAAATGTCCCGTGCATTGCACGGGTCACAAAACTAGTTATTTATGTTATAATGCAACTACCATGATATTAATGCTAATTAATGCACAAATAACATCCATATCATTAAAAATAAGTAGGGAAACCCTACCTCTTATTAATCTTCCACAACCTTTAAGCTAAGGGCTATAAGTGCTTCTCAATGAAGTCTCCTCCTACATAATCCATAGCTAATTATTAGTTATTACTATACCATACTATAACAATAACAATACTAATTAACCTCTAATTATCCCATTAATTTAGTCATAACCCTAATTAATTTTCTAAACGACATGCTAATTAATTATGCTTTACTAATTAAAGACAAAGAGGACAAGAGTGAACATAATCTTACCACAATATGAACAAATAGCAAGAGTAACGATTTGAGAATGAATTCTTCAAGAAGTGTGTGCTAGATCTTGAGGATAAGGTATATGATATTTTTAGAGGTTTTTAGAGAGTGGTAGCGTAAAGTGGTGGTGGTTGGGGGGGGGTGGCTACTAGTGAAAGAAATTTGAATAGATAAGGCTTTGAGAGTGATATACCACCTACCAACCTCGTGTAAAAAGCTGGACAGCGACAGGTCACTTGATCGAGTGAAGCTCCAATGCAGTGTCACTCAATCAAGTGACGCTGTTTCATAAACTTCCAGCCATTTCCTAGATTCCACTCGGTCCCCCACTCAGTATTTATGAAATTTTATGAAAGTGCGTTGTTTTGTTGTCTTTTGTTATTCACTACCTTGGTCAATCGAAATGGTAACGCATTTCAACACTAAAATAACGAGTCATTTCAAATTTGGTTCAATTGAGTGCGATAAAAAATTTACAGGTTTTTAATGCTTAAATAAATACGACAATTAGTCTTGCTGAAGACGAGTCGGAGCAAGTGACGGGTAATGCCACTTACAAAACGAATAGAGGGGACAAGGTGGGGGCACCTCCATGTGCTTCCCTCTCTCCTCTATTTGGGTCATTTGCGAGAGAAAATGGTATCCGTCACTCCAAAGTGACGGATACGTGCCGTCACAAATGAGATTCTGGGTAAATACGAGGTGTGATGGAATCGAATTGAAGTTGGGTTTGACCGGTCTACTGACAGTAAATCACGGGCTCAAAACACCTGCCCCTACTGTCCTTTGATTCTTGTAGCTCATTTGAGGCCGAAAAAACCCTTTGGTGTAGTAGTGAGAGGACAGTCAAAGCAGCCTAAGCCTCCCACGATATTAATTTCTCGTTATTTCCATTGTTTCCTGCTTGTTGCTTTTGGTATGATCTGTCTCTTACATTTCAATTTTATTAATTAATGTGGGAATTTATTTCATTATAAAGTATCACAAATTCAAAATTATGCTTACATAATTCATCCATTGCTACTGGTTTCATTGAAGTATGTTACTGTATATGATTTGGGCATTGCTTTTTGTTTAGATTCCTTGCAAAAAGTTTGATTCTTGTCGTCTATCTTTTGCTATGTCTCCCATATGCTTTTACTATTGTTTGATAACTTAGTAAAATAATTGATTACAAAGCATATTGTTTATCTTGTGTTACACTGAATTATTCCTCCCCTCTTAAATTTATCAGTAAGTGACAAAATGGTGGAAGATAGTATGGCATCTACTCGCGCTGTCGTGTTCAAGGAATCCGAGAACTTGGAAGGAAAACGCCCAAAGATTGAAGGCTATGATTTTAATCAAGGTGTCAATTATTCAGAGTTGCTAAACTCGTTTGTTTCTACTGGTTTTCAAGCCTCCAATCTTGGAGATGCCATTCAACTAGTTAATCAAATGGTTGGTATTTTTTTTTTTATTTTATTTATTTATTTATTTATTTTTTTAAAGAGTGTTGTCACATTCTTGTTTGTTGCTGTTTTGATTTCATTTTTGTGTGAATGAAGCTGGAGTGGAGGCTGGCAGATGAGGAGCCTCTAAATGATTGCACTGAGGAAGAGAAGGATCCTAGCTTCAGAGAATCAACCAGGGTGCAAACTGTTCTTGGGCTTTACTTCAAATCTTATTTCCTCTGGTGTTCGTGACACTGTTCGCTATCTGGTTCAACATCATATGGTAAGTACAACTGAACACTTTTCCTTCTTCTACTTTGAGCGTTTGTGCTACTTACAACCCATAGGGAGGCCATGTCCTATTCCATTTCTCTTCTCTAAGTGAAGTTGATCCGTTGATGTTTTAACATAATTCGGTAGCTCTTGAGTCTCTTATCAAACGGTTTGACCAACCCAAATACTTATTGCTCCTTCAATTATATGGGCAATTGATTCATCAAAACTGTCTCTTATAAATTTTTTGTGATACAATAGTTGTTTGTTCTCGGGGTTTTAGCGAGGTTGTAATGAGTCAGAGCAGAAATGAAAGCATTAACACTATGGAGTAGCAAATGTTGGTAATTTAAGTGTAATTACCGGTTCATTTTAGCGTATTCAGGTTTGGTTCGTAGATGGGTAAGTTCGTTATAATATAATGTAAGTTCGGGTAGTACGGAGTGTACACTTTGTTAACGAATTTACGGTATAGTTTTCGTTTGAAAGACTATGACGGAGTGGTTCGGGGGCAACGCTGTCGAAACTTTGACGGATTTTAATTCCCGCAACAGGAATGAAATAAGTCGGAATTTGTGAAGAGTTGCATCTCTTTACAAATACATTCCCCTGATCCATCTCATTTCTATATAAATAGACATGGATTAAAGATGTTTGAGATATAGAAAAATAATCTCATCTTCTGCATTATAGAACGACATAACAATCTACACACAATACTTCTGAATTACTTCCCTGATTTTTGGCTTTGCCCAAAATCAGAGGGACACCGTCTTATCTCAATAGGAAATTGGTTTAACCCGGGCACAAATAAGGGTCGAGTTGTTCTATTAGGAAAGCGAAGTCGATTCGGTGTGGTTAATTATTGTCAATCCTTATTCGTGCAAATCAATTTTCTAACAGCAAATGAAATGGGTACTTGTGATACTTTTAAAAAAGCCTCCCCTGGGTCTTGGCATATTTCTTCAGACTCAGAATTATTTGGGAGTTGTGGCGCAGGTGATGGGCCGCCCTTGCTTGCCGCTTGAGGGCGGATAATTATATTTGTTGGTAGACATTTCTGCAACCGCTTTTTCTCAGAGGATCTTACAATTCTTACTTGTCTCATGCTCTTCCTAAATATGGGTAACTATTGTGTACTTGTGGCTTGGATCAATGCACCCTATATGGTTTAGGACTAACATTTCAATAACTCGATTTCTCTTGTCAATGTTAGTTTGTTAAATGTTGAGAGTTGTGTTTTGGATATATATTGCATGGTCTTTGACTCATTGTTAAATTTCTCGTGATTAGAATTAGTGTTATACAAATTTGCCTATGTTCAGTTGACGTGATAGTAACGACGATCGGGGTATAGAAGAAGACCTTATTAAATGTCTAGCACCCACTTTCAAAGGTGAATTTTCCTTAGCCGAGCCGAATTGCGTTCGAGAGGGTTGAACCGCATTGGTAATTTGTTGGTTCCGAATGACAACTACTGCAAATTTGAAGATTGGATCATTCCAATTTTTGATAAAATGTTGGAAGAGCAAACTTCAGAGGTAATTCGTTACTCAGCAATAGTGTGTATTTATTTAACTATTTTTGTTTTTCCTAATTATGTTCTTTCTCAATGAAGGTGTTCTTTCTAAATCATATTGCATGGCATGTGTCCTTTTTTCGAAACATGTGAAATTCTGGATGAATGCACCATATTACCTAGTATTTGTTCTTATCATTAGACAAGATAACCAATTGATTTATCAAATACCTCCAGGGAATGAACCAATAATTAGTTTGACAGTCAATTATTCATGGTCTCTATTTTCGATCCTCAACTTAGTGTTCTTTTTTGGTTTTCGTAATCCAATCCCCACTTCCTTCAAACTATAAACACTACTACATAAACAGGATTTTGCGCCGCGGCGCTTTTTAAACACCTATTGCGACGCTAAATAGCGCCGGAAGGGTCTCTACCGACGCTTCCAAATGCGCCGCATTTGCCTGCCGCTACCCCCTTTCCCGACGCTATTTTATTGCGTCGGTATAGCTAAATTATAGCCCCGCAAAAAATTGACGCGCTATTCTAGTATTATACCAGCGCTTTTAAAGCGCCTCACCTATTATGTGAACATCGCCTATTATGCACCATTATGCCTTTGTTCACGACGCGCTTTTTTCACAAGCTTTTTATGCTACAATCAACAATGTTATTTATTTCACCTGCAATTTCCATTATATTGCATTCATAACAAACATATTTCTTGCATTGTCTCAACCACTGCACACAAATTTTCCAGAAACAAACATTTCTTAACATTAAACAATTGTACCATCAAATACATGGCCGAACACAATAAGAAAAAATATATCTCAAATAAAAATACATCAAAAAATGTATCCAACTATCCAATCACTAAGTTCTCTACCATAACACAAGCAAGTGACTATTTGCGGCATCTTAGAAAGGCATCTTCGGTGTCCGTTAAACAATCCTTGCGATGAAGCTTGAGCTTGATGATACAAAAAGCATCTTGAACATAGAATTACTGAAAATTCAAGTGAAAACAATGTAAGTCGCTTATCAAATTATAAGATAATTCAAATTACTATGTTATTTAATATTATAGCTAATTAATACCAATAGAAGACCAATCGACCAATCCGTCTAGAAACAGAAATGACATATTGCCATTATTGACAAGAGAAGCAAAAAAACACTTAAAATTTTAAAAGGAGAGAAAAGACATGGCACCAAGAGAAGATGTGATGATCAAGAGAAGTAGGCAACATTTCTATTATTTTGGTAACAAACTAAGAGACTTAGATTTTGCTGTAGTTTATATTGTCAAACAACCACCTGCTTTTCTTACTCTCAGTGACTAGAGAGAACAACCAAATCCTCCAAATCTCCAACCACCACAAAGTATTATTGAACCTTTTATAAGCGTGTAGTGGTTGGGATGCAGCAGCTAGGGCTAATCGCCGGTCCCAAACCGGACCATATCATAACACGACAAACGGAGACCGGTCATCACCAAAACTAGGAACTGCAGACCAGACCAGAGGCTAGGCTCAGAACCCAGATCCACTCAGAGCAATCAGTCCCTATGAGACTAGGAAGTTCATAGGCCATGGCAGAGTCAACACTGTATCTAGTAAAATTCCATTTCGTGATTTCCTATGTCGTAAGATGATTGGCGTAGTGTCTATAGTATAATAGCGATCATATCAAACATTAAAACAAAAAGGTAATTTCATTTTCTGCACATGCACATTATAACAAAAAGGCTAATTTCATTTCTGCACATACACAAGTAACATCAGTGATAAGCAGGCCTTAAAATCCATTTGAATCATCTTCATTTTCCCGCCTTCTCTCCAAATCGATGATGCAAGAAAAAACACCCCAGGAAAAAGTTCCTGATCCATGGATAGAAAACATACTTTTAAAAAGAGATCAACAGACAAAGATTCACCAACAATGACTTCAAAGTTTCAAATAAAAAAACAGTATCACAAATCTCAAATCCATAAGAAAATTCGTCAGACGACCCAATCATTCAAGTGTCTAAAGCAATTAGCAAACGATGGATTGATATCTGTAACAGCAAAATTTCAAATAAGTTTACATATCCAAAATTCCACAACCTAGTGTTCATTGGTTTTAAGGCTTTGAAAAGCATACTTAAGGTACGACAGGAAGAAAAACCACAACAAATAACAATTTCTAGTACTAATTTATATGCTCCCTTACTTAGATTTGTGAAACCATGTACAAATATTGGATTCCTTGTTTCAATACTAAAATTATCCGTTAAATAAAACTGAAATACAATTTCTATTATTGCTTATAATCACCCATTCTCACAACTTTGACATCATCATTCATTACACACTAGCCTTTAAAATGTTGCTTCATACACATACAGTAACAATCACACATCAGGCTAAAATCAATTCGTCTCACACAATTCATAGACATATACAGTAACAATTACATCTTATGCCAAATCAATTAAGTCACAGAATGACCTAAAAATCAGAGAAATGGCCAAGAAACTAGAATCAATGCCCAATCAATTAACTCAGACAACCTAAATTAAGCAAAATCAAGCAATACAAAACCTAAAAGTATCCATTACACCGAAAGAGAACATAAAAATTATATTTGCTGCAACTCGAGACAAGGGTTTACTAAGGACTGACCTAAAAATCAGTAGAGAAATGGCCAAGAAAGTAGAAATATATACCTTCAGCTCATCAGACGCTCCACTGCCGTCAGTATCCAAGCCACGTTAATAAAAGATGAACAATGTCTCGAATCCATCCTAAAATACATCAAAGCAAACAAAACCGCAAAATATATGTAACCAAATCTACAATATTCATTGTATATACCCAGAAACACAAGAGAGAAACCCCAAATAATTGATTGTAATTGAATCCTCCGTTAAATAAATAACGAAACCCTAGATTTTTTAAATCTACATGATTGGATCTGTTGAATCACTCAATATATACATAACGATGAATTTTTGAATAAAAGATTAAACGAGATTCTAACCGTTTCAATTTGAGCAACTGAAATTCGAGAACAAGAAGCCAACAAGCGATTTGGGGATAGCTAGGTTTTGATGAGATAGAGAATATGAGCAGTTTGGGGATTTTAGAAGAGAGAAAGTGGTAGCTAATGAGAGTCTTGAGACTTCTTAAAAACTCAGACCTGCTCTTATTATTGCGTTATTGAGCAACACTTTTTAAAAGCGCCTCCTTCGTGAGTCAATTAAGCTCCTCTCAGCACTTTTTAATACTAGCGCTGCAAGCTAAGCGTCTCTAGAAACATTTTTTGTAGTAGTGAAACTGTTATATTCCCCCTTCAAATGCATATTACTCCTTGTCCTTATTTTATATGGCTAATATCTGCAGAAAATATTATGGACGCCATCCAAGTTGATTGCTCGTTTAGGAAGAGAAATAAATGACGAGTCTTCATATCTCTACTGGGCATCCATGGTAAGTACACACAAGAATCTTGGATGTGTAATATTTCATTGAAAATTTATTTGGACTTAATGCAGTCTTCAGTTTTGATCTCTTGGATAAGTATGCCAGCTCTCCTCACTCGTCCTTCTAGGTCGCTTCTATTCCCTTCTCTCCGCTTTTGATGAATAAGGCTTTGGAATATCATCATCTTCACAGATGCCCGTCCTGCATTCCTGCTTAGTCAGTTAGTCTATCCCGGTCTGCAACCTCTCTAGAATAGCCAACCAACAAATAATATAATGCTTTGGACATTCAAGGTGTTCCAACCAAATTCATACCTCTGTGACTCTGTCCACTTCACTTTGGGCTTATCCCCTATAAGCCAAGTATACCGTCCTGTCACTGTATAAGCATGCTGCCCATTCCTCCATATCATATTATCATAACCCTCCCAAGACGTTACTTTTTACATAACAAAATCTCGTCCAAGACAATGTTGCATTTTCACAAACTTGCAAATTTTTTGCTCACTTGTGGTGCTTATATAATTGCTCAAGCTTTTAACTTGTTTAATTTTCAGAACAATATTCCAAAGATCTGTCCCGGGTTTAACAGACGGCTCACTCGGAGACATGCTGTATTTTCAAACATATCGCAACCCAGGCTTAATCATCGATGTTGTGCAGGGTATGTCTCTTTTTGGGCTTACCTATGAGATCAAGTCACTGGCCAAATAATTAAATGAGGAATACATATATATATTAGGACAGGTCTCACATGTATGACGGTCTCATACTACACTTGTTTTATTGATGTTTTGACATTTGACATGTTCATCGTCATGGGCAGATATAAGAGCCATGAACGGTGAGGCTGTACACGCGGCTCCTAGGAAAACAGGCATGATAATACTAGGGGGAGGGTTGCCAAAGCATCACATATGCAATGCAAACATGATGAGAAATGGGGCCGATTATGCTGTTTTTATCAACACTGCCCAAGAGTTTGATGGCAGTGATTCCGGTGCTCAGCCTGATGAGGCTGTTTCCTGGGGAAAAATCCGCGCATCTGCTAAGAGTGTTAAGGTTGGTCTTTTGCATAATATATATATATATATATATATAAAACTGGGTTGAAACGCTGTGGATGCGAAACGTGTCAACCCAGCCTTAAATACAGCCATTTATGACAATTTAGTCATTAATTGCATGCATTAATGTAACATGAATATCAACATCAACAATAATTTAATAAACTTATTTATTAGATTAAATTAAATAAGTAATATAGCTAATTTTAAAAATATTTCAAGGAAGATTTCGAAACTAAAATTTTTAAATTTATAGCGAAAAATGCTTTCGTATAAGTATAATTTTCGTTAGAGTTATTAAAATATTAAACTCACTCAATGTGTGTTCCCTATAGAATTGAAGTAGATAAATTATTTGTATTGCACAAAAAAGATGAAATGTTATGAAATATTTTAAAACTTCACTTTTTAATTTAAATGCATGTATACAGTACAATACAAACAATCTTATATATCTTATCTTATATCTTATATTTATATATAAAACTTGGTTGAAAAAGTGTAGATTTAACATGTGATATTTACCTTTTTTTTCCCTTACATTTCCTAAATGTTATACTGACAATTTTTCAATGTGATTGTATTATTCTCATGCTCCCATGATAGATAATAAAACTTGAATTCAATCATTAGTCAACGATACATGTATGAGTATCTATGCAATTCTATGTATGCTTCCCCGAAAAAAATCAAATAGGGTGCAAATTAAATTTCCAAGAAATATTAGTACATAAAACAAGGTGTATGTATGTGGACTCTATTGATTTTAGAGTATTCAACGCCTCATAGTCTTATACTCCTAGTTTGTACACATTCAATGTTTGGTGTATTCTTTCTCAAAGCATTCACCCTATAAATTTATAGAATTCTTTCCACCCTACACACCATCTTACAACACTTTAGTTTCTTCTTCACACTTTCAAAAGATAAAAGATACGCTCTATTCTAAGATCGATGAGAGGTCAAGTATCAATAGTTTGGGATGTTGTGGAACGAAATGATAACACTCATGTTTTTGTCGAATGGAAAAAAGGTTGTGCGGTATAGATAGGTACATATAAAAGAAAGAAATAAGGAGTACAGTGTAGATAATTTTTACAGTAACACAATGAAACCATGCTCCTAATTCATTTTAAATGACTTTTGTTTTAGAATACAAAAATAATGTGCATAAGTTTTGGCAAGTACTATTAAGGTAACAAACATTCCTTAAATTACAATAGTGCGAGTATAAGAGATGGAAGGCTATGTCCTACATCAACAAGTGAAAGGAGTTATGGGGTGATTAAGATTGCGATTATTAGCGAGAACAGTAGAGTTCAAATGCGAGATTAGTTGTTTAAAAGATGATGTGGTAGAGTATAAGATACAAAGGCTATGTTCTTGATTTTTTTTTTTTGATATGGTAGCGTCAGGGAGATGTACTATTGTTATTATTTCAGTGGTCTATATGTTGATTGATAGTTGCTATTAAGTATCCTTGCAAAAGTTGGTTTTAGTTTAGATTTAATTATGATGAGATTTGTTTATAATAAATCATAAGAAATAAGCTAGAACAATTATATAATCATGAGAATGAGTTGACCGTCATTTTATAATTTATGTTGAAAATATTCTTATTCGTCGAAATTATTAATTTAACTTTATTTTTCTTTGTAAGTGGTATTTTAGTCAAATCGAGATAAATATATGATTGAGACATAGGAGTCAAGGAGGTACCTAGATGACATTATTAGAGTATTTAAAATGTCTTAGTTTTAATATTTTTCCCGTAAAAATAAATGTAAAACGAGATGATGCATGTATAAATGTTAGCTTGAAGGGTCCGTTTCAAATATTGTGTACATAGTAAATTCATTGTAATGATGCACTTAGCAATCAATTGTTCGAAAATAAATGATGTGCAAGTCATAACATTTTTGTCATATTAATAACCAATATTCTTTTCGTCTCATTTATTTGTTTATCTTTTATATTATTTGTAAGGGTGTTTTTAACAGTTCGGCACTTTCTAAAATCAGGAACAATGAATTTTAAACAGTTTAACTTACACAATTGATTATGAATATTTTGAACAATTCAACATTTTAACAATTAATTAGCCTTTTTAGAATATAAAAATATGTTGCATTTATTTATTTTTGATAAATTTATTAAATTTATAATTAGTTAAATTGAGAAGTTGGGTATTTATATTGCGCAGTAGCCTCATGACATATTGAACCTTATGTGCAATATAATAGAAAATGATTTATTAATTACTATATAAATACAAAAAAAACTGAAGTTTATTTTTATGCAAGTAATTTGAAAAAAATGGAAAGATGCAGTTTTATACTTTATCATGTTCTAATAATTTAAAATATATTTGTAAGTAAAAATAGGAATAACAATAATATTATAGAATACAACAAGTTATAAAAACAATGTTTAAGTTAAAGATACATATCTCATATCCAAACTTATTACACAAAGAACAAAGTTTTTTTTGAGAAACTATATACAATTAGGTATTTAGTAAAGTAAGTCGAATGTGAAAATAAATTATCATTTTAATAATTTAGAAATTATAAGCTTTAAGTTAAAGATACATATCTCATATACAAACTTACCGCGCGAAGCGCGGGATTCTTCCTAGTAATATAATAATGGGCAGTTGTTATACCCTTGTTTTACTGATCACTCTTCTCTTTCAACTAGGTGCATTGTGATGCCACTATCGCTTTCCCGCTACTAGTTGCTGAGACCTTTGCCTCTAAGCGAGAGAGGGAGAAAGAAAGACATTGAAGGCTCTGATGGGGACAAATTTTTCCCGTGACTAGTAATCTTTCTATGGAAATAGTATTGACGCTAGCAAAGCAAATCTATTTTATCACGTGCAGAACTTGTAAAGGAAGGCTTTAATTCTATGGTGTGATTCATTGTCAAAGGCGGAGGCAAGAGGTCTACTAAGGCTCCCACTTTCTGGACTGTTAAGTCGTCTTAAGAGTGTTGTTGAACTTTTTTTATGCTTCAACTTTATGTCCGCAACATATATATTTGACAATTTCGCACCCTCTAATCTAAAACTATGAATTCACGGTGTTCCGTTAAAAAAGAAAATAATCTACATGTGGATACATCGAAAGGTGTATTGTATATGATACAATACACCGTTTTGGTTTGACTCGTGGTAGAGACATTTGGACAGATTTTACATGTGAGATGGTTTCATCTTTCCCACCATAAATCCAGAGCTTAGCCAGATTGCAAGATGCATTCTGGATATTTGGTACTTTAATTAGTTCTTGTGCTAACCGTTTCTATGGCTAGTTTGAAATATGTGATTATGAAAATGTTGGTTAATGGCATTTTCTCCTTAGTGACCTCATATATTACCAATAGGGTATTATATTAATAATCATTTAAACAGAAACTCTTTCAATTAATTAATTATTTACGTAGTTCATGGATAACCTGAAAACAACTAAAACAGTATAGTTATCTGAACTAAGGAGACCTATATAAGTACTCTTGTATGAACTAAGGAGTCCTATATAAGGAGGCGACTGACATTGAAGAGAGAGAACAGACACACCCAAACAACTAAAACAGTATAGCTATCTGATGCATGCTTTGACCCGACCTCAAAGATAACTTGAAATTGACCCAAAAGCTCACCGAAAATTGACCTAATTCGAAAGATAACTCGAAATATAACCCGACATAAACGAAAAGGCAAGGCGATAAAGACGAAAATTAATCGACATTATGAACGTCTTTTATAAAGTGTTTAAAATTAACTAACCTTACGCACCAAAAAAATAAAAAATAAAAATAAATAAATAAATTAACTAACCATATAGCTTCGCTAAATAGTGAACATATCTCATCTCAAATGTTAAATAATCTGAAAATCGATCGGATAATAAATCGCGAAAGTGACGATTAATTCCCATAAGTTTGAGCAATTGTGAGATCAAACCCCATAATAAGTTTCAAATGTTGTGATTAGGCCCCATAACTTGAAGTTAAAGTGAAATTGAATCCAATTTTTTGATTTCCAATCAATATTGGACCAAAAAAATCAATTTCATTCATTTATACAATTTATCATTCAATAAAAGTTGTTATACATGTGGTGGTGATGGTTGAGCAGCAGCAGCAGGAGGAGTGATACTCCTTGTTTCTATCTTTGTTTATGGTCGTTGGTATTAGATGTCCGTAGTGTCGATTAGAGTTTGGTAGTTGTTTTCGTTGAAACTTTGATCATGGACTTGTATTGTTGGCCATAAGGCCGGGTTTGCTAGCTAACATTGTTGCAGGATTGATTTTGGGGGTCGGGAAGTCATCCCGACTCACTTTGATGCGATGATTATGTATATACTTGGGTTTATGACAAGTTTTCCAAAGGCATTTGACCTGTAGGTACTCGACAGAGTACCCCCATACTCGATCGAGTAGCTACAGGTATGACAGAGTTGATGCATTCTGATCTCGGGCTACTCGATCGAGTAGCCAAGACACTCGATCGAGTAGCATGACACTCGATCGAGTACCCTTACATACTCGATCGAGTAGCACTGTTACAGGAACATTTCGAAAATTAAAAGTGTTTAATTGTTTTATACTTACATGTTTGATGTTTAGCATGGTTCGTGATGCTTAGCAACACCTTTGAACCGTTAATTTCATATGTTAGAAGTCGTGCTTGAGTTTTATATACATTTTCGTCACAAATAGTGAAGTGGTGATGGTTTCTTGTTGCCTTAATATTAAATCCGTCATATTACGATCTATTCATACGCTTGTGCATATGATACTAACGTGCTTTATCGACGGCGGCTAGTTATTTCGGTAGTTTGTGTATGATTTCTAATTTAACGAGTATATGCTTAGTGAGTAATGTCCATAATAAATAATATGGTTTTCATTTTATGTTACGACGCAAATAATAGGTAATATGTGTTGTAATTTTGGTGGTGAACTTCGGGGACGAAGTTCCTTTTTAGAGGGGAAGAGTAATGTCGCAAAATAAAAAGGCTGAAAAGGCTGACTTTGAAGTTATGTTGTTATTCGTTTATAAAGTTTTGTTGCTTAATTACAAAATTTCCTAGTACTTTGATCACATTGCTTATATGGAGTGTAAGGGGTTACTTTAGTTCATTGAAGTGAATGTGATAGTATATTTTAAAGGACGGTCATAAAGAGTTAGTTGTGGTGCAATGTGTCGTAATAGAATCGCGTTGTTGAATAACATGGTGATATTAGTTGTACAATATGAAGTTGTTATGAGATATGTTTCGGATCGATAGTTGTTACCATATGATGGGTGATCGTCGTTTGTGCTGGTTCGTATCGCGAGGTTGATGTTTTTTTTTTATACGATAGTTTGTAAGAGTAGATGTATACATATAGAGTGACAATTGATAATGATGATGTTTATATGATAGCTGTAAGAGTCGATATGAATAGAGCGTTAGACAATGATGATGATGATGACATAGGGGATGACGTTTCAGGGAAGTAGGTGGTTTGTGTCGGAAGAATAGTGATGTCGTGCCTTTCCGTGTCTTGTGCGTTGAGTTAGGAGAGTTGAACTTCGGGGACGAAGTTCTTTTTAAGGGGGGAAGACTGTAATACCCGCCCTTTTAGGGGCCCGTTGACCAGCGTTGACTGACCTTGAGAACGGGAATAGTTTTTAGAAGTGCGTGCCAAAGCCATCTTGGGTTACGAGTTATGAGTGGTACTCGATAAAGTAGAGGCTACTCGATCGAGTAGCATGGTTACTCGATCGAGTAGGGGGTCACTCGATCGAGTATGTTGGGTACTCGATCGAGTATCGAGTTTTCAGCGAGGGTTTTTAATCGCGTTTTGTTAAATCCGCAAATCATTTCCGCCACTTTCCTCCTATCCTTTGGCCGCCTCCTTCCTTTCCCTTCACCACAAAACCTCCATGAAAGCCTTTTGAAGATCCTTGTGCCTTAGGAGAGCGTCACTTGAGTCGGGTAGCGGTCTTTTGCCGGGTTTATCCTTATAGGTATGTCATAGTCATCATCCGTATCGCTGTCTTTGCAGTTAGGGTTTGCTTGGTAGTAATAGATGATTGTGTTGTGGTTATATGCTTTGCTTGGTTGATGGATATGTCATATGTTTGCATGGATTGGTTGCAGTTGCTTAAAGGTAGGTTCGCCTACTCAGTTTCTGTAGATGGTCTAGTGTGTCGGTTGTTGTGGCTGTGTTGTGGTGGTTGTGTGTTGTCGTATTCATATTGACGGTTGTTGTTGTTGATGATATTGTGATTGTGATTGTTTGTCTATGGTTCTCGAGATGCGTTCTCGGCTGAGTGGAGTCACTTGCGGGAGTGGCTTCACGCCCTAGTTTCGCCCTTCGTGGAACCCGCCACGGAAGGGGATGTGCACATTAATGGGACAGGGTTATCGCTCGGTATGATGAGCGGAGATTTGGTGGGTACGGCTGCGGTCCCCCACTGGCAGGGCTGGTCCAGTGGACAGTCGGTGACGGAGATTGATTGGAGTGGGTGTGATTGTGTGTGTGACTGATTATGTTGTATTGTATTGTTAGATGTTGTTGGCATTGTTGTGTCTTATCTCAGTACTGACCTTGTGTGGTTGTCTTGTTGTTTATGTGTCTGCCGTGATCCCTTATGGTGAGCAGTCTGTCTTAGCGGTTGTTGATATCGTTGATAGCTGGAGTCCCGGCAGGGATGAGTCTTCACGAGATTTGATAGTTATAGCGAGCAGCCTTTGAGTTGTATCTTTTATATCGTCAGTTGGTTTTAAATCACTTGTAATATAACATAATAGTTCTTTTATCGACATTTGATTATTACTGTCCTCGGGTAACCGAGATGGTAACGCCCTTATATGCTAAGGAAGGCCTAGTTAAGGCTCCTCTGGATATGGGGGTGTTACAGTCATACCCCTCAAAACGGCATACAAATTAGGCATGAAAGAGTCAGATTGGACCCCTACCAATCAAGGTGTTCGCGCATATGATGGTACACGACGAAAGGTAGTAGGACTTGTTAACCTAACCATAGCCACAGGGCCAATCGAGCGAAAGGTTAACTTCCAAATAGTGGATATTGAAGCTTCCTTCAACATACTTCTAGGAAGACCTTGGATTCACGCTTCCAAAGCGGTGACATCTACCCTTCATCAAAAGATCAAGATTCCACTAAATGGCAAAGTGGTGACGATCACTTCGTCACCCATCAAGGCAATAATCGAAAAGAAGTCGAACAATCAAGTCCTTGAGACCCGATATGAACTTGGGGGCTTCCAAAGCGTAAGCGTCATCGAAAGCGAATGGGCACCCTTATACTACGATCCCTACTCCAACTTGGTGGTCAACCACATGCTCAAAACCCAGGGATACTTCCCTGGAATGCCTTTAAACCCCATCCGAAGAAACACCCTCGCACCATACAAGGAAGGCAACTAAAAAAGGATACCACTTGGCCTAGGGTACAAACCCACTAAAGAGGAAGTTCTCAAGATGCTTGCTCAAGTTCAAAACCGTAAGTACATAGGAGTCCAAATGCGACCATACTTCCCTACCCTAAACGGTTACTTCGTTAGGGAAGGAGATCAAGAACTCTTTCATGGATTTCCCGAGCCTTGGCATTATCTCGATAAGAAGCTAGCCGGAATCAAGATCTTTCACGATTGCTATTTCATCCCTCCAGAAACGGTTCCTACCGTCAAAACCCGTCAAGCACCTTGCTTAGACGAACAAGCTGTTAGTCTATTGTTCGGAGAGGATCGATTTGTTAGAGCACGAGATGAGATCATTACCATGATACTTCAAAACGATCACTTCAACCCTACCGCGTTAATCACAGACAAACGCGAGTCGTGAAAGGATGGAGAAAATCAATCAAATGGAACACCTGTGGACATCGGGGGCCCACGGGGCGCTTGGGAGGGAGAGAACAAGCGTTTGCATTTTTGTTGGAGTCGCCACCAATTTTTATGGGAAATTGGAACCGTTCGAATACCTCATGTCATGTCAAGACATAAAGTAGTGACATGAATACTAAGCAATCGTTACCCTTAGCATTCTATATCTAGAATGACTCTCGTGGATGCCAATGAACACGGGTGTTCACAGAGATCTGGAGTAAGGGGTGAGGGTACGTATTAGGAAGCTCTTTTGATCGAACACCTAATCCCGCCCACCTCGATTGCGGCCTCTACTAATGATTAGGGAAATTATCTATACTCGATATATCGTCGATTAAATGCATGCAATGCAACATCCAAGTTTTAATCCTAACATGTGAGAATTTACTAAGTCGGTGAACAATTAATTTAACATACAATTGGGTCAAAGTTGGATTTAATGCTCAATTACATATGAAAGCATACAAATGATACAAGAAATATGATAATACAATAAATAAAATTACAATAATGAAAATTACAATAATTACAATGGAGTTATTGATTTATGTCGAAAATACCTTTCAAAATGGACAATTTGGGAAAAAGGAATAAAAGAATAAATGACGAGTAGATTATAGGGCGATAATACGGTTAATAGTTAATTAATACGTAATTAAATAACTAAGTCAAGGCAAAACGGGAGTTCAGGGACAGAATTCAACCCGGAAGAGGCGCAGCAGAGCGGCGTCCTTTGGAAGAGGCGCAGCAGTTGCTGCGTCTGTTCCTGACCCGAATTCTGGCTGTGAAGCCGAAATTGCGTGTTGTTAATACTCGTTGGTGAATTTAATGATTGATTAAATTATTTACTCGGATGAAAGTGATTAATAGATTATTTACATATGAATAATGGGTCATAAAACAATAAAACACGGATGAGACGGAATGCAAGTGAATTATTTACATGAATGAACGATGAATTAACAAATTAACAAACTAACTAATTAATTAGGTTAAATACAATGGATTAATGACGAATATATGATGGTGACAATGATAAACAGATGCAAATATATCAAAGGTCGAATTCCAGAAACTCAATATGAATGAATTGAATTTCTACAACCCGGATTTGATTTTATGACGAAAACCCGCAAATGTTGGATTACTTGGGATTTAAGTCGGATTAATGATGAATTAAACGTGTTGATGAATGATAAATAATATACATACGAATTAATATGCTATCGTGTCAAAGAATCAACGAACAAACAAACGAAAACAAACAAAATTGACGAATTACAGAGGAGGAAAGAAGAAGAAAGGAAGTAGGAACTGCGGCAGCCTCACGAAGAGGCGCAGCAGGTACTGCGTTCCTTCGAAGAGGCGCAGCAGTTGCTGCGTCCTTTCTTGACGGTTTGTCTTCTGGAAATTCGTAAAAAGGTGTTTTAAAGCATGGTTTTAGAAATCGGTTTTAAGAGGTATTTTCGACATAAACCTTACATTAATGATACAAAAAGATAAATAACAATAAATAAAAGAGAGATTTACACCCTCAGACTTACATGTTTGACGAAACGAGATGAACTAAGTTTACGATTAGTGATGCTCGGCTCGAATGTAGACGAAAGTGCCCTCGTAAGAGGAAAACGATTAAATTAATTAAGTTGATTGATTGTGGAGTTGGTCAATTTGGTCGGTCATGCAAACGAGGCTGGTACTCAGAAGGATCCGAGCTTACGTGGTCGAATGTTCAAGCACGTAGACGCCAAAAGGTAAGAACAAAGGTCTAGAATGCAAAGGGAGAAGAGAAGGGCGGACACTCGCGTGAGAAATATGAGGAGCGAAGGCTCCTATTTATACTAATCACACGAAGGAATTATGGTAAGAGTTGGATACGGAAGGAAAGATCCGGAAACAACCGACTTAGGTTAAAACACGGAAACTTGGACAAAAAGAAAGCCCTGGGAAAAGGCGCGGCAGGTGTTGCGTCCCTTGGAAGAGGCGCAGCACTTGCTGCGTCTTTTCCCGGGTAGGTTCCTCTGCGCGTAGAAAACGCATTTGGCAGCCTGTCGTATTTTATGCATAACTTTCTCTACAAGATTCGGAATAAGGTGATTTTGGTGGCGTTGGAAAGCTAAAAGAAATATCTAGAACTTTCTCCGAAATAGGCCTGACGCAAAAAAGTAGTTATCACCTCGTAAAATGGGCCTAAAGTTCGGGTTGTCATTTCAGCTAAATGAAATGCACATTTTGTAATGTAAACTTTTAGTTTAGCCTAATGAAGTGATATGTGACTCAAAATGAGACATAATCTCAACATTTTATGACATCCTAACCTTAGGTAGACAAGGACATTGCTTTGACTCGGGATTTGACGGTTTTAGGAAATGAAGATGGTTTTTGACCGGACTCCAAATGAACTCTAATTACTGCCAAAACGATCGTATCGGCACGTAGATGACAATTAAGAGGTAGACATAAATGTTTGAGCGATCACTTGACGATAAACTTACGAATTGTCACATCGTTCCGTGTACCAAACATGCGGCCTAATCATCACCGGGTGGTTTGCGGGAGGTGCAGAAACGAGGTGTCTACACCAACAATCAAGGAAAACTCTTCAAGCTCACCACTGGAGAAGGAGAGATGTTCAAAGGAGAACCATAAGATGATGAATTCGAGTCAGAGTCGGAGTCAGAGTCTAAGTCTAGAGAAGTCACTAAGGAGTCACCTCCTGTCGTCATCCCCATTCCCTTTGTTTCTCCTAGCTTAGCCTCGAGTAGTAACAGTAGTTCGGGAAATGTCCCAACCATTGTCCCTTTACCGCCACTGACCACAGATCAGATGGCTTCTTTGTTTCAACTTTTCTCAAACTTTAATATGAATAAATCGGGTTAACTTACTCTTTGTGTTATCTTGAGTGCAATTCTGTTTACGATGATACTGAGGATGACCAAGACCCAGACTCAATTGAAATACCACCCTACGTAGCCAAAGAAATACTACAGGAAGGGGAAGGGGGACCAGTAATAGAGAACACCGAACCCATCAATGTAGGAACCGAACTAGAACCCCAAGAACTTAGGATAGGGACTACCTTGAGCTCTACCGAAAGGACCGACTTTATCAACCTCCTACATGAGTTCAAAGACGTTTTCGAGTGGTCCTACAAAGACATGCCAGGAATCGACAGAGATATCGCCGAACATAGAATCCCAATTAAGTCGGGGTTCAAGCCTGTAAGACAGAAGTTTCGCCGAATGAGAACGGAATGGGCTCTCAAGATTAAGGAAGAAGTAGATAAACAATTCAAAGCCGAGTTCATCAAAGTTTTCAAGTATTCTGACTGGGTAGCCAACATAGTACCTGTACCAAAAAAGGATGGGAGAATCCGTGTTTGTGTTGATTTTAGGGACTTAAACAAAGCAAGTCCTAAAGATGACTTCCCTCTACCACACATCGACATATTGGTTGACAATACTGCAGACCACGCATTACTATCCTTCATGGATGGGTATGCGGGTTATAACCAAATCAAGATGGCCTTAGAAGACATGCATAAGACCGCCTTCGTCACTCAATGGGGAACCTATTGCTACACGGTAATGCCGTTTGGGTTAATCAATGCCGGAGCTACATACCAACGCACCGCAACTACACTCTTACATGACATGATGCACAAAGAAGTTGAAGTATACGTAGACGACATGATTGTCAAGTCCAAGGATAGAGAGGGGCATATTGCGAACCTTCGCAAATTCTTCGCAAGGCTACGAAAATACAACATGAGGCTCAATCCTCAGAAGTGCGCATTCGGAGTAACATCTGGCAAACTCCTGGGATACGTCGTTAGCCAACGAGGTATAGAAATAGACTCTTCCAAGATCAAGGCTTTGATCGAAATGCCACAACCTCAAACAGAAAAAGAAGTCAGCGGATTCCTGGGAAAAGTGCAATATATAAGTCGATTCATATCGAAATTCACAATGATTTGCGAACCTATCTTCAAGAAGCTCAAGAAAACGGATCACACCACGTGGGATGATGACTGTCAAAAGGCATTTGACCGAATCAAAGAGATATTGGCTAAACCACCAGTGCTCATGCCACCTCAACGAGATCAACCTCTTGGTTTGTATCTCACAGTAACTGAAACAACCATTGGTGCCATGCTAGCTCAAACCGTAGGAACGGAAGAAAGAGTTATTTACTACCTTAGTAAGAAGTTCTTGGAGTACGAGTGCAAATACTCACAACTCGAAAAGACATGCCTCGCTCTTGTGTGGGCAACGAAGAAGCTACGTCATTACATGCTTAGCTACTCCGTCAAAATATACTCCAAAATGGACCCAGTCAAATACCTCTTCGAGAAACCCGTCCTCAACGGACGACTGGCAAGATGGACCTTGATGCTCTCAGAGTTCGATCTCAAATACGTGCCTCTAAAAGTAATAAGAGGGCGCGCCGTTGCCGAATTCTTCGCAGAAAATCTCATCAATGATGCACAAACAATAGACACTTGGTCATTTCCAGACGAGGATATACTCCAAACTGATGTAGACTTCTGGGACCTTTACTTTGATGGGGCATCAAATTTAAGAGGATTTGGAATAAGAGTGTTGCTCATTTCTCATGAAGGCGAGCATACACCAATTTCTGTCAAACTCGACTTCGAGGTGACAAACAATGCTGCAGAATACGAAGCTTGTCTCATTGGACTACAAGCGGCAGTGAGCTTAGGCATCAAAACCTCCGAGTACACGGAGATTCATCTCTGATCATCAATCAAGTTACGGGATCTTGGAAAATCCGAAGCGAAAGCCTAGCACCTAACCAAGCTAGAATAGACCAAGTGTCCCAATTCTTCGATCACGTGACCTATCTACACCTACCTCGGGAAGAAAATCAATTTGCAGATGCTCTTATAAAACTCGCATCTTTGATTAACATGCCAGATGACATGGTGGAAATGCCTTTGTGCATCGAACGACGATCAGAGCCAGCTTATGTCCACCAAATCACCGATGAAGAGGAAATCGCACAGGAACCCTGGTTCCAAGCAATCCTGAATTTCAAGCTCAACGGTACATACCCACCAGACATGGACAAAAGGGGCAATGTGCTATACGCCTACTAGCTTCCCAATACGTTCTCATGCAAGGAGAGTTATACAAAAGAACACCTCTTGGTGTAATCCTACGTTGCCTTGATCATTCACAGGCACGGAAAGTGATGGAAGAAGTCCACGATGGAGAATGCGGTCCTCACATGAGTGGGCCCATGATGGCGAAGAAAATCACACGATTGGGGTATTATTGGACCACAATGGAATCCGATTGCATCAAATACGTAAGACATTGCCACAATTGCCAAATCTTCGGGAATGTACAACATGTCCCTCCTTCATTGCTCTATACGATGACATCTCCTTGGCCATTTTATGCCTGGGGAATTGACATAATTTGGAAGATAAACCCGTAGGACGGGAGGTCACTGTTTCATCCTAGTGGCAATCGACTACTTCACCAAATGGGTAGAAGCGGCTTCCTACACCAGTCTTACAGCCAAAAACGTGGCAAAGTTCATACAAAACAACATCATCTGTCGATATGGTTGCCTACATGAGATCATTAGTGATAATGGATCCCATTTCCAAGCTGAGACTGAGCAATTACTAGCCAAGTACAAAATTAGGCATCACCACTCTTCGCCCTATAGACTACAGACTAATGGCGCGGTAGAGGCAGCAAACAAGAACGTTGTCACAATTCTCAAGAAAATGATTCACAACTATCTAGATTGGCCAAGCAAGATACCCTTTGCTTTATGGGGATATCGTACATCGCTTAGGACGCCCACCGGGGCCACTCCTTTATATCCGACTTACGGCATGGAAGCTGTACAACCAGTCGAGCTAGAGATACCATCCTTGCGTATTATACTCGAAAGTCAAATCCCAGAAGCCGATTGGAAAAGGGATAGATATGAAGAACTCATCCTCCTGGATGAACGTAGGCTACGCGCCTTGCATAACATCCAAACATATCAAGCATGTATCAAACGAGCCTTCAACAAAAGGGTTAAGCCAAGAAACATCAAGGAAGGAGACTTAGTACTCAAGTCGGTTAGAGCTCTTTTACCTGTTGACCCACGGGGAAAATTCAAACCTAATTGGGCCGGACCATTTCTAGTCAAATCCATACTTCCAGGGGGTGCGGTAAGAATCACAGACCTAGATGGGAATGAATTTGCCAACCCGACAAACCTTGACCAACTAAAACGGTATTATGCCTAGAATAGGGACAAAAAAACGCGCCTCGCGTAACCCCACGTGTCGCTCTTGTGGCCCTAAATAGACAGCCCCTGGGCCAAGCTAAAATAAGCTAATGTCACTCTGCTCTTGCATTTTGACAAATTTGTCATCCTCATATCATCGAATAAACTAAATTCGCACCCTCAGAGTAAGCAAAAAGCTCATGCTTATTTTCTAAGTTCACTACAAAGCTCTTGCTTAGAACAATTATTCTTTTACATTTATTCGAACTACGCGCAAGGGTTTGATTTCATTTTTCTAAATGAATACGTAGGCAATCCTTCACAGGATACAACCCATTATTTTAAAATGTAAATAGAAGGACATTTGCATTGCATTTGGAATTCGACAGGAATAATAAATAGAAAATCACAACGGTTTCATAACCATTTAACTTTTTTTTATTTCATTCGTTTTCTAATAATAGTACGCTACATAATAAAAATAAAAATATGCTAGGATTCTAAAAACCCTACCTTTTTATTACAACAATAATAATACTAATAAATAATAATAAGGACTTAGGCTATTCCTCCATCTTCCCTTTGCCCTTGTCATTCTTGTCATATTTCTTGTCGCGACCTCGGGCCGGACGCTCTTGCGCCACTTCGGACCTAATCACCAACGGTCTTTCTCGAGGCCTAGACTTCCTATTCTTGCCCATCACCATCTCCACGACAGGAGAGGTCTTCGGTTTCTTCGACGGATGAACAACTCGAAACCCGGCTTCCTCCTCTCCCTCGGTCAGATGCTTTTCTTTCTCCTTTTCCACCTCGCGGACCTTGTAGTCAACGGGCTCGCGCTTCCTCAACCTCTCGCGCTCTTCCGGAGTGGTAGCTTTCCTCCATCGCAGATAGGAATCAGACACCCACAAGGCATTAGCAGAAGAGTTCAAGAACCATACATTTCTTTGGGCTCATTTAATGGCCCACTCCCTTCGGCTATCTGTAGTAAGCGCCACGGCGGTCTCGGGACGGTATCAAGCTTCGGGATAGTCCGCTTTAGTCCGACTTGTCTCATCACCTTTCCGGAAGATGCACACCATGAATTCCAAGCCGGGAATGCGCACAGATCGAATAGGATCCAAGGAAGATACTCCAGTGACATATTTGAGGTGCCACCATGGAACAATCCACCTAATTAAGGGGCCATCATCACTCCTCAACTTGTTCTCCCAGTAATTGCAAACTCGAGTGAAGTCCACCATGTACAGCCTGGTCCTCATTGCAATCGAACGAGCATGATAAGAAGGAACATGAACTGGGGGCTCGATCAATCGAAGCCGCTCCATGAGCCAAACCTACCAAAAGCAGGTATTAGAACACAAGAATAATAAAAAAAAAAAAATCGAAAAAAAAGAAAGAAAAAAACGAAAAAAAGAGAAAAACGAAATCAAGAAAAAAAAAGAAAAAAAAGAAGAAGAAAATGTTCTTTTACCTGCAGAATAATGGGACTTCCCAAGTACGGTAGGTCACGGTTGGCTTTCCTATTATCCAAGCCCAACAGGATCTCTCCTAAGCATAAACAAGCTGGGCTCCTACGTAGCTCCATTTGTTCGACTAGGCTAAGAAGACGGGGATCACCTCTCAAGTCTTCATCAACATGCCCTTGGAGGACATACACATGCAACAAGCAAAACCCGAAAGCCCTTCGCCTAGCAACATAAGAAACGGTGGGGTCGGCCCTGTTAATAAATCGGTCAATGAAATCCAACATTCGCACTCCTTTCGAGGTCACTAAACGGTCAACCTCAAGCCTAGTCAACCCAAGCAAGTCTCTGAATTTGGTCTTATACCCTTGCGAAGTAGAAGGAATAGCAGACAAGTGCTCTGGATCCCACCCGCCAATCGCAGCAATTTCTTCAGGAAATGGGCAAATGTCGCCTCCAGGGAACGCAAAAACATGATAATTCGGGTCCCAATAGTCAAGACAAGCATCCAAAAATGGTTTGACAACCTTGATGAGCTTCAAACTCAACAAAGATCCAAGATTATAAGCGCCCATGTCGTGTTTCTCCATATTGGAAAATTCGTTGGTCCATTCTTTTAGGCGAATCTCTAAAGTATTCATGATGAGTGCTTATATTGAGAATTTTATGTGATAAGACGAAGAAGAGACGGAAGAATTGTGTGAATAAAAGCTCTATCGACGTCTCTATTTATACTAATTTCTTTTCCTAAAATGCGCGAGCAGACACACTGGGAACAAAGCGTAGCACTGCGCCTCTTCAAAAGGACGCAGCTCATGCTGCGCCTCTTCCTCAGCAAGTTCTCTGTGATTTTCCGCGTTGGATCTTTCCTAATTTCCGTAACAAATAATTTCCTATTCTTACGGGTTATTATTTTTGTAAATACGTGGAAATTACCATATTCCGTATTTCCTAATTCCGCGGGCACGCATTTCGAGGCGACATCAACATTTTCGTCATTTTACCACACTTGTATTCCTTTTTTCATTTCATTTCCTATTTTTTTAGGAAATAATTTTCATTTTAATTCATTTATTTTAGGAAATAATTTTCATTGTAATTCAATTCATTTCAAAATTCATATATTTATTTCATTCATATATTTATTTCATTTCTTTTTTAGTCATTTCATTTCTAACCTATAGGTTTCTATTTTTTTTCTTGTTTTAAGGGTAACCCGCCCTACCGTCCGGTCATTTCCGGCAAAATTTTTGCATTTTTGCATTTTCTCTGGCATTTCTGCCGTCCTTTTGAGTCATTCGTTTTGCGCTAATTCTGGCCATGTGTATATACAAATGTATGTTCTACGTGATTTTTGTGTAAATTTCGGCGGCATGACGGCATAAACCGTCATCTACCAAACCTGTTCAAAGCTAACCTGCAGATACAAGCAACGCAACCTAAGAAGAAAGGCACTCATGCCATCATATATACAACAAAAAGGGAAATATCCAGCAAACTAGGGGCTCGAGCCCCAAACCAAGTCCAAAATGTTCAAAATGAATCATTCACAGCACGGAAAGTGATGGAAGAAGTCCACGATGGAGAATGCGGTCCTCATATGAGTGGGCCCATGATGGCGAAGAAAATCACACGATTGGGGTATTATTGGACCACAATGGAATCTGATTGCATCAAATACGTAAGACATTGCCACAATTGCCAAATCTTTCTCGAATGTACAACATGTCCCTCCTTCATCGCTTCATACGATGACATCTCCTTGGCCATTTTATGCCTGGGGAATTGACATAATTTGGAAGATAAACCCAGTAGAACGGAGGTCACCTTTATTCATCCTAGTGGCAATCGACTACTTCACCAAATGGGTAGAAGGCTTTTCCTACACCAGTCTTGACCAAAAACGTGGCAAAGTTCATACAAAACAACATCATCTGTCGATATGGTTGCCTACATGAGATCATTAGTGATAATGGATCCCATTTCCAAGCTGAGACTGAGCAATTACTAGCCAAGTACAAAATTAGGCATCACCACTCTTCGCCCTATAGACTACGTATCAATGGCGCGGAGAGGCAAAGAAACAAGAACGTTGTCACAATTCTCAAGAAAATGATTCACAACTATCTAGATTGGCCAAGCAAGATACCCTTTGCTTTATGGGGATATCGTGACATCGCTAGACGCCCATCAAGGCCACTCTTTATATCTCGACTTACGGCATGGAAGCTGTACAACCAGTCGAGCTAGAGATACCATCCTTGCGTATTATACTCGAAAGTCAAATCCTTTTTGAAAAGGGATAGATATGAAGAACTCATCCTCCTGGATGAACGTAGGCTACGCGCCTTGCATAACATCCAAACATATCAAGCATGTATCAAACGAGCCTTCAACAAAAGGGTTAAGCCAAGAAACATCAAGGAAGGAGACTTAGTACAAGTCGGTTAGAGCTCTTTACCTCTGACCCACTGCTTCAAACCTAATTGGGCCGGACCATTTCTAGTCAAATCCATACTTCAAATCAGGGGTGCGGTAAGAATCACATCTAGACCTAGATGGGAATGAATTTGCCAACCCGACAAACCTTGACCAACTAAAACGGGTATTATGCCTAGAATAGGGACAAAAAACGCTACGCGCTAACCCCACGTAAGCTTCTTGGGCCCTAAATAGACAGCCCCCGGCCAAGCTAAATAAGCTAATGTCACTCTGCTCTTGCATTTTGACAAATTTGTCATCCTCATATCATCGAATAAACTAAATTCGACCCTCGAGTAAGCAAAAGCTCATGCTTATTTTCTAAGTTCACTACAAGCTCTTGCTTAGAACAATTATTCTTTTACATTTATTCGAACTACGCGTAAGGGTTTGATTTCATTTTTCTAAATGAATACGGGCAATCCTTCACAGATACAACCCATTATTTTAAAATGTAAATAGAAGGACATTTGCATTGCATTTGGAATTCGACAAGAATAATAAATAGAAAATCACAACGGTTTCATAACCATTTAACCTTTTTTTATTTCATTCGTTTTCTAATAATAGTACGCTACATAATAAAATAAAATATGCTAGGATTCTAAAAACCCTACCTTTTTATTACAACAATAATAATACTAATAAATAATAATAAGGACTTAGGCTATTCCTCCATCTTCCTTTGCCCTTGTCATTCTTGTCATATTTCTTGTCGCGACCTCGGCCGGACGCTTTGCGCCACTTCGGACCTAATCACCAACGGTCTTTCTCGAGGCCTAGACTTCCTATTCTTGCCCATCACCATCTCCACGATGAGAGGTCTTCGGTTTCTTCGACGGATGAACAACCTCGAAACCCGGCTTCCTCCTCTCCTGGCCGATGCTTTCTTTCTCCTTTTCCACCTCGCGGACCTTGTAGTCAACGGGCTCGCGCTTCCTCAACCTCTCGCTCTTCCTGAGTGGTAGCTTTCCTCCATCGCAGATAGGAATCAGACACCCACAAGGCATTAGCAGAAGAGTTCAAGAACCATACATTTCTTTGGGCTCATTTAATGGCCCACTCCTTCGCTATCTCTGTAGGTAGCGCCACGCGGTCTCAAGGATGGACGTATCAAGCTTCGGATAGTTCGCTTTAGTCCGACTTGTCTCATCAGCCTTTTCCGGAAGATGCACACCATGAATTCAAGCCGGGAATGCGCATGTGATCGAATAGGATCCAAGGAAGATACTCAAAGACATATTTGAGGTGCCACCATGGAACAATCCACCTAATTAAGGGGCCATCATCACTCCTCAACTTGTTCTCCTGCAATTGCAAACTCGAGTGAAGTCCACCATGTACACTGTGGTCCTCATTGCAATCGAACGAGCATGATAAGAAGGAACATGAACCTGGGGCTCGATCAATCAAGCCGCTCCATGAGCCAAACCTACCAAAAGCGGTGTATTAGAACACAAGAATAATAAAAAAAAAAAAAAAAAAAAGAAAGAAAAAAACGAAAAAAGAGAAAACGAAATCAAGAAAAAAAAAAGAAAAAAGAAGAAGAAAATGTTCTTTTACCCGCAGAATAATGGGACTTCCTGGGTACCTAGAAAGGTGTCACTGCGGGGTCAAGCTTTCCTCGCCATTATCCAAGGCTCAACAGATCTCTCTCTCTAAAGATAAAATGTTTCGGCCTCACGCTACTCCATTTGTTCGACTAGGGGAAGGTGCCAAGAAGACGGGATCACCTCAAGTCTTCATCAACATGCCCTTGAGGACAGCTACACATGCAACAAGCAAAACCCGAAAGCTCCCCGCTAGCAACATAAGAAACGGTGGCCGGCCTCCCCGCAACTGGCCAATGAAACTAACATTCGCACTCCTTTCTCGAGGTCACTAAACGCCGTCAACCTCTCGCCAAGCCTAGTCAACCCAAGCAAGTCTCTCAATTTGGTCTTATACCCTGCGAAGTAGAAGGAGTCATGTGCATAAGTGCTCGATCCCACCCGCCAATCGCAAGCCAGAAATGGGCAAATGTCATGGAACGAAAAACATGATAATTGGTCCTAATAGTCAAGACAAGCATCCAAAATGGTTTGGATAACCCTGATGAGCCTCAAACTCAACAAAGATCCAAGATTATAGGCGCCATGTCGGTTTCTCCATTTGGAAAATTGGGTTGGTCCATTCTTTTAGGTTAATCTCTAAAGTATTCATGATGAGTGCTTATATTGAGAATTTTATGTGATAAGACGAAGAAGAGACTAAGAATTGTGTGAATAAAGCCTATCGACGCCTATTTATACTGCACTTCGCTTTCCTAAACTCGCAATCAGACACTGGAACAAAGGAAGACTCCGCGCTTCTTTCAAAAGGACGCAGCCTCTTCATGTCGCGCTTCTTCCCCTCTAAAGTTCTCTGGGATTTTCCGTTGATCTTTTCCTAATTTCCGTAATAAATAATTTCCTATTTACGGTTATTATTTTTGTAAATACGCGGAAATTACCATATTCAGATTTCCTAATCCATGCACGCATTTTATAGGCTACATCAACATTTTCGTCATTTTACCACACTTGTATTCCTTTTTTCATTTCATTTCCTATTTTTTTAGGAAATAATTTTCATTTTAATTCATTTATTTTAGGAAATAATTTTCATTGTAATTCAATTCATTTCAAAATTCATATATTTATTTCATTCATATATTTATTTCATTTCTTTTTTAGTCATTTCATTTCTAACCTATAGGTTTCTATTTTTTCTTGTTTTAAGGGTAACCCGCCCCTGCATCGTCCGGGTCATTTCCTCCGGCAGAAATTTTTTGTATTTTTTGTATTTTTCTTCCGTATTTCGCCGTCCTCCTTGAGTCATTCGCTTTGCGCCAATTCTCGCCATGTGTATACATAAATGTATGTTCTACGTGGATTTTTGTGTAAATTTTCGCGCATGACGAGATAAACCGTCATCTACCAAACTCCTGCTCAAAGCTAACCCGGATACAAGCAACGCAACTAGCAAAGAAGGAAAGGCACTACATGCCATCATATATACAACAAAAAAGGGAAATATCCAAAACTAGCTCGAGCCCAAAACCAAGTCCAAAATGTTCAAATGAATATACAGACAGTGCAAGAAACAAACAACAACGAAGCAAACTATCGCTACGGCCGCAAACCCTCCGCAAGAATCCTTGCCATGAGCAACAACCTCGGTGTCGCGAACCTCGAGCCTTCCTCAACAAGCGAGCCGGCCTCTCCCGAACCGGGTCAATCCTCGCCCACCACGCTCCCCTAAAACAACAAAATCGCTCATGCGTCAATCATTTCCAAGCAATTACGAGGGAAAGTCGAAAATCAAAGTTCAAAAAAATGAAAAGACACAAGGTTCAGTACCGACGCACCTCGACCGGGCCGACAAGTGCCTCGACGGGCAGAGGGGCTCCGGCAACCGGGTTGGCCACCCTCCATAATGCCACGAACCGAGACGGCGCAAGAACTCGCATTTTTCAAAAAAGAAGTTCTCAACAATCAATGAATTCAACCAAATGTGTTCTTACACAAAATTATGCAAATTGGAGGCTCACCCTCCGAATCGACGATGTCGCCAATCGCCCAAGCCGCATCTTCAACGGTACGCCAAAAGTCACGCAGCTCGCCAGATCGCCGCCCTTCCTTGCTGTACAGGGTCTCGGGGTACTGGGGGCTCGATGCCGCCCCTCAACCTTCGCAGTCAAAGGGCGTTTCAATTAATCGGCGATCTTTCATCATAGTTTCAAAATCAGCAAGAATAAAAGAGAGTAAAGATGCTCACCACCACCGCCGCACGCCAACCTCCCGTAGGGAACGCCGAGTAGTCCTCACTGTGAAGAAGGAGGGCGTCACCACCAACACCAGCCAAGTCGGCTTCTCTTCTCTCTAAGGCTCCCCTGAACATCGTCATAGAGGATCAATGGAACCTGTCAACACATCTCCGAGAGCACCGACGAGCCAAGCGTCGCCAGTACCACATGACCCATCGACGCCCTCAATAAGAAATGCCAGCCCTAGGACGAAGGACCTCGCCACAAGGAGGCGCCCTAGTCGCCCGCCCAAGTCCCGGGGTACCACTGGGACAAGACAAACAAGGATCATTCTTATGATCAATTAAAACCAATACAAGGAAAAATGGATATAAGTGAGATGCTCACGCCTGTCCGCCCACCAAGAGCGCTCTTCACCCCACCGGGTAAACGCCCGGAGAGAGGAACGCTGCTCTTCGCCCCCGCACATCACCCAATCCTCACCACGGGATAGTCCTTTCCAACGGTCATTCTTTGGGCGAGAGGCTCGAAAAAGCAGGAGTACACCCACGCCGCAGTACAACATATAGTCACAACCATCTTTCATAATTTGATGAGAAAAAGATATGATTTTTTAGCCTAAATGAAAACTCATACTCTCCAACAAGTCCAGGTCGACAAAGACAAGGAGTAGTCCCCTTCCATCAACCCGGACGAACCATGGCCCTCAGGGCTGGGATGAGACCGCAACCAAAAGCGATCTAGCCCAACGCCTCTAGGGAACTCGTAGTCGAAAGAAAAGGAAGAAGCTTCATTTACAAATTTTCTTCCCTTGTCTCCGAGGTAGATCAAGACAGAAAACCACCAAAGCCATAAACGGGCCTCCTCTCTCAAATTGCACAGGAGGAGGGGAGCCGCTTTCTCCCGTCAATCACCCCCGACGCCTGGGTTCCCCTGAGAAAAAGTAGTCTCGGACGAGGAACCGGGATACCAAACCAGGCACCGTAGCAGCCTCCTGCGGGCGAGGAAGTTCCACCGACAACCCCTAGCCTCGACCGAGTCCACCTCACAGCCTGGTCGCCACTCCACCGCCTCACCCCACACTGGGCATCTAGAAATCACGCCGCAGAGTCCCGAGTGACTCCCACCTCACCAAAAAGGCACATGTGAAAAAGTGGAAGTCGATCCTGCACCTGGCCCAAGAAAGCGAACTGTGCCAAGGTTAGCTCCTCGCAATTCCTTCTTCGCGATATCCTTCCAAACCTGCACCAAAGCACCGAACGCCTTCCACGCCGATCATGGCGCGCCTTCACCGACGCCCCGTGGCCGTAGCACCATCGCTGCTGTAACCCGAGAACGACCCGATATTCTGCCTCCTATCGTGATTTGAAACCAAAAGCTATCTTTAGTTTTTGAATGAAATTGGAAATGATATGAGCAAATGAAATAAATGTAAGAAGAAGGTGGATGAGTAATATTTACTAAGCTCTTCACCGCCCGTAGACAAAACCTCCTGCCCAGCAAGTGCTCGCTTCTCCCAAGTCTCACTCACGCAGAGCTCCTCTCCGCCGATGACCTCTCCTCGCCTCTCGACGCTGGGCCCCTCGCCCCGCCTCCTCCTCAACGACCTCCTCCTCATGGACCTCGCCCCCCAAAGAACATCACCGGGCGCTGAAAGCCTGGCCTTCCAAAGCCTCCTCTCCTCGATAACTAGAAGTTGTCTATTTTTTACATGGGAGCCCTCCCAAGCAGAAAGCCTCATCACCGCGACATTAAAGTAAGTTTAGGTACATGACTACAAGCCTTAGTTGGGGATTTTCGAGCCTTCAAGCCCTCAAATCGCTTCTTTTCTCGCCATCTTTGGCGCTTTTCTCACAAACCCGATCACTCATGTGGTAATTAGGGTCAAGTCTCTAATTTGAAGCCTAGTTCCGGTTCGAAAATTTTCAAAGATTTCTATAACGGCGATTATGCCCTAGAAAGGTGTCCCCACAAACCAAAATTCCGAGATGGTAGGAAGTTTACCCATCATCCAAGGATCCCAAATATCAAATTTCATCGCAAATGGGGAATCCTAAGGCTATTTTCAAGCAATTTACGATCTAGTCAGAAACCGCCTCAATTTCACTCAAATGCTCAAAATTAAACGAAAATTCGAAACAAATACATGGTTACGTTCCTTATATTACCAATTATCCGCTTATAATACCACTTTTACAAGGCAAATCCGCTTGGGGAAAAAGCCCCAAATTTTCAATTAATTGGGTTGAAAATTCAATTTTTTCGAACATCCAAAATTGAGCAAATATAGAAGATTAATGCAAGAATGATACACATACCATTATCTCATGATTAATGCAAGCTTTTGGATCAAACTTCTGGAAATGGCTAGATTTGAGAGTTTTGTGATTTATGTTTCAAACAAATGAAATAATCCTTCATTTATCGCGCTTACACGCAGAAAACCACCTTCAGAATAGATAGCAGCGTCGCCTTCTTCCAAGAGACGCACTTCTGCTGCTCCTCTTCTCGTATTCCCTCCATACGAGTTTTCAAAAATTCAAGCTATGAGTTCGTTATTTGTGGGGCCATCTTTGGTGCGCTTCCTCGTTGCCATTTTATCTTTTGGTCCGACGATTATCTTTCGCCCCCCGCATTTCTAGCAACAGTTAGACTATTGTACGTTATTTATCGCCTCCGAGACTTTGCTTGCCACAACGAGCATTCATTCCTTTGCAGTGTGTGTTTCGACACGCTTTCATTATATTTCCCTGCGAGAGAAGCTGATAGGACTTTTCCTCTCGAGACATGGAGACCACCTCCCCATTAAGTTCGCTAACGAGAGTTCACGAATGATACCACTCCTCGAGACATGGAGATCAACATCGACCCCAAATTCTTCCGGCTTTTTGAAGCTGAACACAAGCAGATTTCTCCTGGGGCCGGGTTCCGCATCGTGTCCTTGCCTTCCCCCTAAAATCATCGCTTTATTCCTCAAAGCGATCCTTGTTCCTTTAGGCAAGCCTTAGTTATCCCTTAGTTTGAAATTATATTTGACCCTCCTTCCCATTGATGCTTTCCTTTGGGGCCCCCACACCCTAGCACAATCCTTATATATTTTTAGGTCTTAACCTTAGCTCCGCTAACCTTAGCTCCTATGCGCCCGGTACATCTCGAGAAAGAAGTCTCTGTGTATGGTCTCTTCTTATGGATGGCGAGCCTCCTTACGTAGTCTAATGGACTTTAAACGACCCTCCCGATAGTCGATGACTTAAAATGTTCCCGACGACAGTCCTTGGTTCAAACCCTTTGAGCGCCAAGGCCGCCATAGTCGCAGTTGTAATCTTCGATGACCTAGGCTATACTTTGACTTCGCCTTATCCAAGCCTCGCCAAAGTGGGGGCTAGAGATACTTCATTTCGCACCAAACCACCCGTGATGATTGGGCGCGCATGTTTGGTACGCTGAACGACGTGAGATAGTTCGTAAGTTTATCGCAAACGATTGCTCAAACATTAATGTCTACCTCTTGGGGTAGTCATCTACGTGCTTGGTCGCTTTGACAAGAATTAGAGTACATTTGGAGTCCTGGGCCTAAAACCGTCTTCATTTTGATAACCAAGTAAATCCCGAGTGGAATGTTCGAATGTTGGATATTTCTATTCCATATTTTTTAAATATTTCACAATCTTTATTCTTTGCGTAAACAATTTCCCGTTATTCATACAAAATATTAAGGAAAACCAAAATATCCTTTATTCCATAATTAAACACGGAAATCTTTCTTCCTAGAGGAAACCACTTGAATAGACGCAGCAGTGTCGCCTTCTTCCAAGAGACGCAGTTGATCGCCGCGCTCTTCCTCCCGTGTCCTTTTCCTGCTGTGATTTTCAGTGATCTTTTTTTCATATCTTTCCGAGATTCACTTCCAAAGTCTCAAAACCATTTCCTTCACGTGATTAGTATAAATAGGAGCCTTCGCCTCATATTTCTCACGCGAAAGTGTCCGCCTTCTCTTTTCTCCTTTCATTCTAGACCTTGTTCTTACTTTTTTGCATGCCTACGTGAACATTCGACCACGTAAGCCGGGATCCTTCCGAGCACCAACCTCGCTTGCATGACCGACCACCAACTCCACCATAATCAACTTAATTAATTTATCTCGCTTTTCCTCTACGAGGGCACTTTCATTACATTCGCCGAGCATCACTAATCGATAACTTAGTTCATCTCTCAAGGTTCACAAAAACATGTAAGTCCGGGAGGGTGGAAATCTCTTTATTATTGTTTTTTATTCTGCTTGTATCACAATCAGTAAGGTTTATGTCGAAACATCTCTTAAAACCGATTTCTAAAACTCGCTTAAAAACCTCTTTTACTTGATTATCGTAGACAAAACTGGCCGAGAAAGGACGCAAAAATCGTCGCGCTTCAAGGGAGAACAAGATCTCGCGCTTTCAGAGATCACAGCGCTTCCTCGCTTTCCTTTTCTTTTCTTTTCTTCGCCCTCTTCCTGAATTAAGCTTTTACTTGTCTTTCGCTTGTTTGTTAATTCTTCTCGGGGCATATAGCATATTATTTCACATGTATATTGTTTATCATCATTAACATGTTTAATTCATCATTAAACCACTTAAATCCTGGCAATCCAACATTCATGTTTTCGCTAAAATTCAATCCGGTTGTAGAAATTGGGATTTGTTCATATCGGGCCGAATTCATTTTTGATATATTTCATCTCAAATATGATTGCCATATTCGTCATAATTTGTCATTAATTCATCATGCCTAACCTATTTTGTTCACCCATGTTATTAATCGATTTCATTCATGTAATTAATCCGCCTTAATTCCCTCATCCATGTTTTATTGCTTTATGACCGCCATTCACATGTAAATAACTCCGTTAATCACTTTCATCCGAAAATAATAATTTAATCAATCATTAAATTTACCAACGAGTATTAATAACACGAATTCCTGCCACAAAATTAGATTCAAAAGTCAGAACAGACGCAGCATCGGCAAGCGCTTTTCCAAAGGACGTTATCATTGCTACCGTCTGAATTATGTCCTCAATTCTTGCTTTGCCTGACTTAGTTATTTAGTTTACGATAATTAACTACTAATCGACATCAAATTCCCTGCTAATCTATTCGTATTTATTCTTTTATTCTTTTATTCCTTTTCTTAAATTATCCGCTTTAAAAGGTATTTTCGACAAAACGCCAAATCCTTTGTAATTATTGTAATTTTCCTTTATCGTATTTATCATTATACTTTTGTATCATTTCCAGATGTCTTCACATATAATTGAACCTTAAACTACTTGACATTAATTGTATGCTAATTACGTGTTCACCGACTTAGTCTAATTCTCACATGTTAGGATCAAAACTTGGATGTTGTATTGCATGCATATAATCGACGATATATCGAAAGTACTTAATAACTTCCCAATCATTAGTAGAGGCCGCATCGAGGCGGACGGGGATTAGGTGTTCATCAAAGAGCCTTAATACGATGTGCACTTCTCACCCTTACCCTGCAGATCTCTCAGAACACCCGTGTTCATCGGGTATCCACGCAGAGTCATTCTAGACATAGAATGCTAAGGGTAACGATGCTAAGTGTTCATGTCTCTACTTTATGTCTTGACATGGTAATGAGGTATTCAACGGTCCAATTTCCCATAAAAATTGGTGGCGACTCCAACAAAACGCAAACGCTTGTTTTCTTTTCCTCCTGCGCCTCATGTGGCCCTCCGCCGTCCACGCCAATTCTAATTATAGTGTGTGATAAATAGGGTTTTGCAAAATCGAATATCCGATTTGGATTTAGAATTCCTTAGAATTTTGATCCGTATCCTGATCCGAATAAACCGGATATTCAATATTCCTAGATTCAATTATTTGATATCCGCTTTTCAAAAATCCAGATCTCATCCATTGTAAAAACAGTAACGTTTCAAATATTCAATGATGGTTTTTAGTGTTTCCATTTTGGCATTTTTCATTCACAATCACAAAAAAAGGATCCATCAAGAAAATGATATTATTTCGGCTTAAAATCAACTAAAATTTTGGAAATAAATTATAAAATCAACAAGAGAAAAGTGGAGATTGGGGATATTAAAGAGGCGGTTCGGGAGATGAGAAATCATTTCCACTAAAAATACATTAAATAAAGATTATAAAACACAAGAGAAGTGTGGTTTTTACTTTTATTTACTAGGTTTAATTTTGAAATTGACCGGATTTGGACATACATCCCATTTTAAAATTTCTCATAACACATCCGATGCTTTAATCGGGAAAAAACCGGATCAAATATCCAATCTAAACGGAATCTAGATATTCATATTTTTTTTTTTAAATCGGTAAGCCGATCGGATTCGATAAAAAATTCAGACGGATTTTTTTGCTTAGCCTTAGTGGTAGCCCGCGTGCATGGGAAATATAACAAATCACCCCATAAGTTTGATATACTATGTAATCAAGCCCTTATAAATATAGCAAATTGCCCCCTATAGTTTTTTCAATGTGCAATTAAGCACATATCTTATTTTTAAGAATGAAATTTACTAAATTAAATATTTTTTTATTATTGAAAGTCAAAATTATTGATCAAATATTATTTATTTTGGTGGAAAAATATTCATAATGTGAGAATTTTTAGTGAAATTACGATGAAATGTTACATGATCAAATTTTTGTTTATATTAAATTTAGTTCACATTTTTCTAGTATATATAAATATTGTATTTAATTTTATTAGATATATTTAAAATTGTTTTTATAACGAAAAAATAATAGGTTTTAGTTTAAAAATGTAAAAACTGATTTGTGAATTAAGTAGCTCCTGATAAATGTATAAATGATTGTACAAACGCTTATTATGCAAATCGGAGGTATAATAGTATAAATAATTACTTTATTAATTTCATGATTTAGAGGAGCAAGAATTTCATTTCATTTTTCTCACAATTTCTTTCCATTTCTCTCACAATTTTATATTATATTATCAGATTACACATTTATCTCCTCAATTACATGCATTGTTAGATTGTTTTAAAACATAATTGAGCTAAAAGGAATTGAAAGAAAATAGAGAGGAGAAGAAATGGAGATAACCTAAATTGGATTTAATTTTTTTCCGCTTAAACTAATGTTCATTTATAAGCATTAATATTAAGGAGGTAAATCAAATGAGTCCAATAATACAAGTGGTGCAATAGTCTCTGTGAATTATCCCAACCCAAAACCGCAGTTGTCGTAGTACGCGAAATCTGGTAGGTGAGCTTAACCATGTGCCACCGCACTCCCATTTCTACGAGTAAAATTAAACTTTAATGCGAGAAGAATTAGCAATATCCATGACTGCTCTACCAATTCTACCAAAGTAATTTAAGGGAAAAGTCTTCTTCCAACATATTAATCAAAGTCATTGAATCACCCAACTCAACATCAAGACCCATTTGTCGAGCCGCACGAATCCAAAATTCCCGCTTTAGCTTCAAAGCACTCGAGTCCACTTTCCATACTTGAACAACACCGCTTCTTTTCAATCTCTTACCTCAAAGTCTCAATAACCATGCCTATTCCTTCCGCCCCCCATCTCACCCAGCAATAAAGGGCGTCAACATTAATTTTCCAAAATCCCCTTTGAGCGTTTCCACTTCACAATTTCTTCTTCAATATGTGTACACTCGCTTTCTTATCAATCTCACATTCTAATTGTGTTTTCTTCCATTCCTCCCAACAGCCCAACGCGCTTGTCCGCAACACAACGTGCTACGCCTAAGACGCATCCTACCATCTCCATAATATTGCTCATTCCTACCATTCCAACAAGCCCATAGAATGACCATCCTCTTCCCCCCTTGGGCCCCCTTTCATTCTCATCATAACCCTTCTTTCAACCCAATCCGCAATACATTACTCCACACACCGCTCCATTTCATGTTCATCAATCCCGCACACCCAAATATTTTGAGTATATGAACAATGAAACATGAACACGCTTTCACACATGTCTAGAGCACCGACAATTAGAATCTGCCTTTTTAGCTAATTTAGCTTAACTTAACTTAATTTAGCTTAGCATAATTTTAAATTAAGCTAAATTGGATTTAAAGCATGTATCGACGTATGGTATTTTTTTTTTTTTGGGAGAACTAATTACAATCAGCATATCACATACTGGTACGTGTTCTTTTTCAAATGATAGTCAAAGGCATCAAACCTCCACATTTTGTTATTTGCCCCCATTCTCGCCACAACTGCAGATTGGCCATTTATTTGTTTACGTGTTTTTATACTTATACGTACCACAGATTGCGTATTTATTTTTTTGTTTGTTATACCGTACCAATTCTTTTTTTTTTTTTTTTTACAACATTTTGTTCCCAATATAGTACATCCATCATATGCACTTTACTAATTGGTTAAATGTTCTCCCCGTAAGTATAATACTAATATCTTTAAGCTCAAAACATTATGTATGTTGTAATAATTGTATTAGTTTATTTTAAATTGCGAGGATAATAATTACCTCTCATCCAAATCAAAATGCTATATCTGACTTCTTCACACTATTCATGATCGTAATAATCCCTTGCATTATTGGGCAGAATGATTAGAGAAAACATACTACACCAGACTCATTCGATTCATCATCGCGAACGCTTAGGCAAGAAACAATGGTTTTATAATTTTTAATAGCAACTCAAAGATATTCACGCCGGTGAAAACGCGCCAACAAGATAATAAAGTTTCTTCAAATGAACCTTTGCTTTCTACTTTATGCAGATATAAGACATTAATCGGATACTGATATAGTGATATTGCGGTTGAGACGTAGAATATGTGAAAGCTAATTTATTAATGTTATGGACTTTATCCTGGGATTCCACTTAAGATAATTTGGTGTTAATTTTTGTCAGATTATGAAACTTACATTGGTACTTACCTAACATTTGCACATAAATAAGTTACTTCAATTTTGGTCAAATAAATTACGAGAGTGTAGCACAAATGAGTTTTTTGTTACTTCACATTAGAAACATATCCTTCGATTCTATATTTTCTTTTCCATTGTTTGGACACGTATTAAGGAGGAATAAAATAAGAATAAAAGAAATGGGTAGAGATTTGGTGATAAGAGAGAGATGAATAAAATAAGAGTAAAAATTTCAAAATAAGAAAGGAAAGAAAACCTCAATAATCCGTTTAAAATTTGGAAGAAAATATCAAGGCAAAACGCTTGCCGACAAGTAACGGATCGCCGACGTTTATAAAAAAAGACGCGAACTTACCCTTGACATACATCTCTTTTACTCTCATTTTTCCTCTTACACTTTATTCACCAACATCCATTTGAATCCCCACAACTCCACGACCCAACCACCGCCACCGCCATCGCGCCATTAGCCCCATCGCCACCATGGTATCGGGCACATATCGCGCCGCACCACTAACCACCACCGCCACTGCCACAACGGAATTACCTTTTGAGAACGGATTTGATTAAAAATCGCACAAGACATTCATGAAACGAAAATCTAAAAAGAAATCAAGGATTACAAACAAAATCATCTGAAAATTCGTATAAACAAATTCATTTGAATACAAACAAAAGATCAATGCCACATACAAATTCAACGTGATGCTTTGATGAAAATTGTTACCTCGCTTTTTGACGAATAGAAACAAAAGATATATTGGACGCTGAATCTCAACGTCAAGAAGCTAGACGCTGAAATTCAACGCTTTGGTGGGAGGGAGACGCGAGTATTCACGCCTCCTGATTTGGTCACGACGCTGAAATTAACATATGACCCATGGCCGGGACGCTGAATTTTAACGTCATTCATGGTTCTGACTTTTAATTTTATTTTCACCGTTAATTTTGTATTTAAATGGATTTTTTTATTTTTTTATTAAATTTATTTGTCTAACGCTTTAATTTCAAGTTAATGCGTATGACGATTATTAACAAGGCAATGTCATGAAAAGCGTTGACGATTTGTTAGAAAAATTATTAATTAGTTAATTTGCCGATGATTCGTTGTTTGTCATTGAATTCGATTAACAAAATGTTGATTTTTTTTTAATTTGTTATTTGGGAGAATTTGGGAGAGAATAGAGTATAGAGAGAGAGAGTGCAAGGGTAGTCTTGGTATTTTTCTAAAAATGTCCACGATTCATTATAAAACGCCGACGACGTTTTTACAAAATTTCCTCAAAATATAGAATAGAAGGAAGTAAAATATTCTAGATTCCTAGTACCTAGTTTGTCCAATTTTAAGTTCAATAAAGTACATCTAAAAGTAGATTAAATATTCTTTTGAATCCCATACGTACATGAAAACCAAAATAATCCATGCAAACGATACTTGCTTACGGTCTCTATTTAAATCACAAATTCTCGATAGACTTTGAGATATTCGTTTATAGTTATAGACGATCAAATATCCATCTACTTTAAGATAAGACAAGCAAATGTTGTATAACCTAAAAAAATATCACCACTTTAAACATATTTGACCCAAGCCTTTTCACTTTATACGAATATATCCGTCTATAATAAGACTAATTAATACAAAGTATTAAATGCATCGTACTATTTGCTCCGGTAACACTCAATATATCTAACATAAGATTGTACAGATTTGAACATTAAAATATAACAAAACTCTCTCTCTCTCTCTCTCTCTCTCTCTAGATTTTCTCTCTAAATAACCCCCATAAAACCCCAATCTTTCCATCTTGCCTCCACCATTAACTCCTACCTCTCTACATCCCTCTATATTAACACGCCTCTCCGAGATGTGGCCATACTTTGGCTCATCTCCGAGGCGACCTTCATCCCTTGGTTAAACCCAATGTACCAATTACTTAATTGATCCCCAGTTGTCTTGCTTTGGATGGGTGTCTTCCTCCGACGCCGTCAACGATCAGATCATTTTTCCGTCTTTTTGGTCTTCGCTTGTCTGATCTTTCAATGTTTTGGTTTTTGTTGTTGCACGGTCTTCCTCTTTGCTTTGCTTGCTCTCCTTTTCTGGTTTTGTTGGTCTTGCATGTCCTTCCCCTGAGTTTGGTGGTCTTGCATGTCCCCTCCCCATCTCCTTGTCCCGTCTCCGTTTCTTTGGTTTCCTCCCTGTGTGATCCCCATCCCCCCACCTGGGGTTGGTTTCTTCGCTTGCTTGCTTGTGTCGGCGAGCATAGCTCATCCGTCTCGTTGCATTGTTGTCCTAAGGGGTCGTGATTTGGGTCGATATGGTGATCCCCCATTCCCCCCACCTATCGGTCCTATTTCCTTTTCCAATAGTGTCCGCGTTGTCGCTTCTTTGTTTGTCCGCTTTGCATGTCCGCGGGTCGGGAGGAGTCGGTTGGTGTAAAGGGTGGCTTTGTAGTGTTCCCACCTTCGGATTTTGTATGTCGTTTGGGCTTTGGGTTTTCCGTTTTGTGTGTTTGGTTTTGTGTGCGACTTGGGTCTCTTTTTTGAGTTTTGATCCATCTGTCGACTTGGCGGGAGACTCTTTCTTCGATATTTGACACGGTTCATTCTTGTTATCGGTAATAACCAATGCTTTTGCTTTGGTGTGTTGGTCCTAATCGGAGTCTCAATATGGGGCGGATTGTAGTGTTGGGTCACGGTTGTGGTGGTTTTTTTCTTTTTCCATGTTTTTGGTTACTAGTGTCATGTTTGTTTTATTCATTTTATTTTGCTTATCATGTTCCTCAATAAGGATCTCCTTGAGAAAGCGTCTCTTTCAATGGTCTAGGTGTCCTGTCCCGCTACCATTCGGGGTCTTCGGTCTTGAATCAATCTCATGCCTTTGACCCAGGGAGGTGGAGTTTGGTTGTGGGATTGTCCTTGTTCTCATCCATCTACAAGTGGTTCTCTTGGTTTGTTGGTGCTATGATCAATGGGCTAGATTATCGCGGTGTAGGAGAGTTATCTCCATCGATGGGCGTACTTCGTCGTCTTGCTTTTCACCTTTTTTATCTCACGCTCTTTCGCAAGAGCCGTAAGTACACCTTGTTTTTGCCACACCGCGGTTCATATGTATCGTATCAAAGGAAGTTAGTTGATGGTGAATGTGACACCTCATTTATCATGGAAAAGTAAACAACATAATTCTAGATAAAACTCGCATGGATATGTTTGTAATAGGTTCATGGGGTAAAAACCTCAATTTTTAAAACGAAACGAAACCGAACCTCGTTATAAAAATATCCAAATGGGAAGGTGTCAAACATGCAAGGTCTAAATAAATCTCATAACTAAAACATCGCTAAAGTCGCGAAACAAAGTTATACAACCCAAATATGAAAAAGGGAGACATATGTCCCTAAAGAGTATATGACATAAAAGTGTTTAAGGGTCACAATAAAATAAAGCCAATCTAGGTCCTAAGGTTACTTTTGCTCGCCAGCTCGTCCATGTACCCCTATATATGCATCACTCCTTGTCAATCGTGATTTTATACAAATACGAAAGCCACAGTCAGTGGAAGTAATAGTTCTCCTAAACACGAGATGTCATAGTTAATATAACATGTAAACATAAGAATATGAATATGAACAACACATAGCCTTAGCATACAAATGCAAGACAATCGTGCTTATCATGTGAACAACAATATAACAACACATAGTCCTAGCATGTGAATACTAGACCGACTCATACTACACTACCATGCGTGAATCACATAACATCCTAATCCAAACTCTATCAACCATAGTCGGCTTGCATCTCACCTTCTATGATTCATAGAATCATCAAACAAGAAAGGACAATATATCTAGAGATGATGCATAAGTTCTTAGGACAGTCAATAGTCACCACTCAGAATTTCGAGTCTATACCACGAGGTAAGGTAAACACCCTAGTCCTAAACCTCCGCAGACCTAGCGACATGCGGAAAATACCGCATCCAAGACCCATGATCACACACATGAGTACCCCTAAGGAGTCCACCAAAGGGTTGGCTAGTACTTAAGCCGACCACACATACTTCTAAGAGTACGTCAGGAGGTCATGCCCTAACTTGGATATAAGCCCACCAAGCCAAGACACAAAGGCTATTAAGCGGTGAACATACACTCCTCAAAGACTATAAGGGCCTATCTATGATGAAGGCCGAAATACTCACCTAGGACCTAGTCCCAGCTGGAATACTTTAGCCCACACCACACAAGACAAGTAGGACACCCAATTAACCATAAGAGGGGCAAAGAGTCCAAACTTGCACACACACAAATGATCATACACACCCTAGCATATGAAAGACTACGCAAAAGCATATTCACCACAATCCAATAATATCTCCAATATCAATAATAATCCAAATTCCAAACAACCAACAGTACTATAATCCATGAGAACAAGCTAAAATGGCAAAGAGGCAATAAGACTCAAGCATAAGGCATCCAAAGCATCCAACAACCAACATGTGAAATGATAATTACAAATATCAAGGCATAAACATAAAACATCCAATAACAACCAATCTAACTCAAAGACAAACCTCGACCCGAGCCCCGCGACGGGTCATCGGTCAAATCGAGGCCGACCGTTTAAACCTAGTTTGACCAAACTGCTCGGTCAATCCGCCAAGCTCGTAGTCTTGTTCTACTTTGGCCCAAATCACAAAATTCATCACAATATCATTCTCATGCTATTTCCAATTTCTATCATGTGAACACTATCAACATAAAGAAAACATTCTAACTTACAAAATAACTAATTCCCCAAAATTCTCGCATAATAAAATAGCATAAATAACCGTCTCACACAAGGGTAAACTTTTCTATAAATTTTAATCGATAAAACGACGCCATTTACTCATTTGACTCAATTGAGTGATTCAAGTGGCTAAACCACCTAATTTTTCGATGCCGTTCAATCTGTCATATTTTTGGAAACATTAGAAACCGTCTCGTCCGCATCGACGCGTTCCAGCCAACACGCGGACTTGTCACAACACATAATTCCTCATCCAAATTTGTTTCAAACAATAATATACAAATGGGTAACATAAATTAAACATAAGCATACTCATCTTACTCCATTCATTCATTTATCAACAAGATCGTCTCAAACAACAACAACAACAACAACAACAACAACAACAACAAAAACAACAACAAACAACAAATACAACTACTAATGTGACATTAATCATTTATAACTCTAATAGTTACCTTAAGCTAGCAAAGAGACAAGTAATAACTTGAGAAAGCTTCTAAAACCCAAAATTACTCTTCATCTTCAACAACATATGAGTCACCTAACTCATCTTCAAATTCTTCACCTATAAGAACAAAAAAACACAATTATTAAGCTTAAATTCAAACCCTAAAAAAAAAAGTGTCTTAAACAAAAAATTGGGGGAAATGAAAATAAAGCTTACTAGTAGATGAGGATTGAAAAGAGGATTCCAAATATATAATTTTTATGAGATTTGGTGGAGAAATGAAGATTTATGGTGGATTTAGGGATCAGTAAGGAGGATTTTTAGTGGGTTTTTGGTGTTTGAGAGAAGGAAGAGATAGATTGAGTTATGGAGGAAATGAAAATTGGAAGAGGGGACAAATGGAGGGTAGGTGGCCAGCCAAAAGGCATGGGGAGACGGGTCATTTGTTTACGTTTCTATTTAGTTTTGACTTGAAATTAGAAATATTCGTTTAACGCGATTTCCGATAAAATTAAAGTTCTTAAACACGATTTTACTAAAAGATTAAGTACTCATATGCCCAATATCCAAACTCGTTTACCCAACGACCGTAAGAAATGGAAAATCCCAATTTTACGACTTTTATCCGAAATCTATTTTATCAAAGGAAAAGGTTTAAATATAGTTTAAATCACTTTTAAACATTTCTAAACTATCAAAAATGATTACATTTCTTCAAAATAAAATAAGGTTATATTTTATCAAATAAATTTTATTTCAAATAAATTAATATTAAATTAAAATAGATTAAAATATTACTCTTAAAATATAATAAAGGTCTTCAAATTTACGGGTGTTACAATCATCCCTCCTTTTAAGAAATTTCTGTCCCCAAACTTAGAAGAAGGAACATTGTATATATGTAGGTCTATCTCTTTAAAATCAAGTAAACAAAATTTTCAAAATATGAACGTATGAAATATAAGTGTCTTTTCAATGGAACGGAATATCCTCGCAACCATCCAAGAACATCAACATTCCAAATCAAAGACATAAAAAAATATATTTTTACACCAACAAATGAGAAAACCAATTATCGGACGTCTCCAATAACGAGCTTTGCCACTCATTGACGTTAAAACCAAAACCAAAGGGAAAACATTAAAACATTTCCAAAAGTCTTTAGTTCGAAACTCTATAATAAGGATAATAACTCCACTAGCTATGACCAAACTCTAACTACGACTTTTAAATAACTAGGCAAGGACTACTAACGCGGAGAGTATTTAAGAGAAGGAGAGAAACACTCGAAAGGATAGCTAAAACTCACAAGAATTAGATAAAGGAAAGAGAATCACCTCACGAGAAAAGTTCGGGATATTTAGCTAACATAGAAGATTCAGGCTCCCAAGTTTCTTCTTCGACATTTCCACAACGCCAAAGGATACGAACTAGGGGCACAACTTTGTTTCTAAGTTGCTTGTTTGCCCTTTCGAGGATTCGGATCGGCCTTTCTTCCAAAGCCAAGTTAGGTTCCAAATCTGGGATTTCTTCTTGAATAACATGGCTCGGATCACTAATATACTTCCTCAACTGAGATACATGGAAGACATCATGAACCTTGCTCAAATTCGGGGCAACTCTAAACGTAAGCAACGGACCAATCTTCTCAAGCACACGAAGGTCCAATGTATTTGGGACTCGCTTTTTCCTTTCACACCAAACCGTTTTACCCCTTTCATAGGTGATACTTTAAGGAACACTCGATCATCAACCTCAAAGGCAAGTGGTCGACGACGACATCGGCATACGATTTCTATCGGTCTTGAGCGGCTTTCATACGCTCTCGAATGATCTGAACCTCGATTGATGGTCTCAGGTTACCAAATCGGGTCCCAACACATGAGCATCTTGACTTGATCCCAACAAACAGACTACGGGCACTTCCTACCGTACAAAGCTTCATAAGGTGACATCTTGATAGAGGAATGATAGCTATTGTTGTAGGAGAATTCAACAAGAGGTAAACATTTCTCCCAAGAAGTGTGGAAGTCTAAAGCACAAGCACGGAGGAGGTCCTCTAAAGTCTGGATAGTCCTCTCGGCCTGTCCATCTCGTAGCGGCATGAAAAGCTGCACTTATCGCAGCTTACTACCCATGGCTTCTTGCAAAGCGCCTAGAAACGGGAATGTAATCTAGGGTCACGATCTGAAACTATATCCTTATGCACTCCATGGTAGCGTACTATCTCCCTCTCATAGGCCTCAGCTAGGACATCTAATCTCCACGTCTCTTTGATAGGTATAAACCTAGCACATTTGGTCAATCGATCTACAACCACCCAAACCGCATCTTTTCCGCTAGCAGTCTTAGGTAAAGCCATCAAAAAGTCCATGGAGATGGACTCCCATTTCCAAAGGGGAACATCCAAAGGTTGTAGCAAACCCCGGGTTTCGATGCTCAATCTTCACTTTCCTCATGTAAGACACTTGCTAAGATACTCTAGACATCAATCTTCATCCTAGGCCACCAAAACTGTAATCTCAAGTCTTTATACATCTTGTTACCACCAGGATGAATAGAGTAAGGAGAAAGGTGAGCTTCATCAAGGATCTTCTTCCTCAACTCGGCTACTCTCGGAACATACATCCTACCTTGGTAACGAAGGTATCCATCACTATCCACCACACAATCCTTAGCTTGCCCAAGTTGGATTCTTGCTTGAATGGACTTGAAAGCAGCATCCCCAGGTAGGCACGTCACGGATCTCACGAAAAGCCGGGTTCTCGCACTCAAGGCACTAAGATAGTCACGTACGGATTTTTGCTTGAATGGACTTGAAAGTAGCATCCTCGCCACACCCTCCATTTGATGTTTATATTGACTATTCTCCTTCTCTAATCAATTGAGAGAACAAAGTGTTAGAAATCTATATCTAATTACTAAACATATTCATATATGTTTCAAATTTAATTTAGTCATAAAATTAAAAGATGATCTTATGCATGCAAACAATAAAAGAATAAGAAAGAAATCATCATTCTTACATTGGTATTTCGGATTAAAAGGGCACAAGAGAGTTCTCCTACTCACTTATTCTTGAGCTCTCCTAAAATGGATGAACAAAGGATTCAAGTATAGAATCCCTCCCAAGGAATAATACCCAAGATATTCTCTTAAAAAAATTAATATTATTATTACTAGAACAATATTAATTTAAATAAAATTGACCCAAAATCTTTATTTTTGTTCTCTTATTTCGGTTAAGAGAGGAGAAGAAGGAAGAAAATTTTATCACTCTAAAACTCTTATTTTAGATGGTTGAATGAATAAAAATCATACACTCTTCATGTAGTATATTAGGTTTAATTATAGAGAAAACTCATTTGGTCTTTTCTATAATGAAACCGGGTAGGGGGAGGGTAAAGGGGCCAATGCATGAACAAGGTTGTCTTCACAAGAGCAAGTAGGTTTGCATGGCTAGTTTTTAGGTATTATAATTGTGTTTTCCACTTAATAAATCAACACAATATTTATCCTAAAACACCCACTAATTTCGGTCATATTAAGATAAAATGGATTCCATTTTATCTTTGTCAATTTGTCACATGTCACATGTCATGTAAAATTGTTATATATTTTTAACATATTAAAAATCAACGCATTAATAAAAATACGTCATATACAAAATTGACTTAGTAATTCATAATTACTTGTACCAAAATATTTTACCAATTATAAATCACAACATCTTGTATTTATAATAAATTATTCATTCATTCAATTGTTTCGTAAACAACAATTTCATCTAAGTAATAAAACAATTCGATCACTTAGACCGTATCTTATTTAATCAAATTATAATGAGATACGTAAATATTACTTCCAAAATCGTCCATTAATTTTAAGTAATTTAATTAACCCGTATCGTCATACGATCAATTAAATGATCAATTAAGAGTGTTATCCTTTAGGTATGACCTAGGGATCAACTGATCACCACCGTCGCACGACGTTAATGTCAAACTCTAGTCAGCCAATCATTACCGATATGTGTGGACCAGTTGACAGTAAAAAAAATACTTCCCAAATGTATTCTTTAAAATGAGATTTAAACATGTGATCATCATGATCGACAACAGATTGCATTATTGTCGAGGACACATATTCCAACAATCTCCCACTTGTCCTCGACAAGTGTGCGCCACCAATTCTCTTGTCCTATTACTATCTCCCACTCAATGCAAGGTGTCTTTCGTGTCGTACTTGCAAGTGATCATATCGAGAGTGGTTTCGATCCGGAGAATAAATCTGATCACGGATTTATCTACCATAGATATCTTCCGAGCGTGGCCACGCATTTCCGCCATTACCTCGATTGGCCCCGAGATATTGTTATAACCCCGACTAGGGGTGGACAATTCCTATCGCACTCATTCCCTTCGACTAGCCACACAGCCTATCATAACCCAAAATATGCCCATTTGACCCCATTTACGAAGGTCGTAGTAACACAAATCAAAGTTAATCAAAAATCGTGCCACCTTAGGCGAACAGTCTTTAGTTAAAAGAATTGACTCATTAGAATACTATAGTACCTCTCGCCACGACTGTGCTATATAAATTTGCAGAACTCTATAAGCGGTCATAAGGCCCGACAAAGTGTTCTAAATGATCCTATGTGATCGACTAGTCATCTCACACGACTCTATGGCACTTGAACTTGCCATCAATCGCATCACACTCTAGTCACAGACGTCACCTCATACAAGTGACTATGGGCGAATACCATGTTAATCCCGGTTCACTTTAACGGGTTCAACATTGTCTCTACAACCCGCTTGATGTAACAAAGTATAAAACAAGTTTTCCGATTTAAAACTCGAACGATAAATGTGATTATCATATGAGTAGTCAATACTTGATTACTACTTCATATTCTATAATCCAATTTGATCTTGAATGTAGTTGTTCATCTCAATTCAATTGAAATGACATGACTCATCATGTTAAGCCTATGAGAAGGCTTTGGTTAGTAGGTTTTATCAACTTCTTGTACCTTACTCAACCTTACTACATACTCGTTTTCCTTTGTAATGTATACATTTGCATCACGAAACTTTCCGAAAGTACGTGTCGAGATCCAATCAAGACATAGGCCCTTTAGCCTTAGAATAACTCCCACTGCTTTCACCGTATGGACCCATCCTCTCGCACATCTCATGATTGCAAGTGGACTCACTTTCAGCAAATATTTCTCATTGTTCTTTATTGCCTAGAACGATTCTAGAAAATCTATTTCTTAAATAACATAGCCACAATGGTATCTTAACCATCCTAATGTGTTTTGATTATGGTTTTGTCGGAAACCATGCGCAATCTCAATTGTCAATTGTCAATTGTCATTTGTGTAACACCCTTACACAAAATTGCATCAAAAACTTTTTGCATTACATCCTTAATGCTTCTTCAAGCACTTAAGATTAATCTATATGGCTACTTGGTAACTATTACTTGAATTCGATTTTGAAACAATTCATCATACTCAAAGTATATGAAGTGTTATACATCATTTGCTATTTAATTGATTCGGCAAAATAAAGCAAATGGAATCAATCAAATATGTTCAACTTGGTTGAACTAGTCATGAATCTTATCAACATAAGACTTCTTATTTGACGCTAATTATCATGTGGATTTATCTCCATAAATCCGGATATTAAATATGTATATTATATATATCTCCAAGTCTTAAATCATTCCCAATGATCAATACGTCGTCCACATATTAGACTAATTAAAATTACCGTAACTCCCACTAAACTCTATGTATAAACACAACTTCTCGACTTATCGAGAAAAGTTTTATAACATGATCAAAACATTGATTCCAACTCATTGATGTCCTACTTAAGACAATCTCTTAAGTTGCACATTATCTTAGGGTTGTAAGAATCTATTAAACTCATGACATGTATTGAATACATTCCTTCTAATTGAAGAAGTGGGTTTTAGATTCTCTTGTAATATGTATATCATCATATGAAACACAATCCCTAAGAAGATCCAAATAGACTTAAGCATTTCAACTAGTGCAAAACCCTTTGCCACCAATCAAGCTTGATATCTCTCAATTCACTTGGAATTTATTTCGGATTTTCATGGCTCTAAGCCTTGTATTGAGTTGTGACTTAAACACTCTCATGTAAGTCATATGTTCATTACTTTCCAGAAGTAATCAACTTGAATCAAACAATTTCTTTGTAAGTTGCAAGCTCTTTACTTTCTAAAAGTAACACTAATTCATCATCTTCAACAAGTGATAACTTTAACCTCCTAGGTTTTGAAGAAACAACGCCTTACACGAAAACAACGCCTTACACAAAACGTCTCATGTCAAGAAAGACCAGTTTCTTGCGACATAACATTCTTTGTGGCTCTTGAATAATTTATCCCACTGCCTTCTAGAAATAAACTTGTATTTTAGAAAGACAAACATTGAGCCACATACCTAGATGTACTGATTATAGTAAGGAAAAATGAGCATTTGTTTCTTTTGAAAACTTACAAACATGGTACCCTACCATTTCATATCTCATATGATACGTTTTAGATTTAGTGGAAAAATAATTTAGACAAAATGATAAAATCCCAAAAGGATCAAGTAACTCAAAGTAACTTGATCGAAGTCCAAACCATATCGAATAGCGTTTGATTTCTTATTCAACCACACATTATCCCATAATGCATGCTAAGAGAGATTAATTTGTGATACTATATCACATTTCATTTGGCTTATATCAAAGTCTTCACTTTGATAATCCCATCACAACAAAATCGTGATTCTTTGAACTCTTTGAACTTCTTCAAAAATTTCTCTATTTACCTTATTAAGTGAACACATTAGCATCAACTTAAATTATTGGTAAAAGAAAATGATCAACCTATTTAGGATCAATGATTTACAACCTCGATCTCCTTTTCAACCAAAAGGCACGAGACATCTTGCCTTGAATACAAGATACGCATATACCATAAGATCTAATGGTTTCAAGAGTACTCGATAACTCTTTCGTTCATCATTCGAGAATTTAAGGTTTAATCTTGGTTACCAATTTGAGTCTTGCATCATCTACATGATATATCATTCTAGTTTGGTTTAGAATATAATCACCTTGATAATGGGCTAGCCATACATCAAATCGTGGTGTAGGGTCACAAAAGTGAAACCTCTTTTTTGTATCTTAACAAGTTTATATTCTTATTTAGAGTTTATGCACTTAATAGTCATAATTAAGGTATAAATATAAACCCAAAACTAGATTGAGTACACAATGACTCTATCTCTCAAGATCATTGTTGGTAGTCGTCATATTCTAATCATCCTATGTATCAAGTACAATGATGAAAACCACCGCCGGTTTCTAATATTGACGAAGTCGTACTAGCAAAATTTATGTCAATCAAATAAACATTTAAAGAAGAAGGTCCCATTAGATGTCCCACAACTAACTTGTTGATCCTTCAATAATTTGGCGTAGTTTCCTTTCTAGCGTCCAACAATTAAGACAATGGAAACTTTATCGGTCAGGATTGATAGGTTTAGTATTGTTATTCTCAATAACGTTACTTTTAACATTACCTTGTATCAATTCCATTCTAATTTTACCTTTTTAAAACCTTATCCTTTTCTTAACGGTTTAAGAGAATGTTCCCACTCATTTCAATGAGTCTTTGCTTTGAGAAGCAAAATTATATTCATGAAGACTACTCTTCATTCGTTTGTTTAGTCTTAAAACTTTCATTGAAGTGGTTGCCGTATTTTGGTCTATTACGATTTCCGACAAATCTAATTACCAAAACAATTTATCGCTTCAAGGTACTTAATTCAATTAAGTATATGAAAAACAATCCATTGTAAGTAGATGTGTTAGTCAAGAATCAAAAACCTGTTTGATAATGAATAACTTTCATCTATACTCTTCATAAGAGATCCTTCCAATGAAAAATACGAGGTTTTTAGAAGAAAAACGAAATGATATCGTATATGAATTGTCTTTAGTTACGATGTTTTAATGGAGATTTGAATCAAAAATCGAAATGATATCGTATATGAATTGTGGTAAAGAAATAGAACAATATGATAACAGAATAATGGAAAACTTAACATTTATCGTTTTATTAATACTTGTAAATAACAAGTAAAGCATTTATATAGTGACCTCTACCCAACTATGATAAATGATTCCAAGACCCAAATTCATATTAACTTGGGCACGGGGTAGCCGATGAAACCCTTATCAATATAACTCTGTGGATTAACTCTTTAATCGATTCTACTTTTAGAACTCTTGGTCGATAAAATTACATTAATATTTATCTTTAGCCGGAACACATGCGACTACGGTCACGAATACTTCCGTTGAGCTCAATCCAAATTTCCAATAAATGTGTCCATGATCCAAACCCACATTAACTTGGGCACGGGTAGTGATGAAACCCTCATCAACATGAATTCGGTGGATAGACATTTATCACCCACTTCACCAACGTAACAAGATTTGTCTTACGGTAAAGCCGCTCAACTCCCTTGCGAAACTGGTACTTCATGGGTTTCTAATTTTTGGTAAGGCTAAGTCTCAATTGTTTATTTTAGCGAGAGGTCATGTCAATTTATTATCTATCACGTTTTAAGTGAACTAAAGCGGTGAACTACGATAATTGTAATTGACACGGTCGATAAACTCGATAAAATGACGATGCATGTTTAGTTATGGTGATTTAGCGATGCATGCAACATATAAATAAAATGCAAAGCATAAATTAAATCCTAATATGGCCTTCCTAAAATAGAAAATCTAATTAACTATTACATATTCGAAACCAACTCCATTGGTCCCTTGAACTTCGGTTTTGGCACGCATCTCGAGGTAACACCGCCTTTATGTATCGCCTTCTTGAGTGACACCGTCTTCAAGGAACTCCGGAATAAATAAATTACATAACAAATTACATAATTTCCTATTATACATTTGTAATTAAAATAAAATAAATCTATTAAATTACAAAACGGTGATACGAGATCACAATAAATTACAACCGAATCGATATTCCCATACATTTCGGGTAATACCAATTAAAAACTAAGGCCATACTAAGTAAAATTACATAATTCAAAATTATATAAAAATAAAACTAAAATTATGACAATCATAAATAAAATGCAGCATTATAATATGTATGAACATGCCCAATTTTTATGCTAAATCGCCTTTAAGGAGCCAATATCGTATATTAAATGGTTTTTACCGATTTGCGTGATTCAACCTTTTAAAATCACAATAAATTACATAAAATCATATTTATGCACAAGTTAATTACTCTAACCTACTTAGGACTCAAAATTAGTCTCCACTAACTATTTGACTATAATTAACTTATATTTCTTAAAATTGTTCATTAATGGACTCAAAATTACAATAAAATGCTATAAACTTCAAATAAATCATAACAATTTCAAATAAATTCAAAATTCAAAATTTAAACTCATGAACATTCTGGAAAAATACCATGACACTCATAATGTTCAAAAACTTAGGTTAAAAATTTCAAATTTATCGAAAAAACAATGTTGCGTTTTATCGGATTTATCAAATATAATCATAAAAACATGAGAAAAATTATATTTATCAACTTTTCAATTTTATATCTGAAAAAGATAATAAAATGCAACATGTGACGTTTTTCCTTAGTCATGAAGTATGTTTTAGCAACTATTCACTAATTAAGTCACTATTTATGCTATTTTTCATCAAAAATTCATAAATCATGCATAAAGACTTCAATATAGCCTATTATTTTACATACATCTTGTAAAATTGCATGTGACAACATACTAAATTTCTATGACCAGATTCGAAATTTATCTCATATTAACCTATTTTTCAATCAAATTCGATTTTTATTATGAAAAATCCATATTTCGAGCATAATAACTCCAAAAATTCTGAAAATTTACATATCATCTAAAAATAATATATTTGAAAACATATCCAAAAACCACTGTAAAATTCGAAGTTTAGCTAATTTTAGTCCGAAAATGATATTTTAATCATAAAATCACATTTTTAATGCCATTATTATATATGATGAACAATAAAAACCATAAATTAACCGAAATATCCTAAATACATTTTAGGATCAGAAACTTTAACATGCATAATTTATTTCGTGATATATCATAATAACACAAATTTACAAGTTTTATATGTTAATCGTATAACTCGGAAAAACTATAACCGATTTGCATGCAAACAACCTGGGCTCATGATACCGCTTGTTAGAAATCTATATCTAATTACTAAACATATTCATATATGTTTCAAATTTAATTTAGTCATAAAATTAAAAGATGATCTTATGCATGCAAACAATAAAAGAATAAGAAAGAAATCATCATTCTTACATTGGTATTTCGGATTAAAAGGGCACAAGAGAGTTCTCCTACTCACTTATTCTTGAGCTCTCCTAAAATGGATGAACAAAGGATTCAAGTATAGAATCCCTCCCAAGGAATAATACCCAAGATATTCTCTTAACAAAATTAATATTATTATTACTAGAACAATATTAATTTAAATAAAATTGACCCAAAATCTTTATTTTTGTTCTCTTATTTCGGTTAAGAGAGGAGAAGAAGGAAGAAAATTTTATCACTCTAAAACTCTTATTTTAGATGGTTGAATGAATAAAAATCATACACTCTTCATGTAGTATATTAGGTTTAATTATAGAGAAAACTGCTTTGGTCTTTTCTATAATGAAACCGGGTAGGGGGAGGGTAAAGGGGCCAATGCATGAACAAGGTTGTCTTCACAAGAGCAAGTAGGTTTGCATGGCTAGTTTTTAGGTATTATAATTGTGTTTTCCACTTAATAAATCAACACAATATTTATCCTAAAACACCCCACTAATTTTGGTCCATATTAAGATAAAATGGATTCCATTTTATCTTTGTCAATTTGTCACATGTCACATGTCATGTAAAATTGTTATGTATTTTTAACATATTTAAAATCAACGCATTAATAAAAATACGTCATATACAAAATTGACTTAGTAATTCATAATTACTTGTACCAAAATATTTACCAATTATAAATCACAACATCTTGTATTTATAATAAATTATTCATTCAGTTCAATTGTTTCTGTAAACAACAATTTCATCTAAGTAATAAAATAATTCGATCACTTAGACCGTATCTTATTTAATCAAATTATAATGAGATACGTAAATATTACTTCCAAAATCGTCATTAATTTTAAGTAATTTAATTAACCCGTATCATCATACGATCAATTAAATGATCAATTAAGAGTGTTATCCTTTAGGTATGACCTAAGGGGATCAACTAATCACCACCGTCGCACGACAAAGAATGTCAAACTCTAGTCACCAATCATTACCGATATGTGGGACCAATTGACAAGAAAAATACTTCCCAAATGTATTCTTTAAAATGAGATTTAAACATGTGATCATCATGATCGACAGTTGTGATCGCATTATTGTCGGAGGACACATATTCCAACACAAAGGGGCTTTTGTTGAGATTGTTGGGCTTGTGGGTTTGGGTCCAAACACACACGTCGGCCCATTTCACGAGCTCGGGTTTGGGTTTGGGTAGAGCACCCACGGTCTGGGCAAAGGTCCCCTTTTAATCTTTTTTTGGGCATATGTGTGTTATGGATCGGCCCACATTCAAAGGTATCTCTGCTTTGTGTTATAATCACCAATTATGATCGTTAGTGGTCATGCGTTTAGAGGCCAATTAGCTCCACTAATCACGTCTTTTGACCGTGGTTTTGTGAACTGCTTTTTGGCCCCCTAGCCTGCTTTTTACTATAAATAGAATGTAGCTCTCCACTCCAGAAAACACAATCAATACACTCCTTCTCAATCTTCTCTAAAAATGTTTTTAAGGTAAAGCTTTTGCAATCGCTCCATAGCTCTCAAGTCTTGAGTGGCAAGTTCGACGATGTAGTGTATATCCTCGGGGAACTACCGGCACTGCTGATCGTCACCACGGTCGTGCAAATAGTTTTCAAGGCAAAGTGACTCCCATACCACGTCATGACGCACTACGAAATTGGGTTCTTTCCTTCCTTTACATTGTTACTCGCATTCGAGATAACAAATTCTGTGAATGAATATTATTAATTAGTCACCTCTATCAAATGAAAGTTTATTAGTGATTCTACGCTGTCACACGTCTTATACATATGCTCAAGGTAGCCTTTTTATATTATTGTATAGATATGACATGTAGATTATGATAGATAATTTAGCTTGCCTTTAAGTTAGATATATAGATTTTGTATTTAGATTATAGAGCTATTAATTTTACATACATAAATATGGAGCAAGGAGAAATGTAATATAAAAGGTTTGCATGAGAGTGGTTTATAAATTATCTTATTAAAATAAAATAAGACATATAGATAATGGTTGATAGTTTGACTTACTTTTTAATTATTGCATGAGAGTGATTTAAAAATTATCTTATGAAATTAAAATTATCTACATTTAGTTTTCTACCATTAATTATGAGAGTAACTTTTAAATGTGGAATTGATAATTTTTTTTTTCATGTGTACTACCATGCTATTATTTCCACGTGGACTATATTTTTCCACATCACAATTAATTGTTGTCATGTCACATTTGTCTATGTGGCGTTTAATGTCTAGCCTTTTAATAATATTTATAGATAGATATATATTTTATTAATTTTAAATAACGTGTCCATTGTCCTAAATTTTATGGGATGTCGTGTCACGTGTTCATGTCGTGTCCGTGTCCGTGTTCGTGTCCGTTTTGGTGCTACCTAGCATGCACTTTAAGTGAGTAGTTCACAATGGATAATTATTTGATTCATTGGATTAGCTCAAATCTTATCTTATCTTTATTAATTCAGAAGACAATACTCAATCTAGGGCGTGCCACGTCATTAATTCAACCTATTTTTTTTTTTTTGGAAATTCATGTTATGATGGGACCCGTTATGTGCAATGTATTTATTTCTTCAGAATTCCGGCTATATAAACATGCGACAAATTCCGTCTTAGAACAAATACTATGAAATAATACTATGAAATAATTTTATACATTCCAAATAAATGAAATTAATGGCATATAAGCAGAATGAATTACAAATCGGAATAAATGAAACTAATTACAAATAAATGAATTACATAATTTTAAAAAAATAATAATAATAAAATTATATAATTACGAGAAGGAATTACATTTAATTACGGGATTGAATTACATATAATGCGAATAAATTACATGCATAATTTTTAAAACCTAGATAGTACGATATATTTAAAAAAAATCATGACGGAGTATTTACTTAAAGTATAAAACTCGCAACTTAACTATCAACCGCGACACCAAAAATGTTAGGTGACAATAATAGGCTACCGAGTTAATTTACACTTCAACAAACACTTTAAGCAAAATTTAATTTTTTTTTTCTCTAAAAAAAACAAATAAATGTTTAAATTTTTTGAAATATTTAAATTTACAAATTTTAAAAATTACTCCCTCATATTCTACATAAACTTCCCTCTTTCTTTTTTTATCTATTCACAATACTTTCCCTATTTCCTTATTTAGTAAAGTTTTATACTTATTTTAATCACCTTATCCCACAACAATACCCCACCTCACCCCACAACTATACTTATTTTAATCAACTTACCCCACAACAATACTTATTTTAATCACCTCACCCACAATAATACCCTACAATACCTTCCCTCTCTCCAATTACCAAACCCCACTATAATACTTTACCTTATTTTAATCCCTCTCCTTAATTCTGGTGCCCCCATGAATAGGGAGGTTTATCTAGAATATGAGGGAGTATAACACAAATAATTCACAATTGTTTGAATAAATATTTTTTTTTAAAATAACACGATAAGTAAACAATTCTAAAACTTTAAAATATGTTGTTTTTTTAAAAAAATAATCCTCTCAGATTTGTACAGAAAGCCGTTCATCACCGTATTTGAGACTCCAGGAACTGTTGCATACCATCCTCCAATCCTCGCAAGTGCAAACATCAAAACGTTAACTGAGATAACAAATTTAACCAAAGGAGGGGCATATGTCACAATGACAAAGATTCTTGAGTTAGATACATCTGGTAATAGTTGGTATTACTACTCATGCAAAGAATGGAGATCAAAAGTGAAGTGGGACCAGCTTGATTTGGGTCGTTAGACCAAAGTTGGGTTGGGTCAGGTAGCAACAGATTGGGCTAGGTCAGGTGGCAACAGGTTGGGTTGGGTCAACATTGTTTGGTAGGGGTTGGGTTAGGTAACCCCAGTTGGGTTGGGTTAGGTTAGGTCAACCCGTAGGGTTGGGTTGGGTTAGGTCAACCCATGTTGAGTTGGGTTGGGTTAGGTCAACCCACTTTGGGTTGGGGTTGGGCTAGGTCAACTTGGATTGGGTTGGGTGAGGTCAACCCATTGATCAAGTTAGGTCAACGGGTTGGGTCAAGTTAGGTCAACCCATGTGGTGTTGGTTGGTTAGGTCAACCGTTGGGTTGATTATGCTAGGTCAACTTGGGTTGGGTTGGTCAGGGTAAACCCATGATGGGTCAGGTCAAGTCGAGTTTGAATAATCAGGTTGAACTAATTTGGGATGGTCATGTCAAGACAGGTTGGGTTGGGTTGGGTCGTGAACTTATGTTGGTCCGGGTTGAGTCAATTCTGGTTCAATTAGATAAAACCCATTTGTCTTAATCAAACCCCCAAAACTCAATTTTCGACACGAATACTACTCCCGGCTTGAACGATTCATTACACTAATTCAACTCAAAAACCACAAAAATCAAACAATTTCAAATCAAATAAATCTACATTACCGAATTCAAGTAACATCATAAACACCATCAATTCCCAAAATGTACAACATCATTACTATTAATCAAAAATGACTGAAATTAAAGCGAACCACGCAATAAACCCTAATTCGATTAATTCGAAAAAAAAATGCGATAAATTACCTACAAATCAGAATATTAATCATTAAAGAACCCTAGAAAACGCCTAATAATTAACCATCAAAATTCCAAATTTCCACGAAAGTATATGAACTTTGAAGAAATAAAGTTAAAATTTTAGGGATTTATGAGAAATAAAAATAAAAATAAAATAAAAAAAATTGGACACAGTATAGAATTTCATAGATCTAATAAAACATTCAGCACATAATAGATCATTTTTTCCATGTTGATTATAAACAAGCATTTTAGAATACATCGAAAATAATTTCAGATCATGAAATTAGGCGGCGTAAATAACATAAAACAAGTGATGAAAATTGAAATTACCATTAATAAAAGATCTTCAATAAACGCATCTAACAACCAGTGTTGGAAAAGCTTCACTATCTTCATGGATGACCATCTCGCATGCGGGAAAAAAGGCGGAGAAGCCATGATTGCATATCTAAATCACGGAGGACGAGGGAGGAGATGGGGAGTGTGCGATTTTTAGTAAGCAAAATAGAGTTTTAGTTAGAGAGTGAAGCGAGAGAGAGAGGAGAGAAAACGGAGGCGATGTAATGGATTTTGAGACGGAAAATCTAAGGTTTCAGTGGTGGGGATGTGTATATATAGGATGGGTTATAAGTAGGGTTTTATTCGAAATTGGGTTGGACGTCAAATGAGCCCAATTACTAATGTTTTTTTTTGGTGTAAAGCTCAATTACTAATGTTGTCCACCCAAAGTTTGATATCGTATGGCCTCAAATGTTTGTTCGGGATTTGTTTACATACGGTGATGTAAATAACATAAAACATCGAATAGAAATGCAAATAAATAAAAAAAATACATCCAAAAATATTAATACCGGCCCAAATACATACCCGTGCAATTTTACACGGATTTAAAACTAGTTTCCTTAACATACTAAGCCAATTTGGGTTAGTTCTTACCGCAACATACGATACTCACACTCAAACCGCAACAACAAAGTTGTAATTACTTACAACAAACTCCGATTTCTTCATTACACCACCATGGAAGTTGATACTACATGCCAAAATCAGGTAATACACCATCCTATTTCATGTTAGTTTTGCTATTATTCTTCATGGATTTGTCGATTTTGATTTTGTTGTTGTTATTTATTCTAGATTCATGGTATATGTCGATTTTGTTTTGATTTTTTTTTGTTGTTATTTTCGGTGTGGGTTCGGATGGAACTCGAGAAAACTTGTTCGATTTTCTTAGTAAGTGTGTGTGGATCGTGAGGATCGTAACAATTTAGGAAATTGAGTCTCTTCAAGATCGTGCTCGGTCATGAGGTTTTTGGGGCCCTAGGCAAAAGTGTAGATTAAGGCCCCTTTAAAAAAATACAATGTATGATAATTTTCTTTAACGTACTAGTTCTATTAACCGTGAAATTCACGGGACTAGCTATATTTTTACGTTGATGGTGTTTTGTAAACCCGGATTCGCGATCGCATTGGCCTTGAGGAAATAAAAAAAGTCTCGTAAGAAAAAAAACTTTTATTAATCATTAGGTATATTGCCATAATATATCGCCAAACATATGTTATGTTTATGATCACAATTTACTAAACTTTATCACAAATTATTAATATTTTGTTATGAATATTGTTACGTTTATTACTCTTTTGCCACGATTTTTGTTATTATTGTTGTTTTATCCTCAATATCTATAAATATTATTAAAAGGGTAAACTTAAAAGCCACGTAGACAATGCCACCTTGCATTACCAAAATTCCACGTCACCAATCCTCCATGTAATATGACATGTTTAATTAAGAAGGTAATTTATGTTCGTATAATGATTCATTTAAAACGATACACAAATTAAAAAATATTTACATAAAAAATAAATTAGCATAAAAAACATTAAATTTGGCCTTTTAAATTATAGATAAATTTAAAAACAATTAAAATCAAAATTCATACTAAATTTTAAATTTCTACGTTTATTCTTAGAATATTTTAAGTAACAAATATATATCACATAATTCTAATGTTACGCCATTTATGAAATAATAAAGAATTTGTAAATATTAAGGGAAAATAATAACATACTTAATAGTAAGCATTGACAATTTAATTTTTAAAAGTACAATTGGTTAAACGAAAAATAAAAAAATTACATCACTCTAATTTTAAATTATTTATATGTGCAACTTCTTAAATATTATTGCAATAAACTTGCTCAATTTCATTAAATTGAATACATATGTAAATCTATAAATATGATTTATAATTAAAAGGGAAGACAAAATATCTACCATTTTTTAGTTCGTAAGATAACTCCCTAAACAATTCTCATGCAATGGGATTTTGAAAAAAAAAAAGTAAACCTTTTATATTTCATTTCTCATTACTCTATATTTATGTCTATATTAAATTTGCTAATAATGAATATGAATGCTCAAAAGTCATAAAACATTTATACATATTTATGTATATATAATAAATTTGGTAATAATAATTAAAAAAAACCTAAGTCATAAAACACATCCTCATTTTGCTATAAATGTTTTATAGAAGGCAAGATTTGTGAGCCGAAATTCAAGCGAATATTTTTTTACCCCCATCGCCAAAAGAATTATATATATATATATATATATATATATATATATATATATATATATATATATATATATATATATATATATATATATATATATATATATATATATATATATATATATATACATATGTTATAAACTAACTACAAAATTGACTACATGAATATGAATGACTAATTGTTTTTAGGTTCATAAATAAAATTTAGTATTTCAGAAACTTTCAAATGTATGTTTTATTTGGGTATGCGTTTCTTTTTTATTCATCATTTTTCCTTTGAAAAATAACTCTCATAGAATAAAATTGGAGTTGTGAGGACCTCAATCTTATTAACAAGTTGGACAAAAAAAATCTATTGACATAGATAATAGCTAAATGTAAATTATTATCTAATATTTATGCGTACATGCCATATTATCGAATGCATATGTCTTATAATACATAAGAGATTACAATGAGATTTGTAGTAGGCTATTATTTAACTCATTTTATCATTTATGCAAAAATAAAAAATTTAGAATTTTTGACAAATTGGTATAGATGATATAGTAAAACTAGCATTTATTAAAGTTCATAACTATGCTACTATATGATTTATGACAATTAAAATATTGAGAAGATAAAAAAAACCTTATAATTCTATATGTTTTAAGCTCCTTACATTGTGAGATTTATTATTCTCAAAAAAAAGAAGGAAAAAAAAAAGAAAAATAATTCAACATTATCCATTAATTTGCCCTTTTGTCTTTACTTACTAACTTTATTTGCCGGAACACAAAGCGACGTTCAAACTTTTACATAGAAAATTTAGTACAAATCTATACAATCTAATCAAAAAGCAACCTTGAGCATTTAATTTTTTTTACATAGTGTCATGAATTAGCGGACTCATTGAAATGTAACTTTTTTTAAAACCACATGTTTTTAGTATATTAATCAAAATAACAACTAAAATACAATATATAGTTTTAAGACTATATTTTTTAAATGGATCAACTAATTGCTCGCACAAATATAAACAAGATGATAAAAATAACAAAACTAAAATGCATTAACCCGTGAATCTCACGGGTCACAAACCTAGTTATATGTGAAAATAATATAACTATTTTTATAAAGAAAATAATATAACAATTTTTATAAAGAAAGTTCTACTACGTAACTTATTATCCTTATAAGTAATGGACAATATTTTAGTTATTTTTATAAAGGTATATAAGGTTACTTTGTAGAAAATCTCAAATTCAATTGGTCACGTTACATATTTAACGGACAAAATCGATGAAAACAAAAAAAAGAGTTGAGGGTTACTATGGGTGTTTTTTAAAAAGTAGGGTTACCATGTAGAATTTGAAAAAACATAGAATTGCCACGTAGAAAAATTCAAAATTAAAAGTAAAAGTTGGAATTAATAATACTTCCTCCATTCAACTCCACTCTACCACTTTGCTTTTTCACGTTTGTCAACGCGTGTTTTACGCGGTAAATATTGTTAGCTACGTATTTGCAAAAAATTATAAAAGTTAGATATTTTAAATGTAGTCATAAAGACGAATCAAACAAGATCTCACTTGAATATATTTTTACTTATTTATTGAGAGAAAATTACAATTTAAGGTTATTTGTTAATAGTGTGCAAAAACTAATATGATAGAGTGAAGTTAAATGGAGGAAGTATGACTTTACCGTAATGTAGTAAATACTTTGACTTTTATATATAGAGGATTTTGGTGCACGTTAGATTTGAAAGTTTGAAACCGATTGATGTTTCTGATTTTCATCAACTTATTTCTTTCGAGCACTTGCCTACGTACATCAATGAATACTATATATTAAATCCAGAAACCAAGGGACTTCAATGTAATTAAAGAAAGTTATACAAATTAATTATACTACATAGTTTTAAATCAATAGCACTGTGTGATGGACCCAATTAAGGGATCTCAATGCAAATATTATATAGTTTGGGTTAAAATTAAATTATATAGAAGCTTGATAATTTTCCTAAATATTTGTAAGAGACTAAAACATGGTCAATTTCCTTAAAATAAAATAATTAATTAAGATGGTCAATTTCCTTAAAATAAAATAATTAATTAAGATGGTCAATTTCAAGAAGACTAAAAGAAAGAAGATGCTTGGTAATTTTCCTAAATATTTATAGAAGACTAAAAGATGGTCAATTTCCTTAAAATAAAATAATTAATTAGTATAAACATGTACACTTATGGTATTAATTATTATCATCATAAAATTATATATTAAATTTAAAATCTATGCAATTTTATTAAACCTTATAGTTTATTAGATGTATAGAGATGATACTTATTTAACATACAAAAATATAATAAGTAGGTTATAAATAATTTAAGTTAGATTCCATAATATATAATATTGCATATATGTAATATATTTATATAAATATATAATCCTCTTAAAATTGCATGCATGAGTAGTAAAAGTAATTTCACAAGAAAGAAAAGAATTGTAGTAACATTGGATATAATTATATGATAGTAATCACGTACTCATTTGAATAGTAAAAGTAACAATATTATGAGCGAGATTAGTAAAAGTGGTAGAAACAACAACAGAAGTAGTGAAATAATCAATAAATGCGGCAATAGTGAAAATAACAATAATTATGGCGAGTAGTGAAATTATCAATATTAATGCGACAAAGAGGACAAGAATAATAATTACAAATGAGTAGTGAAAGTAACAATGATTAAGGGGAAATAGTGAAATGTTATTACTATTGTTTCATTAATAAGAGTAAAATATTAATAGCGGGAGTAGTGAATTTGTCTCAAAATTTATTTCATCGTAATTTTAGGATATGTCATCGAAAAATATAATAATGATAAATTTATGGGTTATGCAATTTTAAGTAATTTTATTTAATGAAAAAAATTAATGGTAAGTAGAGGTAGCCCGGCGGCCGGCACCAATACTAGTACTATATATTAATTCCAGAAATCAAGGGACTTCAATGTAATTACAGAAATCTATACAAATTAATTATACTATATAGTTTTAAATCGATAGCACCGTGTGCTGGACCTGACAAAGGGACCTCAATGTAAATATTATATAGTTTTGGTTAAAAGTATAATATAAAGATGCCATGATGAAGAATATTTATGAAAATTACATTAAATTAAAGTAATTAAATTTAGAAAACACAAGAATATAGTGATTTTCCTTAAAATTAACATGACCCACTTATGTAATTAATTAGTATCATCATAAAATTATACATTAAATTAAATGTAGTAAAAGTAATAGTAGCGGCAACGAGATTAATAAAATTAACGGTATTAATGTGAGAGTAGTGACTATTATAATAATGATAGTGGGAGTAGTGAAAGTAACTACGAATGTAGTGAAAGTAACAGTGGTAACAATGAGAAAAAGTATGAACAATTAAATATCAATCGACTCAAGGAAATATTTTATTTATTTAAATATAAGCCGGATAAAATTAACGGGAATAATGAATTTAACAGAAAAAAAATAGAGGAATTAGTAAAAGAAATAATAGTAACCACGAGAGTAGTGACCGTAATGATATTAAGAAAGAATGTCGTGAAAGTAATAATTGATAGGCTATCGCACACCTATGCAAAAATAATATTTATACCCTAGACACAAATTAATGTAGCACGTAGGGGCCGAACCACAAAGAGACGGGAGTTGTTAATTAGTTGTTATGGAATGAATTTTATCTTGGTAGATTAACGTTTGTTGATTGGTTGGTTGGATTATGGAAGAAAACAATAATGATAAAGAAATAATCTAGGGAGGTCGGGTCACACATGCAAATTATGTAAATGCTCAAATTAAACATAAGAGTTGATAAATGTTAATTGTTTAGGCTTAGAGACACCCACCTTACGGCATTAGTGTCAACCATAGACCGGTCCTAGAGAAACTCTCGTCCATGACTAGGTCGTCCTACTACACATGCTTAGTCTAATTCAATTATGTGCCTCTCGACTTTAGAACGAATGAACAAACTTAATCGATGAATAATGCCTTTAAACAAAGATTAAACGTTAAGGTGCAAACATGTGATAGAAACAATTAGACAATATTATATCAACCTAATTTAACATTTCACAAATACTTTTTATGCATGGCTCCCTTCATTCCCTAGACAAAAGAAACTACTCTAACATAATGTATATGTAAACTAAACTAATGACAATTGAAATGATAAACATGATGAAAATAGGAAAAGAATTACCTTGAAATGAAAACGGAAATGGAACTAGGAATTGAAGAACAATGCTTAATAGAAATAATCTAGAAATGTAACTTGAATATGACTTGAATGGAAATTATATTGAAATGCTTAAGGTAAAATGTTTGTAACATAAAACTTAAAGTAATTCTAATCTAAACTAAACTAAAGACTAAACTAAACTAAGACTTAGAGAGAATTTCTATGTAAAAATATGTGTATAGAATGGTGTGTAAATTGGTGAAGTCTACACCCTTTATATAGGAAATGAGGGTGAAACTTAGAGCAAATACAAGGGGTCAACCCCAAATATTTTCTCTTAATTGCTTGAGTAATTGCCTATAGAATCCCATGTGAGCCATTAATCCCATCTTTAAGCCTTTGGTTAATCACACAATTTAGTATCCAAAGTTGAGCATCCCATGTTGAGTTTGTGTGGACTTATTAATTGGGCTTGACATTTCTTGACTTGTGTTGTGCATTTCTCAAATTAATCCACCACATTTGCTCATGCAAGTCCATGCTTTACTTCATTGTTGGTCCATTCTTCTCTTCAACTTAGCTTTGTATCCTAGTGCTTGTAAATATGTGGAATTAAGCTCCTTAAAGCTTAAGTACCTACAAAATATGATAGAACATGCAAATGCAACTAGAAATACAATATTAGCTCAAAATCACTAAGGTTAGTGCATAATGTCAAATATATTAGAGCTAAAAGAAGGAGATAAAGTCTATATAAAATGGACTTATCAATAATATTAATAGCGGGGTAGTGAACGTGTCTCATAATTTGAAATAAATTTTACATTTCATCATAATTACAAGATATGCGGTAGAAAAATATATTACAAATAGTAAACGTGTGAGTTAGACAACTCCAACATAGTTTATTTCATTGAAAATAAAATTAACGGTAAATAGATGTAGCCCGGGCGAAGTCGGGCACAAAACCTAGTATTATATATTAAATCCAGAAACCAAGAGACTTCAATGTAATTAAAGAAAGTTATACAAATTAATTATACTATATAGCTTTAAATCACTAGCATCGTGTGATGGACCCGATAAAGGGATCTTAATGGAAATATTATATAATTTGGGTTAAAATTAAATCATATAGAAGCTTGGTAATTTTCCTAAACATTTGTAAGAGACTAAAATATGGTGAATTTCCTTAAAATAAAATAATTAATTAAGATGTTCAATTTACTTAAAATAAAATAATTAATTAAGATGGTCAATTTCAAGGAGACTAAAAGAAAGAAGATGCTTGGTAATTTTCCTAAATATTTATAGAAGACTAGAAGATTGTCAATTTCCTTAAAATAAAATAATTAATTAGTATAAATATGCACACTTATGGTATTAATTATTATCATCATAAAATTATAAATTAAATTTAAAATCTATGCAAATTTATTAAACTTTATAGTTTATTAGATGTATAGAGATGTTAATTATTTAACATACAAAAATATAATATAAGTAGGTTATAAATAATTCAAGTTAGATTACATAATATATAATATTGCATAATTCTTTCGATTTGATTTAATTCATATATGTAATATATTTATATAAATATATAATCCTCTTAAAATTGCATGCTAAGTAGTAAAAGTAATTTCACAAGAAAAAAAAAAATTGTAGTAACATTGGATATAGTTATATGATAGTAATCACTCATTTGAATAGTAAAAGTAACAATATTTTCAAATGAGATTAGTGAAAGTGGTAGAAATAACGGGAGTAGTGAAATAATCAATATTAATGCGGCAATAGTGAAAGTAACAATAAATTACGGCGGAGTAGTGAAATTATCAATATTAATGTGACAAAGAGTGACAATATCAATAATTACTACGAGAGTAGTAGAATTAACAATGATTACGGGCAAGTAGTGAAATGTTATTATCATTGTTTCATTAATAAGAGTAAAATATTAATAGCGGGAGTAGTGAATTTGTCTCAAAATTTATTTCATCGTAATTTTAGGATATGTCATAGAAAAATATATTAATGATAAATTTATGGGTTATACAACTTTAAGTAATTTTATTTAATGAAAAAAAAAATTAATGGTAAGTAGAGGTAGCCCGGGCAAAGTCGGGCACCAATACTAGTTAAACTAAAACCCGTACCCATATCTGTACAATCAAGAAATCCATGATTTTTCTTTTCACAAAGTAGCATAGATGAATTAGAATTGATTTTTTGTTATCATTGTTTTTATCAAAGGCTAGTAAAATCGCTGAGACGTTGATTTTATAGTCTCTATATAGCAGTCATGTCCCACTCATTCAAGATGGTCTAATAACCCTTGACTTTCTTCCGCATTTCACCCTATAAAACAATAATCTTATTGAAGAGTCACGGGCGAGAGCACCTAAGAGAGGGAGGAGGTGAATTAGGTGTCTATTTAAAATTTAAGCTTAATGAAAGCTTCTTTAAAACTCTTAAACACTTTAAACAAAGCTTAGATGAAAGGAGAAGTCGATACTTAGAACTAGAGAGTTAGAAGTAATCAACAACGATTCAAAGAAGCGTGGTTACAGATGTACTCAACAATTGATTCTGTAGAAAAAAACGTGAGTAGAGTGTGCAGCGGAAATAAAACGAAATAGACACGACTAACGATGTTTTTAAAACTGGTTCGGTCACTACTCCGCGACCTACGTCCAGCGCTATTTTATTAAGCGTCTCAGAAGTAAACTCATACAAACTAAGACCACCCCGAATAATAAAACAACTCCCCAACCTACTCCGGTTGCTAATGCTTAAAAGCTACTCCGCTTCCAAGACTTTTGCTTTGGGCTACTCCGCCGAAAGACTCCGTGCTTAAAGCTACTCCGCAATAAGGCTTTTGCTTTGGGCTACTCCACCGAAAGACTTCATGCTCAAAAGCTACTCCGCTTCGAAGACTTCATGCTTAAGGATAACTCTATCCTAAGAATTGTTTGGTTCTACCCGGTTGTTACAAGACTCCACTTATCTCAATGTTGTTCACTTAATTGAACGGAGGAGATAAAGTTTAAGTACAAAATACGGGATCCTTGAACACGACTAAACGACTTAAGTCTTTTTCAGTTTTAAACTCGTTATTGCACATTTTTAAAAATGAATTAAGCAAGCTATTTATAATGTCCACTAGTATACTTTACACATTAAAATATCTTACACTCATAAGCACAAGTGAATAAAATAATGTAAGTAGTTTGCTTGGGCAACATGCACAAGTTAACCGAATTCATTACCAAGCAACCGAGTATTCTTCCTCAAGAAATCGGTGCCTAAGATTGCAAGAAATCAGATTGTGCACACACACAAATATGGGTTGAGTTTTTCAACAAGAAACAAGCATAAATGGTTGTGTTTATGGGAACCATAAACATTTCCATAAATGTAAAACCAAACAACCCATTTATAGAAAGTGTCTTATTGTGCAAACAAACTCCTTAGCAAGACACTGAAAGCTTAATTTTCTTTAAAAGACTTCAAAACATTTCCAGAAATCATTTGTGATACTTGAAAGCATTTTAACAAAGATTCAAATAATTTCGAAATATTTCTTTCAAAGACGAGCCTTAATTAACAGTTGACTGAACTGTTGTTTTTGCACCTAAACGTAAATTCGAGTTAAGGATCTCCTTACAACACATGACTTTAGCACTAATGACAATCTTCATCTTTGATCTTCATGATGACATTCTTGATAACCTTGAATTGACCATTGAAGCTTCATGCTACATGATTAAACTTAAGAGGCACACAATTAAATAACAATGAGATTAATTTGTCTTAAGGCATCATCAACATTAACTTAATCAAATTGGGTCTCTTCACTTATACAATGGTTATTGTCCGGTATAAAATACTACTCCCTCCTATTCTATATTTTTTTCCCTATTTCTTAAAACGGATTATTCAGGTTTTCTTCCCCTTTCTTATTTTGGAAACTTTTACTCTTATTTTATTCATTTCTCTCTCCTATCAACAAACCCCACCCAACTCTTTTACTCATATTTTATTACTTTCCTTAATGTTTTGGCCCCACCATTCCTTATTTAACTCATAATTATTCATCCCTTTCTCCAACCACTAAACCCCACCCAACTTTTTACTCTTATTTTATTCCTCTCCTTAATTCACGTGCCCACAAACAAGGAGAAGAAAATATAAAATTGGAGGAAGTATATATCTCTATACATTATAAAAAAACACCATCTATTATTTAAGAAAACATCATGTAAATATTGACAAAAATGTTTGAAAAGCTGGGATGACCACATACTATTTCTCAAACTCTCAACAACCATAGTACTAGAGTCAAAATCCTCTCCATTTCCTAAAAAGAAATGGAGAAGTCATTACCTATTAACGGTCCAGATTATATCTGGTTAACATCAAACGGTTTACGATTTATGCATAAAAATAAAGGGTTAATGAGTATAGAGGAGATAATATTATTAAATGAGTTTGTGAGAGGAAATGGAGAGAAAAGAAATGGAGAGGATCCTTATTGATAGTAGTGGCTATTGGCTTATTGCAAAAGGCAATGTGTGTAGGGCATATAATTTACGGAAAATTTAGGTGATACTCCTGAACATTGCCATTTTTTATATGGTACAAATATTTTAAGTTTGTTTACATTGTACCCTCCACATTTTATTTTCATGCACAATATATGTCATTTTTGTCGCTGTAAATTTTTTTAATTAAGCGTAAATCCTACATCGAAATTCGAAATCGGCAATTTTTTTGTTCTAAAATGGTTATCTTGTCATAATCTATGATTTGAGATAAAAAAATTTGTGGACCGGCATTTTCTAGAGTTTTTTCCCCGAGAATCTTAAATCGACCATAATTTCGATCTTATATTTTCGAATGACCGTTTTTTGTTTTATAAAATTATAGATCTCGAAGAGATAATCAATTTTTTTAAAAAAATTGGTCAATTCCAATTTCTGTCTACGATTTATACTCAATTAAAATTTTTAAGAATGATAAAAATGACACGTCCTACTTGAAAATTAAAGTTTAAGGATACCATGTGCTCAAACTTAAAAAAATTGGATAACACGTGCAAAATTGCAAAGTTTAGGGTACCACATGAATTTTCCGTATAATTTAAGGCATGATTATAAATATTACAATTGTGTAATTTTTATGATTTCTCGTGAGTAACATTCTGCATGAGCCATGATTATGAATATTACGAGTACTAAATAGAGTAATTCACAATTTGTCGTCTAATATATATATATATATTCAACTAGATTTCATGCCCGTGCGTTGCACGGTATTTAAAAACGTTCTATTTAATATCGAGTTTTTTTATTTTAAAGCGGCAAGTTGTTCCGTACATCCATTTTATGAAAACATTTCAGATATAAAAATTATAAATATAAATAAATAAAAGGAAAATTTAAAAGATAAAATTCAATGCAAAATCAAAAATAAAAAATACAAATATAAATAAAGTTTTATGTTTAGTTAAAATAATATTAAAACAATCATAATCTTATATGTACGACTATACCTCAGCTCTTTTCTTTCCCAAATCATGAGGAATGGAGGGAGAGAGGGGGCGTATACTTAAGCCTTTTATAGGCATGCTCATTACCCCATTGTCCAAGACCCAAGTTAATTAATTAATACCTTTCATTTTCTTCTCCTATTTGTTTTCCCTATTCTCAATCAAACAGGTGGATAGTTTTAGTGAAATACGTAACTATCATACTCAATTTAATATTAAAGATCACTTATGGATAGAAATTCAATTGTTTAATTAAAGAGCATTAATATCCCCGTGTAAACAACCCAATATAATGCAATTATATCATACTTCATACTATATCAGGAGTTCAGCACCATAGTTCTACTATGAAGAATAAAGAGCAAAGTATTAATACCATAAGCAAATAAAAAGAATCAATCTCTGAGGATTAATGTTTATAATAGACTATATATATACACAAAAATTACATCTTAGGATGGAACATATATCAAAGTAAAATAAATCGTCGAAGTTCGTACTATCAACTTTCAACAATTCAACCTCATCTGTATTAGCAAAGATAATAATAATTTTGATTCACATTACATCAACATATTGACGTCCCATCAAACCCATACCAATTGCATATACAAAAAAAATCTATTCTTGATGAAAACTATATGACGCTAATCAAATTCATACTACTACATACGGAGTACCAAACGTTAGTGCGTCGGCTCCTTCTACTACTTAATTAATGACCATGATCTACCATTAGTCCGCTATTCTTCTTTTTAATCACTATGTCAAAAGCAAAATAAAGGCATAAATGAAAATAGAAAAACATTAACCACAAAATGAAAAAATCACAATATAAAACATGTATATCAATATACGTGATATTTTTTTGAAATTGAACCTTAAATAAGATCATTAGACCATAAAATTGCTTTACTTATATCAATATCATAAGATGCATATAACTACTGCTAAATCTTCCGACCATAAACATTCAATCTCATTTTCTATAGTAATATTCAACAAAGACAAAATTCCGATTTATATTAGGTCAGCCTATTGATGGAAAAATAAGACGTTAATCACTTGTGTGTTACTCCGTACCAAGTATGATATGCTTTTTTCCTTGATCTACAGTCTTTATTTTCTAATCACGGTCATTCTATCAAAGAAAAACAAACATGAAATTAGACATCTTATGATTGCAAATACAAAACAACTAAACAATAACAAAATTAGTGCACCACAAGAAGAAAAGAACACAATGTGAAAGGTGTATTAGATTAGACATTAATAACTTTGGCATGGGCAGATGGAGTTAGGGATGTCAATTTCACCCGCATCCATCAAAACCCGATCCACCCGATCCTAAAAGATGGATGAAAACCCGATTTAAATGGAGTGTGGATGGATGATGGATGAAACGGATGTGGATGACGGATGGGTTGGATGAAGAAATTCCACCCGCCATCCACCCGCCATCCATCCATCACCCGATTTTATTATTTTTTATTTAATTTTTTTTACATATAACACATTATTAAGATATAAAATATTTAAATTTTCATATTTTTCTACTCTCAATATAAATATTTTGTAAGCCTACCCACTAGAAAGTTAAACTAAATAAACTATCTAACTTTATTTTTGTAGAGAAAAAAAAATCATCATTTTTTTAAACTTGAAATTATAAATGCACAACACCCGTTTATCACCCGATCCACCCGTTTCATCCATGGATGATGGATGGATGGATGACGGATGATATGTTTCACGGATGACGGACGGGTTGGATGAGATTTTAAAAAGACGGATGGATGACGGATGAGGCTTCACCCGACCCGAACCCGATCCATTGACATCCCTAGATGGAGTATATATGGAATAATAGTGTTTGGTTTGGTATTAATCTTATATTATTAGTATTATTATCATTATTATATATTTTAAGTTTTTGTCCCACTAAAACTCATATATCTCTACATTATTAAATTGCATATTATCTATAAAAGATTTTATTATTTTCTATTTTTTTCCAGTGTTTTAATATAGTTGGAGTCTCTCTCGTTGCCTGAAAAAAGCCTCTTTTATATATATAGATAGATTGATTGATCGATCTCATTGATATTAGTATATTACTGAATATAGATTATTGTACAAGTAGTTAACTTAACCATAGTTACTAAGTTAAGGGGGTTAATTTACCTTTACCGTAGGAGATTATCCAATATGATTAAGCAAAAAGTTTACGAATTTTAAAATAAGGGTCTAAACTCGAATGGTAACAATCAAATTTAAGATGAATGGTAACAATCGTATCCTGGATAATCTTCTCTACAATGGTAACAATCCAGGATACAATTAAGCAATACTAGCATACTCCATATCACAGTGCAAATGGTACGATCAAATTTAAGATGAATGTGAAATCCCCCTTAAACTAAAAGAATAAGAGATTTTAAAGTTTTCCCGCCTAAATGAATTAGGCTATAAATGGGCTTCATAACATCATATCTACAAGACTACAACTGGGCCATCCTGATTAATTTTGACTTAAGCTATTAATGGACTTCATAATATCATATCTACAAGACTACAACTGAACCATACTGATTAATTTCATACAATAAGTCAATAAATAATTCTATGCTCTTTAAAAAACGGAATAATGTGCTTTTAACTTGCATAGACATATTACGGGATGTTCTTATTTTGTTATATGGATGAAATTGCACTAATTATATGTACAATGTGATATAAATATTTTACTATTATTATTTTTAAAACTAAACATTATGATCAAGAACATTTTTTTAGGAAACATTTTCTAATTAATTCTATTATTCTATCTTTTGATAATAAGTTAATAACGTACTACGGGTTGAGAGTATCATAAATTGTTATTACTTCTAAAAAGAAAAACTTACTTATGATATTTTTTTTTACACTTTAACTTAATATCCATCATTGCTCCATACTATATGAAAACTTAAATTTTGGTTACTTTTTTTTTTTAATTGTTTATATAACGATTTCTGAAAACAAAGTTAATAAAATAATTTCAGTAAAACCGACAATTTTATACGGAGTAAAAGTATTGAACAATCTCTTTTCTAGCTCCTAATACAAAATTACTAATAGTAAATTTTATAATTAAATTTCAAATGGAGTTAAATACCAATAGTATAATTATTAAATTCTCTAATATTCTTATCTAAAAACCGCGCATTCGCGCGGGATCAATACTAGTAATATAGTACTTCGTACTCTGTAGTAGTAGGCAAAGGATAAAATTTGGATTTTGGACAAAAAGCAAAAAGAAACTTTGGCTTCGGCCAGGTTCAAACCGGAGACCTTCAGTGTGTTAGACTGACGTGATAACCAACTACACAACGAAACCATCTGTTATATTGACTAATAGTAAAATTTATATATCAAAGTCTACCCGCAAACCTTCTGTTTTTCTTTGTTCTTATTGAATAATTTTTTTTTTTTTTTTTTTTTTTTTTTTTTTGTAACGAGGGGTTTAATCCCCCCGGGCCCAGGCATTCCGGCGTCACCACCTGGACCATGTAAACCACCCCAAATGGGGCCGCCGAGATAACCGCATGCAATTGCTCATCCGTGGGTTCGAACACCAATTGCTCATCCGTGGGTTCGAACACGGGACCTCGCAATTCTTGCCTTTGCAAGCTTTGAGGTTACCCAAGTCTACCACTAGATTGCAAGCACTTGGTTTCTTATTGAATAATTGATTGCACAGTGTTATTTTCTGCTACAATTATTTTATGGGGCACATGTTAATAAGTTAATTAGAGAAAATTTGTTGAGAATAAATCAAGAAAAATAGATGTACAAACTCACATTTACCATAATTAGTGAAATATTCTCAACAAACTTTCTCTAATTAACTTATTAACATGTGCCCTTAGGGCACATGTTAGAAAATCCGTTATTTTATTTGAAGGATGTAAATTCTTGATGTAATTTTTTTCCCGAGTAAGGTAAAACTCGCTCTATACTTAACATGAGTGTAGCATAATAGGATCATTCCTTATTCAATTGCGTCTTGCCTAATATGCATGGGTTTTTAAAATGTAAGGAAGACCGGAATAATGTCTTGATTTACATAGTTCTGAATTTCATTATGCCAACTATATTGTTTTTTTCCTTCAAAATTCAAATAATCTTCACAATATTTTTCCATTCATTATTCAAAAGAAGGAAGTTATACAACCCCCATAATTTGCGAAATCCTCTCAAGAAGTTGGGAAATACAAGCGATTATTTTCCAAATAATACATTTGTTTTCACCTCCTTTCTTTGTGAAGTTTGGTATTCACATCGGGTTGTGACAATAGCTGTTACGTGTATGACGGTGTTGGAGTAGCTAACAGCACCATTCCAATATACGATAACAGTATGGCTTGAATTGGAAAATCCCATGAAATGTAAAAAATGCAACTTTGGTGAAGATGATTGACTCTTATCATATCACTCTCACCATTTTCAAACGCGAACCGTCCATTTTTTGTACATGAAGCCACGATAACAACTTAAATTATGGGGAAATTTGAACCGAAGTCATGAATACGTACGTACCTCATAACAACTATATAATCCACAGAATCTTGCCAGATTTTCTGGTGTTCTATAACATTTTAGGCTGATTCTTATTTTTTCTTCAAGAATGTCAACATTGCTCTATACATTCACAAACTTATCAGACAATTTTAATTTTTCAAATTTCTTATATTACACACAGCAACAGCCAAATAGCAGCAACCAAACACACAGCAAGATACTGGTAACTAGTTCATTCAAAGAAGAGAAGTCATGGATTACTTCACTAGCATGCTCTATCTTCTAATATCAATTCCTGTAATATACTTGCTACTGTCAATGTCGAAGAAAGGCCGTGAATCGAACCCCAGGAAGCCACCACCTGGTATACCCTTCTTTGGAAACCTCTTTGGGCTTGGCACCGTGCCTCATATCACCTTGGCTAAACTAGCCAAGACCTATGGCCTTCTCATGAGTCTCCGGTTGGGTCGCCTCTCGGCTGTGGTCATTTCTTCACCTGCCATGGCCCAAGAAGCCTACATAAAGAACGGCATTTTCATCTACAACTGCTACATCATTGATGCAGTTTGCGCCCTTAACCACCATGAAAAAACAGTTGGATGGGTCCCTATGGGGCGCAAATGGCGAAACCTAAGAAAAGTCTGCAATTCCCAAATTTTCTCAACCAGTAAACTTGGATTACAGTACTCCTGTTTGGGTTTCAAGCCTAGGTCATTAGTATCACCAGTAAATGACTTTACCCGCCAAGATTAGCCGACATTTGCAGATGGTCTATAGCTTAACAATTCTTCATGTTGCAGGACCTTTTTGCAGGAGGAACTGACACAACAGCAACCATTGTGGAATGGACGATGGCAGAGTTACTTCGCAATCCAGGAAAAATGGAGAAGGCGCAAGCAGAGCTCCAAGAAATCATTGGAAAAGGAAATCCAGTTGAAGAATCGGATATTACCAGGCTGCCATACCTACAGGCTGTTGTGAAAGAAGCCTTCAGAATGCACCCACCAGTGAGTTAATCCCATTTGGTGCTGGACGCCGAATATGTCCTGGGTTGCCATTGGCGACCAGGATGGTCCATTTGATGCTGGCAGCATTGATTCACGGGTTTTGCTGGAAATTGGAAGACGGAATTTCGCCTGAGAATATGAATATGGATGAGAAATTTGGGATCACCTTGGAGAAAGCCCAACATCTTAAGGCAATTCCAGTTCATGTCTAATGTAACCATCCCAGTAGCACATGAAGAAGTTTATATTAAGGAATGAAGTTGAAGAAAAAGCAGTAATAATATGCAGGAAAACTATCAATTGTAACTGAATTATGGCATCAGCCAACTTTAGTGTTTGGAAAATGAAAGACTTTTAAGACTTGATTTGGCTGGTTGGTTCAATTCCTACTCAAACTGAAGTAAATGTCACGCCCATCACTAAAAGATGAGTAACTGTTTTAACTCCCTGGCCATCTATTCTCATCTCATTCTTCTCTACTAGCTGCTGGAGATTGTCTTGATAGCCACGGCACACCGCTCTTGCTCTATCCCTTTTCATCTACACCCCACCTACGCCACTGCAATGAAAACCATTCTTTGGAGTATAAGTACTAATATATGAAAGTGTAAAGCTAGTATTATATTGGGGTGAAGGGAAAACATGATAAATAAACTAGAAGGAAAAAAAATCTGAGAAATCGTAATGTAGACAACTCGTAGTGTCGTACACCTCGCTAGTTGCACCTTATAAATAACGCGCATGTAACACGCTGGTAGAGGTTTTGATTATTCGTCACTACTACTTTACGTGCAAGAGGCCCGTCGTTTAAAACTAAGAGCTAGTGTGTTTCTTTTCTTACTCATGTAACTACTTCACAATTAAAGTGTCCTAATTTTTTGTAAGTCAAGGGTAGTGTAGTTATTTTATTACTTCTTATTTAGAACATCCCAAAAAGAAAACGAGGACAATATAAATGGAATGTAGGGAATACATTTTTTCAACTAATTCTCGCCTATCTTTTAGACAGTTACGTCCGCGAACGTTCATGCAATTGACCAAGTAAACTGCTCTTCATTGTTGTATAATTATAATCTGTGTTGTAAACATTCCCTTCTGGTCACATTGACAAGAAAATCCTTTACACAACAAAATCCCTCAACAATTTTCCTCCTTCAGTAATTAACCAAAAAAAGGATACAATCCCATAATTACCAAATCCTCTTAAAAAAGTAAGAAACCAGAACGATCTGCTCATAAATAATTTTTATCACTACCTTTCTTTTGTATTTTTCAGATGAAAAAAAGAATTATACAACTAGGTTAAGCTTCGTTTAAAAGCCTAAAACATTAACGTACGGACTAAAAAAAATATTTAATATAATCTCAAGAACTCTGTCCAAAACCCAAAAACAATAAGAGACCGTATCTCCGTATGGGAGTAGCACTAGCAGAACCCATATTAGTCTCAACAGTAAGATATGAGACCATCTTTTTTTCTCGTAGTACTCCCGATGACAACTAAACAAAAATCAAACTCAAGCTCTGAGTACCATCTCCAGAGACTTTACTGGCCAAGTTAGCAAACATAAACTGTCTTTTAAAATAATAAACTGATTATAAAAAAGAATGTTTGATTAGACAGAACTTCATTACTACATTATTCACTAAATCTGGAAGATTTTCAATTGTATCGAGTTGATTCTTATTTTTTTCTAAAGAACGTCGACATCAACTTGACAATACAAAAAATCAGACAATATTATTATTTCAAATATACTATCTCCACATAGCAGCAATAAATTACACAGCAAGACACTAGTAACTTGTTCAAAGGGTCATTCAGAAATAGCTTCTTTACGTTGAAAGCATAGAGGTACCAGTACCACTACATACATCCGACCTCTTCCCCCTTACCCTGCAAATTGCAAAAGCCATTTTTTGTATATTATGATAATAAGATGGATATCACTAGAAAGTCGAACATTTTAACTTGTCGTGATAAAAGGTCTACTAGTTTCTTTGGGGACTTCAGTTACTCTTTGCTCATCCACATTTACATGCATGTATTAGGCCCGAACCCAAGAAACATAGTCTGTAACCAAAAAAAAAAACAGAATTGAGTCTGCCACTAGCCCACTCATTTACACATTCTCTTTGGGGCACACCCCACACTGTCAAATATGGTTTCCACCTACGATTATGATATTGATAGTCAAAATCGATCTTGATCGTTTGTTTCAGCATAAATACGGAGTATGGTTTATGCCATAATATGAAATCAAATAGTCAACACTACATAAAGGTATTGATCAGGGGTTAACGTGATACTAATTTAAGGTTATATATAATATCTATGGCGAAGCTACGGATAGTGCTTTAGAATTCGTCAAAAGACGTGAATCGCATCTAGGTGACTAGCTGCAAGACGCGAAAAGAAATGCACACAGGACTCAGGAGGCCCCGTTGTTGCAAACAATTCATATTTTCAACAAAAACAACATTGTGCAACAATAGTCTTTTCAACTCTCTGGCTGCTGCAAATATAGTAGGCAGTGCTTGGCTATTCTGTCTGTGCAGGATTTGGTTATCACATCCCTTATACACCCAGGTTAGCAAATGGTGGCTTCAGTACCCCTTCTCCTCTGCCAGGATCAAACAACAGGTTGCAGCCAGTCTCCTTGCTTTGATGTACTCTCTTTGGTGGGCACGAAATACGTGCAGACTTCAGCATTGTTTGCAGAAGCCAGCAGTTCAACCTTAAGGTGATGGTTGAAGCCCAACTATTATAATTATTCCTATTACGCTCCCTCACTCAAATGCCCATTGGGCTGTGGTTAGTTGTGCACCGGCTCCCCCGTACCGTGTGCTGGAATTACACTTCGAGAGTTATTTGGTGATGGTTGAGGCCCAACTATTATAATTATTCCTATTACGCTCCCTCACTCAAATGCCCATTGGGCTTGAAGAGTGGTTAGTTGTGCACCAGCTTATTAGACTATTAGGCCCATTAGGGCCGGCTACCATTAGGGTTTACCGTATTAGGGTTTGGATTTCGGTACTATAAATACATGTATTGTTATCATAAGATTGACAACAATCAATAATACAATTCTCCCCTATACAATCGTCTCCCCCTTATAATCTTAACATGGTATCAGAGCCTCTTTCCTGAGAGGACTCTTAAAATCGCTTCCGCCATCTTGCCGGTGAGCGAAAATTCATACGCTCACCGACGGGATTTACAATTGTCTTTAATAAAATCTCCTTTAATATAATTAAAAAAAAAATCCGGCGGGATTTACAATTGTCTTTAATAAAATCTCCTTCAATATAATTAAAAAAAAAATCCGTTTTCATGCATTCTGTTTAGTTGAATGCATCATGTGAAACCATATTCATTCTTATGCATGCCGTGAGGACCTTTCAATAAACAAAGCAAAACACCCCCATCAAATACCTTTAATTTGAAATAAGCCTTATGATGAGGCACGATAAAATGGAGTTAAAATTCTTCTTTTTTGAAATTTGATTTAATGTCTTCCGTTTCGATTAAGGTGGTAAAAAAATTTACTGGCGAGTTGTTACGCATTTAATTTTGGGGTTCGAAAAACTTAGCGTTCTCCAAATATTGAAATTGACGGATAATTTTCTGTTTTACTTAAATTTGTTTAGGTCCGATTAGTGTTCCTAACAAATTACTTGATATCCGACAAGTCCGAAAAACTTAACGTTCTTGTTCGAAAAATTTCTAGCGAGTCTTTATACTCGTTTATCTTGCCACTTTTCGAAGACGAAGATGATTGATGAGGATCGAAAAAGATGAAGATTGAAGATTTCATTTTTTCTTTTTATATTTTGTCTTTGTATTTCTCCAATCGTAAAGTTCGTACTACGTACTGTCTTTACGATTGCGGGAGGGTATTAGGCTATTAGGCCCATTAGGGCCGGCTACCATTAGGGTTTACCGTATTAGGGTTTGGATTTCGGTACTATAAAAAAGTTCGTACTACGTACTCTCTTTACGATTGCGGGAGGGTATTAGGCTATTAGGCTCATTAGGGCCGGCTACCATTAGGGTTTACCGTATTAGGGGTTGGATTTCGGTACTATAAATACATGTATTGTTATCATAAGATTGACAACAATCAATAATACAATTCTCCCCTATACAATCGTCTCCCCCTTATAATCTTAACATAAGGCCCTCAAGGATGACGACATGGAGCTCTTAATCTGTTCTTAGTTTACTTTCTCTCTAGTCTGAGGTATGTATGCTTAAGTTGAAATGTATGGCTTCGTTAGCTAGTGCGCTTTGATTGTAAAACTTGAATGGTATTTTTATTAATATATGCAATGGTATTTTTATTAATATATGCTTACCATTTTCACCAAAAAAAAAACTCTCTGGCTGCAAAACACATGCAACTCAGTACATGTTAAAAGTATTCAATTCCTAGTACTAGTGGCGGACCTAGGATCTCCGAGGTGGTGGACACATTTTTTTCCAAGGTCGTCTAGTTCTTGTACTTTTTCTTCTATTTTGGGAATTTTATCTTCAATTTATAGTAATTTTATACCACATAATTGAAATTGCTTTAATTTTAAAAGAAAACTATAGGAGAAATTGATGGTGGTTGAAATACAGTTTAAATAAGATAATAATTTCTCACTTACCATAATTAAATTTTTACGGGTTGTGGGAGTAGTTAAGTCTAGTAAAAATTTTCATTTCCGATAAATACTTGATGATTAAAATTGTCTATCATTTAACAATCACAAAGAGAAATTGATGGCTATTGAGATACAAAGTACGGTTTAAATAAGTTTTTGATTTGCTATATGGTTAACTTTAGGGCTGTGGAAGTGGTTAAAAGATGTTATTCTTCCATAAAAATGACTTGGGTTCAATAACGTAAAAATAAAACGCCTCCAACAAGAATTAAACCTGGGCTTGGCGTAAGTAGAGCAAGTGCCTTATCACTGGACTAACTTACATGATTATTAGTGAGTAGTGACAGTGTAGCGTATTTATTGTTTGTCTCGAAATTCAGCAGTAGGCGCCCGTACTCTTAATTTTTTTTTCTTGGGAAGGGGGGAAGGCACTTGTCCCCACGGCCCCCACGTGGGTCCGCCCCTGACTCCTACTCTATAATGGAAGGCACAATGCCACTACTAAAATTACTAATGCCACCCATGTTTATGAGACAGTGAATAGTAACGTACACTTCAACTTAGCTTGTATTTTTGTGACATTAAACAAAAGTGTAGAGGCATTATCATTTCCCTCTATAATGCTCACGTTGTGCATTCTTCGCATTCATCAACAAAGTTACGTTACAGTAGAAACAAATTCTGGCAAAGTAGGCACAGAAGTAAATTGCTATTTCAATAGTGTTTTCTTTTAGTACAAATTAGCGGCCTTACACAAGATGTTTTAAAACCGGCTCTTTTAAGTAACTAACTTTTCATTTAAATGGGTCATTATGTGTAATTGATAGATCCGTTTTATATGTGTGTAAGGCGGTTCTATAGGAAAATATAGGCAAACAATGTTTTGGGTATTGTAGTCACAAGAAAAGCAAATACTCCGTAATAAGTAGTGTGTTTAAGAGCCAGTGAGTCAGGAGAAAAATGTCTCTACAATACATGCATGCAGGGATACACTAGACATAACAGCAGTGAAGTTCACAACAACCACATGTCCACAGGGACTGCCAAACACTAGTCAGTTATGACCTTTTAATTACAACAAAGTTTATTTTGAACACAATTACACAAATATAGGTTGTGTTGTCTCTTAAAATTAAGTGAAATTTGGGGAAAAGGAAATTAATTTAAATGTGAGATTGTTCGAGTTTTTAACTCTTTCATAATTACAACTAGTGAAAATGTAGAACTGAAAATGTGACTCAAAATCATGTGATCCCGATATATCACATCATTCCAGAAAAACCACTCCCTTTCATTCATTATTAATTTTCATGTCTCATTTGACACAAAAAGGGTTTCATGATTGCGATGCAAAATAAAATCAAAGAAAAGATATGAGATTCAAAATTATAATAGCCATAAAAAACAGACGAAAAAGGAAAGATTAAAGTAGCAAGTTCAAAAATAAAAATAAAATAATGAGCAAATAATTGGAAAGGACGAAGTTAAAATTGGATGGAGGAAGTATATTACACGACACTTAGGCTTTCATTGGCATAGTACACAAAGTTTGGTGATGATATAATGGGATGTCCATAAAATGAAAGTGATGGTGTGATTAATATGTGCTATATATGTTGATGATATAGTAGATAGAATTAGATGAACGTAACATTTATGCCATATATGTTGATGATTAAACTTTGTTGTTCTGTGACTCAATAATATGTGGTATCCAATCAAATTTTTCTCAAATAATAGAGTACTTTAATTGTTACGGAGTACTAGTGTAAATGTTAGTGAAACAAAAACATTTGGAAGAGGATTTTTGTCCCGTGAAAACGAGAAGTCTCCCAGTAAAATATCATAAAATGACCCCAAAAAATTAAAATCATCCAAATCCATAATTTTAAGAAGGGAAGAAATCACGAAGAATTATGCAGTGAGCTGCTTTATAAAGGTTATTATCTTTTTTTGAAAATATTTTTTATAGAAGGTTTTTTTGACAACAGCTGTAAATCCATAAGTGCCATATTTTAATATTTGATATTTTTGGACATATATACGCCTATACGGTCAAAGTTTAGAAACTTCACAAATTCTTAAGAGAGACGGTCTCTCAGGAGACTTACTAAAGAAACTTTGACCTCCAAAGAACAAATGGATAAGTTGGAGTTAAATGATGGAGTAGTACATAGTAGAGAGTATAACAATGGTAATTAATCGCAGAGGATCATAATTGATACTATTCCATGTTAAAAATAATTCTTGATTTATTTCCAACCGTATCACAAAATTTGAACGAATTTCCCCAAGTACTCCCTCTACATCAATCATTTGTTCATTTTTTTATTCTCACAAAATTTGATCGTTTCCCCAAGTACTCTGTATCAATCATTTGTTCATTTTTTTGGTTTTTATGAGGATTATTTTAAGTAAAGGTAAACAAATAATTAGGACCGAGAGAGTAAAATAGACTATGGTCACTTCATTTCCCATCAGATATGACTATAAAACAAGTGTGCATGCAACTCGTTTCATCAAGAAACTCACTTCTATCAATAGCTAAAAATACACACAAAATTTTGCACACAACACCAAATTGACATTAACAAAGATACTAAAACACAGTTCATGTAAGATGGATTACCTGACACTTGTGCTGTGTCTTCTACCAATATGCTTTGCAATCCACTTCCTCTTTTCAACAGCAAAGAAAGATTCCAGGGTGCTACCACCAGGTCCTCCCCCTCTACCCTTCGTTGGTAACCTCTTTAGCCTAGGCAACAAGCCACACATTTCCCTGGCTGAGCTATCCAAGACTTATGGCCCACTCATGATGCTCCGGCTAGGCCTGGTTCCAACCGTGATCATTTCATCATCAACCATGGCTAGAGAAGCCCTTCAAAAGAACGACATTTCCTTCTCTACCCGGAATATTGTTGACGCCCTTTGTGCATACAAACATAATGAAAACTCAGTAGCCTGGTTGCCATATTCGACAGAATGGCGAAACCTGCGTAAAGTCTGCAATTCTCAAGTATTTTCCACCAGTAGACTCGATGCCAGTCAAAGCCTTAGAAAAAGTAAGGTCAAACATCTTCTTTCCTATGTTGAGAAGTGTAGTGAGGCTGGTTTAGCAGTGGAGTTTGCACAAGCAGCCTTCACTACTACTCTTAATTTGTTATCTAGCACCTTTTTCTCAATGGACATGGGAGATCCTACGTCGGAATTTGCCCGTCAATTTAGAGTCACTATACGGGGAATCATGGAGGAAGTAGGGAAACCCAACGTGGTAGATTATTATCCGATATTTAAATTAATAGACCCACAAGGGATAAGACGACGCACGGAGTTTCACTTTGGGAAGATGATGGATCTCTTCAACAGCCTGATTGATCAGCGGTTGAAGGGCCAGAGACCAGCAGGGGCAACTAAAGATTTTGATGCTCTTGATGCATTGTTAGGCATTCATCAAGAAAAAGCTGAAGAAATACCAAAATCACAAGTTCCTAACTTGTTGGTGGTAAATAACTCTTCTTCCCTGTTAACAGGTCGTCCATGGTGTATACAGGTCGCATGATTTAGGGTGTTATAATTTCGTTATTTTGGGTCTGAATCAAATTTTTTTTGCCACTTATTAAGTAGACAATCTTAGGTATCGTATTTCAGGACAAGTCATGTCATTTGCATGGGGTTATTTTTGGATTTGGTGGTTTGGATCGGGTCATTTGAAGTCCAATAAAGTTCAGAGTTCAGACTGGGCACAGTCGGGTCATATCAATCAGGGTCTAAAGTTGATGTTAAGGGCCGTGACTTTGACTTGATCCCGTTTGGTGCTGGCCGAAGGATATGTCCAGGATTGCCCTTGGCAATTCGGATGCTCCATTTGATGTTGGGGTCTCTTATTCATGGATTTGATTGGAAGTTAGAAGATGGACTTACACCGGAGAATATGGATATGGAGGAGAAATTTGGCTTGACATCGGAAAAACTCCAGCGACTTCGTGCCATTCCGGTCCCACACCCTCTCTGAGGCAGAGTTGGATGCCTGTGAGTGTCCCCTAGATCAAATCATAAGTGAGATAGTTTCTATGAAATATTTAATCATGTAGTAATCGATAATGTAGAGATTATACAGGAATGAGTATGTAATTGGGAATTATCTAAGCATTGAAAAGAGCAGTGACCATAATGTTTTCATAAGTTACTGGTCTTGTATTTCTCTTATCTTTTATGTTTCTGAAAGATTGTATTTCTCTTATTGGTTAAGGAGAAATGTTGTTTTACCTTCTGAGAAAATAATTTATCGACATTTAATCAGCATGTATAGCAGACTAGCATAGTGAATCTAGAGGGTAGTGGGTACCATTTTTTTTATTCAGAAAAATGGCAATTAAGGAGTAACATTTATTTCTGTTTTAATAGGCCTATCTCAAAATTCTGGATCTTAATTTGACCCAGGTACATTTGGTCTACATTATATGCATTGTCTTAGGTCGTCACAAGGCATCGGAAATGGGGATGACTGAGGGCTACGAAGCATAGTTGCATAACGCCAAGTCTCACCAACATATAGCAATGATGTTTTATGTATGATATTGTTGAGTACTCATTGGATAGAAAATGTGATCGATGTATTCATAGATATCTACAAGTGAACCAATATATAATTTCCCCCTCGCATTTTCCCTTCTTTATTTATTGCTAAGCGCTAATTTGATAGTATTAGTTCAACCAAGATTATTGCATAAACAATAATCACTTGTTCAAGTAAGCTTGAAAGCGAAAAGAAAAAGAAAATCTTAGATTTGTTTATGGCTAGCAGATCTTAGAATAGATAATTTGATGGATATTATAAGAACCCAATTGTTTGTTATTTTACTTAAACCTCATTCAACCAATCAGTGACTAATTAATTATATGCTAACACAGTTCCATTTTGCTTTCTATACAACTTTGGCGGTACATTAATCAATCACTCACATTGACTTTTAAAGTTCAAATAATGTAGAAATTAAAACAAAAAAAAATGATAGTGACTAGAATATATGATTTTGCGTGCAATTAAAGATTGAATTAACAAAGGACCTTGAAAAATATCACCACAACAAATTCACATAAACCAAAAAAAAAAAAGACAAAGAAAGTGATTATTATGGATTACCTGAGCTTCGGACTGTGCATCCTATTAGCATGGTTTGCAATCCAACTCCTTTCAAGACCAGGGCGCAGTAACTCGAACACGGTGATTCTACCGCCAGGCCCTTCACCTCTACCTATCTTTGGGAATCTCTTCAGCCTTGGAAACAAGCCACACCGTTCTCTGGCAAAACTAGCTAAAACCTATGGACCCCTTATGATTCTCCAGCTAGGACGGGTCCCAACTGTGGTCATTTCATCTGCAGCTATGGCAAAAGAAGCACTTCAAAAGAACGATATTTCCTTTTCAAACCGAAACATTGTTGACGCCATTCGTGCTCTTAATCACCACGAAAACTCTGTAGCCTGGTTGCCAGCGGGGTCTAAATGGCGAAACCTGCGCAAAATCTGCAATTCCCGGGTTTTCTCTACTAGCAGGCTTGACGCCTGTCAAAGCATTCGGAAAGATAAGGTGAAACGTCTCCTCTCTTATGTTGAAAATTGCAGTGAAGATCAGGTAGCAGTAGATATAGGCCACGTAGCTTTTACTACTACCCTTAATTTGCTATCAAGCACATTCTTTTCAATGGATATGGGCGACCCCACATCTGAATTTGCTCGTCAGTTTAGAAACACTATACGGAGTATAATGGAAGAAGTGGGGAAACCCAATATTGCAGATTTTTTCCCCATACTCAAGAAGGTAGACCCACAAGGGATCAGACGGCGGTCAAGTGTGCACTTCCAAAAGATGGTTGATATATTCGAGGCATTGATTGATGAGCGGATTCAAGGCAAGAGGCCATCAGGGTCAATACAAGCAAGAAATGATGTTCTTGATGAATTAATAGGCATCGATCAAGAACAGGTTGAGGAGATTGAACCGTCAAAGATCCCTTTTCTGCTAGCGGTGACCACTTACTCTTCACTTCCATTACTCCATTGTGACATTTAAGAAACACCCATAATAAAAAATAAAATAATAAAATAATAAAACTTTTTTTCCTGTGTAAAGGGAGTCACTGGGCATTTTTTGATGTTGTGGGTTTCAAACTCAATTCATGAATGTCACTCCTCAACCTCAATGACTTCACCAGCTAGTGGGTAGTGAAATCTGTTCTTTTTTATAACCTTAACATCTCTTTTTTACAGGACCTATTTGCTGCAGGAACAGATACAACATCGACCACCTTGGAATGGGCGATGACAGAACTAGTTCGCAACCCACAAAAAATGAAGAAAGCACAACTAGAGCTTCAAGAAATTGTCGGAAAAGGAAACTCATTAGAAGAATGTGACATCAGTCAGCTGTTATATTTACAGGCTGTCATCAAGGAGACACTTAGACTTCACCCAGCAGTGCCATTACTGCTACCTAGGAAGGTTGATTTGGATGTTAAGCTCTTTGAGTTTACGGTACCCAAAAATGCACAAGTCTTAGTCAATGCCTGGGCAATTGGAAGGGACCCAGATATCTGGCAGAACCCTTATTCATTCGAGCCAGAGAGATTCCTTGGATCACAAATTGATGTCAAAGGTCATGATTTTGAGCTTATTCCATTTGGTGCAGGCCGAAGGATTTGTCCTGGGTTGCCACTAGCAATCCGGATGTTGCATTTGATGTTGGGGTCTTTAATTCATGGGTTTGACTGGAAGTTGCAGGATGGTGTTCTGCCAGAGGAGATGAATATGGATGAAAAATTCGGGATAGCCTTGGAGAAAGCTGAAAGACTTCGTGTCATTCCTGTTCGTGTCTGAGTTTTAACAGGCCGCACAAATCCCACTGCTTCTTGATAAGCAAAAGTACACAATAAAACGGAGGATTATCTAAGATGATATCATCTTGATTATGGTAAGTTGAACTTCAATTTGTAGTAGCAGTCTAACGGACAACATCACTCTAGCCCCACCAATGTTAATGTATTATACTTTGCTTTAAGTTTAAATGTTAAGACTGTAATTTCGATTAATAAAGTCCAGCCTAATGGACAATGTGACTCTATCCAGATAGACCGATAGTCCTGTTTTTGCCTTTTGGGGCTATTAAAGTCACCAACTTTATGGCGTCTTTGTGTTCTCTCTTCAGATGGTCCGGAGTCCTTGGCTCTCAGTCTCTAAGTTCATCTGTGAGGATGAGACTGACCGATCATTTGTCTATCAAAACTATAGCAAGATAGAAGTCTCTTAAGTCTTTAGAGGCCCCAAGATCTTAGTCATAGAAAATCAAGAAAAAACAATTACTGATTACAGATGGAGCACAACATACTGTCTACTCTAGTACATGAGCTAGTCTTACTTATCGTTGATTTTTTGAATTTCTAAATTTTGCATATCGCAGCTATATTGGTAATATACCTAATACTGGTCAATTTGCTATCAAGGGATAAATCGTTTTGCTCCAAGTCTTGCGTTCACGTTTTAAGTCCTACCATTTGTTTACATTATACAAATGTGCAACTGAGCTGGTTCTCTAACTAGTTGCACCCTGGGTAAAAGGTACTCTTTGTTTAGAAGTGTTGTAAAAAAATTCCTCTTTTCATACATTTGTTTTGTAAATGATTCACCCCAAAATTATATAATAATAATGATTTCACAGACATTATTTCAGAATTTAGGTATGACGGCTTCATGATTGGTGTATTAAAATATTAAACACGTTCCCCAAGCACAGTCACGGTATTTACACAAGTAAAAATTCAGATTTTTTTTTTTTTCAAACTACAGAACCGTCACTCAACAACGACAACAATTTTCATACGAGATTCACCCCGTGAAAAGAAAAATTTATCACAAACTACTATAGGAAATGCCGAAGTGGCAATTTAGATATTTTTTTTCCCCTAAATTCCCGGAAGAAGAATACAGGAACACCTTTTGTGTATTAAAGTTGGGAGGGAACCCAGCTTGCTACATAAATACTCGTATTATCGTATATATAAAAAGAGCCTTATTTTTAAGATTAAAGAAAAAAACACTGCTATTTAAGAATCATTAAACATTTTTACTATTTTATGAGTATCCCTTTTTTATATGCCTACCACTTCCTATCCATATTCCATAAGTCAAAAGTCAATACCAATCTAAGTATATGGCTTCAAGGTCACATTAATTAGACACAATATAAGAAGACAAGTGACAGAAAGCAACATTCAACAACAACATAGAAACAGCCATTTTAACATAGAGAGCAAAGGAGGCATATGGATTACCTGAGTTTTATACTGTGTCTTCTCTTAGCATGGGCTGCAATCTACCTCCTCATCTCAGCCACACAAAAAGATGACCAATCACATCCCAGGAAACTACCACCAGGGCCCCACTCTTTTCCCGTCATCGGTCACCTCCCTAGCCTCGCCAAAAACCCGCATACCGCCTTAGCCGAGCTTGCCAAGACCTATGGTCCACTTATAATGGTCCACCTCGGCCAGATTCCGACAGTGGTAATTTCTTCAGCAACAATGGCTAAGGAAATCCTTCAAAATAATGACAGTTCAGTGTCTAGCCGGACTGTCATTGACGCGGTCCGAGCACACAATCATCATGAGAGGTCACTAATCTGGTTACCGGATGGCCCAACATGGTATAACCTGTCCAAAATATCGACCACGAAGATATTTTCCGCAGCTAGTCTTGATGCTAGTCAGTGTCTGAGAAGCAACATTGTGGATGATTTGAACTCTTACCTTAAGAAAAGTAGTGAAGATGGGAGGGTAGTTGATATTGGTGAATTAGCATCAAACACTACCATGAATCTGCTATCTACTACTTTGTTCTCATTGGATTTAAATGATCCCTCAAATTCGGAAAATGCCAACATTGTTCAAGAGAGCATTCGCGGTATAATGGATTTATCCGGGAAACCCAACTTATCAGATTACTTTCCGATGCTCAGGAAGATGGATCCGCTTCAAATAAGGAGGAAGATTGGCGTTCATTTTGGAAAGATGATTGATCTCTTCAACACCATGATCAACCAAAGACTCGAAGGAAAGCGGCTGACAAGCTCAGTACAATGCAATGACGCTCTAGATGCATTGCTCAGTACAACTAGGAATGAAGATCAGATTGCCCAACCGGATATCCCACATTTGTTTACAGTAAGTACCAATCTATTATTTCAGTTTCATTTAGATGCGAATGATCAAATACACAACCGTAACATCAGTATCCCAGGAGTAAATCCCTAGCTATACGTGATATCCTGCGATCACACGCACACCGGGTCAACCACATTTTATACCATGGTGACATACTTTAGTCCAAAATATTCGAGTAGAAATCGTCCTGAGGGGTTCAAACCTTAGACGGAAAATCAAATTAGAAATCTTTGAAAACATTCACTGAGGCATTTCATCAAACATGTTATGCGCATGATTTACACAGGATTTATTATCAGCAGGAGCGGATTCAACATCAACAACGCTAGTATGGGCAATGGCGGAGCTACTACACAACCCGGAAAAGCTCCGAAAAGCAAAAAGCGAGCTCCGAAAAGTCATAGGAATCGAAAATCAAATACGAGAATCCGACATCAACCGCCTTCCATACTTAAACGCAGTCATAAAAGAAACCCTAAGACTACATCCATCAGTACCACTATCAGTACCCAGAAAAGCGGATACGGACCTAAAAGTATTCGGGTTTACGGTTCCGAAAAATGCGCAAATATTGGTTAACATATGGGCAATTGGGCGAGACCCGGATGTTTGGGACCGACCTGATGAGTTCGACCCGGATAGGTTTATCGGGTCGGGTAATGGTCGAGATTATGAGGTGATTACGTTCGGGTCGGGTCGTCGGTTTTGTCCTGGGCGGGTCATGGCGGTTCGGATGCTCCATTTGATGCTCGGGTCGTTGATTCATGGGAGGTTGAAGGTGGGTTTTCGGGAAAGGAGGTGAATATGGATGAAGAGTTGAAGTTTACGTTGGAAATGGCTCAGCGACTTTGCGCCATACCGGCTCATACACGAATTTGAGTGTTTTATGACTCGGATTTATTACGATGTTGGTCGGGAAAATGAATTAACGATAGTGTGGAACTTAACAATGGGTGAACGTTTTTTTGGATTGATAACGATTAACGAGAATAATGTAATAGGGTGACTTGTGGAGTTGTTTAGATTATTAGAAAACAATAAGCTTAAAAAATAAACACCAATTTTGATTGAATACGGATACTTTTCGTCACAAGTTGAAGACGAACTAAATGTCGCCATTTTAACGACAAAATGTGACCATTTTAATGACAAATTATTATAGCTTAGGAAATTGTTCTGACAACTTTTTAGGTAAAATGGTTACATTTTCGTCTTAAATGTGTCACATTTTACCCCGTCTTCAGCTTGTGACGAAATATACCCGTCACAAGCAAAACGCTTTGAAAAACAAAAGGCAACTGAAGATGTATTCTAACAATACGCTTAAACAATAGGGTTATGGCCTATGGGGTTGCATTAGAGTGGATTGACGTTTTAGGTGCGACTTGCGAGGCAGCAAGGTTTAGATCACAAGTGTCACTGATAGAGCCGCTAAAGACGATGGTGACTATGGGAATGTAGGTGAGGGCGGCAACGTGGGTTGGGGTGGAAAGGGAGATGTTTTGGGTGGTGGACCGATGGTTTTGGGGTAGGTAAATTTTGGGATAATCTCTCCATTTCCGTATATGGTTATACCAAACTAATCTAAGGATATCCCTTTCATTACATAGTATGCTATTGTTGGAGTTTTTGGTACAAATAACATATAATGCAAAGACACGATATTTTGTTATGGGAATAACTCACAACCCAACCTTGTATTATTATTCTTAAACCTTAACAATAATTTAATTTCAATCTTCCAACACTTAGCTACTAGCTAAGATTTCAATCTATACTTAACTCGGGATATTAAGCTTACACTCTTTTACTTTCCAACAATGACTAATGACCCTTATTTATATAAAGTCCTAAGTCCTAACTTACCTAGCAACATTAAGAGTCTTAACACTTACTAACATAACTCCTAATATTTACACTTAGTACATAAACATCTAATATGTAAATATTAGTAACTTAACAAAACATAAATCTATACAAATAAAGACACTATATGTTACTATCATAATAATGTCGGGGTTACAATTCCCAACAAACCTTCCCTTAAGCCCAACATTATTTTGGACTTGACTATCATCAAGCGGAGCGACCTAACCTTAACCCGGGAAAACCTCCCCTTGAACTAGTCCATCTTCACCACGTCTTCTCAAATTTGAATAAGTTAGTTTTACCTTTTCTACCTTTGAGAATCACCTTACCCTTTTTAGTGACCTCCAAAACACCATTTTCAACATGAATGGAACAACCCTTAGAATCTAATCTACCTAATGAGATTAAATTTCTACTAATGTTTGATATGTATCTAACATCACCAAGCCATCTAACTTGGCCATCATTAAGTCTTACCTTAACTTCACTAACCCCTTCAATCTTTGCCTTATCACCATTTGGCAAACTAACCACCTTACCTTCACATTCTTCATAAGAAGAGAACCAATCTTTTCTCCCACATATGTAATAGGAAGTTCCTGAATCTAACACCCAACTCTCACTAGGTTCCTTTTCACCATGAACCATTAAGAGCTCACCATCATCAACTTTTGCCATAATTGCAACCCCACTAGCACGAGTCTTTTTCAACTCTTTCAAATCTTCTTTTGCCTTAGGACATACAATTTGTATTATGGCCTAACTCATCGCAGTAGAAGCACTTGATATTAGGATTGTACTTTTTCCAACCGCTCATCTTCTTGCCACGATATTCACCCACAAAAGCTCCACCCGCACTTGAAGAGCCACCACCTCCTTGCTTCATCAACTTTTAGGACTCTAGTAAAACTACAACGATCTCATCTAAGGTCAATGTTATCTTCTCCACAAGTAAACTAGTAGTAACCGTGTTATACTTTTTGGGGAGAGAAGCCAACAACATTATTGCCTTGTCTTCTTCTTTGAATGTCTCATCCAAACTCGTCAATTGGGTGATCAAGCCATTGAAGTTGTTTAGATGATCCCTCAAATCGCCGTCATCTACCATCTCGAGCTCGAAAAGATCTTTTTCAAAAATAGTTTGTTAGCCAAGGACTTCGCATTATAAATGCTACATAACTTGCTCCACAACTCCTTTGGATTTTTCTCTCCTAACACACTATACCTGATTTCGGGTGCAAGGGCTAACCGGATTGTGCTAACCGCGCGCAACTTTATGTCCTCCCATTTGACAACTTGAATATCATTGGGCCTTTTGTCTTCAAGAGTCGCATACAACCCGTGTTGTATGAGAACAAACTTTGTCATGCTTTGCACAACGAGAAATTGTTCTTGCCATTAAACAATTACATCTCAAAATTTGTACCAAAACTTTTATCCATCGAGCCGTAGCTCTGATACCACTTGTTGGGGTTTTTGGTACAAATAACATATAATGCAAAGACATGATATTTTGTTATGGGATTAACCCACAACCCAACCTTGTATTATTATTCTTAAACCTTAACAATAATACAATCTCAATCTTCCAACACTTAGCTACTAGATAAGATTTCAATCTATGCTTAACTCGGGAACTTAAGCTTACACTCTTTTACTTTCCAATAATGACTAATGACCCTTATTTATATAAGATCCTAAGTCCTAACTTACCTAGCAACATTAAGAGTCTTAACACTTACTAACATAACTCCTAATATTTACACTTAGTAACATAAACATCTAATATGTAAATATTAGTAACTTAACAAAGCATAAATCTATACAAATAAAGACTCTATATGTTACTATCATAATAAAGTTGGGGTTACAATTCCCAACATGTATGATTATAATCTTTTGAAGACTCTAACAACAAAATACATCATTTTATGGTCAAAATAATCATTTTCCGATATAATATTTTATAAATTAGTACGAGTAATTCAATACTTATCTACTAGTATGATTAAATTTTATGATATGGTACGAACCCTCAAATCAAATAACCCATATACGAGACCTACTATGACACGGGCAGAAATCGACTAGGCAGAGTGTCACGGTCCGGTAATTTGAGCCGGAACGTGGCGCGCACCCTTGTCTAATCTCGCGACAAGAATGCAAGCGAGAGCGTCAAGCACTAGTGAGGGATCGCCCCTAGTCTCGATCATCAAAGGTCGGCACACACATGCTCGTTAGTAAGAATGAAGGCAACAGTTCATAAGCATGCAAGCAACGAGTAAATAAGAAAGCTTTTGATGGGAAGCAGATTGATTAACTAGTACCTTCCATAGAGGTGAATTTGATATTACATGTCTGGTAGCATGAAACATTGATTGTGCAGAATAGTGATACGTTTTCTAAACCCCTAAAAACACATCATAAACTAAAAGCTAATTCCAAGATTCGACACGCAAGAAGTAATCTTGGAGTATTACTAGAATATATAAAAAGAAACGGAAATACATAAGTGCATAAATAAATCTAAGGGTTCGAAATAAACGGACCGCGCGCCCAATTTCAGGGATTATGTGGCTGAACTGCGGCTCCTTACACTCTACCCCACCTAATCTGTTGGTGTCCTCGGCAACGCTTAAATCTGCAAGGCTGGATCAGTCGGCTGATGCCGCTGGAAGTTGGTTGGAACAGATGTTGGCACGCTTGCTCTTGTTGCGGGTGAGATCTTCTGGATCTGGATGGTAAGGCTTCAAGTAGCTTACATGAAATACAGGGTGGCACTTCATCTAGGTAGGGCGGTCGAGCTTGTATGCTACTTCCCCAATCCACTTGATCACTTGGATGGAGCCTTCTTACTTTTGCATCAGTCGCTTATTGTCTCGTCCCCGGAGGAATCTCATATGCTCTTTGTTCAACTTCACCATGACCATGTCACCAACATTGAACTCACGGGGTCTCTGATTCTCATATGGCCACTTCTTCATACGACGGGATGCTTTCTCCAAGCAAGTTTTAGCAATATCGGCATTCACGTTCTATTCTTTGGCAAACTGGTGTGCTTTCTTTGTCCGGCCTGTGTAGGTGTTTCCAAAAGTGGGATGCAACAACGACATCCGACCTGTAACAAGCTCAAACGGGCTCTTATTGTAAAAGAGAAGCTCGTTTGAGCGTTAAAACAAAACCGGGCAACATCAAGGATCACCCACTCCAACTGAGTTTCACCCACAATGTCACCATCCATTTGGGGATGATAACTGGAGGATATCCGAAGATTCGACCCAAGCTGGTTGAACAACTCCCCCCAAAATAATCTCGTGAAGCGAGCATCACAATCACTGATTATACTCTCAGGTAGTCCTCAATACTTCACAACATGCCTGAAAAACATTGTAGCTATTTCTTCGGCACTACAAGCCTTAGGTAAGGGAATGAAAGTGGCATACTTCGAGAATCGATCCACGATGACAAGAACCACACTTAGTTCCCCTACCTTCGGTAACCCAGATATGAAGTCCATCGAGATACTCTTTCATGGTCGTGTCGGTACTGGCAACGGGTTTAGCAGCCCTCCTGACTTATGTTTTTCCCCCTTGTCTTGTTGGAAAATGAGACAAGTCTATGTGTACTCCACACATCATCCTTCATCTGTGGCCAATAGTAGCTCCTCTTCAATAGGCATAAGGTTCTCTTCTATCCCAGATGACCCGCCCACAAGGTATCATGGCACTCTTGTAGGAGAATCTTCCGCAGTCCTACCACTTTCGGAACAAAGATCCGATATCCCTCCATGAATATAAGTCTATCTTCTATCCAGAACTTGCGAGTCTTCCCTTCAATGGCTAGTTGTTTCATATTCCTTGCCATGGGGTCTTGGTCAAGGTGTTATTTCGCTTTAGCTTGAATATCTGTGGCCATAGTGGTGGTGGTGGACATGTGAGCAATAATATGCAACACGGACAAATCGCACCTACGGCTTAGGGTATCAACGACCTTGTTTGCGGCTCCCGGTCGGTAAATGAATTCCACATTGAATTCCGCCAACAATTTATGGCTTCTAGCTTGTCGGCTGTTGAGCTTAGGTTGAGTCAAGAAGTACGATGTTACGGTGTTGTCAGTCTTGACAACGAACTTCGACTCCAAGAGATAGTGAATTTATCTCCGCAGGTAGTGAACAATAGCTAGGAGCTCCTTCTATTGGACAACATATCGAGTCTCGGCCCCATTCAAGGTTTTTCTCTCAAAGGCCACCGAGTTACTCTCTTGAAGGAATACCCCTCCAAGGGCATACTCGGATGCATGTCTCGACTTCAAAGGGTTTCGTAATATCCTGCAACGCCAAGACTAGTTCTTGTACCATCACTTCTTTGAGCCTCTCAAAGTCCCTTCTCCTGTCGATGGACCACTCCCACTTAACGTCCTTCTTCAACAAATCGGCTAGTGGTGCAGCTATTGAGTACTCTCGTATGAATCTTAGATAATAGTTCGTTAGCCCCAAGAAAGAGCGAAGCTCAGATACGTTTCTTGGGGTGCCCCAATCCTTGATCACTGTGATCTTCTTCAGGTCCATTCTAAGTCTCCCTTTCCCGACAATATAACCAAGGAAATTGATTTCGGGTTGGGAAAATTCACATTTCTCTCTTTTAACAATAAGTGGTTATCCCGGATATTCGCGAACACAAGCCTCAAGTGTTCTACATGTTCGATCAAAGAGCGACTGTACACCATGATATCATCTAGGTACACCACCACGAACTTGTCCAAGTACACATAAAACACATGATTCATTAAGGTGCAGAACATTGCTTAATGCGTTAGTCAAGCCAAAAGGCATAACCAACCATTCAAAGGACCCATATCTTGTGACACAAGCTGTCTTTGGCTCATCTCCTTCAGCAATTCGAACTTGATGATACCTACATCTCAGATCTAACTAGGTAAAGTACACAAAGTCTTGTAACTGATCAAACAAGTCGCCTACCAAGGGAATAGGGTACTGGGTTCTTATCGTCAGCTTGTTTAAGGCCCGATAGTCGATACACAATCTAAGACTATCGTCATGTTTCTTTTGGAAAAGTACCGGGGTTCCAAAGGGAGCTTTAGAAGGTCGAATAGACCCTGAGCGGAGCAGATCATCTAGCTTCCTTCAAAGTTCCGCTAACTCTGGGGATTCCATCCTGTAAAGCCCTCGAGCGGGAGGTTTTGTCCCTAAAAATAACTCAATTTGATGCTCTACCGAGTGACGGGGCGACAGTTTCATATGTAACTGATCAGGCATCAAGTCTTTGGTATCCTCTAAACCTTTCTTCACTTGTGGTTCCAACACCACTCAAGCGGAGGCATCGTCTTTCATAGACACAATACATAAGTAAGCTGGTTCACCCTTTTGAAGTCCTCTTTTTAATTCCATCGCCGAGAGAAAAGGTCCCTTCATCTTGCGATCTCCTCAGATTGCCTTCACCAAGCAAGGTTTTGACCCGACCATCATAAGAGAACCATTACAGAGTGCCAAGAATGTCGGTGTTCGCTTTACAAAATCCATTATGAGGACGATCTTGAAGTCGCCTATCGGTACGCTGGTGAAGTCAAGCTTTCCGCTCCATTCGTGCATCTTGATCACCACATCTTTTGCTACACCATGAATTAGCTTAGCACTGGTTTGACAGCCTTCATTCTGCCTCCTTCTCGGTTTAGCTTTATCCCAAGTTGCTTTGCCCCATCTGGGGTGACGAAATTATGGAAGGCCCCCGTGTCTATCATGACACAAGTGCAGATCCTGTTAATTCTCACTTCCACGTACATGAGCTCAGTGGACTTGGCCTATAATGGTCATTGCCTTTTCCTATCGAATACATCATATGTACCGCACCCATGCACATCACTTCTCGATGTTCACTGCACTCCTCATTGTCCCCCATGTCCGCTTTGTGGTCCCTCCCTTCAGGGTTTGGTTCAACTAACATCTTAGAAAAGTTCTTCTTGAGAGTGTTGAATTCCCTAGTGCGGACACACGGACATTCGGTTTGTGATGAGTAAGAAATATGTTGTATGTATCGTCGTTTCTTATCATCAACAAAATTTGTAAACCCAATTTAGTAGTATAAATCGGGGTCAAACCACGAGGATGGTGGGGAGTATATTCAATTTAATACAAGTCTAGTTTAGTCAGAAAAATGAAGGGAGTTGATTCAAAACTAAGCACTAAATATAAACTAAGACAAGCGATTGAAATAAAGTGTAAACGATTAATTTAAGGACTAGGGCTTTTGGGTTCATCAAAATGGGGTAAGGATAAACATGGTGATTTAATGGGTTAAGGGTAAGGATTAGCCTAGGAAAAACAATCAATGTCTTGACCTTCCTAAAGATGACACCGAACTTTCATTAAGCATCAATTCTTCTCCTAAACATACAACAAGACCCTCTATAAACTTTCATTCATAGGGGAATTAAGCAAATAATGAAGAAAGGCATGTGCTTTCACTCATACAATCCATCAAACACCTTGTGTGCATACATAAGAAGGCAAAACAGTTCACCAAAAACCCACATATTAATCATCCAATAATACCCATTAATCCCATTTAGACTCCCCCTAAACCCTAGGAGGATTTCTACTCACACATATTCAAACGATACATGAAAATAATTGGAGAAAGACAAGTAATCAAAGTAGAAGACATGATATAAATTTCAACAATGATAAAGGACAAAATGGAAATGTAAACTATTGATTAAACAAAGTAAATAAGAAGAGAATTATACCAATTGTTAGGAAAGAATGTTACTTTTATTGAATTAAAGAAGAGATTCTTCAATATCTCCAAAATACAACGCAAAGATTCAAATGTAAACAATTGAAACTAAGTAGATCTAAATAATTAAGTAAGTAATTAAGGTTTAATTAGGGAAATATTAATACTTGTTTTATAATAATGCATAAATATTAGAGAGTTCTTCAATCTAGGTTAATAATGTGTCTACAAAGGATTAAGGGAAGGGGTATTTATAGTACCCCTTTTAATTCAACACAATTGAAGGAAAAGAAGCCAAAATATGCGTTCAGGTAGCCTTTGCCGGCACACCGGCTGCCGGCCTCCCTGCCGGCAACGTCTTCTTTCAAATCTGAGCCAAAAACTGACTTGGTGTTCTCTCTGCCGGTGGACCGGCCTGCCGGCAGAGAGTCCTCCTTCTTGACTTTTTTCTTCATTTCTTCAATGAGGTAAGTGTGTGCTGGTTGACCGGCTGCCGGCCACCCCTGCCGGTAGCGTGCACTCTTAATTATGGCTTCAAAATCTTATCTAAAATTTGGCTAAGTGTTGGAGGTGTTCCCTGTCGGTGGACCGGTTGCCGGCCTGCCGACAGAGAACACTTTCTCAGCCTTTTCTTCACTTTCGTAGATGGGAGGGATGTCCCTGCCGGTGAGCCGATTGCCGGCCTGCCTGGAGAGACATATGCTCAGCTCTTTCCCTTCCCTTCTTCTCAAGCTAGCATGGTCCTAAGCCCGAGCTTGATCCTTTTTCCGTCTTGCCTCCTTCTTGGCCTATTCCCTAAAAATTGAGACGAGAATTCATAGTTTTCGAATACATGGAATAAAAGGGCAAAATGTAAGCGAGCCAGGGTCAAAACTGTGCTAATTGGGGTCAAAAATCATGAAAAGAAAGTGGGAAATTGGTCAAAAATAATCAATCATCAAACCTCTCCACACTTAAGCATTACTCGTCCCCGAGTAAGTAAGTGAGCAATGACACGACCCTTAATCAACTAAATGCTAGTCTAGACTAATAATATCCGATGGTAGACAATTAACGGGCCTCTTCCGTCCCTTCAACTCACACCAAAACACAATGAGGTATGCATTCCGATGCAAGGCAAGTGGAGGCTTGCGGAAAATTGGACACATCTTAGCATGAAGCACGACACAAACAATAGATGCATCTACAAAAAACCAAACCGCTTTCCTCATCTAAGCGGCCATTTTATTTTGAACTGTTATAGGTTTCAGTCGGGAGATACCGTTTCATAGTCTTGGCGGGGTATCAATGCCCTAATGGTGACTCAAGCAACCTCAATGTGACAACCAAATGCCTAGGAAACAAATTCAAAGGCGGGAAGGGGGGAAGCAAAGCCTAGCCTTCAAGATTTACACGACACACACAAGATTCAACCAAATTGACCCATGTTTAAGGGGGCCTAGACTACCAACTTCCTCACGATTTTCACTAGTCTCTCATTTTCTTTTTAGAACGGGTGATTTTTGTGCAAAAAGGTAACCAAAATCACTCGCCTACTTGACTCGTGAGACATGCCCGCAATCTAACTTGGAATCCTCTCCTACAAGACCATTCATGAGATGCAAAAAAGGAAAATATGCATAAAGAGAAACAAGGGTTGTAATGGGGCTAGGTGACGGGACGAAACGGGGTTGGTGCAAGCACCATTTTGGAAAAATGTGGAGGTACACATCAAGAACTTGCCAAATTCCATTTTTTCCACTTTATTGCAACATATGAGTAACGTCTACACCCTAACAAAAATTGGTTTTCCAAATTTATGCAAACATTGTGCAAACCCGACTCACTTTGGAAAAACACGAAAATTAATACCTTATTGCAACCGATGAGCAACGTTTACACCCTAACAAGAAATTGGATTGCCAAAATTAAGCAAAAATTGTGTAAACCCGACTCACTTTGGAAAAACATCTTATGCCCCTTTTATTTTTGCAAAACCTTTTTATATTCTATTGATGAAGGGAGTGTTGCTTGGCTTTTTCTCATCAAACAAAGTACAAGTGATTTTTTTTTTTTTTTTCTTACATTTTTCTTCTTTTTTTTTCTTTTTCAAAACCTCTTTATTCAATCTAACCAAATAAAACCATTAACCTGACTCACTTATCAACTAAGGTTCACAATACCCTTTTTCATACAACTAACAACAAGTAATCAACTTTCTTGATAAGGGAAGGTTGTGTATGGTTGTGGACATGACCCACCTACGCGCCCAGCCGATCTGTGGACGCATAACAGTCTTTTGAAAGCCACGCTCGGCGGCGTAAAAGAATGCTTTCGAACAGATCGCTTTAGATCGGTCAGTTTCGTCTCGGCAAGGGTCTCGAAATGATGCAAGAGATGTTCGGAGTCACCACCAAGAATTTGTGGGATGCTTAGAACCCGTTCGAATCCACTTTATACCTAGGTCAATCAAGGCAAAAAGCGGTGTTTGGTACTAAAGATAAGGAGTCGTCCCTCTTTAGCATCCTATCTCTAGAATGACTCTCGTACGCCCTGGATAAGGTCGTCCACTATCCAAAGTTTCTGAGTAAGAGGTGAAGGTACATATTGGGAATCCCTTTAATCGGACACCTAATCCCGCCCGCGATAGCGGCCTCTACTAATCGATCTTGGTTGGTTAAATGCAAAAGTTGATAAAACGGTTTAAATGGATGAATGCGCATCCACGAATTTAAGCCTAGCATGTGAGCTTTCTATGTTGGTTGTTTTAATCCAAGTATCAAGTATATGATGTCAAGTTGGATTTAGCGTTGATTTGCATGCAAGACAGAAATTAAACATACATTTACCGTATTAGGTTTATGGTGCATAACGTGATCCATTTGTCTTAGTAAGGCGTTTTGCAAATATGGTGTAAAATGGGCAGATTCGTCATCTGATCCGTCCTATATTCGTCTTAACCGAAGTCGAGGTAGTCCTAGACAGATGGTGGAAGGGAACAAACCCTGCATCAGGCAGCCAATATAGGCGCGAGCCTATTGGCGGTGCAAGTGGGTCTGCCCTGGTTTGAAAATGAGAAAATGAGTGGCCTGTTTAGGCGCGGGTCAACAGACGATGGAAGAGCGTCTTCTGACCATTGAAAAGGTTTGTAAAATGGTTTGAAAAGAGGGTGTTTGAACCCGTCTTGATTTGAAATGGCCGTTTAGGCCGCTTTTGTGTTGATGTGAAGAACGAGACATGAATAATCCTCATTATTTGACAATATTCGACGTCGGGTTCGGTTTTACAAGCTTGGCATGGATAATTTTGAAAATGATTATGAACTAATTGTTTTAAGTTCATTTGTTTGTAATTAGTCAATGTTTATCATCGTACTCGGGTTAAAATCCGACATGGTATGTAGAACCAAGGATGACTTTGTATTTATGAATAATACATTGGTTTTGAAAATGTAAAGAATTGAAGAAAGGCTTTAAAATACCTTTTAAAATGTAAAGAAATGAAATAAAAGGTTTTAAAATACCTTCTAAAATGTAATTAACCAAATATTCTCACCGAAACACAGATTAAACCGTCATGGTATTAAGAACTAAGGGTGAACAATGTTTTATGGTTAAAAGGATTTATCGTAAAAAATGATTTGAAATGGTAAACACCGATTTGCAAATGAGAAATGAAAGCAAAGGGAAGAAGAGACCAAACAAGGTTGGATTAAGGCCTGAGAGGGGGTTTAGGCGCGAGCCTTGCTGCTATACAAGCAGCCCCTGTCTCGGCCAAAATCCGGTTTTGGCTCATCTAACCCATATTTGGATCATGTTATGCATGTTTTAACATGTTAAAGTCATGAAAACAGTTAAAAACATGATAGAAGAGGATTTTTACACCCTCATACTTACATGTTAGGCTTGAGACGAGAAATCGACGAAAGTGTATCAACTTGTTTGGCCGGAAAACTCGGTTTAAAAAACATTTTTAGCAATGTAAAAGAGTGTTTTAAGTTTAGTGATAGTGTAGTTGGTCGAGATGGTCGGTCAAGTGATTTAATGCACGATGAAAGTACCAAACAAAATGTGTAAGGCTTGTGTTTACGATCGGTAGGTCGTAAACACGTGTCAGATTGTGACTTAAGAAGTCGAGTCTAGAATTTTAAGGGAGAACAGAGGAGGCGGATACTCGCGTAACCTTCAAATGGGGACATTTGAGGGGTATTTATAGGAAAATGGGTGGTTGTGTACGTTTTGAGCGACGTGGCCACATGGGCTGATCGAGCCATTGCGCGTGTCTTTGACGTGTCTTGTCACTATCACATGGTTGAAATCATAATTTGTTTTATTCCATGTTTTGGATGACATGATTGTTGTACTTGACCATCAAGTATTCCGTGAATACTTAGCATGAAATCTTTGAGAGGTTTGTTTTTTTGTGTTTGACTCGGTTTGACTCGTTGTTGGAGTCGGGATTTGAATTTTTGAGTCGGTTTTTGGTCCGGTGTCGGTTTTGACTCTAATTAGTGTCATTGTGACCCCATCGGCATGCATTAAACACTCCAGGTACTTTTGCAAAGTTTTGAAATATTTTATTTTTGAAATCGTTTTAAGTTTTCCGACATATAGTTGTACACAAACTGTCGATTAAACGCTGCGATTCCTAAGGATGTTGTAGTCCAATAATCATCGGGTGTTTGTTGGAGACTCAATAGATACTGGGTATCTATAGAGACCCCACTTTGATTAAGGCTTGGACATGGCGAAAATCAAAGTACAGCCCCAGGTCAATCGAAGATTACAATCTGGAGACCGTGGTGACGTCGAGGCGGCTCGAAAGGGTTCGGGCCAAGGACATGCCGTCGGGAAGGGCGACACCAAGGTGAATCGAGGATACGAGTCAAAGACCTGTCGTCGGGAACAGCTTAAGGTCTGTCGACCGTCCGTGCAGGTCGTTTATAGTCTGTTAGACTACGTACAAAGGCTCGCCAGCCATAAGAAGGAGTCATAGCCGAGGCATCTTCAGTATACGTCCTTCTGTCGTCTTTTGTTTGTGGGAAAAGGCTCACCAGCCATGCTGCGGGTACGCTTGTGAGGCTCTGCGGGGATATTGGTTATGCGTTTTGAGGCTCTCCAGCCATGCTGCGGATATGAAGGAGCTCGCCAGCCGCGATGCATATATGAAGGGGCTCGCCAGCCGCGGTGCGTATATGAAGGGGCTCGCCAGCCGCGGTGCGTACATAAAGAGGCTTGCCAGCCGCGAGGCGTATATGAAGGGGCTCGCCAGCCGCGGGGCGTATATGAAGGGGCTCGCCAGCCGCATCGAATGTTCATTGTAAGGCTCGCCAGCCCTATTGAATGTGCATTGTAAGGCTCGCCAGCCATATTGAATGTGCATTGTAAGGCTCGCCAGCCACATTGAATGTGCGTTGTAAGGCTCACCAGCCACATTGAATGTGCGTTGTAAGGCTCGCCAGCCATATTGAATGTACATCGTAAGGCTCGCCAGCCATATGGATTATGCGTTATAAGGCTCGCCAGCCATATTGGATGTCAATTGATCGACTCCGGGGAAATAGGCGCATTGGACGAGCCTATTTCGGGGATCCGTTTGAGTTAGCGGGCTCCGTGAGGGAGCCTCCGATATCCCGTTGGGGGGATTTCGGTGTTTGTATTGAGCATTTGTGGTGCCGTGGAAGGGATAAGTTTGTGAGCTTAACCCCGTGGTCAGCGATGATTTTGATCTTTGAAGTGAGATAGCGGTTTTAATTGCCGCTTGTTTTGAGGCGAGGATAGCGGTTTTAGATTTCGCTATCGATTTTGTTTGAAAAAGTGACAGTTTTTAATTTCGTCGCTTGAAATCTGGAAAATAGCAAATTTGAATTTATTTATTCCGACTTTTGATTTGAAAGGTAACGGCGTTTAATTCCGTCATTGAAATTTTGAGAAGATAGCGAATTATGAATTTCACTATCATTGTTGTTTTCTTTGAGATGACGGTTTTTAACCCCGCCACTTATAATTTGGGAAAATAGCGAATTCGAATTTCACTATTTTGTTTTTGATTTGAAAATGACGGTTTTTACCTCCGTCGTCTTGAATTTTGTGAAAATAGCGAATTTGAACTCCACTATTTTTGTTTTGATTTGAAAATGACGGTTTTTACTTCCGTCGTTGGAATTTTTGAGAAAAAATAGCGAATTTGAATTTCACTATTTTTATTTTGTTTTTAAGAAGTGACGTTTTTTTAAATAAACTTCGTCACTTAAATTTGGTGAAAATAGCGAATTTTGAATTTCACTATTTTGTTTTGTTTTGAAAATGGCGGTTTTTAATGTCGCTTGTTGAATATTTGACATTTATGTGGGAATTAGGCGAAAGCCCAAAATTTTGTTGAATAAAGCAGGAAGTGCCCAATTGGGGCGCGAACATAGCTGCGAACGAAGGGAGCCTCCCTGATTTTCGTAAAAGACGTGAGAATAGGTTGCTCTCATTCTCACTTCGTCTTCTTCGTTACAACACCACAAAAACCGCAAAGTATCGCCATTTTTGGGTTCGTTTTTTGCTTGTGTTTACGCCCTTGTTATCATGTCATCTCAAGGTATGTAAATCCCCTCGAATCCATTTGAATTTGTTCGTCTTTTGTTTGATTGAATTAGGGCAAAACCTTAGGTTTTTGAAAATCGAATTGGGCGTTTTTTATTAGCCCATTTTCGAGTGAAATTGATGATTACATTAGGTTAGAAACCTGTTTAGGAGTATAGGGGTGCTTTTAGTTTGCATTTTGGTCCCCGTTTCCGCTCCCTATGCTCGAAAAACGCGAGTAAGATGAAGAGACCGTCTTATTTCGCAAAGTCAAGTTTGTTTACGTGAGTTGTGTGCCCCACTAGGTTGTATTGTAGTCGGGGACGACCATTTTTGCCATATTGGACCTTTGTTGGGTGTTAGGGCAAAATGGGATCTTTGCCTTTGTTAGACGGTCTTATGCTGGTGAAATAAGCGCCTGTTTGGACCCGAACTGAGTCAGTTTGACTTGAAATGGACCTTAACGGTTGTTTAGGTTACTTTGAGACGTGATTAAGTCACGTTGTTTTGTTGTGGTCGTATTTTGAAATTTTGACCTGTTTGTGCCCAAATTGGGCGTAAATTGCCTTTTTGATCCTTGAAAATTACCCGGCTATGTCGGGAATATTTTTTTTGGTTGTTGGCGGACCTTGTGTGGGTCTCGGGGTGTTGTTTTTTGAAATTTTGTCATTGTTTTGACTCATCTTTTGCTTGAAAAGAAGGGCGAGTCGGTTTGGATTTTGTTGGTTGTGACTCGTCTTTTGCTTGAAAAGAAGGGCGAGTCGATTTCGTAAATTTCTTGGTTAGGTTTGGGCGGGATTGCCCCTGTTTTGCTTTGCAGGTTTTTTTTTTTGGATTTGTCCATTTTGTGCCGTCGTAATGCCGAAATTTCGGCTTACATTTTTGTTTTGTTTTGATTGTAGGGGAGTGTTCCGGACCTACGGGGTCTGTTGCCGAGGCCTTTGAGGAGGAGGATGACTCTAGAGGAGGAGAAGCGCGTATTTTTTGTTATAGGCTTGGTTGTGTTTCTCCCTGATGGCCTTTGCCCAGCTCTTGATCGGGCATCGATCATGGGTTGTTGTCTGTAGAGGTCGGACGCCCGATGATTGGGGGTCTAACCTCAGGGTGTCGCTTCATATTGCATTTTCCGGTCATTGCTGAATTCTAACGATTGGAGTTCAACATCTAGGGGGCATCCTAGGTTGCGGCCTCCAGTCGTTATTGATTTCCGATGATCGAGGTGTAATATTGGGGCGATGCACTGGGTCACAATTCTTACTCACTGCGTCGTCCAAAGTCTGCCAGACATTGTTTTCCTTTTTGTCGTGGAGTAGGAACGAGGTATTACCGTCATGGTAACCACCTCTGCTTCCGCTGTTACTCCTTTGTTTTCCATGTTTCTCCCTTTCTTTTCCGGTCGGAAGGGTAAGGAATGCTTAGTTCGGTAGAGGGTAGATAGCCCCCAGCTTGTGTGCTTTAGGTTAGTGTCTGTAAGATAAGTGCTTGAATCAGACCCTGTTTGTATGGTCAGTCGTTTATATCAAAAGTTTATTGATGTATTTTGCTTGAGGTGGTTTGTATATATGTGTTTTTGGATTGTGGTTTATTTTGTGTTTTGGCCTTTTTGTGTTGTGTTTCGGAGAAGCACAATCGGCTGCTAGTTCCCCTTTTGCTTTGGCATTTGTTTCTGCATCGTTAATTTTAGAAAACAGGCAACAGGTAGCACACGCGCATACACGTAAAAGCATTTGACAAAATAATCATGATGACTGAAATTGAAGATTTTGAAAATTCCGTGACCAGATGTCACGTCTGGATTTTTTTCAAATGGAAATGGTTTTGAAATAACCTTGATGACTCGAAGTTAAAATTGGATTTGAAATTTTTGAAAAAACCGTGACGAGTAATCATGTTTGAATTTTTCAATTGATTTGAAATTTGGGGCTATTAACTCGTGTTTGAATTAAATTGCACCGTGCTGCTTTGAAAATTGATTTGTGACTCGAAAAAACTAAAACTCAAACCGCCACGGGTGAATTTTAAAAGATATTTTTGCGAGTGTATTTGATTTGATTTTTGTGAGATCAAGACTCGAATTTGCGAGAGCTTGAAAATTTTTGGAGAGGATTGATGTTATGTTGCCAACTCTCGAATTTTGTGGAAAATGCGTAAAAAATTCGGAATTTTCGACTGACAAGGAAGCGATCCATCGCGGATCGGGGCGACTAGCCCTTCCCCCTTAAAAAAAGAAGAGAAAAACCCGTATGTTTAAAGCTGCGTCATGGAAACCGTGTCGGATCTCGTGAAACGCGAAAAAGTGGAAATGTGAGTGTGAGAAAACACAAAAATTTCCAGATTGGCCCAAAGAAGCGCGAGCTTTATTTTCGAGAATTTTGAGATCTCAGGGAGAAACACAAGTTGACAAAGACAAGTCATGGTGAGAATCCTGAGGACCAGCCTAAAGAGGCGCGAGGTCATTGGCGATGGAAGTCAGCTTCCCCTTTTTTCGGAAAAAAGCGCTGATTGTTTTGTATAAATAGGAATGTTTATGCTTCATTGTTTCATCATCCGAAACACACAAAAAAACGTCCCTACAAAACCTTTTCTTCTTCTTCCACAAAAATTCATGGATGTTTTCGAGAATAGGTTGCAACATTGGTGTCGGGATTTGTCACCTCCCGAGAAATACCAACTTCTTGTCATGGGAGTAGGCCAATTGCTAGTGCTTCGTCAAGTGAAGGTGCAATGTTCCTTTCTCGAAGCAGGCTCTCGGTTTTGGGATTCGAAACATCATGTTTTCGTTTTCCCGAAAGGCGAAATATGTCCTCTTGTCGAGGAAGTAGGCGCCATTGGTGGTTGGCCGGGTTGTGTTCCAGTGCTTCTCCTGATTCGGTTGTGTTACAAAGAGAAGTTTCGTTCGATGTTAGGATTTTCAACAAGGCAAGTCAACTCTCTCCTTGCTCTCCATGGTGTGGATATGTTGCCTAGTGCATGCATACCTCCTTGTTGATGCCTTGAAGAAGGAGGGGCCAAAGTGCTACGGTGACATGACCCTTGTGTACGTTGTTGAGCAAATGGAACACGGTTGGGATCCATCATGGTTGGTGCTTGGCGATATCATCCAAGGCTTGGATAAGAGAGGATCTTGTGGAGAAGCTCCTTCGTTCGGATCTCCAAGGATCCTCCAAGTGTAGCTCATGGAGAGGCTAAGGTATGTAGAACCTCCGGCCGATTCTTCCTCTTACTTTTTCCGTCATCTTACAATGAGGAAGAAGTTGTACTCGAATAGCTTTGCATCCACCGAGGCTTATTGGGCCTCGAAGTTGGTGGAGGAGGGTGGTCCTCATATCCATTGGGTGGTGCCATGGTGGCATTTGAGGTCCTTCACGGGATTGCCCGCTTCAGGTGCTAGTCCTCGCTATTTGACGGTGGTAGGTTTGAAGGTTGCTTTATTCATTTATCCCGAAAAGTTCATGAGGCAAATGGGGCGTCAACAAAAGATACCCGATCTAGATTCTCTCGTCCAAGAGAGTGTTTTCCGGAACTCCGAGCTTGTGGAGGTCTTTGAAAGGTGGTGGGCCACTCGGCTGCTTTGGGAGGTGCAAACCCCATTGCTATGACATGGGTGACTCCCGCTTATGTCAAGTGTGTTGGAGCTTGTATCCTCCACAAATTAGTGTGATAACATTTGTAAATCTCTTACAGGTTCACAAGGGTATACTTCGTATTTTAATCAGTTGATTAACGATTACCTAATAACGGTTGGCTTGCTAGAAAGTTTATTTGACGTTATTATCATACAAATGGCGGTGATCAACTGATCCCTAAAGGTCACACCTATAGGATGTGTTTGAGAGATGTGGTTATAGAAATATAATCACATTGATGCCTTCTATGACTAAAAAGTTAGTCAATGTGTTGATGAGACAATTATTTAATGAAGATTAAATAATATTAGTTGAGACGAATTAACTGTCAATTCGTAAATTGAATATAATAAGTTATATTTAATTAAATGTATGTAATGTTAGCTTGGACGAATTAATCTGTTAATTCGTAATTAAATGTAATCGGTTATATTTAATATCAACAAGATGAATGTGTCATAGTGGTAATAGTGAGGGTACTCAAACCAAGAGGTCATGGGTTCGATCCTCACTAGATGACAATTTATATTTAACACATTTATACATTTTTGTCATAACCGAAAATAAGGAAATTATACTCCTTATTATTTCGGTATGTGGGCCGAAAATAAGTAGAAAGAAAACTTATTCCTCTTCTCTTGTTTTCACGGTTTAAGAGGTGAGTTAGGTTAATTTTCTAACCTAATTTTTTTTTCATCTCACTCTTGCCTCTCATCTCTACGAAAAACACAAAAACCTAAAAATTAATTAGCTAATTTTTGGATCGATTTTAGCATAATCAAAGGGCATTTCTCATATCGTCTTGGGTGCAACTGATAGGCAAATATCAACTTTGATATTGTTCTTAGGCCGTTTTTGCTAAGACCGAAGGTTATTTCTTAATCCTTTACAATTTTGTTTATGCAATTTATTTTATGACTAGTTTCATCATCATTATAATTCGTTATAGTCCTTAATATTAAAGGGATGCATACAGATAAATCCCACAAGTGGTATCAGAGCCAAGGCCACGAATTTTAATTTTGATGATTTTCATAAAATTGTTTGTAAACAATAATTAGGGTTTGCGAGAAAAAATATAATCGGCTGGATTTTTTATTTCGTTTCCGTTACTGTTCACGGATGAACAGTATTATTAAAAAAAAAAAAATTATTTTCTGTTTTTTTTCTTTCGGTTTCTCCTGAAAACCGATTAAAGTTTTTTTTTGCGGCTGTTTTTGTTTATGCCGATTTGAAAAGCATCCGAGAAAAGAAATTTTTTTTCCTGTTACTGTTCACGTGGTTACTGTTCACAGAGGACAGATTTTTTTAAAAAAAAAAATTGCCTTGTTTCGGTTTTTACAGATAAAACCGTGTACAAAATAAGAAAGGGGCTGTTTTTTTTTTTTTTTTTTTGTTTTTGCTGTTATTGCCGGAAAAAAAAAACTTGTTTTGTTTTTCCTTGATTAGCCGAGACATATAAAAAAAAGGGATTTTGTTTTTGTTTGTTTTGGCCAATATTAATTATACATTACCTTTACAATGTATGATTAATTGTTGTGAAACGGTTCACAATTTTAAAATACCAAATTATTTTAAAGCAGTTTAAAATATTAATGGATTAAATTCATATTACAAGTTTAATATGAATTAAGATTAAATTTAATGTGATTAATTGAGGAATTGTCACTTAATTTGATTTAAATAGGTGGTTTGGATAAAATTAATCAACATAATTAAGAAATTGTGTCATGTATGTTTAATTTATTTTTAGTTGATGCATTTTATTTTTGTTGAATGAATTTATTTACGTTTTTTTTTGCAATCGGTTGTAATTTGTAATACTTAGTGTGGCCTTAGTTAATTATGTTTTCGTAATGAAGGAAACATAATTTTTATGTAATTATGAGATCTCGAATCTCCTTTATTTTTCTTTAGTTTTGGGTTTTGAAATTAGAATGTAATAAATAGGTTTATTATGTAAATTTTATTTATTGTATTTTTCAAAAGAATACTAAAGATGGAGATTGGAGCTCACTCCCGCTACATGGATCAAGATGGAACATCAAGACAAGCTTCGCGGGTCCAAGGATGGATTCCAAACTTGTATTTAATGTTCATTTTGATAGGATAGGCCACACTAGGACTTTTATTGTTTTACGTTTTCATTCATATTGCTTTTCATTCACATGATAGTTTATGCATCATATTCCGCCTAAAACCAAACCATCTACTACTAAAATGCATGAAAATTGACACATATAGGTTGTATGTTAGTTTTCATAGACATACAGATGTTACATGCTTTTAAGCCATCACCTTAGTTTATTCATTCACGCATGCTAGATATTAGTTCACTTAAAATGAATTAAAATAAAGTTGATGGGATCTTCATCTAAAACGGAAATTGAGATTAGTCTTTATAAGGGCAAACATCTATGAATCCCTTCTTCGTCGGTAGGCATAATATGACCCCTTCTACGTTGGGTAAGTAGTTTGTGTTGACTTAGTTTATCTCAACATTATAGTCCGAAGAGTTTCTCGTGATTATGATGGACTAAAGATAGAATTTACATAAATTTATCGACCAAGAATTCTAACGGTAGAATTAGCTAAAAGGTTAGCTTATCAATTTACAGATAATTGAGTCTTGGGATCATTTATATAATTCTTGAGGAAGGTCAATTGTATAAATGTTTTGAGTCTTTGCGTTATGACACTAGTTCATTAGACTTAAATTAAAATCGATGCACATGCTTATTATTTATTCTTTTTTTCGCAGTGTAGAACACGTTTATTTTACTGTTACAACAAAAATGTCTGGAAATAACGCAATCCAAATGCCTAGTGCCACACTTGGACGCGAGTCCTGGCTGAAAATATTCATGGACCAAATGAATCAGTTCACACGTCTGAAAAACGACAGGTCCAACTTTGCGGACGAGAGGCGGCAAAGATACGGAATGCCGCCATTGCGACGGTAAGCTCGGTACTTAACTGAGCCAATACCGGTAAACCCAGGCCCCAATGCAGGAGTCAACGAGTCACTCGCTTATAGTGACGTCGTTATGGAAGCGGGTGCGATAAAGAACGTACTCATCTTTGCAATGGAAACCAATTTGCAGAGACGCTTCATTGCTCAGGGTGCAAACAAGATTTTCACCACGCTCACTAACGAGTTCTCAAAAGCACCGAGAATCGTTACCTATGAGCATACATGTCGCTTCTTAGATGCGAAACTCCAGAAGGGCCAACCGGTTAGCCCACACATTCTTCACATGATTGAGAATGTCGAGAAGCTGGAGGCACTTGATTGTAAAATCAGTGAGAGCATTGTCATAGACCGAATGCTTCATTCTCTTCATGATGGTTTTGCCCTTTTCAGGGCGAACTGCTACATGAATGACTTGAAAAAGAGCCCTCATGAGCTACACTCCCTTATCGTACAGACCGAGAAGGACATGAAATTGAGTGAGAGCATGAAGCAGGATGTTCTTACGATTTCCAACAAGGGAAAAGGTAAGGGCAAGGCTCATGGCGACCTAGCTGTAGGTAAGCCAAAGTTTAAAAAGCGAGGAAAAGGTAAGAGTGGGCCCGGTGAGACTAGTGGCTCACAGGGCAAGGCAAAGAGCAAGGGCGGTGACATTGAGTGCCACCATTGTCACAAGACTGGACATTGGAGGAGGAACTGTCCCGTCTACCGTGAGGACATCAAAGCAGGCCGCGTCGTTCCTGTTGGTATGTCATCTTATATTCATATGATTGAGATTAACCATGCAAGTTTTGGAACTTGGATACTTGATACTGGTTGTGGTTCTCATCTGTGTAATCATTTGCAGGGCCTAAAGAACATCATACCTCTCGAAAAAGGTGATGTGGACCTGCGAGTCGGGAATGGAGCACGAGTTGCTACTGTCTCGAAGGGAACATATGTAATCCAACTCCCTAGTGGTTTTGAGTTATTTTTAAATAACTGTTACTATGTACCCAGTTTGTCTAAGAACATTATTTCTGTTTCCATACTTGCTAAAGACGGTTTTGCATTTTCAATAAAGGATAATATCTGTATTTTCTCTTTCAATGAAATGATTTATGGCAAAGCAGTTTCCATGAATGGAATTTACATCTTAGATCAAACCACGGAAGTATTACACATGAATAATAAGAAATTAAAGGTTGGTGACAAAGATCAAACCTATCTCTGGCATTGTCGAATGGGACACATAAATGAGAAACGCGTAAAGAAACTCGTTGATAATGGGACTATTCCCGCATTCGATTTTTCTACATATGGGACGTGTGAATCATGTCTCACTGTCAAAATGACTCGAATTTCCTTCAAAGGTGTTAGAATGTGCACTAGTGACCTATTAGGACTCATACATACCGATGTTTGTGGACCTATGTCAATTACCGCTAGAGATGGCTATAGATATTTTATCACTTTCACGGACGATTTGAGTAGATACGGATATGTCTACTTAATGAAGCATAAAAGTGAGTCCTTTGAGAAATTCAAGGAATACTAGAACAGGGTTGAGAACCAACTGGGTAGAAAGGTTAAAGCACTCCGTTCAGATCGGGGTGGCGAATATCTTTCAAATGAGTTTGATCAACAACTTAAAGACTGTGGAATCGTTCTACAGTTAACTCCACCTGGAACACCTCAATTAAATGGTGTGTCCGAACGGAGAAATCGAACCTTACTTGATATGGTTCGATCCATGATGAGTCACACGGTAGTGCCTGATTCATTATGGGGTTTTGCTCTTTGTCACCGCTCTTATACTTAACCGAAGTCCGACTAAAGCTGTCGACAAGACTCCATATGAAATGTGGAAGGGAACGGTCCCTAACTTGTCCTTTATTCGGGTTTGGGGCTGCGAGGCTTATGTCAAGTGGGGACACGAGGATAAGCTCGGCCCGCGATCGGTCAAGATATACTTTATAGGTTATCCAAAAGGAACATTTGGTCATTACTTCTATTCGCCAACCGAACATCGAGTTTTTGTTGCGGCTAGTGCGACGTTCTTAAGGAAAGAATTTCTCGAGAACAAGACGAGTAATAGAACCTTCGAGCTGTCGGAGATTCCAGAATGAACAACCGAGGAACAGATGGAGGAAGTTTTTCCTTCAACTGATGATACGGTTAGTATTCCTGAGGAACCTAGGAGGTCGGGTAGAGTCTCTCATCCTCCGGACAGATACATTGGTATGGTCGAGGAGAATGACGTTTTACTCCTATAGAGTAATGAACCTGCTACCTATAAAGGTGCTATGGCCTGTTCCGACTCAAAGCTATGGCTCGAAGCCATGCAATCCGAGATGGACTCCATGTATGAGAATGACGTATGGGATCTAGTTGATTTACTTAATAAGTTAAAACCTCTACAGTGCAAATGGCTTTACAAAATAAAGCGTTCTGTAGACGCGCAACCAGATACCTATAAGGCACGACTAGTGGCAAAAGGTTTCACTCAAGTGCACGGATTGCATTATGATGAGATTTTTGCACCTGTAGTCATGCTACGTTCCATTCGGATAATCTTAGCGATTGTCGCTTTTCGTGATTATGAAATTTGGCAAATGGATGTGAAAACCGCGTTCTTAAACGGTTATTTGGAGGAAGAGTTGTACATGGTGCAACCCGAAGGTTTCATAGATCCTGAACATCCTAATAAAGTATGCAAGCTTAAGCGTTCCATTTATGGACTTAAGCAAGTTTCTCGGAGTTGGAATCATCGTTTCGACCAGGTGATAAAAGAGTATGGTTTCACTCGATCGGTCGAAGAACCATGCTTATATATCAAGTTGAGTGGGAGCAAGATTGTATTCTTGATATTGTATGTCGATGACATACTCCTGATTGGGAATGACATTCCTCTCCTGTCTTCGGTTAAAGAATGGTTGAAGAACCATTTCCAGATGAAAGATCTGGGTGAGGCACAGCGCATTTTGGGAATCCGTATCTACCGAGATAGATCACGACTGACGTTATCACTTAGTCAGGAGTCTTATTTGGATAAGATTCTTGAGAAGTTCAGCATGACCAACTCCAAGAAGGGGAACCTTCCAATGACGTCTGGGATGCAGTTGAGCAAGTCTCAGTCACCCACGACGCCTGAAGGGATTGAGCGCATGAGTCGTGTTCCTTATGCATCAGCAATAGGATCAATCATGTATGCCATGATATGCACATGTCCAGACGTGGCATATGCATTGAGTATGACGAGTAGGTACCAAAAAAATCCAGGTGAAACACACTGGATAGCTGTTAAAAATATCCTCAAGTACCTACGGAGGACTAAGGAAAGGGTATTGACTTATGGAGGCGATACTAAGCTATGCGCAATCGGTTACGCAGATGCTAGCTTCCAAACGGATCGAGATGATTTAAAATCTCAGTCCGGGTTCGTCTTCACTCTTAATGGTGCTGCGGTCAGCTGGAAGAGTTCCAAATAGAGTGTTGTAGCAGATTCTACTACTGAATCCGAGTACTATACCGCTTCGGAGGCTGCAAAGGAAGCGATATGGATGCGTCAATTCTTACAAGGACTTACGATAGTTCCTAGTTCGAATGACCCGATCACCATCTATTGTGATAATAGAGGTGCCATCTTCCAGGCTAAGGAGCCTAAGTCTAGCAACAAATCTAGACATGTACATCGGAAAGCTCACCTGATCCGTGATTACGTGGAGCAAGAAGAGATAGTGATTGACAAGATTGCGACGGATGATAACATCGCGGACCCTCTCACTAAACCGTTGAATTTTGATAAGCATGAAGGGCACGTTATTTCCATGGGAATTAAACGTGTTCCTGAGTTGTAGTAGTTGATTATGAATTTGATACATTATCTTTTTCATATACTATTTATAACTTCATCGTTTTATTATAATATTTTGTTTTTCATGTGGATTGTACTGACAACTTTGAACGCCACAAAGTGAACTGAATTACATTATATTTTGTTTGGTCCGTAATCGCCTCCAAGAGCTGATAACTCTGGCTATTATATTGTGCGGTCGATTGATGGTGGGTTCAACGAGCTATAAGTCAAACTGTTGACTGATCGATCACAAATGCGAGATTATAACGATACCTCGTAGGACAAATTTTTGTGACAACGTAATAGAGTCCTAAATGTTTAAAAACATTCGGTGTCCGGTCGTGGATAGGACAATCATTGTGTTCCTAGAGTCGATCCTTTTGACTATCGACTGTCTCTTGAGATTAAGGCAGTTTTTGGGTGACTTTGGTTTCTTTCTCACGGTCTGCCGTAACTGGAGGCTAAGTAGATTTTTTCTGGGTCATTTCATATTGTGCTTACATCTGCAGGATTCGAGTTGAGGAAAATATCCAGCCCTTATCAGGTATAGTTATTTCTCATGGCCACTAGAGGAGTTGTAACTGAATTGCATGGTCATGCTCAAATGATGATTCGTTTATCAGTTAAGTTACTCTCTAGTCGAGGAAACCACTCTTGATGATGATCGCTTGTAAAATACGACCTTTGCGAATACGGATTTTGCAAATTGTTTTACATTGAGTGGGAGAAATTTTAGGATATGAGAATCGGTTATCGCACATACACTTGTGAGGACAAGTGGGAGTTTGTTGGAGCTTGTGTCCTCCACAAATTAGTGTGATAACATTTATAAATCTCTTGAGTTTCACAAGGGTATACTTCGTATTTTAATCAGTTGATTAACGATTACCTAATAACGGTTGGCTTGCTAGAAAGTTTGACGTTATTATCATACAGATGGCGGTGATCAACTGGTCCCTAAAGGTCACACCTATAGGATGTGTTTGAGAGATGTGGTTATAGAAATATAATCACATTGATGCCTTATATGACTAAACAGTTAGTCAATGTGTTGATGAGACAATTATTTAAGGAAGATTAAATAATATTAGTCGAGACGAATTAACTGTCAATTCGTAAATTGAATATAATAAGTTATATTTAACTAAATGTATGTAATGTTAGCTTGGATGAATTAATCTGTTAATTCGTAATTAAATGTAATCGGTTATATTTAATATCAACAAGATGAATGTGTCATAGTGGTAATAGTGAGGGTACTCAAACCAAGAGGTCATGGGTTCGATCCTCACTAGATGACAATTTATATTTAACACATTTATACATTTTTGCCATAACCGAAAATAAGGAAATTATACTCCTTATTATTTCGGTATGTGGGCCGAAAATAAGTAGAAAGAAAACCTATTCCTCTTCTCTTGTTTTCACGGTTTAAGAGGTGAGTTAGGTTAATTTTCTAACCTAATTTGTTTTTCATCTCACTCTTGCCTCTCATCTCTACGAAAAACACAAAAACCTAAAAATTAATTAGTTAATTTTTGGATAGATTCTAGCATAATCAAAGGGCATTTCTCATATCGTCTTGGGTGCAACTGATAGGCGAATATCAACTTTGATATTGTTCTTAGGCCGTTTTTGCTAGGACCGAAGGTTATTTCTTAATCCTTTACAATTTTGTTTGTGCAATTTATTTTATGACTAGTTTCATCATCATTATAATTCGTTATAGTCCTTAATATTAAAGGGATGCATACAGATAAATCCCACAAAGTGGGCAAGAGCTCAAACCTTGGAGGAACGAGGTTGTTGACTTGAAGTATAGAGAGGTTGACAAGGCCAACCGTGCCTTCTTTGACGACTTTGTCGATGATGGAGCTAGCCCGGATGTAATGAGGCCACCAAAGAGGAGAAGCTCAGGCCCCAAAGAGGCGGTGAGCCGCGTATGGGCTCGTCTTGGACCGAGTTTGGGGTCATGCAAGAAACCGGAGGCCGTCGCCATTGTAGATCCGTTGAGGATCCGTTCCGAAGAGGAAGATCATGCTAGGCGTGCCAACAAGAAGAGCAAGGGGAAGATGTACCCCGAGGGAAAAGGCAAGGGTAGAATGGAAGAATGAAGATCTCCATTACCCGCTTTATTATTATGTTGTATTAATGTTGTGAGTTTTTATTTTTATTATGTTGTATTAGCTATTTATTGTATGTTTTGTGCTAGTTTTACTATGTGAGATGTCTTAGTCAACCCCTTAGCTTTGACAAGTTGTAGACTTGCAAGGCTTTGTTTGTTGTTGAATTTGTAATCCTTCTCATTATTAATTAAATAAGAGGATTGCTTGTGTTGAAAGGAATTGTGAACGCTTGTTTCTTCCATCTATTTTGTAAAGGTAATTCGGCTTGAATCATCCTAAACATTGCACTTGGGATCTTTGTGGAAAGGGAGAAAAGGGCTCCTTTTTGTATATTTTTGTGGGAGAGGGAAGTGTTCTTTTGTTTTTTTCTTTTTTTGAAGTTGATGTGGGTGATGTTTTTTGATTATGGGGATGCTTGTATCCTTCTTGTGTAATAAAGGACTGCCTACGTATCCACTTGAAAAGGTGAAATCAAACCATGCTCGTAGTTCGAAATAGATTGTCTAAATTTATTGGGTTTTATGGTTGTATCCCTCTTGTGTAAGAAAGACTGCCTACGTATCCACCTGAAAAGGTGAAATCAAACCATGCTCGTAGTTCAGGTGTTTCGGTTTGAGTGCGAATGGATGTTGCCTTTGACAGATCAAAGGGCATTTGAAACGGGCATGGTGCCGCAACTTAGACTCGATAAAACATGCAATTTAAAATCAGAACGCATTGAGGAACTTGACTTGAAAGGGATAAGGTGGTCACTAGTTGTAAAACTAGGGTGAGGTTGTTGGTTGCTATTGTTCAAGGGTAGTATTTCTTGAGTTGGTCTAGGTTGGTCGGGTTTGTAAAATCCTCCCCGTCTAGGTAATTCAGTCTCACTGCGCCCCCCGAAAGTATTTTCTTGACGAGATATGGCCCGACCCAATTAGATTTAAATTTCCTCCTTGGATCTACGGGTAACGGTGCTCGAATCGACTTGAGGACCAAGTTGCCTTCCTTGATATCCCTGGGTTTAACCTTTTTGTCAAATGCCCGTTGTATATGTCGTTGGTATAGCTAGACGTTGTGCAAGGAGTTGAGTCGCCGCTCATCTAGAAGCATGAGTTGTTCGAACCTTCGACGGTTCCATTCCGCCTCAGAGGCTTGACTCTCCAGTAGGATGCATAGAGATGGGACTTCCAACTCTACCGGCTGAACCGCCTCCATGCCATATGCTAGGTAGAAGGGTGTGGCTCCTGTTGGTGTTCGAATGGAGGTTCGGTATCCCTAGAGCACGAATGGGAGTTTGTTCGGAAAATCGCGGTAATTATCTTGCATTTTCTTGATGATGGTGACAAGAGTTTTGTTTGCTACCTCTACCGCTCCGTTGGTTTGGGGACGATAGGGGGATGATCGATGTCGCTTGATTTTGTATTTGTCTAGCAAGGCTTGGGTTTCCGCTTGGAAGTGAGAGCCTTGGTCGCTGATGATTTCATGGGGTACCCCATATCTGAAAATGATGTTGTCTTGGATGAACTTGACCACTTGTTTGGCAGTCAAGATTGCATGGGACTACGCTTCCACCCATTTTTTGAAGTAGTAGATGGCGACGAGGACGAAGCAATGCCCGTTAGTGCCTATCGGGTTGACTTTCCCAATGATGTCGATGCCCCAGGTTGAGAAAGGCCAGGGTTATGTCATGGTGTATAGGAGGGACGGTGGTATGTGTTGTATGTTGGCGAAGATTTGGCAATTGTGGCAATGTTTGACGTAGTTTCGGTAATCGGCTTCCATGGTGGTCCAATAGTAGCCTAACCGCATGATTTTTCGGGTTAACATCATTGCGCTCATGTGAGGGCCACATTCTCCGTCGTGGACCTCTTCCATGATCTTTTTGGCTTTGTGATGGTCAATGCGAAGGAGAAGAATTCCATGGGGTGTTCTTTTGTATAGTTGTTCTTGGTTTATCACAAATTGTGATGCAAGTAAACGGATGGCTCTTTGTCCTCTTGTATCAGAGTTGGGAGGGAATTCGTTTTTGGTTTTGTAATTAAGGATGGCTTGGTACCAAGGTTCGACATGGTTTTTCTCGTTGTTGTTGATGACGCAAATGTTAGCCGGCTCACTCCTTCTCTTGACACATACGGGCATCAATGTCATGTCGTCAGGTATGTTGATGAGCGCAACAAGCTTTGCCAGGGCATCAGCGAAATGATTTTCCTCTCGTGGCAAGTGGTAGTAGTCGACTTGTTCTAAGAACTCGGCGATTTGATTAATTTTTGCTCGATAGGGTGCCAAGCTGTCACTTCGGATTTTCCATGATCCTGATACCTGATTGATGATGATGACCCTCAGTCTCTTTATGCCAAGTGTTATGGGTGCTTGTAGGCCGATGAGGCATGCTTCATACTCTGCGGCGTTGTTGGTGACGGCGAAGTGTAGCTTAACCGAGATTGGAACATGTTCTCCCTCTGGTGATATTATAAGGATTCCTACTCCAAAGCCTCTTAGATTAGATGCGCCATCAAAGTATAGGTCCCATGCGTCGGTGTCAGCACAAAGGATGTCTTCGTCAGGAAGTGACCAGGTGTCGGTTGTTGGATCCTCGCTGATGGGATTTTCTGCTAGGAAATCGCTGCTTTTTGCTTGATAACCTTGAGGGGTACAAAGTTGAGATCAAATTAAGAAAGCATGAGTGTACATCTAGACAGCCTTCCATTTAGTATGGGGTTTTTTGAAGATGTATTTGACCGGGTCTATCTTGGAGTAGATGTGAACCGTGTAGCTGAGCATGTAGTGTCACAGTTTTTTGTTGACCATACTAGGGTAAGGCATGTCTTCTCCAGTTGGGTGTACCTTGTCTCATACTCGATGAACCTTTTGCTGATGTAGTAGATAGCTCGCTCTTCGCCATCGACTATTTGCGCCAGCATTGCTCCCATGGCCGTGTCGGTGACGGTCAGGTATAAGGATAAGGGGATTCCCTGTTGAGGCGGCATGAGGACAAGAGGTTTGGATAGGATTTCCTTTATCTTGTCGAAGGACTTTTGATAGTCGTCATCCCAATCGGTGTGATCGGAGGCGTGAAGCTTTTTGAAGATTGGTTCACAAATCATGGTGAGCTTGGCTATAAAGCGGCTGATGTACTGAATTTGACTGACGAATCCCCGAATCTCCTTCTCGTTCTTAGGTTGAGGCATTTGTTCAAGGGCCTTGATTTTGGTTGGATCGATCTCAATGCTCCTCTTGGTGACGACGTGTCCCAAGATTTTTCCGGAGGTGACCCCAAATGCACACTTATGAGGATTCAGTCCCATGTTGTATTTTCGCGGACGAGCGAAGAATTTCCGGAGGGCGCTGATATGGCATCTCGTTCTTTTGATTTGACGACCATGTCATCAACATATACTTCTACCTCCTTGTGCATCATGTCATGAAGGAGAGTGGTAGCAGTTTTTTGGTAAGTTGATCCGGCGTTGATTAGGCCGAAAGGCATGACCGTGTAGCAATACATACCCCACTACGTAGTGAATGCAGTTTTGTGCATGTCTTCCTCGGCCATTTTGATTTGTTTGTACCCAGCATACCCATCCATATAGGAGAGCGTGCTCGGCGGTATTGTCCACCAGGATGTCAACATGCGGTAAAAGAAAGTCGTCTTTTGGACTTGCTTTGTTTAGGTCCCTGAAGTCGACGCAAACCCGAATTCTTCCGTCTTTCTTGGGTACGGGAACAATGTCGGCCACCCAGTTAGAATATTCAGACACTTTGATGAATCCAACCTTGAACTGTTTGTCCACTTCTTCCTTGATTTTCAGAGCCCATTCAGGGCAGATTCGGCGCAACTTTTGCTTTATGGGTTTGGATCCGGGTTTAATGGGTATCCTGTGCTCTGCAATATCCCCGTCAATCCGGGGCATGTATTTGTAGGACCAGGTGAATACGTCTTTGTATTCGTGCAGGAGGTCAATGAACTGCTGTCTTTTCGCGGAGTCAAGGGTGGTTCCCATCCTAAGTTCCTGAGGTGTGTTGTCGGTTCCTACGTTAATAGGTTCGGTCTCATCAATGATGGGGGTCCTAGTTTCTCGTTTGTCGAGTTCTTTGGCTAGGTGAGGTGGGTAGTCAATCAAGTCAAATTCCTCACGATCGTTCAGAATTGCATTGCAGTTAAATTGAGACGAGTCATAAGCAAACTTAGCGTTCATTAAGTTGATTTGAGCGAGAAGCTCGGATAGGACAAACATCTCATGGGCAGTCAGAGGCGACACCGAAGAGGAGGTGGTCCGTGGAACATGCTCCAGGTTATCACCTTCCTCGGGAGTGGGGATAACCTTAGTTGACTCGGCCTCTGAAGCAGCCACAAGTTTGTGATAAAACAGTGGAAATGGAACTTTGACCGGGACTTCGGGAGTGCTAGGAGCTAAAATAGACTGACTCTGAATCAGACTCAGACTCTTCTTCGCTTTCCTCTTTGAACATGGGGCCTTCTCCGGCTGTGACTTTGAAGATGCGTCCTTGACGATCGGTCAGTATCAGAGATTAAGGCGGTGGGATCAAACTGACGGTCTTTTAGAGCAATGTTGATGATGTCCTCATAGCTGAGGTGTTTGATGTTGTCTTCTCCGAAGAGGAGAGTGACAGCTTGTCCGTCGAGGCATGGGGTCGACTCAGATTATGTCGATGCGGCCTGGGTGTTGTCAGGGATGAAGTAGCAGTCTTGGAAGACTTCTACACCCGGATGTTTGACCTTGGCTATAGAGTCAAAGATTGGCTCCAGAAATCCATGATAGAGCTCGGACTCTCCCTCGGGGATGAAGTAACCGTTGAGGGTCAAGTGATAGGGACGGAGGATGACTCCGTGATTCTTGCGCTTCCGTGCTAGAAGGTTCATCTCTTGGACATCTTCATCGGTGGGCTTATAGCCTAGCCCGAAGGGGATGTTGGGGACCTTATCCTATTTCAAGGGAGGTAAGGTGCTTTTTAGCGGATTGAGGGGTAAACCCGGGAAGTAACACTGGCGCATCAGAATGCGGTTGACTTTGAGGTTGGAGAACGGTTCACAATCAAAAGGCGTTGATTTATCAGTTAGGGCATTCACAGCCTAGAACCCCCACATTTCGTTGTCGTCCTCCTCAATTACTAGGGAGGCTATTCCCTTCTTCATGATGACTTTGATTGGGGAAGGAGGAATTGTGATTATCTTCCCATTGAAAGGGATCCCGATTTTCTGATGTAGAGTTGAGGTAATGGTATTGACGGCGTGAATCCAAGGGCGTGCTAGAAGCATGTTGAAAGAGGCGTCAATGTCGACTACCTGAAAAATGGTCTGCCTATCCAAGGGTCCAGTTGCAATGGTTAAGGTGATAAGCCTCGCAATGTTACAACATGTGCCGTCATAAGCGCGTACCCCTTGATAGGGGGGGACTAAGTCGGCTTCCTTGATACTCAGCTTTTGAGCATTTTTGAGGGGAATGACGTTGACCGTGGATCCGTCATCCACTAGAACCATAGGCACGTCCTTTCTGAGGCATTGTACGGTGATGTATAGGGTCGGGTTATGGTTGACTCCGAATGGACGGATATCTTCATCGGAGAAGATGATCGGGTTGTTCAAGTCGGGGACATCCCTTGTCATGTGCGCCACTACCTCTTCAGGAAAGGAGGTAGAGGGATCTGTCAGCTTTCCTAAGGTTTGTTGTAAAGCTTGCCGATGTTTGAAGGATGTAGCCATCAATTGCCAAATTGAGATTTCAGCCCTCGCTTTTTGCAGTTGTTTAAGGATCGAGTTTTCGGGAGCCTTGGGCTGAGTGTCCAGGTCTGGGACAGTCTGGTCATTCATTGTTAAAATGACTGCTGGATTGTTCGGATTTTGATAGGGGCATCCTGACCGGGTAAGATGACCTATCTCTTTCGCCTGTTTTCCCTTTCCCGGGATCACATAGACATCCTCCACATCATCTCTCCAGACACCATTTATTTCGGGGTCAAAAGGGTACCTCGAAGGGGTATTCTTCGGTAGGTAGTTTTTGTGAGGGAGGTTTTTGTGAGGGTAATTTTTGTGTGGTTGATTATTGTGGGGGTAATTTTTGTGCGATTGATTATTGTGGGGGTAATTTTGATGTGGTGCGTGCCAGAAAGGTCGCGGGACCAATCTGATACGTGCAATTTATATAGACTTTTTAGCCTCTTATTGCACGCATTTCTATGCCTTTTTGTATCGCTTTGTATTGCAAAATACTCCGAATTGGCTACTTTGGTTTGTTTTGTCTTAATTGCAGAAATGGACCAGAAAGTAATGAAACCGCGCCTTATTCATCCCTTTTAGCATGCATTGTAAGGAGACGGGGTCATTAGAGCAAGAGTCGTACCTTGGAGTGCGTGAAGGAAGGTCATATGAAGCTGCTAAGACGAGTTTGAGGCTAATGCAATGGATTTCCACTCGATCGAGATGCTTTGGAGGTCGATCGAGTGGTTTGGCAGGCTTTAGAGGCCCATCGAGTGGTTCTTTTTACTCGATCGAAATGTGCTTTATTGGAGTCACTCGATCGAGAGCCTAAAGTGCTCGATCGAGTACATTTGCTGAAGAAGACCTCGATCGAGTAGTCTGAAAGTACTCGATCGAGGGGTTTGCTATGTTACACGGGCTTTAGTAATTCGTGATAGGTTTATTTTTGTTAAATTACACTTCCCTATATAAGGAAGTCGTAATTAGGTTATTAAACACTCCTGAATACTTCTTTCACTTATGACTTTCCTGCTTAAACACTTTTACTGCTTAATCTCATACTTTTGCTCTTGCTTTTGTAGATTGATCTTTATGCCGGATTCTATTAGATTGCAATCATTCCTTTCTCCTTAATCTCAATACTTTATTTACTTTAATTTCTTGTTCTCTTGTTGTTATTCTTGCCCTTGTCTAGTTTATACTTATTGTTATCCCTTTATTATGTCTTCCATTAGCATCATCATAGTTATTGTTATTGTTAATCTCAAGAACATGAGTAGCTAATTTCTTTTATGTTAGGACTAGGGGATCCGTGGTAGAATTGTGACGATGCAGTAAATAGACTAGATAATTTACATGTGAGAATCTGTCCCCGTAGCAATATAACTGTAACACCTATTTAGTTGAGTGCACGCATCTAAATAACATTAATCTGGTTAACTTTGTTCCTGGATCGGAAGATTGGAATAAACAGACCTGTTATGAACAGTAGATTACCCTAATGAGGACGGAAGTTAAGTTAGTGGAATTCTAGGGTGGATAGCGGACCGGAAAGACCTTACCCATGCCCTTCTCACAGTAGATTGTCTAGGCTATTTGCAACTGAGTCGATAGAATACCATGGTGAACCGAAATCCTAACATACTCTCTTTTATCTGATCATTCATATCATATTTTCTCACTTTTACTGCTCTTACTTTATTTCTCTTACCCTTAAACCTTTAGTAGTTTAGAAAATAAAATACAAAACCCCCATTTGTGACCTAGATAGACGGACTACAGATAGATACCTTGCCTCCTTGTGGAGATCGGCCCTACTTATCACTAGCTTCTGTTAGTATATTTAGGTATTTATTTTTGGTACAGAAACGACAGTATCACAATCCTTCCTGGTGAGGGTAGTTTTGGGTATTTGGATGACCTTCCCTCTTACGCAATGCTGGTGTTGGAGGATTGAAAATCAATCGGCGATAAGCATCGTTCAGTCGAGTAATCCTTTCTGAAAGGCTGGCTATAGCCTCCTCAACTTGTTGGAACATGGTAAGCATGGTTGCGGCGCTGAATATGAATACCCCGTCCGAGACATCTTTCTCCAAGGCATTCACCTCACCATCAATTGGTAAGATGAGGTGTAAGCAGTCTAAGGTTAGCTCATCATTGGAGATAGCATGGATTCCTAAGGGATTTGTCTTGTTATTTTGTTTCGTAGGTGGAGGCAATGGTAATTCCCTTTTTTCGATCATGTCTTGAAGGATGTGCTTGAGGTTGAACCAGGTTTCTTTGGGGTTGGTTTGAGGAGGTTGACCTCATCAATCTTGTTTGTTTGGCCGTAGGGGCGAGATCCGGTGGATGTAGACCCTTGATAGCCTCTACCGGTGATTTTAGCTAGGACACCGTTCCGGAGGTCGTCTTCGATGCGGGTTCCAAGGATTTGCAGGTATTGGAATGTCTTGATGTTTTGGTATCTTAGAAGGTTGGCATAAACCGGGCGGATGTTGTTGACAAATTTCTCCACCATAGTTGATTCACTTGGCTTGCTGACCAATTGGGTGCTTACCCTTCTCCAACGGGTTAGGAATTATGTGAACCCTTCCTTATCATTTTGGGTGAGGACCTCGAGAGTACGGGTGTTAGCCTAGATTTTGACATTGTCGGTATATTTTTTAGCAAACTCAACGGCGATCTCGTCCCGGGTAGTAAGGTTCTTTGGTTTGAAGGAGTAGTACCATTGATGAGGGATCGACTCCAGGGATAATGGAAAGATCCGGGTGAAGAGTTCCTATTTGACCCCCTTTTTGGCTATGTAGTCCTTGAAGGCCCGGATGTGATTGAGTGGATCCTCCACTCTCTTGAATTTGGGTACATCGGTGAAGGTAAAGTTGTCGGGTAGTTGATCACCTAGGGGTTCTAATCTTCGATTGATTTCGAGGTGGATGTTGTTACCCCGGGCTAGGATTTGTTCTTCCAAGAGTTTGAGCCTTTTCTCTGTTTCAGTCAAAGAAGGAGCATTGTGTTCTCCAGTTTCCTTGTTTTTCAGGGTGTCGATACGGTTCTCGACACGGTCCAGGGTGACCTTAAGAGCGGTGAGCAGGCTGGCTAGCTGAGCAGTTGTAACATTTCTGTTGATGTCGTCATTGTTGTTGGACGAAGTTGAAGACGGGGCCATGGTTCTTAGGCAGAAAAACGACTCGCATTACATCTCAATCCGACACGGTCCAATGATTGAACGCAGAAAACGTAAAGGAGGAAAAAAGGATCCGACTCAGCAAGACGAGGTATTCCGTGTGTGGTACCTCAATGCCGAGTCAATTTATAATGTGACGGTGTTGACCGGACTTTGACTTGCATCCAACGTAGCAGCGTGACGCCGTTGGACGAGTCTCGCGGTGAGACGACTCATAAGTAAAGACCCATAAGTACGCTTGCTTCGACTCGATAGACACGAGGCGGCATTGGAATAGTGGACTGAATTTTCGAAAATAGAGGTTTTCAAAAGATTCGTTTGTCGCTTTATGGACGACTTCCGAAGAATAGAGAACTCCGAAAGTCGGTTAATTTAAAAGTTGTCTTAAGTTTGTTTTCAAAAGACGGTTTGAGTTTGAGTCTGCTCGGAAAACAATGTACTGTTTCCTGAGACGGTATTCGAAATTAAAATTGTATGTTTTGAAAATCAAGTTTTGAAATTTTCGACAAGGTTTCGGGGACTGTGTATGGTCCTCGGGTCTTTTGAAAATGTCTCGAAAAAGGGGTGTGTTCCTTTCTCGGGTCTTGAAAGACCCAATATCGGCGCGAGACGGATTAAAATTTGTGTCTTGACGCGGCGATTATAACGGCGTAAAAAGGTGTTTTGAAATGGTTGTAGAAAACCGGGTTTGAAAATCATCATTACGACGGCCTAGAAAGGCGTGCTTTTTTTTTTAAAATGTAACGGTCGGCAAAAGACCGAGTTTTGAAATGGCCATTATAACGGCGCAAAAGGGGTGTTTTTGAAAGTTTGAAATGACACGGAAGGACTTATGATCACATAGCACATAAGCACTCGCAGTTTCATTTTATTATGCATAATGCTGACACGGGTTTTGGCTTAAAAGGGCGGGTTACATGCCAAGCGATCAAACCCCGATTTTCGAGAGGGATACCAATCTAAACAAAATGTGTAAGGAGGGCGCCCTAGCCTCGCGCTCGAAGGTGATGAAAGCTCTTGGACGAAACAGAAATGTGTAACGTCAAGGTATGCTTGAATCCATTGGGATTCGAAATGCGGGGATGATAAAACTCACGCCGACGGGATGAGCCAATTGGTCGAAAAGGGTTAGGTTGTGGGCCCGGACAAGGAATCCGACTATGACCGTAATATCAATTAATGCATTTCAACCAAGACCTCGTTCGAGTCTCACCATCTAGGGATCACAAAGACACAAGTGTCCTAGTTTTCCCCAGTCGAGTCACCAATCTATGGACATGGCCCACCTACGCGCCCAACCAATCTGTGGACGCATAGCGGTCTTTTGAAAGTCACCCTCGGCGGCGTAAAAGAATGCTTTCGACTGGATCGCTTTAGATCGGTCGGTTTCGTCTCGGCAAGGGTCTCGAAACGATGCAAGAGATGTTCGAAGTCACCACCAAGCATTTGTGGGATGCTTGGAACCCGTTCGAATCCACTTTATACCTAGGTCAATCAAGGCAAAAAGCAGTGTTTGACATAGGTACTAAAGATAAGGAGTCGTCCCACTTTAGCATCCTATCTCTATAATGACTCTTGTACGCCCTGGATAAGGTCGTCCACAATCCAAAGTTTTTGAGTAAGAGGTGAAGGTACATGATCCATTTATCTTAGTAAGGCGTTTTGTAAATATGGTGTAAAATGGGTAAATTCGTCATCTGATCCGTCCTATATTCGGGTCAACCGAATTCGAGATCGTCCTAGATAGATGCTGGAAGGGAACAGGCCCTGCATCAGGCATCCGATATAGGCGCGAGCCTATTGGCGATGCAAGTGGGTCTGCCCTGGTTTGAAAATGGGAAAATGAGTGGCCTGTTTAGGCGCGGATCAACAGATGATGGAAGAGCGTCTTCTAACCATTGAAAAGGTTTGTAAAATGGTTTGAAAATAGGGTGTTTGAACCCGTCTTGATTTGAAAAGGCCGTTTGGCCCGCTTTTGTATTGATGTGAAGAACGAGACATGAATAATCGTCATTATTTTGACAATATTCGACGCCGGGTTCGGTTTTGCAAGCTTGACATGGATAGTTTTGAAAATGATTATGAACTAATTGTTTTAAGTTCATTTTTTTGTAATTAGTCAATGTTTATCATCGTACTCGGGTTAAAATCCGATATGGTATGTAAAACCAAGGATGAACTTGTATTATGACTAATACATTGGTTTTGAAAATGTAAAGAATTGAAGAAAGGCTTTAAAATGCCTTTTAAAATGTAAAGAAATGAAATAAAAGGTTTTAAAATACCTTTTAAAGTGTAATTAACCAAATATTCTCACCGAAATACGGATTAAATCGTCATGGTATTAAGAACCAAGGGTGAAAAATGTTTTATGGTCAAAAGGATTTATCGTAAAAAAATGATTTGAAATGGTAAAAACCGATTTGCAAATGAGAAATGAAAGCAAAGGGAAGAAGAGACCAAACAAGGTTGGATTAAGGCCTGAGAGGGGGTTTAGGCGCGAGCCTTGCTGCTATACAAGCAGCCCCTGTCTCGGCCAAAATCCGGTTTTGGCTCATCTAACCCATATTTGGATCATGTTATGCATGTTTTTACATGTTAGAGTCATGAAAACAGTTAAAACATGATAGAAGAGGATTTTTACACCCTTATACTTACATGCTAGGCTTGAGACGAGAAATCGACGAAAGTGTATCAACTTGTTTGGTCGGAAAACTCGGTTTAAAAACCATTTTTAGCAATGTAAAAGAGTGTTTTAAGTTTAGTGATAGTGTAGTTGGTCGAGATGGTCGGTCAAGTGATTTAATGCACAATGACGGTACCAAAAAAATGTGTAAGGCTTGTGTTTACGATCGGTAGGTCGTAAACACGTGTCGGATTGTGACTTAAGAAGTCGAGTCTAGAATTTTAAGGGAGAAAAGAGGGGGCAGACACTCGTGTAACCTCCAAATGGGATCATTTGAGGGGTATTTATAGGAAAATGGGTGGTTGTGTGCGTTTTGAGCGATGTAGCCGCATAGGCTGATCGAAGAGGGGCGAGCCATTGCGCGTGTCTTCGATGTGTCTTGTCACTATCACACGGTTGAAATCATGATTTGTTCTATCCTATGTTTTGGATGACATGATTGTTGTACTTGACCATCAAGTATTCCGTGAATACTTAGCATGAAAGCTTTGAGAGGTTTGTTTTTTGTGTTTGACTCGGTTTGACTCGTTGTTGGAGTCGGGATTTGAATCTTTGAGTCGATTTTTGGTCCGGTGTCGGTTATGACTCTAATTAGTGTCATTGTGACCCCGTCGTCATGCATTAAACACTTCAGGTACTTTTGCAAAGTTTTGAAATGTTTTATTTTCGAAATCGTTTTACATTTTCCGACGTATAGTTGTACACAATCTGTCGATTAAACGATGCGAATCCTAAGCATGTTGTAGTCCGATAATCATCGGGTGTTTGTTGGAGACTCAGCATATACTAGGTATCTACAATGGTATGTAGCTAGTTTTGTAGGTGCCAAATGAGAGGTTTAAGCTCAAAAGGGGTTAGCAAAATAGGACCTAGTCTAAAGGGTCGAAAAATTAGGCTTATTTGGCAATGTGAGGCTCAAAAAATTAAATGCAACTAATTGTTTCAATGTATGCACACAAATGAACATCTCATGGTCTAAAAAGGAAAGGACGCCATGCTTATGTGTCGTGATGTAACATGCCACGCAAGGAGCCTACTGACACCTAAGGGAGATCGGGCATGGATGTACCGATCCCAAGGAGGCTCTAAACCTCACATGAAAGTAGCTATGTCGAAATCTAGGCCTAGATTACATGGTGGTCAAAACTTTTCGGTCTAGCCTCATTTACCGGGTATTTGCGAGCAAATACCCTAACGAGGAGGTCAATGGGTGCCAGCTACAAAAAAGGGGAAAGACATGGCCAAGACGGTTTAATCATAGGGGCATCATACTCCCTTCCTAGACCAAATTTTGTTCAAAAATTTATATACAAACTCAATGCAACAAGAAGGAAACACAACACATATATACATGTGGAACAAATGCAAGCGAGAGATGGAAATGAACATAAGGTAAACATGTAACGAGTTGACTAAACCTAGCAGCACATCAATACCAACACAACAATCCAAAAGTTCCCATAAGAAACATCCAAGGCACAAAAATTTCCATCCTCCTTCAAATATGCAAGATATAAAAGAAAGAACGGTAAAGGAGTAAGAGATTAGAACGAGTTTAACAAGCGGTCTTCTAGCTCCTTTTTGCCTCAATTGGTCAAAGCCTATGCCAACGGTTAGCCAAATATATATATACAATGCAATATTTTTGGAATTTTTGATTTTTTTTCGATTTTTAGGCATTTTCTTGAATTTTCTTAAATTTACAAGTATATATGTATATGTACAAATATAAACAATATTCACAAAGTGGATATTTCCCTCCACACACTTGAAATTTACATTGTCCTCGATGAAACAAAGTATAGGGAGAGAATAGGGAAAATTAAACAACATATTTTGGTGGTTTTTGAATTTTTTCGAAATTAAAGAACATATTTTTGGATTTTTTGAATATTTGAAAATAAATAACATGTTTTTGGTATTTTTAAATGATAAAATTTCCTTTCCACACTTATTTATTTACATATTTCCAATGGAAATAAATGTGTGGAGGAAATTTAGAAATGAAATACATGTTTTTGTTGGTTTTTGATTTTTCAAATTTTTAGTGATCTTTGTTTTTAAATGAGTATGCAATGCATGATCTATTCTATATACAATATTGAAATACGATGCAAGCTAGCCTACATGAATGCATTTCTATATGTGACGATATTTTACAAAATTTAAATCTAATGCAAGCCTAAATGAATGCAACTAAATGAGTTTCTATTCTAAATATATTACAAGTAATCTAAATGCGTACAAAAATTTAAACATGAATGAGATGTTTGGATTTAAGGAGTCATACTTGGATTTGGATTTGATGGGAGCAAAAATAGGTCAAGAATAGGCCTATAGGACTCGTCGTCCTCTTCATCATCTTCTTCTTCCCCGGTGCCGAACCGTCTCCCTAATGAAATCATCGGTGTTCATAGGGGCGGAGGAGTCGCCAAATCCCGCAGTGGTGTCGATGAATACTTTCGTGCCCGCTACCGAGCCACCTCGAACCTCGGGGTTACCAAAAATGGAGGGTGGCAACGACGCCATTTGATGAGTAAGAAATATATTGTATGTGTCATCGTTTCTTATCACCAACAAAATTTGTAAACCCAATTTAGTAGTATAAATCGGGGTCGAACCACGAGGATGGTGGGGAGTATATTCAATTTAATACGAGTCTAGTTTAGTCCGAAAAATGAAGGGAGTTGATTCAAAACTAAGCATCTAAATATAAACTAAGATAAGCGATTGAAATGAAGTGTAAACGATTAATTTAAGGACTAGGGCTTTTGGATTCATCTAAATGGGATAAGGATAAAAATGGTGATTTAATGGGTTAAGGGTAGACCTGGCAAAACTGGTCAACGGGTCATTTCGGGTCGGGTCAGATCAGGTTTCTCATTGATTTCGAGTTAACTCGGGTCGGGACGGTCATTTCGGGTTTCGGGTCTGTTTCGGGTTTGTTGGTCGGGTCAGTTCCGGGTCAAAAGGGTCGGGTTGTTTTGGGTCGGGTCATTTTCGGGTCAATGAATCATAGAGAAATTACTATTTCAAGTCTTTTCGGTTCAATTAGAGTTATATTTTGTCGGGTCATTTTCGGGTTTGGTGGTTTCGGATCGGGTCATTTTCGGGTCAGGCCAGTTTGGGTCAAGAAAGCTCGGGTCATGTTCGGGTCGGGTCGGATAAATTCGGGTTTTCGGTCACATTCGGGTGATGTAGTTCGGGTCACTTTGGGTCTCAGGTCAGCTTTTTTCGGGTCGGGTTGCTTTTGTCAGGTCTAGTTAAGGGTAGAGATTAGCCAGGAAAAACAATCAATGTCTTGACCTTCCTAAAGATGACACCTAACTTTCATTAAGCATCAATTCTTCTCCTAAACATATAAAAAGACCCTCTATAAACTTTCATTCATAGGGGAATTAAGCAAATAATGAAGAAAGACATGTGCTTTCACTCAATACAATTCATCAAACACCTTGTGTACATGCATAAGAAGGCTAAACAATTCACCAAAAACCCAAATATTAATCATCCAATCATACCCATTAATCCCATTTAGACTCCCCCTAAACCCTAGGAGGATTTCTTCTCACACATATTCAAATGATACATGTAAATAATTGGAGAAAGACAAGTAATCAAAGTAGAAGACATGATATAAATTTCAACAATGATAAAAGACAAATTGAAATGTAAATTATTGATTAAAAAAAGTAAATAAGAAGAGAATTATACCAATTGCTAGGAAAGATTGTTACTTTTATTGAATAAAAGAAGAGATTCTTCAATATCTCCAAAATACAACCCAAAGATTCAAATGTAAACAATTGAAACTAAGTAGATCTATAATAATTAAGTAATTAAGGTTTAATGAAGGAAAGATTAATACTTGGTTTATAATAATGCATAAATATTAGAGAGTTCTTCAATCTAGGTTAATAATGTGTCTACAAAGGATTAAGGGAAGGGGTATTTATAGTATCCCTTTTAATTCAACACAAATGAAGGAAAAGAAGCCAAAATATGCGTTCAGGTAGCCTCTGACGGCACACCGGCTGCCGGCCTCCCTGACGGCAGCGTCTTCTTTCAAATATGAGCCAAAAACTGACTTAGTGTTCTCTCTACTGGTGGACCCGCTGCCGGCCTGCGGGCAGAGAATCCTCCTTCTTGACTTTCTTCAATGAGGGAAGTTTATGCTGGTTAACCGGCTGCCAGATACCCCTGCCGGCAGTGTGCACTCTTAATTCTGGCTTCAAAATCTCATCGAAAATTTGGCTAAGTGTTGGAGGTGTTCCCTGCCGGTGGATCGGCTGCCGGTCTGCCGACAGAGAACACTTTCTCAGCCTTTCCTTCACATCTGTGGATGGGAGGGATGTCCCTGCCGGTGAGCCGGCTGCCGGCCTGTCGGCAGAGACATCTGCTCAGCTCTTTCCCTTCTCTTCTTCTCAAGCTAGCATGGTCCTAAGCCCGAGCTTGCTCCTTCTTCCATCTTGCCAACTTCTTGGCCAATTCCCTACAAATTTAGACGGGAATTCATAGTTTTCGAATAAATGGAATAAAAGGGCAAAATGCAAGCGAGTTAGGGTCAAAACCGTGCCAATTGGGGTCAAAAAATCATGAAAAGAAAGAGGGGAATTGGAAAAAAAAAAAATCAATCATCAGTGTGGTCCTTTAAATAGGAAACACGCAAACGGCTTCCTAGCGGTAGATGCTTCCAACGTGCTCCTCTTCGAGGAGGTTGGGGTGAAATTAGCTTGCCTCCACCTTCTATTATCTCCTCCTGGACAGAATCAACTGTATCCCGTAGGAAGAGTTTTGGCTTGGGAAGTGTTTCCTCCAAATCTGGGATTGCCCATACTCGTTGCCCACGCTCGGTATAATAATCGACCAGTCTCTCGGCCGCGGTCATTGCAGCGGAGAGGGACTTGGGTCTCTATCGCATGATATATCATTAAGCCCACTCCTTTAAACCATCGATGAATTAGAACACACGATCCGTCTCGGTTATATCGGTTATCTCCAGCGTACATGTCGAGTAGGCTTTTACATACTCTCGGATAGAGCCCTTATGCTTCAAGCTTGATAGGCTTTGTCGCACACTTAATCAAAGATATATTTCCCTAGACACAAATGAATGTAGTACAAAGGGGTCGAACACAAGGAGACGGGAATTGGTTATTGAAATGCTATGAATAGAAATCTATTTAGACCGATTCAATTGATTGTTTGGTTTGGTTTGATAACTTGCAATTAAAATGTTGTAAATTCAATAATATTAAAAGAGTCTTAGGGGAGTCGGGTCACACATGCAAATGTAAATTGATGTTCACGTTAAACTCGGAAATGATAACATTGTTTAATTGTTTAGGTCTTATGACAACCACCTCTCCGCTTATTGTCAATCATAGAACGGGTCATAAGGAGCTCTCGGTATGGCTAGGTTCGGTCTACTAAAACATGCTTTGCCTAATTTATTTTCGTGCCTCTCGACTTATAAAAGTGAATTAACAAATTAATCTAAGATAGTGATCAATTACCAAAGATTAGAAATTATATTAAGCATGTGATAGAAAATATTAAAACAACCCCCCTACTACTAAGAGAATAAAAATTCTCTTAGTTTTCCTTCCAAAAGGCATCTAGCTAAATAAGGTAACAAGTAAAAAAAATTCATTACACTATTATCTTCTCAATTAATGTATTCTTATAATTAAACTCTAATCTTTTTAATTAAAATTCATATTTATGATTTTTTCACTGAAATCCATAATTTATTATGCAATCATTTTCATTTACATAAATATTATTTGTCATCAATTACACTCTAAAATTACGCAAACCTGATTCTTATACAGTCTTTAATATAATATTGTCATCACTTACACCCTTAAATTACGTAAATTTGTTTCTTATATTATCCTTCATCGGTTACACACTAAATATGGTGTATATTTTAAAGGACGTAACAATTTTTATGTTTTTTTAATTAAAAATAAAAAAATATTAGTCTAATTATTCGTAAATCGTCTTTTTAAGTGCGTGGTTTACTGTTTTTACCTCTTATTGTTATACGGTTTATACGCATTTTAATTAGATTTTACATTTTTGCACCACTTAATTGTAATTTAATGTCATAAATTAGTTTCATGCAAAGATATAGCATTATAGAGTTAATTTTTACAGTAAAGTAAAAATGGTTTAAGACAATAATAACTTAACTAAAGTGTCTTTTGATGGTAATAAACTTTCATTTTCTACCTCTTATTAAGAATATATTAGTACATTATAACATTAAAGGTACAATTAATTTATGCAATTAATATAATGAGAATGTCTCTTTATATAACAAAACTAGAAAATACTGTGCTGTATGCATTGCTTCCCTATTCCCTAGACATATGAAAACTACTCACCCATGATGGAAATAAAACAAATGTTTTATGAGTTAATAAACATGATTGTAATGAAAATATAACTAATGAATTTATAGAAATTATGAATAAACAAAATAGAAATAACATATGAATTAGTAAAATGATAAATATGAGAAATGTAATATGGAATGCTAATGTTAAACTAGTGATGTTAACTTGATAATGAAATGTGATAACAAACTAATGTGAAATGCTAATAACTAAAATGTAAATTATAAAACAACGATAATAGAAAATGTAATAACATAACAAACTAGAATCGAAATTACCGAAATATGAAACTTGGAACTTGAATAAGAATTGCATGAATAACAAACACAAGTATCTTGGAATGGAAAGATTGTATTATTAGAACCAAATGCTTAACAAAATGTAGATTGTTTAATTAAGAACCAAATGCTTAATAAAATGTAAACTATTGAAAACTAGAGAGAATTTGTGGTTAAGTCTATAAGAAAGGTACAAGAGAGTGTAAAAAGATATCCCCTAATGACGGATTAAGGCCCCTATTTATAGTAAAATAGGGGCAAAACATAAACAATTATGGACAGGGGAGCCTCGATCGGGGACATGGCACCCCGATCGGGGTTGCAGGAATCCAGGATATTTCTCCTAAATTCTATAAATAGGGGCAAAACATAAACATTTATGGATAGGGGAGCCCCGATCGGGGACAAGCCACCCCGATCGGGGTTGCAGGAATTCAGGATATTTCTCTTAAATTCTTAATTAATTGCTAAGAGGAATCCTAAGTGAGCTATTAACTTGTATTTAATCCTCCGGTTAAATGGACAAGAGTATCCTAAGAGCATCCTAATGTGGACTTCATTTTGGGTTTCATTTCTATTTCTTATTTGTGCATCAACCCATATTTCTAATCTCATGCTCGGGATTGTTATTTCTTCTCAATAATGCCCTTCCAAAGTCATGCTTAGTCTTTTTAGCCTCGTAAACTCGTGTGCTTGCTACCTTGACAGGAAAAAGCTACTAAAAGCTTGATTTCCTAAAAAGCACAATGAAAACAAACAAACACAACTAGAACACGGATTTAGCTCAATAAATCACTAACATTAGTGCAAAGGGCATGTAAAATAGAGCTAAATATGGGGTAAAATCATATATAAAATGGACACATCAAACTCCCCAAGCTAAACTCTTGTTTGTCCTCAAGCAAGAAACCATATCCCATCAATTGCAATATCCTAAAACAGGCTAAAAGCATAATGATTCAAAACCCGAAACAACATGGGCATACGGAATAATGCAAAACATGGATGAGATTTACATGACGGCGTAGCATGAATGACTATGTATGAACTTTTCAGCTCTTGCATGATCTTTTTTACTTTGGACTCCCACGATTCACTCGTCACTCATTTAAATGTGAAAGGATATTTGTATGAGTAGTACTCACCTATCCTCGACTCATGAGAGTGTGCCCGCAATCTAATATGGTAAATATTTCAAATCACAAGTAAAAAACAATCAAAATGCAAGCATGTAAAAGAACCAATGGGTAGAAGAAGGCAATTTGTAATGTGTAAGAAAGGGGGAACATATGAATTATGGTTATGTGGAGCTAAGTCAAGGTAGCAACAACCAAATGAAAGGATGCTCAATCCCAAAACTAAACCAAAAATTCCAATGCAAACCATAAGAAAATTCTCCAAAAGATGATAATAAAACATGAGAATTTTTCTTAATTCCACTTCTTCTTCTTTTTCTCAATACAATTCATGCTTCTCTTTTTTTTCATTCTCTTTCATTTTTTTCTTCATCATTTTTTTTTTCCATTTCAATTTCTTTTCTCACTTCTTTCTTTCATTAACCAATTCCGGAAAATAGCAAATTCGGCATAACCAAGCTCACAAAGACAAAAAATTAAGCAAATCCCAAATGAGCACCCTAACACCAATGACATAGCTACTAGCTTAACAAGGTAGGCAAAATTATAATGTAGCTAGATGAATCGTGAACCTGTGTAAGGAGGGGCTAAAAATGGGCAAGAAAGTCTATGTGAATGGCTTCAAATGCAAGCATATAATGAAACTAATGCTCATAAAATCTGAAATAAAAATCATACTTGTGCGTTATTTATACAACACACACCATAAGGAGACCTAAACTCACCTAAGTGAGGCCGAAAATGGATGCAGCGGCCTATGATAGGCTCTACCTTACCATATTGTATCTTGCCAAAAGTCAAGATCAAGCCTAATGGTTCAATTTTCATCTTCCACCTACTATGTCAAGACATCCCCATGTAGCAATTATACCATCAAATAAGAGAGAATCATTTACATATAAGCTATCATTAGGATAAGTAAGAGGGCATAAGCATAATTATCGTGACAAAAATAGGCTAATATGGAGCATAAATAGCAAAAAGCAACATAATTCCCAAAAATTTCAGATTTTTCCTAAATGCAAGTGCAACTCCCCCCCCCCCCCAATGCAAAACACAACATTGTCCCCAATGTGCCAACATGTAATCAAACCAAAATAACCGTAAAAACGGTTCAAAGCACATAAAAAACAAGACAAGAGGTTATATCTAATAGGAAGCGGGAAAGTAAACTAAAATGCAAAAGGAAAGCAAACATATTAGACTAGCTAGCCTCCCCCAAGCTAGTATGTATACGGGGGACTCTTCCAATCATCAACAATTTAAGAAAAAGGGCAAAAAATTGAAACTCTTCCTACCTTTCTTTATTCTACCACTACCACTTCCCGATGCCATCATCTTGGTGACCACTACCACTTGGTTCATCCCTTTGGAGAGGAGTGATATATTCACCAATATTTTGACCACTTTCAAGTTATTCTCCATAGCTACTATATCCTCCATAACCACCATATCCACCATAGCCTCAATTGAAAGCCTCTACCCCATAATCTGAACCACAAAAATCCGGACCGGAAGCATAACTACTTCTATTATAGTTAGAAGAGGAAGGGAATCCACCTGGGGGATAATTATAGAATGAAGGTGTGGACGCGGGCCCACGGGGGTCGCTCGGGAGTGAAAAGCGAGCAAGCTTTTGCATTTGTGGAGTCGCCACCAATTTATTGTGGAAAATTGGAAACCGTTCGAATACTTCGTGCCATATCAAGACACAAAGTGGTGACATGAACACCAAGAACTCGTTACCCTTAGCATTCTATGTCTAGAATGACTCTCGTGGATGCCAATGAACACGGATGTTCACAGAGATCTGGAGTAAGGGGTGAGGGTACGTATTAGGAAGCTCTTTCGATCGAACACCTAATCCCGCCCGCCTCGATAGCGGCCTCTACTAATAATTAGGGAAGTTGACTATACTTGATATGTTGAAAGTTATATGCATGCAATGCAACAAACATTAGATTAATCCTAGCATGTGAGAATTAACTAAGTCGGTAAACACGTAATTTAACATGCATTAATGTCGAGGTAGAAATTTAATGTTGATTACATGTGAGAGACATACAAAGCAATACAATAATAAAATACAATAAAGATACAATAAAGAAAATTACAATAATTACAACGGGTTAATTGATTTACGTCGAAAATACATTTAAAACGAATAATTTGAGAAAAGCAAGAATAAATGAATTAACGAACATATTATTAGTGATAATACGAATAATAGTTAATTAAAACGTAATTAATAAACTAGGTCAAGGCAGAAACGGGAGTTCAGAGACAGAACTCAACCCGGAACAGGCGCAGTAGAGCTGCGTCCCTTGGAAGAGGCGCAGCAAACGCTGCGTCTGTTCCTGAGTTCAGTTCTGGCTGTGAAGCCGGAATTGTAAATTGTTAATGTTCGTGGGTAATTTTAATGCTTGATTATTGATAATTGACTCGGATATAAGTGATTTAACATATTATTTACATGTGATTGAGTCATAAAAACAACAAAACATGGATAAAATTAATCAAGACGAATTAATTTCTAATTACAAGATTAATGATGAATTGAACAAACTAAGACAAACCAATTAGATTAATTAGATTATTAATGACGAACTAATGATGGTGACGATAAATAACATATGCAATTATACCAACGATGAATTTCAGAGACTCAATATTGATGAATCGAACCTCTAAAAATCCGAATTGATTTTAATGACGAAAACCCGCAAATATTAATTATAAGGGATTTAAGTCGGGAAATTGAAAGATAAATTAATTAAGAATGATTTACATGTCAAAATTATCATACCAAAAACTATCGTGTTAATGAACAATGAACAATTGAAAGCAAAGCAAAACCATCAGACGAACAAAAGACGAAGGAAGAAGAAAGGAAGCAGGAACTGCGACAGCCTCAAGAAGAGGCGCAGCAGGTGATGCGTCCCTTCGAAGAGGCGCAGCAGTTGCTGCATCCTTTCTCGACGTTTGTCTCCTGATAATCCGTAAAAAGGGTTTAAAATAAGGTTTTATAAATTGGTTTTAAGTGTGTTTTCGACGTAAATCTTACAATGATGATTACAATAATAAAGAACAATATTAAAATAGGGATTTACACCCTCAGACTTACATGTTTGACAAAACGAGATTGACTAAGTTAACGTTTAGTGACGCTCGACTCGAATGTACGACGAAAGTGCCCTCTTAGAGGAAAACGAAAAAAGTTGATTAAAGTTGATTGATGTGGAGTTGGTGAAATTGGTCGGTCATGCAAAACGAGGCTGGTACTCATAAAGATCCGAGCTTACGTGGTCGAAAGTTCAAGCACGTAGACGCCAAAAAGCAAGAGCATGGTCTTAGAATGCAAAGGGAGAAGAGAAGGGCGGACACTCGCGTGAGAAATATGTGAGACCGAAGGTCTTTATTTATACTAATCACACGGAGGAATTAGGGTTTCGGAGAAACTTTGGAAGTGAATCTCGAAAAGATATGAAAAATACGCAGAAAAGACTTGAGGAAGAGGCGCAGCAGCCTCTGCGTCTCTTGGAAGAGGCGCATCACCTTCTGCGTCCTTTCCCAAGTGGTTTCCTCCTGCGGAAGAAAGATTTCCGCGTTTCTATTGATTCTTCTTAATGGGACCATCCCTCAACAGCGGCCCTGAAGCGAAGGACGGGAACGAGCGCCAGTAGAACAGGCTAAAGTAACCTCTATGCTTCGTCCCCGGCGGCTCCGGCTGCACTGGCTAGCTCTATCCCGGTTATCACTGCTTCGTATTCCGCTTCGTTGTTCGAGGCATCCATCTGATTCAATAGAAATAGAGATGATCCGGCATTGGCGCTGGTTCGTTTGCCTCGTCCCGGCCGTTTCTTGGCACGAAGCCGCTGACGCCGAGTCGGATCCTATGGCCCGTTTTAATTTCGTGGAAGTCCCCGACAGAGGAAAGGCTTGGGAGTCATCAGCCTGTTATCCCCGGCGAACAACTGGTAAGCTTTTTGTTTGAATAGACAGGAATTGCGGTTGATCTCAATTTCCTTAATATTTTATGTAATATTTCCGGGATATAATTTACCAAAGAGAAAATAGATAGAAAATATGGAATAGTAATATCCGGAACATTCCAGAATATTCTGACTCGGCATTTTAAACTGTTATTAGAAAATGAAGACGGTTTTTGACCCGGACTCTAAATGTACTCTTATTACTGTCAAAATGACTGTATCAGCGCGTAGATGACGACTATGAGGTAGACACAAGTGTTTGAGCTATCACTTGACGATAAACTTACGAACTGTCATAAATCGTTCCGTGTACCAAACATGCGGCTCAATCATCACCGGGGGGTTTGAGGGAGGTGCAGAAATGAGGTATCTACAGAAGGGTGTTGGCCCCTCGGGTCGGATTACACCTTGTCTATCAAAATTATCATATATAGGATGCAATGCAAGTCTTTGATCATCACGAATGACATTAACATTAAGGCTTAGGTCTCTCATCATATCCATCATGTCTATGCTAGAGGTGGAATGGCGTGCTTGAGAGGGTTGACCTCTCTCATGCCGCTCAATGGTGGTAAGCGCCTCTCCACGTAGAGGCAAGTGATAAGTAGTGGGTGTAAAGGGGGCACTTCCATGATAGGGCTTGGTATGGACTAAGGCTTTTAGTTCATTATTCTCATCCGGTAAACTAATTGAATCTTGTCTACCAATGTTCAAAATCACGTGTGGGTGAATTTCTAAACCAATTCAAGGATAGAAAATATTCATAATCAAGTCCATCCCCCTTTTCCCTTGTAGCATCCAAAGGTCGTATGTCGGTGGTCTCTTGGTTAAAACGACATAAATGATAAGCAATTTTAGTAACCTCCCCACCCACGACAATGGCACTAGTGCCTTTGTGGCACTGTTTGGTCAAATGGACCGCAAAGTGGTAAGGGATATTTATCCCCCAATTTTCATCACCATTAACATTAAGAAAAGCACCCAAAATTTCAACCTTTATTCTCCTCACCAAGTGAGGTTCATTTCTACCAAAGAAATTCCACCCTATAAACCTTTGCCAAATGCGAATTTCGGGTTAAGGGACATGATCCCAATCAACAAAAGGGTAGTGTGAAATGGATTCCCATGTTATTTTCGGGTTGTAATACTCAGGGTGAGTCAATATGCAAGTTTTCTTGTGGCAATTGAAAAATATTAACAAATTTCACTAAATTCAATCTATTATCATTATTGAACAACCGGAAAGTTACACCATATATAAAGTCCTTCTTTTTAGATTTATGAAACTCAAATGAACTCAAGGGTGAGTTCGGGGAATGTCTTATAATTCATGGTTTAACAATGCTTCATATCAAGGTTTTTAAACATGGCTTTAACATTTTTCTCAATACCAATATTTTTCAAAAAAGCTTGATTGATAAATTTAGTAGCTTTCATACATTTGGCTCTCAATAAAACCCAATTATCCCATTGTTTTTGACAATTGAAGATAACTTGGGGAAATGTCGGATCGTGCCATTCTGGCGTCTCTTGCATTTCAACATCCTCCGCAGCTCGGGAGGATTCCGCACCACCTCCCCTTCTCTTTGGAGCACCTTGGGTAGTAGCTTTTCTAGGTGTCATTTTCTGAATTTTTAAGACAAATAATTCATCTTAACACAAATAAAAATCCATCCAAACAAGAATAATAGAACAAATTAGTGAACTAATTCATCCTATAAACATTAATACACCACAATTTAATCAATTTCTAGCATAAACAAGCACAAAATCGATTTTCCCAATTTAGTTAGGGTTTTGAAAATTTGGTTAAATTGATACTCTAAACTTTTCAAAATAGGAACAAATACATGAGGTGATCACATCAATCCATGAAAAACTTGTGATTAAAAATTTAACCAAGGTCGAATTTGAATCACATGCCTTTTTCCTACTGTAGGCTGGACAGGTTATTTTGACTTTTTGGGTAATTTGACGTTCAAGCGCTTTGAAATTGGGTAGTATCATCCTGTAACAAAAATAAAATCAAAGTAACAAATTCCTGTTATCTATAAATATAATAAAAAAGCAAGATAATTAACAACATTGCACCATCCCTTTTTTTATGAGAGTTTTAAAAAGCCACATCATCTTCATCTTATAAAAAGTAAAAAGTTTAAGAAATTTGTATCATTAAATACAAATTAATGTACAACATTAAAATGTCTTTTTTTTATTCTTAATGCAAATTAAACAACAATTAAATATGAGAGTAAATTTTACATTTTAGGTTTTTTTGTTAAACTAACCTATATAAGACAAATAAAAATTACGCCACATTATTCTAATTTTTACTTAATCTATACAATATAATTAAAAAGCTACCTAAAGCATAAAAATTATTCCATGTAGCACTTTATCAGTAATTTGTAATTAGTATTTGATTATAATACAACATTGATGGATAATTTTTACTCCAAAAAAAAAAAATATATTGAATGATAATTGAATTAGTGACTCACAAAAAAAAAGTAAAAAGGCCTATGTGTATTGGTGTTTGTCAATTATAAATCATTTTTTTTTTAATAAAAAAACCATATCATGTTTATATTTTTTCAAACATAAGGAAAAAATGTTGAAACAAGCATTAAACATCAAATATATTTTGAAATTGTATTTTTAGAATATATTTTACGGATAAAATCATCGTTTATTTTTTTCAGCGTTTATAATTTTCACCATATTATATCAAGATAATGTTAACCATTCAGTCTACCTTGAATTGAAGTTCGCAAATAAAAATATACAAATTTCTGTTTTAAAAAACCTTTTTTAGGTCGAATTAAGTACATAACTCAACTGTTTTTAATGAAAGAACAATAATAGGTAAAAAATGACCGAGATAGAGGGAGCATAATAATAAAATAAAATAAGAAAATGAAAGACAATCACAACAACAATAATAACAATATTTGTGGCAAAATATTAATAAACATAGTAATATTCATGACAAAATACTAATAATCTGTGGCAAAATTTTAGTATATTGTGGACATATACATAACACAAATATATTTTGACAATATAGTATGACAATATATGTATTGATTAATTTTTTTTTCTTACGATAGCCTTTTACCTCATAGACAAATGCGATCGGTTTTGCATAACACCACTAATGTGACAACATAGTTAAACCCCTGAATTTCACGGGTAATAGAACTAGTTAACACATTAAATGTAAAGCTAAAAGGGAATTTTGAAGACTTCAAAATAAATGAGTTATTTGGGAATTGGTGTCAGATAGAGAATATCAATAATTGTTTGGGAATGGGGTAGCAACTGGGTAATTTAATGTCTAACAACAATCTTTTTCTCATAATTTTTTTCGAAATGGTGTCATGGTTTTAGTCGAATTATGGCATACAACATAATCAAACAAACTACTACGTAATACTTAATTCATACTCGAATTTAAAACAAAAAAATCAAACACATTGTAAATTTTGGGAAAGAAGTTACCTTTGCTCTAGGGAAGTGAGAGAGGATGAAAAGGTTGATGGAAATGTCAAATGTGTGTAGGGTAACCTAGGTTTTGATGGAGAGCTTTATATACTCGTCCGTAGGACTCTGAATGGACTATATTATATACTTATAAAACGAATTCAAATTATGCCCTATTGTGAATCGGTGTAATAAAAACAATGATATTGGAAGTGGTGTTTTGTTGTGATTAAATGTAAATAAAATAAAGAAATTGTAATATCCCGAAAAAAATAAAGTATTGTTAAATAATATCGGGAATATGATTAAATGACAAGCATCATTTTTGTACATTATACTTTGTGTAACTCATTTCGTATTATACAATTATATAAACTTATAAACTAAATAATACGATACTTTTGGCTTAATAAGATACGTACATATGCATTAACATAATTATTTACCATGCTATGTGATAAGGTCAAGTTGATCCAATCTTTTAGAAAAATTTATGGGATAATCCTTGCTTTACTTAACCATTAAGTAATCACACAAATATGTGGCATGTATATCCAGTGACTTAGCAACTTAGTTTGTAATCATCTTGATTTATTTCTAAACCGACCTATTATGCATTCACGCCTATAAATAGCCCCTCCCACCATTCACTTTTGAAAACACGTAGAAAGTTGGGGATCACTATTATTTCTTAGTAATTAGGTCTACCTCGATATATAATGTATGATTTCGGGACCCTTCGTCGTAGAAATAATTAATATTGTACTGATTATTGTGTAGTGTGATCGACCGTATAATGTTATATTCTCATTATATTACTCACATGCTATATTAACTGTCTTTGTCTGAACATATGACGGTCATGTTAATACTTCTTTTATAATGTACTATTGGCCAATTGTAACATTCGGGATATGATTACGGGAGGGAGATGACATTACAAATTTATCCTGTGTACATGGAAGGGGGCACGTCCTCATGTGAACTACGGTTCTGATTATTACTGGTGAAAGTGTCAGGGGGTTTACATGGGTCTTAGACCTGGGATCCTGTGTACATGGAGGAGGGCTTACCCTAGGGGAGTTTTACTCCGTAATGTCTCTCTATTCAGTAATGGTATACCGGTATAATTGTAAAGTGAGTTATTGCATTCTAAAATGACAGGTTGTGCATGTCTATTTAATCATTATTTGACTGTGTTCATATGACCTATTTTTATATACTTGTGAGATGTGAATGGAGTAAAGTACTAAAACCAGGTAAGTAGGACCGATGGAGGTGACCGGAGTCATACTCAGCCTGTGGTTGGCTGATTCCGTTACTTTCATTCTTTTTCAGGTACATTAGTGTTGGGGAAGGACAAGTGTGAGGAATTTCAGATAGGATCGATGACCTAATAGGATGAATATGTAATAGAGTTATTAGTTTTTAGCTTTAAAAGTGTATTTATCTTTATTCTTGTAATAGCCTTGTATTTTCCGGATGGGAAATACGGCGGTGACGCCCTATAATTCCGCTGCTGTCTATTGTTAATAAAAAGAACTATTTTGAGCTGCCTGTCTCCTTTTCGGGGGCGTTACAGAAATAATGAGAGAAAAGGAGTAAGAATACCGTCGGGAATGTTTTTGAGCATATGAATGATTTTTGCTATCCCGTGTAAATGAAATAGCTGCCAAAAAAGTATAAAACCACGACCCCAATCAGGGTTGGCCAACCCGATCGAGGTTAACCAACTTTAGGCCGATTTTGACTTTCTTACTCTGTAATGTATTAGATCTTCCGTTTTTGAAAGTTACGATCCCGAACGGGGTTTCTTGAATGGGGATGCATGCAAAATCATTTTTCACCTACAAATCACAAAAAAGTAAAACACCGTCAAGTCTAGTAATTTTATTTCTAAATCTATGAAAACATTAAATTTGCGAAAATATAAAACAAAATCAAATAAAAGCTTGGGTTGCCTCCCAAGAAGCGCTGGTTTAACGTCCCGCATGACGCAATTTTCTTCATTGATTAATCTTTATCCATGAGTTCACCATCTTCCAAGCTATCTTTCATACCTTTTTTCACACTCTTCATCCAATTCAAGCTTTTCCAAGAATATTCTTTATTCCTTTTGACACTCTTAGCATTAGTGCCCTTAGAATCGTCACCTACAAAACAATCAACACCAATATCGTCCTCCAACGGATCCATCAGTAAGGATCGAGGTATAGTAGTGGCATTAGGAGAGTCCACAGTGCTAAATAAATAACAAGACACTTGTAACATTGGACTCTTAATGGTGTTGTTCTTGCTAATGGTAACTCGGTCATTGCCCACCTCTAAAGTGAACTTCCCATTTTTCACATCAATTAACGCACCCGCGGTGTGTAAAAAGGGCCTACCCAATATTATCGGGATTTGAGAATCCTCGGCCATATCAAGAACAAGGAAGTAAATGGGTATGAAAAACTTACCAACTTTGATGGGCACATCTTCTAAGACCCTTAAAGGTTGCTTTAAAAAACGGTCCGCCATTTTCAAAGTGATACTTATACATTTTAAAGCACTTAGGTTAAGTTTTTCACAAATGGAAAGGGGTATGACACTTACACTAGCACCTAGGTTGCAAAGGGTCTTATCAATGGTATATGTGACTATAGTGCAAGGGATAGAATAGCTACCGGGATCCTTAAGTTTCGGTGGAAACTTATTTTGTAAGAGTGCACTACACTCTTCGGTGAAAGCTACGGTCTCAACCTCGTTAAAGGTTCGTTTTTTAGCAAGGATTTCTTACATGAATTTTGAATAAGAAGGGACATGGGAAAATAATTCGATAAATGGCACGGTAACTTGTAAATTCTTAACAATATCCAAGAACTTAACAAACTTATCCTCCTTCTTATGCTTTGCTAGACGATGGGGAAATGGCACTTGAATTGCAACATCTTCCTTTGGAGGAGCATCCTCCACTTCTTTCTCGTTTTCAACCCCAATAGGAGCATCCACCTTTTTTTAAACGACATCACCCTCCCTAGCATTAGGAGAGACCTCTTCCTCAACAATCACCTCTTCACTCTCTTGGGTATCAAGCTTACTCTTTCTCTTATCCATTGCTAAGCGGTGAGGAAATGGTACTTGAATCTTAATGGGAGGCTCTTCAATAGCCTTCTTTTGAGCATCTCCCCCAAGCTTGGACCTTTTAGTAACCACTTCTTTATCCAAAGTCATGGATGGCCCATCATAGCACTTACCACTTCTCATAACGATAGCATTAATGATCTCTTGTGGTTACGCACCTTGGGGCGGTAGTTGGCCCGATCTTCTTTGAGATCTATGTGGCTAATTGAGCCACTTGGTTCTCTAGCATCTTGATAGCGGTAGTGTGAGTTTGATCACTTTTTTGTATGTGAGACATCAAATCGGATTGAACCTTAGCCAATTGCATTACCAAAATTTCAAGTTTCCCCCCTTGGTCATTTTGTTGGGCATTTGAAGGTGGAACTTGTTGGAAATTTTGTTGAGGTGGCCTTTGTTCTTGGTTTTGAAAACCCGGTGGATTAACAAACCTTTGTTGTTGAGGGATGAAGTTATTTTGTGGTTGGGGCACAAAGGTGTTTTATGGTGGAGAATTTAGCACATTGTTGCTTTTATATGACAAATTTGGATGAAACTTTGTGTTGGGATTGTAACTATTGGAAAAGGTACCCAGAGGGTATGCATTTTGCTTAAACGTTTGATAAGCATTTACCTCTTCAAGATTGGCTTGACATAAAGTGGCAACATGTCCCGCTCCTCCGCAACCGTCACAAACAACAATTTGGCTCGTAGTAGACATGGCATTGACATGATGAAGAGAAGTACTTGCATCTCGATCCGCCAATTGTTGTTGAAGCAAGACAATTTTAGCCTTTAAAACGGAGGTATCAGAAGATTCCTCCTTACCCTTAATTGACACATTTTTTGAATTGACATATTGCGCGTCATGGATTCAATTGTGGCATGAGAAATATCAGTGTCAATTTGATCAAACCGCCCATTGTTGGCGGAATCAAGAATTTTTCGGGACTCGGCACAACATCCATTGTAGAATCTTATAGTTAGGAACCGAGGATCCAACCCATGATGTGGGCATTGTCTTTTCAAGTCCTTGTATCTCTCCCAAGCTTCATAAAGGCTCTCTAGCCCTTGTTGACGGAACCCCGTAATTTCGCTCCTCAAGGTTTGAGTTTTCCCAGTGGAAAATACTTTTGGTAGAAAGCAAGAGCCAAAATTTCCTAATTGGTGATCCCCATAGCGGTGCCATCAAGGCTATTGATCCATAACGTGGCCTTATCCTTCAAAGAGAAAGGGAAAAGTATCTCTCTTATTTGATCTTGCGTGACTCCCATTTGCCTTATCATGGAGCAATAGTCACAACAATTTTGAACATGCAAATTGGTATCGTCCTCCAAAGAACCTCCCCCAAATTGCTTCCTCTCCACAAGGTTGATGAAAGCCGGTTTGATCTTGAACTCGGTAGCTCCAATTTGGGTAGTAATGATACCCCTTGGGAGCATAGCCGCGGTGGACTTAGAATGATCGGAAAGTTTCACCATCTTTTGAATTGGTGAAAGTGGTGTTCGTGGAGATGATGAACTAGAAACCTTCTCCTCTTCAAAAGCTTTAAGATCGTCTAAGTAAGACTATATTGCACTTTCAATTTTCACGGGAGAAGCGGCTTCTTTAATTTCTTTCCAGAAACGCCATCTTCTACGTAAGGTTTTCTCTGGCTCAGAATTGAGCGAAATTAATTCCCCAATACGAGAAGACTTGGGCATAAGACAACAATCTATCTAATTCCCCAATCGGGCTTAGACCTGGGCATAAGGCTTTGTCGTACACCTAATCAAAGATAAATTTCCCTAGACACAAATGAATGTAGTACAAAGGGGTCGAACACAAGGAGACGAGAATTGGTTATTGAAATGCTATGAATAGAAATCAATCTAGGTCGATTCATGTGGTTGTTTGGTTTGGTTTGATAACTTGCAATTAAAATGTTGTAAATTCAATAATATTAAAAGAGTCTTAGGGGAGTCGGGTCACACATGTAAATGTAAATAGATGTTCAAGTTAAACTCGGAAATGATAACATTGTTTAATTGTTTAGGTCTTATGACAACCACCTCTCGGCCTTATTGATAAAAAAAAAAGAATGGATCATAACGAGCTCTCGCTATGGCTAGGTTCGGTCTACTAAAACATGCTTTGCCTAATTCATTTTCGTGCCTCTCGACTTATAAAAGTGAATTAACAAATTAATCTAAGATAGTGATCAATTACCAAAGATTAGCAGTTATATTAAGCATGTGATAGAAACTATTAAAACAATATTATATCATCCTAATTTAACATTTACAAATACTAATTATGCATGGCTTCCCTATTCCCTAGACATATGAAACTACTCACTCATGATGGAAATAAAACTAATGTTGTATGAGTTAATAAACATGATTGTAATGAAAATATAACTAAATGAATTTAAAGAAATTATGAATAAACAAAATAGAAATAACATATGAATTAGTAAAATGATAAATATGATAAATGTAAAATGGAATGGTAATGATAAACTAGTGATGATAATTTGATAATGAAATGTGATAACAAACTAATATGAAATGCTAATAACTAAAATATAAATTATAAAACAACTATAATAGAAAATGCAATAACGTAACAAACTAGAATCAAAATTACCGAAATAAGGAACTTGGAACTTGAATAAGAATTGCTTGAATAACAAATACAAGTAACTTGGAATGGAAAGATTGTATTATTAGAACCAAATGCTTAACAAAATGTAGATTGTTTAACTAAGAACCAAATGCTTAATAAAATGTAAACTATTGAAAACTAGAGAGAATTTGTGCTTAAGGCTATATGAAAGGTACAAGAGAGTGTAAAAAGATATCCCTTAATGACGGATTAAGGCCCCTATTTATAGTAAAATAAAGTCAAAACATAAACATTTATGGACAGGGGAGCCCCGATCGGAGACATGCCACCCCGATCGGGGTTACAGGAATCCGGGCTATTTCTCTTAAATTCTTGATTAATTGCTAAGAGGAATCCTAAGTGAGGTATTAACTCGTCTTTAATCTTTCGGTTAATTGCACAAGAGTATCCTAAGAGCATCCTAAGGACTTCATTTTTTGGCTTCATTTCCATTTCTTATTTGTGCATCAACCCATATCTCTAATCATGCTCGAGATTGTTATTTCTTCTCCATAATGCCCTTCCAAAGTCATGCTTAGTCTTTTTAGCCTCGTGAACTCGTGTGCTTGCTACCTTGACGGGAAGAAGCTACTAAAAGCTTGATTTCTTACAAAACACAATGAAAGCAAGCAAACACAACTAAAACACAGAATTAGCTCAATAAATCACTAACATTAATGCAAATGATATGTAAAATAGAGCTAAAATATGGGGTAAAATCATATATAAAATGGACACATGAAAACTCTTGAGTTTTCTTCGAGCTAAGAAGTCGGTGTTATCTGGGTAGAATTGTTCCTTAAAGAGTCGTTTGAAGTCGTCCCATGACTCCAACAACACGATCCCCGCCTCAATCTCAGCGTATTTGGAGCGCCACCATTGTTTGGCATCAACGATCAGATACATACTTGCAGTAGTGACTTTCAGTGTCTCGTCGAGTGCACTCGCTGGGAAGAATTGCTCTGTGTCGAAGAGGAAGTTATCAACTTCTTTCGAGTCTCTCGCCCCACTATACTTGTGATCCAAGCAAAGTCCCGTATGCGACCATTTTTATCAATGTATTACTCATGTTCTCGAGCTGTAATCTCTCGTGGACGTAGGCTATCTCTTCCGCGAACTCATGCAGGATCAATGCCTCATGCCCCTTTACCGTCTCGTTTACGGCTTCAAAGCGAGCCTCATGCCCCTTTACCGTCTCGTCTATAGCTTGGTGAGTTCTCTTCAGACTCACCACGAGTCTTTCCAAATATGGAATTTTTTCATCGAACAACTTCTCTAAGGCCAACACCCTGGCCCTAGTTTCTCCTTTGTTCTCACTCGGTTCTGCGGTCTTTCCCGTCATCGTATGCACCAGCTCGTCGTGAAGACCGGACTCTGACCAAATGTCACGGTCCATACTTTGAGCCGGAACGTGACGCGCACCCTTGTCTAATCTCGCGACGGAATGCAAGTGAGAGCACCAAGCACTAGTGAGGGATCGTCCACTAGTGCATTCGTAATCGGTCTCGGTTTGCGTGTGTCGGGATCCTAGTTTCGATCATCAACGGTCGACACACACATGCCCGTTAGTAAGAATGAAGGCAACAGTTCATAAGAATGCAAGCAACGAGTAAATAAGAAAGCTTTTGATGGGAAGAGGTTGATTGACTAGTACCTCCCATAGAAGCAAATTTGATATTACATGTCTGGTAGCATGAAACATTGATTGTGCAGAATAATGATATGTTTTCTAAATGCCTAAAAACGTATCGCGAACTAAAAAACTAGTTCCAAGATTCGACATGCAGGAAGTAATCTTGGAGTACAGAAACGAAAATACATAAGTGCATAATAAAAATCTAAGGGTTCAAACAATTTCAGAAATTATGCGGCTGAATTGCGGGCAACAAGATTTGGCGATGGCCTTAAGAATAGCAACGTACCGTATCCATTCTCCCATAACCTTCTCTCGTATCATACTCTCCTCTAAGAAGACAAAGCAACACTTTTGCCGATTTTCTGCCACCAACTCAACAATGTCTTCCGAGTCACCTTCTCAACTCACTCACACCATTTCCTTTTCGGGTCAACCCGTTCAAATCGTTGCTGCACCCGGTCTCACTCCTTCCGACTTCAGGCAAGTTCCCCTCTTTCCCTTCTTAAATAAAGATTGAATCTTTCAGCTATTTACGTAAAATAATTTCTGGGTTTGATCATAGGAGTACAATTGATTATTTTAAAATTAATGTTTTTAAAGATTGAAATAATTTGTGGGTTTGATCACAAGAGTGTGATTGATTCTTCTAAGATACTTCCCTCCGTCCGGGTCATTTGTTTACCTATGAAGTAATTTGATCATCCAATAACATTATTATCCACTTATCTATCCATTAACAATTACCACAAATGATCACCTCCCCTATCCTTGATCTTTTTGCCAAAGCCTAAGGTAAACAAATGACCAGGATGGATCCTTGATTTTTGTGCCAAAGCCTAAGGTAAACACATGACCAGGACGGAGGGAAGTATCTTTTTCCGAGGAGAGTTTGAAACTTTGAGTTTTTTTAATGCAATTATTTGTGGGTTTGATCAAAGGGGTGTGATTGATTCTTCTAACTTGCTGTTTCTTAAGGAATGATTGAAACTTTGAGCTTTTTGATTGAAATAATTTGTGGGTTTGATCATAGGAGTGCGATTGATTCGTCTTTGTTTCAGCAATGGCTGAAAAACTTGAATTCGGAAAAAGGGGCATTGGTTTATGGGTCTTTGTCCTTGAACAAAGTAATCATTCAGGTGAGAAAGTTGAAACTTTTTCGCTTTAGATGTTTGTGAAATTCGATAAGTATTTGATCCAATTGATGAAATAATGAGTTATAGGTAAATTTTTCGCTACCTTGTTTGGTTATGAGAAATTAGATGGAAATGAAAGGAAGTGGAAGAAATTGAATTCCTCTTCTAGGTTTTCTATTGATAGCCATATGATTTGTAAACAACGGATAGGGAATTATGAGAACTGTTTCTTAGTTAAGACAAACAAAGGAATTCCTTGATGATTCACTAAATTAGGCTCTATACGGAAGTATTGATTGCTGAGTTAGAACTTAGAGCAGCTCCTTTACAACTCCGGTTTTACTAGATGTTTGGAACTACATTTCGTAAGATAGTAATTATTGTGGTGATGATTTTGGGTTCCTTCTTGGTTTTTACTCCCATACTTAATTATGATATTTGAAGATGATGTTTAACTCGTCTGCATTAATTGTTTGCATGGCATTTAGTGGGAATTAAGTTAGATATAATTTGAAGTGTACCAGAGTTTCCTTCTTTTTTTAATCGCCTTGGTTGAACTAATTGATTGAATTATACGGAGTATAAGGTATGTTGTACTGAAATCAAACAGAACTAAAGTTAAATTTCAGTAAGGCTTTTGCTTTTGTCACATATGATTGCTCTTCTTTTATCGGGATCTAGTGTGGGGGAGAATGTCTATTAACAATGTTGGTTAACATGGTCTCAGGGAGTTGACTATTTCGGAAAGCGTGTTGGTTTTCTCAAGTTCAAAGCTGATATTCTTGATAAGGAAATTGGACAAAAGGTATCACTTCATAATCTGTAACAAATTGAAACTTTAAACCTAGGGCAGAAGCTATCACTGCATAATATGTTTGGCCATTGTTTGCCTAGTTAAAACATCAAACATACAAGTGCCAAAATTTATGTGTCGGTACTCTGTAGTCCTTGAATCGTTTGCATACTTCAAAAGATACTTGTCATCACTCATCACCATTGAATTTGACATAGGTTCCAGGCATAGTGTTCGCACGGGGACCAGCCGTGGCCATCCTCATCCTTTTGGAGTCCGAGGATGAGACTTATGCTGTTCTTACAGAACAGGTACCATTCCGTGTGTTAGAATAATCGTGTGTTTCTTTTATCAACTCGACTTCAGGCCGAATGCTGCTTCCAGCTGTACTCTAATAGATATATTTTGTGTGTAAGGTTAGGGTCCCCACAGGACGGTTCGTTTTAGAATTGCCAGCTGGAATGCTTGATGATGACCAGGGCGATTTCGTGGGTACTGCCGTTCGTGAGGTCCCTCTCGTGTCTCTTTCACCTTGCTTTATATGGCATTACATTTCATGTAGAAATTCACTTTTCGCGGTGCCATGATATTAGCTCTAGGCCACTGTAAAAGTTTTTCCAGTTTGCTACCAACTGCATTTTGAACTACATCTACTGCATTAGTAGTGAAACAATCTAAATTACGCCTATTCTGAGTCTCAAACTGAGCTTTAATATTTTTACACTTTCTTTTCCTTTTCTATATTTTCACATCTTGAGGTGTGCGATCACCAATGGACGGTTCTAAAGGATGATTCATGTCAGCCGACCCCAAATCATTTTGGGATTAAGGCTCTGATGATGTTGTTGTTGTTTTCTTGTTCAGCACATAGTATCACTGATATACACGTTGATTTGTTTGCCATGTCCCTGTATTAGCTATTATTAAAGTTAGTCCGTATATAGTATTGCTTTCTACTGTTTGATGTCAATTAATACTAATGTGGAATAGTGGTGTACTGGTGTTTACTCATAATGGAAGATGGCTTGATAGGTTGAAGAGGAGACTGGGATAAACTTGAAAGTAGAAGACATGGTTGAACTTACTTCATTTTTGGATCCATCAACCGGCCGTAAAGTTTTCCCTTCACCGGTTAGTCTTTTGGCCTGGAATTTTGACTATTGTGTTCATATTTGCGTTGTGGCATATTCCCATAACTTGAAACCAGGATTTGTTAAACGGATATGAATACATAGTATCCAGTCGTGCGCTTAATAAATTATGATGTAGATTAAGCAAATACTGTAGTATGAAACGAATACACATGAACCAATTGATGGTTTGCTGAGTGGTGAGCAAATCTGCCAATCCAGCTTGAAGCCCAATTGAGTGCCTCTCATTGGCTTGGCTTCCCTAACCGCTCGTGTATTCTTCCTGACAACCACTGTTATTGAACTGTTGGACGGAAGGAATTAGCATTTTCAGCAAGTTTTTAAAAATACTCGTCATTTTCTTTTGCCTTTTGCATCTTAGGGAGGATGTGACGAGGAGCTTAGCTTCTTCTTGTATCAAGGGAAGGTAGCCAAAGAGACAATCCAAGAGTTACAAGGTAAGAAAACAGGTCTGCAAGATCACGGGGAGCTTATAAAAGTACGTGTAGTTCCATATAAACAACTGTGGCGTGCAACAGCTGATGCCAAGGTTCTCATGGCTATCGCGCTCTATGAAATGGCCAAGAGGGAAAACCTGCTCCCAAAATCTTAATCACACTTCGAGCCAACACGGCAACACTTAAATTTGCAGTTGTTGCAGTTGTGTGGAGCAGGATATGATTTGGTATGGATTCTTTGTAGTTGGAGCAAGAGGTGTTAGGTGCCACCCTCCAAGCAATGGTATATATGTACGACAGTACGAGTATTTTTTTATTGAAATTTTCATATTGGTCTAAGCTTATCTCTTGGTTACTAATTGCACTCGAAAAACTTTTGATCTATAGTCTTTCCCTAAACATCAAATCCTTGCTCCATCTCCAGCATTAGCATTGATCATTGATGCTTCAATGGAGATCAATGTACACGTAACGTCTTAGGACACAAACTCTGGTCAGACTACTATTAGGAGATTTAGTGTTTTCTTTAGGGGCCAGGAGACGGATTTCTAGTGTTGTGCAGTGTAAGTCATTTTGTAAATGGTTATACCGAGATAGCTGGCCCATATTAGATGGATGGTATGATACGAATACACACAGGTTAGTTTTGGAAAGTGCACGGCTATAATGGAATAGATGCAGTTCCGAGTATTTTTTTTACGACTAAATGGAGATATGAAGTGATTTTTTTTAGGATTATTTAACAACAATAATCCATACTATTGACCGTCTTCTCAAAATAATCCGAACTTCATTTTAACCCATAATAAACTCTACTATTACCCCCATTTTCTCATACTGCACTTGGATAAATTATGACCTGCAAAATTCGGTAAAAAATTTCTCATTTAGGATCCATTTTTCAATCAAAGAACACTTATGACTTATCTCTCCATTAACAATCATCTCCTCACATTACCCCATAACACCCATATTAATCAACATCATTACAAGTACCGTATTTGTCCTCCTTACCGAAACAACCACTCACCACCACCATCACTACTCCAGCTTAACTTTCATACCCAACACTCCAACAGAGATAACTGTGTGAATTGTGATGCCTCTCCCAGATGCTTATCCATGACTGTCAATTACTAGTTCAAAATCAGCTAGCCTTTATACACAATCCAATGAAAAGAAGCTCCAATATAATAAACACTTCTTATCTCAGATTGGCGTACATCTTTAAAATCCGGATTCAATGAAATGCAAGTGCTTTATCGGATTTTTTTTATATCCATTATTAATCCACTCACCTCCTTCAATACCCTAGTTAGTTTCAACCATCAATGCTTTTAGAACTATAAAAGGAGCTTCGCTACAACGTATTAGAGTCCCTCAAATTAGCTACTTGGAACCAAAACTCAGGTTGACTTGCCTGAATTTTCTAATGTTGGGTTCAGTGGGCAAATACCGATAGAGATCTCGCGATTGGTTAATTTGCTCAGTCTCAATCTTCCATCTATTTTTTAATTGTTTGGAATTTATCCTCTGAAACTAGAAAACCCCAGTTTTAGAGGGATAGCATACCTTGTTAGGTGGCCGGAGACCGGAGTTGGTTATTGGTGGATGGTGACGGGAAACGGCCTCATTTTAATGTAACCGGGATAAGCAGACACCAAGTTAGACCTATAACTTGATGAACGAGATTGACTAACCAAGACCTATTCGTTCCAATCGAGTAACAATTAGGAAACGCGTCCTAATTAATCACTAGTTTTGGATATCGCAACAATCCGAGTTTCACAACCAACGTTTCCACATTCAATTGAGAGACAAAAAGTGTAGTTTTGTTTTTAGTTCAAAATCATGCATGATTACAATATGAAATGCAAGCTATTTATAAGCTAGTATATGCCCTTTGGGCTGCTTACCCTACGTTCATTATGACCTTTAATTCCCCCCTTTAATTACTAATTAAGAGTTTTAATGCCTAATTAATATAATACTAATTACCTATAATAAACTCTAATGAAGACTACACTAAATGCTAATAATAATAATAATATCTAATTAGGATGCTTTAGGATTCTTCGACGCCATAGCTTCGACCCATGATTTCTTGTGTACCATCGACGCATGACATCGACACAACCTTCAAAGCTTGAAGATGAACGCGACCATCGACACTTAAGGAGACTGTTATGAAATAGTCCATATTTGAGTTCACACGTCCCATATTCGAACCCCATTAGACCTTTATTAACTAGAATAAGAAATACTAAACTACTTAATTAATTCTAAACCCGTCTTGATTCTTCATGATGTGTGGTTGTTAATTTATCGTTTCGCCACTCGCATCATCTCCTCCTTCTTGAGAAGGAATTGACCTCAATTCCGTCGCCTTTTATTTTTGCGGGCTACTTGCCTAAATCGTCTGTTAGGGCGAGTATGCAGCTCATAACGCCACCCAACATCAACCCCTACAAACTTCGACGTTGCGGTGTCGGACGTGTCCCTCATGTTGATGACATTGCTTCCGACCGACTCCTTTTTGCTTACCAACGACGCTCTGGCAGCCTTGTCCTTGTTCCTCCGAGCGTACGGGTTTAACCCAACTCATGGTGGGTTCATTTCGACCTCATGATGCGTGGGTCGACTAGGCTGCACTTCGTTCACAACTGGCCCTAATTCGTCAAATGGGTCGTTATTTATAACCCGTTTGAGGACGAATTTGAAGCTACTCTTCTCCTTGCGTTGTAATTGATAGGAGAATTTCTCTTTGCCTTTCTCGACTTTTGGAGCCACCAGGGATTGCTGTAACTCGCCAATTGTGGGACGCTGGCTAGGCTCCTTGACGTGGCCTGGTTGTGTCGTGGCCTCACTCGGTGTATGGTGTGAATGGTCGAGATCGATGCTAGGGAAAAGCCACCCTCCTCGACACTCTTCTTGGCCTGGTTGTAGCTTGGACAAGACAATACCACCATCGTCATTGTATTTATCAAAAATTGGTGGAAGGTTAATGTCAAAGAATGAATTGTTCCAAACGGAATTGCACCCAACAGGACCGTCTGGGATTTGGAAATCCGAGAGCCGAGGCTTTGATACCAAATGATACGAATTAAAATGCTGAAGCGAAAATTAAAAGAAATACGCGAACGGAATTCGAGTATGATTTGTTGGTAATGAAGATAAGTTGTTGAATTAGACCTATAATTCGACAATGACGTACGAACTCAAGATCTATTGAGTACGAACAAAGTTAATATTCAAAACGCATTCGAATATAAACTGAAATTGTGCTTAGCAAGCAATTGTTTTTTGAAATGAAAATTTGATTACTGAATGAATAGAAAATTACATGCCATGGCTATATATAGCCTTAGGATAACAAACGTTCAAAGCTAAAAAAAGACTTTTTAAGGACAAATTAAAATAGCCAATTTATGGCCATACTGCATGGTAATAACTGACTCACTAAATAGGACATTAATCCCCCTTTATTGACTAATTAAACAATAACTTAATTGCTTGGTAAGAGGTTACTGGAATCCAACATAAGAAATCAAGCTTACGAACCGAACCCTCGAATTCGACAATTCTGCCAACACAAGATTACGACCCAACGATGCAAAAGTATTGTCATGCGAGTCTACAACCGTATCAGAAGGGTATGGTGGTGGTGATATGGTGAGAGACAGAGAGAGAAAGGTTAGGCTTGTGGGTTTGTGAGGGGTTAATTCATTTAACCGGTTTATCAGGTCATCGTAGTCTATTATGAGAAGAAGTGTCGATAGTAAGGCTTATTGTGGCTTAAAATCAAATTCGGATTAATATGAGAAGATGAGCAATAGTTTGGATTATTCCCGTTAATTAATCCTTTTTCTTACCCCATTACCAAAATCCCACAAAACCAGTTCAAGATGAAACCACATATAAAGCTATCATTGGTAGCTTACAGTATCTATCTAGGACACACCTATTAAGGATATTCAATCATAGTCAATACTACAATTCAGGGAATGATTATCTCATAATCATTCTCCAAATATCTTCCCTTTTCCTAACCTATAATCAAGCCATATATTATGTAATTTAGGTAATTTGTTATTAGGTTTTATATTGTATTCCCACACATCTTGTATCCTATATAATGTACACAGTGTAATTTATTATTATTATCAATCACATTAATTCTTTACATGGTATCTGCCTAACCGATCCTCACGATCAACAAACAAAAACTCGTCCCTTCCAAAACGCCTTATTCACGTCCTTTGTGCTCTCCGACCAACCATTCCGAATGGCCAACCAACTTCAACTTGTTAACCCCGCTGAACCCGACCAACCTCTCACCATTGTCACCTTTGCCAATTGCATCCAACTCAAGGATTCGGTCACATTCCGTCAATGGAGATTTCAGGTCAGGACTATCATGAATGGTCTTGCTCTTTTCTCCTTCCTTGACTGATCTGCCCTTATCCCTCCCAAAACCCCCACCGTTAATCCCACGCCACCCGAGACCCAAACCACGACCAAAGCTAATCCAGCCTATACGACATGGTACCATCAAGATCAATTGATCCTCGGTGCTCTTGCTGGAACCCTTGCCCCTCCTATTGCTGCCCTCATTGCTAATGATCCGACATCACACGATGCTTGGACCACGCTCACAAAAACATTTGCCAATTCCTCCCGTGGTCACCGTCTGCAAATCAAGGATCGCCTTGAAAGTATCACGCACACCGACAATATGACCATCATCGACTACATGACTGCCTTCAAATCATGCACCGATGACCTAGCACAGTTAGAACACCCTATGGATGTCGATGACATCACCAACAAAGTCCTCAATGGACTCAATTACAGCAAATAAAGTGCTGTCATTGAACCGATTCATGCTCGTGATACGCCCATATCCTTTGAAGCTTTACACGAAAAACTTATCCAACATGAGCTTCGTCTCAAAAACTAACCCTCCTCCTCTGTTTTCAACCCCTCTGCCAACGCTGCTAACTATCGAAATAATAACCGAAACACTTACCAAAATCGTGCCCCACACTCCTTCTCCAAATCGAACACCAGTGCCACCACGCCACCTAACTATTCGAAACCTTTCAAAAGTCGCTGCCAATATTGTGACACAGTGGGTCATGTTGCATCTGACTGTTCCGACCTCCAATCAAAATACCCAACATTTGTGTTCCCCACCCGCAAGCCTAGAGGTCCTCCACCGCAGGCACACCCGGCCTCCCACTCTACTCCGCCTCCAACCCGCTCTTGGACCGTTGACAGTGGAGCTTCACACCACATCACGGGCGATCTCAATACCTTGTCCCTTCATCAACCCTATGACGGTCCCGATGACTTTGTCATAGGTGACGGATCAGCATTGCAAATCACTCATTCTGGTTCTTTTTCTATCCCATCTTCCCCTGCCTCTCTTTTATTTACCAATGTCCTTGTTGTCCCATCTATCTCACTTAAACTATTATCTATTTCACAATTTTGTCGTGATAATAACGCTTATGCGGTTTTCTTATCGTCTTCTTTTTCTGTTAAGGGAATTTAGATGGGAACGATTCTTCTTCAAGGCCTGCTTATTGATGGTTCCTATATCTGGACCCCTCCGTCACCACAAGCCAACCTTGTCACGTCCCCGAGTCAAGCATCGTGGCACCACCGACTTGGCCACCCGTCATCTAAAATTTTACAACTCATCAGCTCCAAACTTAATTTACGTATTTCCGATTCAGTGCCGTGTATTTCCTGCAATTTGAATAAAAGCCACAAACTTTCCTTTGGCCAATCGTCTTTACGTTCTAATTCGCCTCTTGATTTAATTTTTTCCGACGTTTGGACTTCTCCAATACTCTCCTCCGACTCCTTTAAATATTATGTTAGTTTTGTTGACCACTTCACACATTATATTTGGCTCTACCCATTAAAACGCAAATCCGATACACAGGATACATTTAATAAATTTCGAGCAATTACCGAAAAATACTTTGCCAAGCCAATTTGTCAATTTTACTCCGACAATGGCGGAGAATTCATGACCCTCACATCCGGCCTTAATCTTGATGGTATTACTCATCTTACTTCCCCACCTCACACGCCTGAACACAATGGGTTTGCCAAAAGACGGCATCGACACATCGTCAATACCGACCTGTCTTTACTTACCTATGCCCGTCTTCCCTTCTCCCTATGGCCATATGCCTTCTCCACTGCCGTCTATTTAATCAACCATTTGCCCACACCGTCACTAAATAACCAGTCCCCGTATTCTAAATTATCCACCAAGAACCGAACTATCTCAAACTACACAACTTTGGCTGCTTGTGCTTCCCGTGGTTGAGCCCATACACCGATCATAAACTCTAACCTCGGTCCCTCGAATGCGTTTTTGTTGGCTACTCACCCACCCAAAGTGCCTATCTTTGTCTTGACCCGATTACCTCCCGAGTTTACACCTCACGCCATGTCAAATTTATTGACGACCAATTTCCATATTCTAGGCTCATGAACCTCACCACCGTTCCTACATCTATGACGCCTACTGATTGGTGTCCCTTGTCTGTCCCACTTTTGTCATCCAAACCTACTGACACCGCCACTCCTAACCCTGCCCACACCTCAGCCTCTGCTACGCCTACTTCCACTGCCCCCAGTACCAACCCGTCATCTACTGATGTCCTTACTTCCTCTCCCGACAACACGGTATCATCCCAACCCACTTCCTCCTACCCTCCCCCTCCACCTGCTCCTCCACCTCACCATGTCACTCGCCTATCGAATAACATCAGAAAACCGAACCCCAAATATGCTAAATTAGCTAGTGTTCCTACCCAATACATTACCCCCACCACGGTTAAACAAGCTTTTGTTGATCCACTTTGGCGCTGCTATGCAAGCCGAATACTGATACTGTCGTTTCGTACCAAAAATAAATACCTAAATATAACTAACAGAAGTCAGCGATAAGTAGGGTCGATCTCCACAGGGAGGCGGTGTACTATCTATTTGTCTATTTATCTGTCTAATGTCACTAATGGGGGTTTGAAAGGTTTGTGTTAACTAAACTAAAGACTAAAGCAAGAGAAATAAAAAAGAGAAATTAACAGAAGAAAAGGAAGTATGCTAGGAGTCGGTCTACCGTGGCAGCTATCAGATCTTATACTATCGGGAATACTAAAGCGATTAGACTATTGATAAGAAGAGCTATGGTCGTCACCTTTCGGTCCTTAAACCGCCCTAGAGCGTAAAAATGACTTAACTTTCGCCCTCACTGCAATACCCTATTGTAATTAAGCAAGCCTTCCCTTCCAATCTTTCGATCTAGGTCGGGGTTAACTAAATTTATGGTCTCCTGCATGCATTCATTCGACCGGATAACAATTAAATTGCCTAATACAATTCCTATTGCAAGACTAATCTATATAAGTCAGTTAAAACATTGCTACCACGGCTTCCCTAATCCTAACATACTATGGGGAATTAGTTACTCATGATAAAATAAACAAGAACAAGAATTAAAAGAGAATTAAACATTAAATTAAGAAAGAAAAGGGAAGAAACGTTCTCAAATAATGATCCTAATAAAAAGTAAAGTAACAAGTGTATCGTTCCAAGAGAAAAGAGAGAGTCGTGAGTGTCTCCTGGATAAAAAGCATAACATAATTGACGACCTAACTCCTATTTATAAGAAATTAGGAGTTTAATTAAACCTAATGACGGAAAATAACTAAAAAGCCCACCACAAAAAATCCACTCGATCGAGTAACTAAATCACTCGATCGAGCAAAGGCATAAAAGAAACTGGTCGATCGAAAGGAAAAATAGTCGATCGAGTACTTATTCATCCTAAAACCACTCGATCGAGAAGAAGTGGCTCTCGATCGAGCAAATGGGCTCTCGATCGAATAGAAATAGTTCTCGATCGAGCACTTCTCAGCGCGTAATTCCTGCTTCGCGCACTGAATTTCAAACGGCTGCCATTTCTTCGTTACTTGGTCAAACAGGGTGATTCCGGTGGCATTGGAAAGCTAAAAAGACAAACTTTCATCTCCAATTGGAATCACCTGAATATCTGTTGTATAACTCTAGATATGGCTCTTACAAGCAGGAACTAGCAAATTGAAGCACTCTCTTGGCTCGCCTAACTTCCTTACTCCAATGCGCATCTCAAAATAGCTTCATTCCCGCTCCAAATTCACTCTTCCTCCAAATGCATGCTAAAAGGATGGTAAAAGGCTTGATTTCACTACTTTTGGGTTCATTCCTACAAATAAGACAAGAACTTCCAAAGTATGCAATTCGGGGCATTTCGTAGCATAAAACCACGATAAAAGCATAGAAATACGTGCATAAAATAGGCTAAAAAGACTGTATAAAATGCACGTATCAAATCTCCCCAAACCAAACCTTTACTCGCCCTCGAGTAAACTAAAATGCAACTAAAGGAACGGAAAAAGATAACTCAGAGCTAGCTACAAATGCCCACTTAAGCCAATTTAATGCAAGCTAACTAAATACTTATAGCAAGACAGTCAAATGCAAACGAGTTGTAAGATGTTTATAATAAAGCTGAACCGTCGACCTTGCAAGACCTTTAACAATGGACTCTCACGGGTCACTCTTCTCTCATGAAGCAAAGGGTAAGCATATATATGTAAGAGAGAAAGAAAAATAGTCGCTCACCTAAACTACGACCCACATGAACATGCATGCAACTAATATGATAGACAATTCTAGCTACCGAACATACATTCCAACCAAACAAGGTCCTGTCACAGCCGAGGGCTTACAAAAATATGGTAAAGTGAAGCAATGGGTAAGAAAAGGCAAAACATTTATGGGAATGTGGAGGTATAGGTGATCAAGCTAGTACCTAAACAGAACCATATATCAACATCCGATTCCAACTCAATTATGAACTAAGCACATGCCCTTCATTTGGCATAAAATCTCACCAAACAAAACTGAAAATACTTCTTAAATGATATAAGATAGAACATAGGAGCAGAAACCGTCTCAAACAAAATATTTTTTTTTTTTTTTCATTCTATTTTTTTCGGTTTCTTCTTCTTTTTTTTCTTTTTCTTTTTTTTTTTCATTTTCATGTCATTTGTTCATCATCCTCCTTCCCTTCATAAAATACCAACTCCGAATCAACAGAATATGCGCCAAACTTGATACAATAGACAATATACCGCAAAAACAATCTAAACTAGCTTGACAAGGCAGGCTAAATTTGGATGTAGCTAAGGGTCAACTGGCAAATTTGGCTAATGCGGAGTTTATGGGTAAAAATGAAAGAAAAGGGAAAATGTAAGCACCTCCCTGCATGTGACACCAACCACTAACCCGAATGTATGACGGTAAAAAGCAATTGAATTTCATATACGTGCAAATTAATGATACATGATATGCAAGGAGTAACTACTCACAATCCTACATGAAACTGGTCACAATGACACCAGTTTATAAAGCTCTAAATCTTAGAAATTATAAGTAGGTTACCAAAATTTCAGGTCAAGTCTATATGTTCAGCTAAATTAAACATTAACTCGTAGACATGCAAAAGACAAAGCTAATAAGATAATTGTTCAATGCAAGGCTTAAGCAAAAAGACAAACGCAGTGCAATATCATCATGGAAATCTACCGTTCCGACTCAACCTATATGCTAAAATAAACGTGAATATTTTTGAATTTTTGAAAATTTTTCATTTTTTTTGAGATTTTTGATTTTTATGAAAATAAACAACTATGCATACTGAAATTGAACGTGATAACAGAAATGCAATAAAAACAAGATGCAGACACAGATATGGATGCATAACCTCCCCAAACCAAACCGTACAATGCCCCCATTGTACCAAAACATGGAAAGGAAATGCAAACTAGAGGAAAAAGAGAGCAAATACGGAAGAACTTACAAAATGCGCGAGTAAGGGGAACCTCCCCAAACCGACCATGAAATGGGAGGTTGCTAAGGGCCCGGAAAACCGTCTCAAGAAGCTAATCCAAGTCAATAACACTCGATCAAGAGGGATAGTAGCTGATCGAGTAACATGGGCGTCTAAAAACTGCTCGATCGAGAAGAAAGGCAGTCGATCGAGTGGTTCTCTATTTGCAGGTGGTCGATCGAGTAAATATTTCACTCGATCGAGTGAATTCATCAGCAAAAGTGCTCGATCGAGTAAAAAAACTACTCGATCGAGTACTTCTCAGCGTGATCCTGCAAAACGCAATGAAAAACAGCCCGCAAACTAACTAGACAAGCATACTGAGATAGTTTTATGGTATAAGAACCATTTATTACAACTGAAATTAAATAAAAAGCAAAATAAAATCTCCGGGTTGCCTCCCGGGTAGCGCTAGCTTCAGTCAGGTCCCAGCTCGACCTTCTTTTCTTCGAGCCTCTTTAAGTAGTCACAATCAAAACAGCTCAAAGCGCGCAGCAACCTGTCAAATAGCTGCGCATGTGCTACACAGAAGCATAAGTAGCACCAAAGTGGAATAACAGAATAGGAAATAAAAATATGTAAATATTTAAGTCTAACAAATTTCCTATGGGCGCTCCTAAATTTATCTACCAAATAAAGGAGCGCGGGAGCAATTGTCAATAATTTAGGGCTCCAAATTAGATTAACAATTTTAAAATGACAAGGATGGTGAGAAATTGCTAATTTATGCGTCCACATATGAGGGGGTATAGCTTTGAAAAAGGAAGCATGAATAAGACGAGGCAATTTACAAATAATAATGAAATTACCGTTTACTACCTCAGGTTGATCACTCTTAATGACGGAATCATAGATAAAAGAATTCATTACCTCTTCCGTGCTAGGAGTAATTACCGACTCAGCTGTCCTTTTGTCGTCCTTAGTGGAGTCTGTCCCGTAAATCTCGGCCTCAAGCGCATCTAACTCGGCTTTGAATAAGGGAGACTCACCATAACCGTTGTCATCGTCAAATCGTCATCAAAATCAAGCCCAAATGACGAACCAAAGCTCCCAATGGCCAAACTACTCGATCGAGTAGAATCTTCATTCGATCGAGCAGTTTCCTCCTGATTTCCACTCGATCGAGCAGCAATTTCACTCGATCGAGCAGTCTCTCCTGGAAAATCACTCGATCGACTAATATAAGTCACTCGATCGAGTGATTCCTCCTGTACAGCGCTGAAATCTTCGCATGAGGCAGTGAAATATGATAGAAACTCGTCATCCGAGTCATAGAGGTCATCCTCGATTGGGCAACACGGTTTTCTCGGGGGAGAAATCGCTCTCAAGAAGGTATACCTCTTCTTCTTGCATCTCACCGCTAACCGAGCAACTACGACCTCGAGCTCATGGAATCGAGCGTCCATATTTTTGTTGCACTCTTGCATTTGTGATACAAGCGTCGCCATTGAATATGTCCACTCCGCGATCTCTTCTATCTCCATCTCACCGCTAATCGAGCAAATCGCAGACTCGAGCTTATCAATTCGCGAGAAGTATTCTTGCGCTTGGAATGCAAGTGTCTCCATCAAGGATTTCAGCTCGCATCTCTTCTTCTTGTATCTCTGGAGGATCTTGTTGCGGTGGCCATTGATAGGATGGATGTGGCGGCACAACTACAGTCATTGTGCTCGCAGACCACATCTCCGCAGCGGATCACCTACTGCCCATATAATGGGACATCGGTGACGGGTCAAAGGTACTCAAGCCTTCCCTTTGACGGTATTTCACCTAGAACTGTCTAGGTAGTACCTGTAAGGCCTATCAAAACAAAGACTCAAGGAAAAAGATCGGAACGGCCTCAAGGGAAAAATCCCCGAGGCTAAAAAAAATAAAAATTTAAACAAATAAATAAATAGATTGCCTCCCCGGCAACGGCGCCAAAATTTGATACTGTCGTTTCGTACCAAAAATAAATACCTAAATATAACTAACAGAAGTCAGCGATAAGTAGGGTCGATCTCCACAGGGAGGCGGTGTACTATCTATTTGTCTATTTATCTGTCTAATGTCACTAATGGGGGTTTGAAAGGTTTGTGTTAACTAAACTAAAGACTAAAGCAAGAGAAATAAAAAGAGAAATTAACGAAAAAAAGGAAGTATGCTAGGAGTCGGTCTACCGTGGCAGCTATCAGATCTTATACTATCGGGAATACTAAAGCGATTAGACTATTGATAAGAAGAGCTATGGTCGTCACCTTTCGGTCCTTAAACCGCCCTAGAGCGTAAACAGCTTAACTTTCGCCCTCACTGCAATACCCTATTGTAATTAAGCAAGCCTTCCCTTCCAATCTTTCGATCTAGGTCGGGGTTAACTAGATTTATGGTCTCCTGCATGCATTCATTCGACCGGATAACAATTAAATTGCCTAATACAATTCCTATTGCAAGACTAATCTATATAAGTCAGTTAAAACATTGCTACCACGGCTTCCCTAATCCTAACATACTATGGGGAATTAGTTACTCATGATAAAATAAACAAGAACAAGAATTAAAAGAGAATTAAACATTAAATTAAGAAAGAAAAGGGAAGAAACGTTATCAAATAATGATCCTAATAAAAAGTAAAGTAACAGTGTATCGTTCCAAGAGAAAAGAGAGAGTCAGAGTGTCTCCGGATAAAAAGCATAACATAACTGACGACCTAACTCCTATTTATAAGAAATTAGGAGTTTAATTAAACCTAATGACGGAAAATAACTAAAAAGCCCAGCCCGTCAGCAAAATCCACTCGATCGAGTAACTAAATCACTCGATCGAGCAAAGGCATAAAAGAAACTGGTCGATCGAAAGGAAAAATAGTCGATCGAGTACTTATTCATCCTAAAACCACTCGATCGAGAAGAAGTGGCTCTCGATCGAGCAAATGGGCTCTCGATCGAATAGAAATAGTTCTCGATCGAGCACTTCTCAGCGCGTAATTCCTGCTTCGCGCACTGAATTTCAAACGGCTGCCATTTCTTCGTTACTTGGTCAAACAGGGTGATTCCGGTGGCATTGGAAAGCTAAAAAGACAAACTTTCATCTCCAATTGGAATCACCTGAATATCTGTTGTATAACTCTAGATATGGCTCTTACAAGCAGGAACTAGCAAATTGAAGCACTCTCTTGGCTCGCCTAACTTCCTTACTCCAATGCGCATCTCAAAATAGCTTCATTCCCGCTCCAAATTCACTCTTCCTCCAAATGCATGCTAAAAGGATGGTAAAAGGCTTGATTTCACTACTTTTGGGTTCATTCCTGCAAATAAGACAAGAACTTCCAAAGTATGCAATTCGGGGCATTTCGTAGCATAAAACCACGATAAAAGCATAGAAATACGTGCATAAAATAGGCTAAAAAGACTGTATAAAATGCACGTATCAAATACGATGCTCTATCCCGCAATGATACCTGGACACTTGTTCCCCCCGACTCTGTTCCAAATACCATTGGGTGCAAATGGGTTTTTAGAATTAAATACAATCCTGATGGGAGTTTGAAGCAGCACAAAGTTCGCCTTGTCGCTAAAGGCTTTCATCGAAGACGCGGTCTTGATTACTCGGAAACCTTTAGCCCCGTTATTAAACCTACCACTGTTCTCCTTATACCATCCCTTGCCACTACGAATGGTTGATCGATGCGTCAAATTGACGTGAATAACGCTTTTCTTCAAGGTACCTTACATGAGTCCGTTTATATGGTTCAACCACCTGGCTTTGTTAATCCCGACAAACCTAATTATGTTTGCAAGTTAAACAAAGCGATTTATGGTCTCAAACAAGCACCCCGTGCTTGGTATACGGAACTTCAAAATTATCTTATTCACTATGGTTTTCGAAAATCTATTGCTGATTCTTCATTATTTATTTTTGATAAATCTAATGTCAAGTTATTTGTTCTAGTATATGTGGACGATATTATTATTACAGGTCCATCCATCAACGAAGTCAATCGATTTATTTCAGCCATCTCAGCTCGGTTCTCTCTCAAAGATCTTGGTCCGCTTTCTTACTTCCTCGGTATGGAAGTTACCCCGAAAACCAAAGGAATTCACTTGAATCAGTCGAAGTATATCTCCGCCTTCTCATAAGATATAATATGTCGGATAGTCGGCCCTCTTCTACCCCTATGCAGTCTCACCCGCACTTACAAGACACCCCGATCAACCTATTCATGATGAAACGAATTATCGAGCTATTGTTGGCAGCCTCCAGTACCTCTCTCTCACACGCCCCGACATTGCTTATCTGGTAAATAAATTGGCCCAATTTCTTACCCACCCGACAGCTACTCACTGGGTTGCTCTCAAGAAATTACTTTGGTATCTCAGTGGCACAATTCAACTCGGCATTACCTTGCTTCACGATACTCCATCTACCCTTCATGCCTACTGTGACGCGGATTTAGGAGGAGACAAAGATGACTACGTCTCGACAACAGGTTACATTTTTTTTCTTGGTAAAAATCCCATAAAATGGTTGTCTCGGAAACAAAGGGCTCTGTCACGCTCAACAACCGAAGCGGAATATCGAGCAATTGCGGATACAACCGTTGAGGTACTTTGGTTAAAGTCCCTATTGTCTGAGCTTGGTATTCGTCCTCCTGTGATATTTTGTGACAAATTGGGTGCTGCAAGTTACTCCGCAAATCCAATATTTCACTCAAGAATGAAGCATCTCGCACTTGCTTTCCACTTTGTCCGAGAACAAGTTAACCTTGGTACAATACGAGTACAACACATTAATGGCGATGATCAATTGGCTGACTCGTTCACCAAACCTCTACCTATACCGCGCTACTCACTATTAACATCCAAGATCGGACTAACTCTACGACCGTCCATCTTGAGGGAGCGTATTAAGGATATTCAATCATAGTCAACACTACAATTCAGGGAATGATTATCTCATAATCATTCTCCAAATATCTTCCCTTTTCCTCTCCTATAATCAAGCCATATATTATGTAATTTAGGTAATTTGTTATTAGGTTTTATATTGTATTCCCACACATCTTGTATCCTATATAATGTACCATTTACAGTGTAATTTATTATTATTATTATTATCAATCACATTAATTCTTTACAACACCTAGATGTAACCTATCCTATCTACAAACTTGCTCAATACCCAAATCATCCCACTGACGAACGCGGACAATCCTTAAACGTCTTCTTCGATATCTCAAAGTTACCCTCCTCTATGGACTATGGTATTCTTTTCACAAAAACACTCATTCGAGGCTCCGACCCTTCATGGCTTTTGCGATGATGACTGGGCAGGTGAAAAAGATGATTTTATTTAGGATCAATTGATGAAAACCCTTTAATTTTGCAATTTTTAAAACTTAACATCTTATGAAAAGTTTTTTAAAACTTAATACCTTAATGTGCACTTTATTCACATTTGGTACTTACGTGGTTTTAGGCAAAAAAAAATGTGAAATACTGCCGAGATTGAATCAACCGTGACTTGTAGTTATAAAAGGGAAGGGAAGAGGTTGAAAATGTGAATGGAGTGCATCATAAAGATGTCGTCATGTACCAAAATGTGAATGAAATGCACATTCACCAAATCTCATTGAAGACAGTGATATCCGTCACAAACTTGTGACGGATACCATTTTCTCTCACAAAATACCCATGAGAGGTGAGTGGGGGAGCACATGGGACCCCATCTTGTCCCCTCTCCCTTTTTGTGAGAAGTTTTCAGCTTGTGACGGGATTATTACAAGCAAGACGCTTTGATGCACATTAAGGTATTAAGTTTTTAAAAAAAATTCATAAGAGGTTAAGTATTAAAAAGTGCAATCAGACGGCATGGGCTCTTATTTGGAAACTCCCAGTTCAGCAGCGTATACGTATGTTTATCTGGCTTGTAGCGCATGATCGTCTTATGACTAATTATAATAGAGTTCGACGCAATTTATCGGATGATCCTATTTGTCCCCATTGCCTTACAAAATATAAACCGCTGACCATCTATTACGTCATTGTCCGGTTTCAATGGATATTTGGACAGAACTTGGGGATGGCGCCAATTTGGAGCACTTTTACACAGAGCCATTCAGTTCCTGGGTGTCAAAAAACGCGAGTAATGGGCCAGCTCTCGTGTCTTCTAATTGGTCGATGAAATATGCTATTACCCGCTGATGGCTATGGAGATGGAGAAATAACATCGTTTTTGGCAAAGTGTGACACCCTCATTTATTGCGGAAAAGTAAACACATAATTCTAGATAAAAACTGCATGGATATGTTTGTAATAGGTTCATTTGGGTAAAAACCTGTAATTTTTAAAACCGAAAACGAAACCTGTTATAAAAATATCCAAATGGGAAGGTGTCAAACATGCAAGGTCTAAAATAAATCTCATACATAAAATATCGCTAAAGTCGCGAAACAAAGTTATACAACCCAAATATGAAAAAGGGAGACATATGTCCCTAAAAAGTATATGACATAAAAAGTGTTTAAGGGTCACAATAAAATAAAGCCAATCTAGGTCCCAAGGTTACTTTGCTCGCTAGCTCGTCCATGTACCCCATATATGCATCACCTACCTGTCAATCGCATTTTATACAAATACGAAAACCACAGTCAGTGGGGAGTAACTCCGAGTTCTCCCAGCCACGAAATGTCATAATTAATATAACATGTAAACATAAGAATATGAATATGAATAACACATATCCTTAGCATATAGATGCTAGACAATCGTGCTTATCATGTGAATAACAATATAACAACACATAGTCCTAGCATGTGAATACTAGACCGACTCATACTACACTATCATGTGAATCACATAACATCCAGGAATCCAAACTCTATCAACCATAGCCGGCTTGCATCTCACCTTCTATGATTCATAGAATCATCAAACAAGAAAGGACAATATATCTAGAGACAGGCATAAGTTCATAGTACAGTCAATAGTCACTCTGTAACTCGAGTCTATACCACGAGGTAAGGTAAACACCCTAGTCCTAAACCTGCGCAGACCTAGCGACATGCGGAAAACTACTGCATCCAAGACCCATGATAACAACACATGAGTACCCCTAAGGAGTCCACCAAAGGGTTGGCTAGTATTTAAGCTGACCACATACTTCTACGAGTACGTCAGGAGGTCATGTCCTAACTTGGATATAAACCCACCAAGCTAAGACACAAAGGCTATTAAGCTGTGAACATACACTCGTCAAAGACTATAAGGGCCTATCTATGACGATGGTCTAAGATACCAACACCACACAAGACAAGTAGGACACCCACTTAACCATAAGAGGGGCAAAGAGTCCAAACTTCCACACACAAATGATCACACACACCCTAGCATATGAAAGGCTACGCAAGAGCATATTCAGCTGACAATCCAACAATATCTCCAATATCTATAATAGTCCAAATTCCAGCTAACCAACAGTACCATAATCCATGAGAACAAGCTGAAATGGCAAAGAGGCAACAAGACTCAAGTATAAGGCATCCAAAGCATCCAACAACCAACATGTGAAATGATAATTACAAATATCAAGGTATAACATAAAACATCCAATAGCAATCAATCTCACCTCAAAGACAAACCCTCGACCCGAGTCCCGCGACGGGTCATTGGTCAAATCGAAGCTGACCGGTTTAAACCTAGTTTGACCAAACTCATTCGGTCAAACTGGCCCAGCTCAGAGTCTTGGCCTATTTTGGCCCAAATCACAACATTCATTACAATATCATTCTCATGCAATATTCCAATTTCTATCATGTGAACACTATCAACATAAAGAAAATATTCCAACTTACAAAATAACTAATTCCACAAAATTCTCGCATAATAAAATAGCATAAATAACCGTCTCACACAAGGGTAAAATTTTCTATAAATTTTAATCGATAAAACGACGCCATTTACTCATACGGACTCCGAATTGAGTGATTCAAGTGGCTAAACCACCTAATTTTTCGATGCCGTTCAATCTGTCATATCTTTGGAAACATTGGAAACCATCTCGGTCCGGTACTGACGCGTTCCAGCCAAAATACAAACTTGTCACAACACATAATTCCTCATCCAAATTTGTTCCAAACAATAATATACAAATGGGTAACATAAATTAAACATAGCATACTCATCTTACTCCATTCATTCATTTATCAACAAGATTGTCTCAAACAACAACAAACAACAACAAACGACAACAAACAACAACAAACAACAAATACAACTACTAATGTGACATTAATTCGTCGAGTGACTCAGAATAGTTACCTTAAACTAGAAAAAGAGAACAATAACACTTGAGAAAGTTTCTAAAACCCAAAATTACTCTTCATCTTCAACAATATATGAGTCACCTAACTCATCTTCAAATTCTTCACCTATAAGAACAACAAAAACACAATTATTAAGCTTAAATTCGAAATCTTAAAAAATGTGTCTTAAACAAAAATTGGGGGAAATTAAAATAAAGCTTACTAGGAGATGAGGATTGAAGAGAGGATTCCAAATATATAAGTTTTATACAAATTGGTGGAGAAATGAAGGATTTATGGTGGTTTTAGGGATTATAAGGAGTATTTTTAAGAGGAATTTGATGTTTGATGAAAGGAAGAGAGAGAGTGAGTTATGGAGGAAATGAAAATTGAAAGAGGAGGCATAAGGAGGGAGTTGGTCGATCCAAATGGAGGGGAGGTGGTCAATTGTTTACGTTTTGGGGTTTGCTTCGACGGTAATTAGAAATATTCGTCGAACGCGATTTCCGAGAATATTAAAGTTCTTAAACACGATTTTTCTAAAAGATTAAGTACTCATATGCCCAATATCCAAACTCGTTTACCCAACGACCGTAAGAAATGGGAAAATCCCAATTTTACGACTTTTATCCGAAATCTATTTTGTCAAAGGAAAAGGTTTAAATATAGTTTAAATCACTTTTAAACATTTCTAAACTATCAAAAATAATTACATTTCTTCAAAATAAAATAAGATTATATTTTATTAAATAAATTTAATTTCAAATAAATTAATATTAAATTAAAATAGATTAAAATATTACTTTTAAAATATAATAAAGGTCTTCAAATTTACGGGGTGTTACAATCATCCCTCCTTTTAAGAAGTTTCGTCCTCGAAACTTAGAAGAAGGAACATTGTATATATGTAGGTCTATCTCTTTAAAATCAAGTAAACAAAATCTTCAAAATATGGACGTATGAAGTATAAGTGTCTTTTCAATGGAACGGAATATCCTCGTCGGCCGTTCAAGAACCTCAACATTCCAAATCAAAGACATAAAAATATTTATTTTTACACCAACAAATGAGAAAACCAATTATCGGACGTCTCCAATAACGAGCTTTACCACTCATTGACGTTAAAACCAGTGGAAAACATTAAAACATTTTCAAAAACCTTTAGTTCGAAACTCTTCAATAAGGATAATGACTCCACTAATCATGACTAAACTCTAACTACGGCTCTTATACAACTAAGCAATGACTACTAACACGGAGGAATATTCCAGGGAAGGAGAGGAACACTCGAAAGGATAGCTAAAACTCACAAGGATTAGATAAAGGAACGAAAAGTACCTCACGAGAAGAGTTCGGGATATTTAGCTAACATAGAAGATTCAGGCTCCCAAGTTTCTTCTTCGAAATTTCCACAACGCCAAAGGATACGAACTAGGGGCACCACTTTGTTTTTAAGTTGCTTGTTTGCCCTTTCGAGGATTCGGATCGGCCTTTCATCCAAAGCCAAGTTAGGTTCCAAATCGGGGATTTCTTCTTGAATAACATGGCTCGGATCACTAATATACTTCCTCAACTGCGATACATGGAAGACATTATGAACCTTGCTCAAATTCGGGGGCAACTCTAAACGGTAAGCAACGGGACCAATCTTCTCAAGCACACGGAAAGGTCCAATGTATTTGGGACTCAGCTTTCCTTTCACACCAAACCGTTTCACCCCTTTCATAGGTGATACCTTAAGGAACACTCGATCATCAACCTCAAAGGCAAGTGGTCGACGACGGACATCGGCATAAGATTTCTGTCGGTCTTGAGCGGTTTTCATACGCTCTTGAATGATCTGAACCTGATTGATGGTCTCAGTCACCAAATCGGGTCCCAACACATGAGCATCTTGGACTTGATCCCAACAAACAGGACTACGACACTTCCTACCATACAAAGCTTCATAAGAGGACATCTTGATAGAAGTATGATAGCTATTGTTGTAGGAGAATTCAACAAGAGGTATAAGCACTTCTCCCAAGAAGTGTGGAAGTCTAAACCACAAGCACGGAGGAGGTCCTCTAAAGTCTGGATAGTCCTCTTAGTCTGTCCATCTGTAGTGGCATGAAAAGCGGTACTCATCAGTAGCTTACTACCCATGGCTTCTTGCAAAGCAGTCCAGAAACGGGAACAGAATCTCGGGTCACGATCTGAAACTATATCCTTAGGCACTCCATGGTAGTGTACTATCTCCTTCACGTAGGCACCAGCTAGGACATCTAATCTCCATGTCTCCTTGATAGGTATAAACCTAGCACATTTGGTCAATCGATCTACAACCACCCAAACCGCATCTTTTCCACTCGCAGTCTTAGGTAAAGCCATCACAAAGTCCATAGAAATGGATTCCCATTTCCAAAGGGGAACATCCAAAGGTTGTAGAAAAACCCCGAGTTTCTGATGCTCAATCTTCACTTTCTGACAGGTAAGACACTTGCTAACATACTCTAGGACATCAATCTTCATCCTAGGCCACCAAAACTGTAATCTCAAGTCTTTATACATCTTGTCACCACCAGGATGAATAGAGTAAGGAGAAAGGTGAGTTTCATCAAGGATCTTCTTCCTCAACTCGGCTACTCTCGGAACATACATCCTACCTTGGTAACGAAGGTATCCATCACTATCCACCACACAATCCTTAACTTGCCCAAGTTGGATTTTTGCTTGAATGGACTTGAAAGTAGCATCCTCAGGTAGGCAAGTACGGATCTCACGGTAAAAGTCGGGTTCTGCACTCAAGGCACTAAGATAGTCAAAGCCCTTCCCAACCAAGCTTATCCTTAACTTTTGAAATTCCGTGGTAAGTTCATCAGGTAATACACGGATAGTGCTCACAGAGTGACTAGTCTTCCTACTCAAAGTATCGGCCACCACATTTGCTTTCCTTTCATGATAAATCAACTCGGCATCATAATCATTCACCAACTCTAGCCATCTTCTTTGCCTCATATTCAATTCTTTCTGAGTAAAGATACACCTCAAACTCTTATGATCGGTATAAATGCGGCAATGAACTCCAATAAGGTAATGCCTCCATGTCTTCAAGGCATGTACCACGGCGGCCAATACAAGATCATGAGCAAGATGAAGCGAGTAAAGGAGGTATGAACGGTAACGCTTATGGTCAAAGAAGAAAGTAAATTAGACAACAAGGAAATGCCAGGTACTCAAATCTCAAATAACAACATCAACCTAAGCGGTTCCGAAAACTTCTTAGCAACAAAACTTATAACCAAAACACTCCCAAGGATTTCCTCAAAACACTCATGTTACTTCATCCTAAGCAATTCCGTGAAACAAGGTACTCCACTATAAGTGTGATCTCATCACTCCAAATCCTCAAACATCCACAAACAACTTCCACAAGATCAAGGTCAGGGTTTCCAACAAAGATATACTCATATCCAACTAGTGTCAACCATGAGTTTCTCAAAATAATAAAATCTTCAATCAAGGGTCCGAATACCAAGCTATAAATTCTCAGAAAGGGTTCCTCAAATATTCCACCATTCAATTCCATCCATTTAAAGTCAAGTACCAAGCACTAGTATCCCAAGACATGTCTCACTACACTTCCCAAGGCTCTCAAATCCCAAACCTAAACAACAAAGCCAAGTTCTATAGCCTTAGTAACAAACGCAACTCACACTTGACAACACAAAATCCACCAATCAAGTATACTCACCTTATTAAGGATCTAGGTCTAAGAATCATTAAGTATGTCTCATCACACTACCTAGGTCTTTCTAACATTACAACCTCTCAAAACTAGGGTTATGGGTTAACCACAAACAATCTCCTCAAAAGTCAAATTCTCCAACCAAGGCCAACATTCCTCAAAAGAAAGAGTACTATAAAAAGACGTTAAGGGAAGATAAGCAAGGAACAAAACACAAGTTGGGAGGGCATAAGAGTCACTCCTAAGGAAAGAAAAGAGAGTTTAGAAGAAGAAGCAAGCTTTAAGAAGTAAAGAGTAAGGCAAGGTACACAAAGATGGAGGGATAACTTCGAGGAAGAGGAAGCATTCTTCACAAGTTGAACAAATCTCCAATGCCCGACGATAGGCACCAAATCTTGATCACGACACAGGTAAGCTCACGGTCATTGATCCAAGGGTACAAAAATGATTGACAATCAACAAACATGTTAGAACTTAACAAAGAGCAAACACACTACAGACTACCACCTTAGGTCCTTAAGTCTACCCATCCTACCCATCTCTCAAGTTTATTTTTTTAAGGTCAAGTTATTTATATTGGGAGTGCACAAACGTGCGTCGGGAGCAAATATGCTCTGATACCAACTGTGACACCCTCATTTATTGCGGAAAAGTAAACACATAATTCTAGATAAAAACTGCATGGATATGTTTGTAATAAGTTCATTTGGGTAAAAACCTGTAATTTTTAAAACCGAAAACGAAACCTGTTATAAAAATATCCAAATGGGAAGGTGTCAAACATGCAAGGTCTAAAATAAATCTCATACATAAAACATCGCTAAAGTCGCGAAACAAAGTTATAACCCCAAATATGAAAAAGGGAGACATATGTCCCTAAAAAGTATATGACATAAAAAGTGTTTAAGAGCCACAATAAAATAAAGCCAATCTAGGTCCCAAGGTTACTTTGCTCGCTAGCTCGTCCATGTACCCCATATCACTACAAGAAAAACTAAAACAGGCGACCGAAATTTGGCGACTGTTATTGGTAGTCGCCAAATTGGCGACTGATTCACAAATTAGCGACTGAAATCAGTCGCTAATTTGGCGACTGATTTTTTTAAAAGGGGAATCTAATTTGGTGACCGATAATCAGTTTTGGCGACTGATTTAAAAGTAGTCGCCAAATTGGCGACTGAATTTCAGTCGCCAAATGGCTTTTCGGTCGCCAAATTTTTTTATAGAAAAACGGAACTCCTCTCTCCTGCTTTACTCTTTCGAAACAAAAAAAAAAAAAAGAGAGGAAGCAGCGGGCGATTAAGGCGACGACAACAACCACACAACCACACCACCACTTCCACCACTTCCACCACCGTGACCACCGTTCTCATTGCCTCCATCACTCTCTTTAATTAGGTTAGTTTTTTTTGTTTAATTTCAGTTTAATTTGTTAGATTAGTTTGTAGTTAGTTTGATTAATTTGTGGTTAGTTTGTTAGATTTATTTGTAGTTAGTATGTTAGATTAATTTGTAGTTAGATTTAGTTTAATTTGTGTTTGAATTAAAAGGGAATGATTAAGGGGGTTTGTGTTTAGGTTTAGGGTTATGGGTGGGGGTTTGGTCGGCCGTGGGTGGCGGTGGAGGAAGGGTGGCGGTGGTCCGTGGGTGGCGGTGGGGGAAGGGTGCGGTGGGCCTTGGTGAAACCGTCTCATTATTATTATTATTAGTATTAGTATTAGTATTATTATTAGTATTAGTATTATTATTATTATTGTTATTATTATTATTATTATTATTATTATTATTATTATTATTATTATTATTATTATTATTATTATTATTATTATTATTATTATTATTATTATTATTATTATTATTATTAATACTAATTAAACCGTCTTATTATTATTAATATTAAGCTAAGTGAAACCGTCTTTTGCATTAATGGAATTAGTTACGTGGAACCGTCTTTTGGATTAAGAGAAATTATCTATTAGCTAAGTAGAACCTTCTGGACTTGATTTTGATAAATTTAGTTTGATAATTCATGTTATTGATGAATTGAGGTAGAATAACCTTGTTATTTTTGTTTTTCTTTTCTCTTTTCAGGGTTGTCACCACGCTGCTAGGCACCACCGTACGCGGTAGCTGTTGCTTCTTGTTTTCTTTTCATTTTTGCTTTTACTTGATTAGGTAACCTCCACTTACCAGTTACCTTTTAAATTTACTAATTTTAGTTCAAATTATGTTACGGACTTTAGGATAGAAGCCTTTATTATGTGGTTGAATTGGGCTTTAATTAATTTAGTACTTGATTGTGTTGTTGTTTGATTTGATGTTGACTTAGTACCGCTCAAGAATTACTTATTAGGAGTAATTCTTGAATAGTCCCCATTTTGGGATCGTTTTTGCTTTTACGTTCAAGTCATTTAGGTAGTAAACACGTAATTGTGATTTATTAATGAGGAATGAGTTTGGTGGCGATCCCTTTAATGTTCTCCGAATACATGTATATGTGTATTTGGAGAACTCAAGGGAATTGCTTTGCCGAATTTTTTCCTCATTAATAAATTACAAGTGTGTTTGCTAGTGACTTGAAACGTACATTGACGGGTTTAGGTTGGAGTGATAAGGACCCCATTCGAAGATGGATTACTTATTGACAATATTTATATATTGTTTTCATATGTTTATTGTATAATGTGGAGTATAATGTTTAAATTACTTTGGGGTCTTCTTTAGATTAAAATGAAGAGATTGGAACGTTCATGGATGTATGAAGGAAGATTAGACCATTCCAATAAGAAAAGACGCCCTACCGCTAGATTTATAAAGGGTGTTAGCGAGTTTATTGAATTTGCTAAACAACAAGATGAATATGACTTGGTAGACAAAAAACTTAGGTGCCCTTGTGCCAAATGCAAAAACCTGAAATACCAACTTGACATTGTAGTAGAAGAACATCTCATTATAAACGGGTTTAAGCCAAATTATTACAATTGGATTTCACATGGAGAAGCATATTCTCCAATTCATGAACAAACTCACACCCAACAAATACAAAATGATGAGAACCCATATAGAGAGATGGTTGTTGATGCTATGGATTCCACTATTTTTAATAGTGATGACCATACAACTATTTCTGAAGAACAACCGCCACACCCACAAGCAAAAGCCTTTCTTGACATGTTAAAAGCCTCAGAAAAACCCTTGTATGAAGGAAGCAGAATGACATTGTTACAAGCCGCTTCTAGGCTAATTACCTTGAAATGTGAGTTCAATATGCCATTTGTTGCTGTTGATGGCATTGCCTCGTTCCTTGAGGAATCTTTCCCCGATGATAATATCATGACCCGAAGTTTCTATACTACCAAAAAAGTAGTTAAAGGTCTTCCGTTACCGCATGAAAAGATTGATGCATGTCCTGAAGGATGTATGCTATTTTGGAAAGATGATGCTTTGCTTGACAAATGTAAAGATTGTGGGGCGGATAGATATGAGACAAGTGAAGGAGATACAGTTTTGGTGTTGAAAAAAGGCAACGGTAGTAAGAGGGCCAAAAAGAGTAAGAAACCAATAGCATGTAACCAATTGTTTTACTTTCCTCTCGCACCAAGACTTCAAAGAATCTATGCCACCAAAAACATTGCCGAACAAATGAGATGGCACAAAGAAAACCCACGTGCTCCGGGGAAGATGAGTCATCCTAGTGATGGGGAAGAATGGAAACGATTTGATCAGATGTATCCTGATTTTACCAAGGAACCCCGCAATGTACGACTTGGCTTGTGTACGGATGGATTTGATCCTTTCGGTAATTTTGGGAGGAAGTATTCTTGTTGGCCCGTTATGGTCACACCATACAATTTACCACCTTGGTTATGTATGAAAAGACCATTTATCTTCTTGTCACTTATTGTTCCCGGACCAAAAAGCCCGAAACGTAATTTGGATGTTTATTTACAACCATTGGTGGAGGAGTTGAAATATTTGTGGGAAGTTGGGGTGGAAACTTATGATGTGTCTAAAAAACAAAATTTTCAACTTAAAGCTTCCCTTTTGTGGACAATAAATGATTTTCCCGCCTATGGTATGCTATCTGGGTGGTCTACACAAGGACAAAAAGCATGTCCTTGTTTCATGGAGGAAAGAAGCATTTTGGCTTCCCAATAGCAAGAAAATAAGCTGGTTTGATTGTCATAGATGCTTCTTACGAGAGGGAAATCCACATAGGAAGAACAAGAAAGCTTTCACAAAAGGTAAAGAGGTGCTTGATGCCCCTCCGAAACGAGTGCCTGGGGATGAGATATGGAAGACGGTATGTGATTTACCATCCCCTATTTATGGTACCGAGGAAGAATTTAAAGAATTGAAAAAGCAGAAAAACGGTTGGTTTAAAAGAAGCATTCTTTGGGACCTTCCTTATTGGAAGACAATGTTGATAAGACATAATTTGGATGTAATGCACATAGAAAAGAATTTCTTTGAGCAACTAATTGACATGATCATGGATGTAGAAGGTATCAGGTACAATGACGTCGGTACTCGACGATATCGGGACGTGATTTGGAAGGTAGTTAGGCGCCCAAAGGAACCAGACCACATGAAAGGTATTTAATTAACTTGTTTTGTTATTTGTATTAATTAGTATATACTCTCTTATATTATAAATAATATCAGTAACTTATTAGTTATGATTTCATATGTGTAATTGCAGGTGACAAGTATGAAGGCTTAATAAAGCATACCAAAACTGAAGCTTTTCAGAAGAAGTCTAAGCAAGCATCCCTCAACAAAAGAGGAGGAAAGGAAGACGCCGTGAACGAGCCTACTCATTACGCGGGTTCACGATCGTTCTGGAATCGTATGTTGGGGGTAAGTTTGTCTATTACTTCACACTTTTTTTTTGTTTTCAATGCAACATGTTTATTTTATGTTAGATTTTTTGTTGATTTTCTAACATGTATGTTTTATTTTTCATTCAGAGAGGAAAGAAGAAGTCACAGCCGATTGCGACGGTACCAGAACTGTTTCTGGACACGCATTCCGGGGTTGACCACAAAGGGGTTAGAACTTGGACTAAGCCAAAAGACAAGCAATTATATGTAAGTTTCCGTAACACTTAATTTTTGTTAATTTATTCTCTTTTAAAATGTCGTATATAAGGTGGTTACCATATTAACTTACAACCATTTGTTTAATATTGTAGGAAGCATTTGAACAAGAAAAAGCCGCCAATCCAGAAACTCCGGATAATGACATATGGTATAAGTTGGTGGATGGCTTCAAGAAAGGGCACGTGTATGGTACCGGAAGTTCAACACCGGCTTTCTATGAGAAAACGCGTAGGAGATTGACTTCAACAATTCCCAGCAACACGTATCAACCGGGAATTATTAGTCAACTTCAAGGTCAAATAAGAGAGCGTGATGAACGTGATGCCAAACGTGATGAAGAATTGCGCCAAATGAAGGAAAGAATGGCAATGTTTGAGACTTGGTGGCAAGGTTGTAACCCCGGACCTGGACCCAACTACGATCCAAATGATCCGCATGGTCCACATGGGGGGAGTGGAGCCGGTGTTGGCTTCCAAGTAAGATGATTTTAGCATGTAAGCTTGTAAAACTTGAACACTTTAGACTTGAACATTTAGAATAGCTTAGCTTGTAAAACTTTCATTTTCAATATATGAAATGAAGTTTGAGAAATTGGGAGGTGTTGGGTTGAAATGTATGGTGTTGTGTGTGTTGAAATTTGGGATGTATGGTGTTGTGGAACATCGGTTTGTATGCAGGTTGTAAATATTTGGCTAGCAATGAAAACGAAAAAAACCACCAAAACTTACAGTAGCTTTGGCGACTGATTTGTGATTTGGCGACTGCAAGTCAGTCGCCAATTTGGCGACTGATTCAAGGTAGTCGCCATTTTGGCGACTGATTTGTAGTCGCCAAATCACAAATCAGTCGCCAAATTGCCTCAGCCAAACTGGCTACGTCACCCAAAAAAGGCGACTGAATTGGCATTTGGCGACTGCTATTCAGTCACCAAATTGGCGACTACCTTGAATCAGTCGCCAAATTGGCGACTACCCCATCCGTCGCCATTTTAGTCATTTGGCGACCAATTTTTCAGTCGCCAAATTTGGCGACCGACTTTAGTCGCAAAAGCTAGAAAAGGCGACTAAGGTCCGCGACTGACCTTTGGCGACTGATTTCAGTCGCCAAATTGATTTTGGCGACTGATTTCAGTCGCCAAAATCAGTCGCCTGTTTTAATTCTTTTTGTAGTGTAAATGCATCACCTACCTGTCAATCGCATTTTATACAAATACGAAAGCTACAGTCAGTGGGGAGTAACTCCGAGTTCTCCCAGCCACGAAATGTCATAATTAATATAACATGTAAACAAAAGAATATGAATATGAATAACACATAGCCTTAGCATATAGATGCTAGACAATCGTGCTTATCATGTGAACAACAATATAACAACACATAGTCCTAGCATGTGAATACTAGACCGACTCATACTACACTATCATGTGAATCACATAACATCCAGGAATCCAAACTCTATCAACCATAGCCGGCTTGCATCTCACCTTCTATGATTCATAGAATTATCAAACAAGAAAGGACAATATATCTAGAGACAGGCATAAGTTCTTAGTACAGTTAATAGTCACTCTGTAACTCGAGTCTATACCACGAGGTAAGGTAAACACCCTAATCCTAAACCTGCGCAGACCTAGCGACATGCGGAAAACTACCGCATCCAAGACCCATGATAACAACACATGAGTACCCCTAAGGAGTCCACCAAAGGGTTGGCTAGTACTTAAGCTGACCACATAATTCTACGAGTACGTCAGGAGGTCATGCCCTAACTTGGATATAAACCCACCAAGCTAAGACACAAAGGCTATTAAGCTGTGAACATACACTCGTCAAAGACTATAAGGGCCTATTTATGACGATGGTCTAAGATACCAACACCACACAAGACAAGTAGGACACCCACTTAACCATAAGAGGGGCAAAAAGGTCCAAACTTGCACACACAAATGATCATACACACCCTAGCATATGAAAGGCTACGCAAGAGCATATTCAGCTGACAATCCAACAATATCTCCAATATCTATAATAATCCAAATTCCAGCTAACCAACAATACCATAATCCATGAGAACAAGCTAAAATGGCAAAGAGGCAACAAGACTCAAGTATAAGGCATCCAAAGCATCCAACAACCAACATGTGAAATGATAATTACAAATATCAAGGCATAACATAAAACATCCAATAACAACCAATCTCACCTCAAAGACAAACCCTCGACCCGAGTCCCGCGACGGGTCATTGATCAAATCGAAGCTGACCGGTTTAAACCTAGTTTGACCAAACTCATTCGGTCAAACCGCCCACTCGAGTCTTGGCCCATTTTGGCCCAAATCACAACATTCATTACAATATCATTCTCATGCAATATTCCAATTTCTATCATGTGAACACTATCAACATAAATAAAACATTCCAACTTACAAAATAACTAATTCCACAAAATTCTCGCATAATAAAATAGCATAAATAACCGTCTCACACAAGGGTAAACTTTTCTATAAATTTTTAATCGATAAAACGACGCCATTTACTCATACGGACTCCGAATTGAGTGATTCAAGTGGCTAAACCACCTAATTTTTCGATGCCGTTCAATCTGTCATATCTTTGGAAACATTGGAAACCGTCTCGGTCCGGTACTGACGCGTTCCAGCCAAAACACGGACTTGTCACAACACATAATTCCTCATCCAAATTTGTTCCAATCAATAATATACAAATGGGTAACATAAATTAAACATAAGCATACTCATCTTACTCCATTCATTCATTTATCAATAAGATCGTCTCAAACAACAGCAAACGACAACAAACAACAACAAACAACAAATACAACTACTAATGTGACATTAATTCGTCGAGTGACTCAGAATAGTTATCTTAAACTAGAAAAAGAGAAAAATAACACTTGAGAAAGCTTCTAAAACCCAAAATTACTCTTCATCTTCAACAATATATGAGTCACCTAACTCATCTTCAAATTCTTCACCTATAAGAACAACAAAAACACAATTATTAAGCTTAAATTCGAAACCCTAAGAAAATGTGTCTTAAACAAAAATTAGGGAAAATAAAAATAAAGCTTACTAGGAGATGAGGATTGAAGAGATGATTCCAAATATATAAGTTTTATGCAAATTGGTGGAGAAATGAAGGATTTATGGTGGTTTTAGGGATTGTAAGGTGGATTTTTGAGAGGAATTTTGTGTTTGATGAAAGGAAGAGAGAGAGTGAGTTATGGAAGAAATGAAAATTGAAAGAGGAGGCATAAAGAGGGAGTTGGTCGATCCAAATGGAGGGGAGGTGGTCAATTGTTTACGTTTTGGGGTTTGCTTCGACGGTAATTAGAAATATTCGTCGAACGCGATTTCCGAGAATATTAAAGTTCTTAAACACGATTTTACTAAAAGATTAAGTACTCATATGCCCAATATCCAAACTCGTTTACCCAACGACCGTAAGAAATTGGAAAATCCCAATTTTACGACTTTTATCCGAAATCTATTTTGTCAAAGGAAAAGGTTTAAATATAGTTTAAATCACTTTTAAACATTTCTAAACTATCAAAAATAATTACAATTCTTCAAAATAAAATAAGATTATATTTTATTAAATAAATTTAATTTCAAATAAATTAATATTAAATTAAAATAAATTAAAATATTACTTTTAAAATATAATAAAGGTCTTCAAATTTACGGGGTGTTACAAAAGCTATGGAGAACGGATCCTATTTCCTTCCTTCACCGTCAATTTGACTTATCGAAGCAAGCCTTCGACCCTTTTTCCCTCTTTATCCCCAGCCCCGGTATACTCGCTTGGAACGGTACATTAGATAACATCCTCCTCCTTTCAATTGGATGTTGCTTAATACAGACGGAGCCTCTCGTGGCAATCCGGGACCAGCCGACTGTGGAGGTATCATTCGAGATGATTCAGGTAACTTTGTTTCGGCCTTCCTGTTCTCTAGTGGTAAATGTTCATCCATGAGGGCAGAAATGCGAGCGTTGTTGGCCGGTCTTGAACACGCTAGATTATTTCAGATGCCTCGTCTTGTTGTGCATATGGACAACAGCTCGTGTGTGGATTTTTTCAAGAATGAACAGTTGTTAAGTAATGATTTTCGTCCGCTAGTTCAACGATGCAAAGATTTGATAGCCTTGAATGGGTGGGAAGTTCACATTAATCACGTCTACAGAGAAGCTAATCGAGCCGCGGACTGGTTAGTTAACAAAGGAATTCTTTCGTCAACCTCTACTACTATAGTCGACTCTCCTCCTGAAGAATTAAGATTTATCCTACGCGATGATATCTTAGGCGTCTCGTTTCCTCGTCTAGTTATTAGTTAATCCTTAGGGCTTGCCCCTCATATGTACCAAAAAAAAAAAAAAATCAATTGATCCTTTTATTTATATCCACATCCGACTATAGTCCCTAGTATTAATCTTGCAATCCCATATCGCGGATCTTTACAAAACAAAGAGTACTTTCTCGTTCCTTAACTGAAGCGAAGTTTCGCGCTATCACCAAGCTAGACCACTGCTGAAGTCCTATGGCTTCGCTCTAGTTACTCTTACTAGACTCAACGCCAAATCTATCAAGCAACTAGTCCTCTTTTGTGACAATCTCGGTTAAACCCACTACCCATCCGATATCCAATCCCGTCTTCCATTCAACGATTCAAGAATGAAACACCTTGCACTTCGTCTGTGAACAAGTCCCTACCAATCATAGGCTTTCACCATACGGCCATACATAAAATATTCTTGTACTAAACAAATTAAGAAACCAACAAAAGGAATTAAAAGGCACAATTATGGGGTTGAAAACCTACCAAGGAGCTCATGGACCAACCTAGATAGTACGTAGGTAGCTATATTATCAAAATTATCTTATTATAAGACGGTTGTCTTTTTAGTATTATTACTAGTATTGGTGCCCGGCTTCGCCCGGGCTACCTCTACCTACCATTAAATTGTTTTTTCATTAAATAAAATTACTTAAAGTTGCTTAACCCATAAATTTATCATGAATATATTTTTCTATGACATATTCTAAAATTACGGTGAAATAAATTTTGAGACAAATTCAATACTCCCGCTATTAATATTTTACTCTTCTTAATGAAACAATAGTAATAACATTTCATTACTTGCCCGTAATCATTGTTACTTTCACTACTCCTGCCATAACTATTGTTACTATCACTACTGCCGCATTAATATGATAATTTCACTATTCCCGCTGTAATTATTGTTACTTTCACTATTGTTGCATTAATATTGGTTATTTTACTACACCCGTTGTTGTTTCTACCACTTTCACTAATCTCACTGATAATATTGTTACTTTTACTATTCAAATGAGTGATTACTATCATATTAGTGACGAAGTTACTTTTACTACTTAGCCATGCAATTTTAAGATGATTATTTATTTATATAAATATATTACATATATGCGTTAAATTTAATTCGAAAGAATTATGCAATATTATATATTATGGAATCTAACTTGAATTATTTATAACCTACTTATATTATATTTTTTTATGTTAAATAATCAATACATCCAATAAACTATAAAGTTTAATAAAATTGCATAAATTTTAAATTTAATATATAATTTTATGATGATAATAGTTAATACCATAAGTGTGCATGTTTATACTAATTAATTATTTTATTTTAAGGAAATTGACCATCTTAATTAATTATTTTATTTTAAGGAAATTGACCATATTTTAGTCTCTTACTAATGTTTAGGAAAATTACCAAACTCTTATATAATTTAATTTTAACCCAAACTATATAATATTTGCATTGAGATCCCTTAATCGGGTCCATCACACGGTGCTAGTGATTTAAAACTATATAGTATAATTAATTTGTATAACTTTCTTTAATTACATTGAAGTCCCTTGATTTCTGGATTTAATATATAGTATTGATTTATTACAGTTTTTCTAGGCGTGTCCTTACGGCACATGATAAAGAAGCTATTAAATTGCCTTCAGTATCCTGAATGAGATTATGCATCAGTTGTTGGTGACGATAATACTTCTGATCAACACCAAAAAAATTTTTTTATACTGAAGAATCTTAAAATATTGTCTTACGTATTATCCATCCCCTGCTCTTAGGACACACAATCGAAAGGACCGTATTACGTATTATGATATGTATTTATGTATATCTAACTTATAGGACCATGACCCCAATTAATCAAAAAATAAACACAAATTCTCATTGAAGACATGACATATCCGTCACAAGCTGAAGACGGATACCATTTTACCTCACAATGTATCCACTTTTTCTCTCTCTGCAACACTATTCATGTGGTCCCCTTTCTCCACTAACCCATTTTGTTACCATTTTATCTCACAAAATATCCGTCACAAATGGTAACCCGTCACAAGGGAGACCAATTGAAAAATAAAAAGCACGCATATTGATAAAAATAACTCTTAAATCTGTTTATTCAGATAGGTGGGGTCCGTAGTCACAAACTTCTGGTCGCAAATTTTATGGATAATTCTTTATTTGAGATATGAATGAATAGTTTTACACGTAGCAATCTAACAATTGTTGTTGCAGAAGACATTGATCAATGACCATCCCATCATCAACCTGCAATGTAACAAATTCAATTAAGTACTCCTTATGAACTAAGAACTAGTAATAAATTATTATGTGTTTTGATATGTATTTTATATATTACAAATTCTTGCATTATAAACATAAATTAGAGGCAAAAATATGGATTTAAGGATAAAAAAAAGATGGAGGAATTTGGTGAATAATGTAATTAGAATGTTAAAAAAAACATTTGGTTGTAAATGACAAATAAAGAAATGAAAAAATTATCATTAAGGTCAAAAGTTATCCTTACAAGCTAGTAAAATCGTTTATTAATTATTTAGGATTGACGATGACCGTCACGATATCCAGTGAGAATTCTCTGTTTCATTTGGTGTCCCATTGTATGTGTCACACCACTTAGCTTCTAACAAATCAACAAATTAATATATATATATTGTAATATTTTATTTTGCCAGAAATGATGTGTCAAAATACAAGTGATGTGGCACACACACAATAGGACACAAAAGTGGGACATATGATCCTCACTGCACGATATCATGGGAAATAACAAGGTGTAAAATAAATGATTAAGATCAAGTTGGCTGTCTACTATCATTTATACATTAATTAACTAAAACTCTAGATTGACTAGCCAATAAAAATAAAAACCCTAAATCTTTTTAAAAGTAGGCATTTTATCAATTGTTGAATGGTTGTTCCTAATTGTAGTTAAAATGAGATAACGTCATCTGGTGTCTGGTAATAACGAGTCCCTCTCATATTTCTCTGTTCATAACGTTGAATTTTCATTGCATATCAGTACCATCCAGGGTCGTCTTTGGATCCGTGCGGGCCGTGCGGTTGCACAGGGCCCCCAATTTTTTGGGTCAGAAATCAAAGTAAAAGAAAGAATAAATAAATACAGTACACTAAATATTCAATGAATGATAGTGTCTTGGTGGTTAGTAATTGAGTTTCTATACATAAGGTCTCAGGTTCAAGGCTTGGTAGCTACATTTTGAGATATGATAATTAATTAATTACGTACCTGAGCATGAATAGTGTGCATAACATCATTGCCAACTCTAGAAGAAATACTATTTGCTACACTTAACCCTTCTCTGTTCAACAAACGAAGTCCCTTTGAAAGAGGAAGTCTTTGTACATTCTCATCATAATCATCTGCATTTGTTTTGAGCACGATTTCGAAAAACCCTTCTTCACATTTCTTCACCGTAACAGTATATAGTCGTCTCCGATTACTATTGCCACTACTAGTATTATTATCAGCACTATTTGAAGAACTTCCTCTTGATTTTCCTTTTAAAAGGGTGTTCCTTTTTTCATTCAATTCTGCAATGTTGCCCTCCATATCTTTTATGTACCTCACTGCTTGTTGCAAATGATCCGCCGTCGACCTCTTCCCCTGCATCATCATGTCCGTAATTGCCACTTAAATTCAAGTCAATTAACTTGACAAAAGTGGTTCCTGGTTAGGTCAACTCTATGTTAAATAAATAAACTTAAGTTCAAGTTAATTATTTAACCAATTCAAGTCAAGTTATGGTGATACTGAAACTCAGTACTCGATGGAACGTAACTTGACAGAAGTAGTTACTGGTTAGGTCAAGTCTATATTAAATAAATAAAAGGTATCGAGTCTTTATCATTTGAGTTAGCTGACGCATTTAGCTTATATGTTTTTGTTAGTGTCTATAATTGATTGTCAATTGATAATGAACTTAGCTTGTACTAAAATATGAACATGTAAATAATTGATTGTCGAATAAATCAGACGAGACTATATATTATATCATTAATTTACCAGCTAAATCAGCTGACATACATACCTTGATATATTCAGCTGGTAATATGGACCGGAGGGAAGCATAAAGGCTAGACATTTCATGCCTCCGTTGCCTCTCGATTTCGACCGCCTTCTTCTTATTTGATTGATGTTGCTTAGCGTTGCCAGAGGAGCTGCCAGCGACATGGGTAACAACACTATGGGCAGGTGGTCCATCCACTTGGGTTGTATCAACCATTAAATTACCACCTAAAGCATTTACTCTCAAATTACTACCCTCTATTATTGGACAAGTAGTAGAAACTGGTGGTTGCGAATCACCGCATTGCGGTGGCGGTGACGAGGGTGGTAGATTAGTGAGCCACTGTAGTAGTTCATCATCTATGTTAAATGAACCATCCATATTTCTTGAAGTGCTATATTTGGTTGTGTACTTGTATAAGGACAAAAAAAAAAAAAAGGAAATCTAAAATAGGTAGTTTTACTATAGTAGAATTTCCAGCACCAAAAAAAAAAAAAAAAAAAAAAAAAAAAAACTATAGTAGAATTCCAGCCTTTTTTGGAATAGTACTAGATTAGTACGTTTCTAAGAGGCAGAGTCTCTTTTCACTGATTTGATTTGATTTGGTGTACAAGTTTTTTTTTTTTTAAGTGTGACTGTATTAAGTAGACATGCTTGAGGTCCTTATATATGCCACCAAAAGACAAAAGTGACCCCATTTACAACTTCTCCTAGAGTCCTTATTAACATATATTATCTTCTAATGTTAACAAGTGTTTAGTGTTTATAAATAGGGCTGTAAGTCTGACTTGATCCAAGGACCGATCTGAATCCGAGTATACCCAATCCGGTATAATCCGAGTATGTTGCAAATTGGAACCGACCTGACCCAGTCCGATGACAACCCGTAACCCGGGGACGACCCGATGATCAATGACTCGAACCCGATTTGACTCAATTAAATTGATGACCCGACAATAATGAAGTGATTAAAATGAAAATGATTTAGTGTTTTTTTTTTTTTTTTTTTTTTGACAGCTGTAAAAATAGGGTATTACAATCGCATGGCTTGTTTGGCCAACCCATGCGCTATAACGTTCAGACGCCTTGGAATAAAACTAAGACTCAAGCAATGAAAGAAACTAAACCGATCACGAAGATCTGCAAGAATCCCCGCAATCAAGTGGTCCTCCTTTTCGAGCCCCGCAATTTGATCGATTAGTCGCAAACGATCCGGACGATAAGTCAATGTGAAGAAACCTCCTCTCCTGTGCCCATACCAAAACTTCTCTGACTCCTAACGCTTCTGCTTGCATTGCTGATTCTGCCCTGCTGCGCACCATCCCCCTCTCGAGTTCCTGCCCCGTATGGTCGAACGCAATCCACCCGACCGCCGCATCCAATCCCCGTACCCAACTAGCATCCACTTTGACCCTTACCACCGCGCAATTGCTGTGATTTCCAATAAGGCGGACGGGGTATCCATTGCGTATAGCCTCCCTTTCTTCATACGACGAACCTTCTTCGGAAGTTTGTAGCACTGACAGAGGTTGCTTTGTAGGTGAGGAGTTGCACAGCATATGTATTTTCTCCCTAACTGAATTATAAAAGCATCCCGTTATCGTAAACGAGTTCAAATCCAACTTCTGGAAAATGACGTTATTCCTTAATGTCCACAAACCCCACAGGACAGCCACAAAGGTAATCAACTTGTCCTCACTCCCTTCAGAATTGGACAAATAACTTAACCAGTCATAAATCCAATCCGAAATCGAAATACCTGCCGCACTGTCTACCCGAATGCCTAGGGTTGAACCCGCCCATAATCTTCGAGTGAGGCTACAATCGCGAAAGAGATGTTCCACTGTTTCAATGCATTTCTGATCGCCTCCGCACATTCTACAGTAAGGATCAACATCCAGCTTTCGTTTAAGGAACTCACTCCCGGTGGGTAGAGCCTTCACGATTATCTTCCAGAGTAATATTTTCCAAACCATAGGGAGTGGTAAATGCCATAGCGTTTTCCTACAGAACTCCCTTCCTCGATCATTGATTCTTATTCTGTCTTTACTGGTGCCTCGTGTAGCCATATAACTATCAAAAATTAGTCCATAACCGCTCTTGACCGTAAACATCCCGGTCTTCGTGTATGGCCAGAAAACCGAGTCCCTCAATCTGATTTCGCTTGATGGAATGGCAAGAATCCGAGTTGCCCACTCCTCCTCGAATACAGCGTTAATAAAGTCAGCATCCCACTTTCCATTCTGATGGAGAAGGTTCCTTACCTGCAAATGTGCCATATGCCTATGGTTTAACTCAAGCCACATACTCTTCGGTTCCGGGCACATTCCCCCCACCCATCTAGAGGTCCACACATTCAGCCTCGAGTCCATTCCAATCTTCCAGCCAATGTTATCCAAAACAAAAGATAACCCATGTAAAATGCTACGAATGCCCCACGAGCTGCCAGAACCGCTAATGGGGCGCATGTCATGTTGGAAAACCTGAGAACGAAACAATTTTTGTCTGAAGATTCTGCAGAATAAAGAATTTTCCCCAGAGATAATTCTCCATCCGTGCTTGGCAAGTAAAGCCTGGTTGAGGCATTCGACATTTCTGATTCCTAGCCCGCCCGCACTCTTAGGTAAACTCAGGAAATTTTTGCTACACCAGTGAACATTATTCCCCATCCTGCATCCTGCCCACCAAAATTGTGCCAAAATAGAGTTGATCTTTTTTGCCACACTTACCGGAATTTTAAAAACCGATAAAAAGTAATTTGAGAGATTGGATAGAACCGATGAAATCAGGGTAAGTCGACCCGCTGGTGATAGAAAAATCCCATTCCATGAAGAGATACGTCTGGTGATGTGCTCGATTAGAGTACTAAAAATGTCTGACTTTGAGTCCTTAAACTCTGCCGGGATCCCCAAGTATTTTCCAATGCCCTTATTCTGCCGAATCATGAAAGTCTTCAAGAGCCGCTGTGCCCTTATCAACGTAATATTTGGGCTGAAAAGAATGCCTGATTTATCTAAATTCAGTTGCTGCCCAGAGGCCTCACAATAATCAAGGATGATCCTCATGAGATGTAGGGCAGAGTTACTCTTATCCTTAAAGAAGAAAACCGAATCATCCGCAAAAAACAGGTGAGTAATTGGTCGGGTTCCTCGAGCAAGCTGGACTCCATGGATTTTCTTTAGTTCGTGTGCATGGTCGATATTACTGGAAAGTACCTCCATACACAATAGAAATAAATAAGGTGACAGGGGGTCACCTTGCCTTAGCCCGCATCGAGGACGAAATTGAGGCATCGGGGTCCCATTTACGAGAATTTCGTAGCTCACAGAAGTGACACAGTTCATAATCAAACCCCTCAGATGCTGAGGGAACCCAACCTTATCCAAAACCGCCTCCAAAAAATCCCATCTAATTCTGTCATAAGCCTTACTCATGTCTGCTTTAAAAACACCAATGCCCATCCGCCCCTGTTTATGGCAAGATATTTTATGGATTGCCTCATGTGCCACCAGGATATTGTCACTGATACACCTCCCTGGTAGGAACGCATTCTGCGTTTCGCCGATCAGAGATCCCATAACTTTTGCCACCCGATTGGCAATACATTTGGACACAATTCTCATCATAACATTACAGAGGCTAATAGGCCGATAATCAGAAACTCCTTCCGGACTTTCCTTTTTAGGAACAAGCGTAATAAAAGTTCGATTCACTTCCTTGAGGAGCCTACCTGAGTTTAGGATGGAGAGCACAACTTTTGTAAAATCTCGTTTCACCATGGACCAACAACGTTGATAGAAAACTGCCGGAATGCCATCAGGCCCCGGGGCCTTCAGGGCCCCCATTTGAAAAACCGCCGTACGGACTTCTTTAGCTGAAAAAGGCCTACTGATCCGGTCAGTTTCATCCTGGGATATCTTACACTTCAAATGTGTGAGAGATTGTTGCAAGGCAGACTGATCCCGCCACACTTCAAATGATTTAGTGTTTAAATTGATTAAAATGAAGTAATAACTAAACTAAATAATGGTTAGACACTAAATTAATTTAATGCTCGAAAATTGGAGTACTGTGATAAAGTAATCGAACTTGATCATGACTCGACCCGGCCAAACATGATCTGATACATCCTTTTGACACGAAATAACCCGATCGAAACCCAACTCGATCTACAAAGGTATGTTGACCCAAACCTGATACTAACACAATTCCTACCTCTAATTCTAGTGTGATATATATATATATATCTTCCGATCATTGTTCGTTCGCTTATGCTAAGATTTTTCTCCCACGCACATAGAATTCTAATCCTCGCCTGTCATTGAAAATTTGAAAGTATGTATAGTTGTTAGCATAATATCTCGGATATTATGCATTATGTAAATATTATTTAGTTGCTATTTTATTGTGATTATATTCCCATTGTATATTCCTAGTTTAGGGGATTCTAGTTATTTAGTTTCCTAACAATTAGCAACTACATCTTGTATATATTGACAGACGCAATATCAATGGAACACACAATACATTTTCCACAAAAACATCTCTTCTAATTCTCTTATTTACTACATGGTATCGTGAGCGAGGTTTTCATCTTACTCTGATATTATTTTTTCGTTTTGTTTTATTCTCAAATTTGTTGATCCTTCACAATGGTTGATGACAAGTCCATCAATAGTGGAGGGAATAATACCATCAATCCGATTTATGCCTTGTCAAACCAGGATGGTACCGGGGCACGGATTACTCATGTTGTTCTTCTAGGGACGAAAAATTATGCTGAATGGTCTAAGGGCTTTCGGGTTGCGTTGGGAGCCAAGAGAAAACTCGGGTTCATCAACGGCACTCTTAAGCAAAAGCCGGTTGATCCAAAGGAATGGGATGATTGGACTGCTATCAATTACACGATAATTGCGTGGATTTTTAATACCATTGACTCAGACCTACGTTCATCTATTTCCTATCGTGAAACCGCTTTCGATCTCTGGGAGGATATACGTTTGCGTTTCTCGGTTGCAAACGATATCAAAATTTATCAACTTCACACGGATATTGCCGAATGTAAGCAAAAGCCGGGTGAGTCTGTTATGAATTATTTTGGTAGAATTAAGATGCTATGGGAAGACATCAACGATTATGATGTTCTCCCAACATGTGCTTGTTGTTCAAATTGCGATGTGCAAGGCATAATTCGTAAACGCAGGGCTACTGAACAAGTGCGTGGATTTTTGATGGGTCTTGATCCGGTGTATGCAACTGTTCGGTCCAGCATACTCGGTATCTCACCATTACCCGATATACATGTTGTCTATTCACGCATTGTTCAGGAAGAAGGAGTTAGGACTGTTGTGCAGTCCCGTGAAGATGCTGGTACACACATGGCGTGCGCCGTGTCTGGTAAGAATCAGCCTGCTAAGACGGAGTCTACTCGTCCTCGTTTTAAATGTATCCACTGCAACAAAGATGGTCATACTGTGAGCCGCTGTTGGGAGAAAATTGGCTTCCCTGTTGGTCATCCTCGACATGTTCCAAAAACAGGGGACTCGGCTTCAACATCCACTGCCAAAACTAATGCCACTTTCGGTGAGACTCCGGCTGTTACTAATATGGTTCGACTCAGTGGTAAGCTTCCTTTCACATGGATAATTGATACGGGTGCTTCTACACACGTTTGTTACAATGAGAACTTATTTGAGTCGTGTGTAAATATCGCTCCTATCAACATCGGTTTACCAACCGGCGCGAGTTTGACGGCTACTAAGGCAGGGACAATAAAAATTAATGATAAATTGTCATTGTTTAATGTTTTATTCGTTCCAACTTTTAAGTGTAATCTCCTTTCGGTTTCACAACTTCTGGCCAAACAAGACTTATGTGTCAAATTTACTAATTCTAGTTGTCTAATACAGGACCATGCCTCGACGACGATTGGTGTGGGTGATCTTGTGGACGGTCTCTTCTACCTGACGATGACGGAATCAACTCGTGTTAATGTTGTAACTGGGCAAGATGAAATTGCGTTGTGGCATCAGCGACTCGGGCACCCTTCATCTCGGGTTATGAAGCATATTCCATCTCTTTCTGGTTTTAATTCTGATTTTTCGTCTTGTGATATTTGCTTTCGAGCCAAACAAACTCGTATTCCGTTTCCGTTGAGTGAAAATAAAGCTGCTTGTTTGTTCGATTTAATTCATTGTGATCTTTGGGGGCCATATCACCCTAATCGTGCTTGTAATTCCCGATTTTTTCTATCTATTGTGGATGATTTTTCGAGATGTGTTTGGGTGTATTTGTTGAGAACCAAGGACGAAGTTCCTAAACTCATGCGTGATTTTTTCTCTCTAATTACTCGTCAGTTTAATACTCATGTGAAAACTGTGAGGAGCGATAATGGAACAGAATTACGGGGGCTTATTCCTTATTTCCGAGAAAATGGAATTGTTTTCCAAACCTCTATGGTTAAGACACCCCAACAAAATGCTCGAGTAGAACGGAAACATAGGCATATTTTAAACGTTGCTCGAGCCCTTCGTTTCCAAAGTTCGTTACCTATTGAGTTTTGGGGGGAGTGTGTTTTAGCAGCGGCGCATTTAATTAATCGTACTCCAACCCGAATTTTGCATAATAAAACACCTCATGAGTTATTATTCGGACAACCTCCTGATATGAGTTTAATACGTGTTTTTGGGTGTTTGTGTTATGCCAAAAATATTTATGCCCGTGATAAGTTTGATTCCCGAAGTCGTCGTTGTGTTTTTTTGGGCTATCCTTATGGCAAGAAAGGTTGGCATTTATATGATCTTGAGACGGGAGATTATTTTCAGTCACGGGATGTCCATTTTCTTGAGAATCAATTTCCGTTTGCTACGTCAGACAACTGTTTTGTTCCGTCTGATAATGTTCTTGTTGGGTCTGAATTTTCGCCCGATATCGAATCACCATCAGCGCAGCCTTCTTCCAGTGCCGAGGGGGTTGGAGTTGTTCGTCCAGCTGAGGGTGAGTTGGAGCACGAGCATACGCAGGACCCGAATGCAGATGGTCCAGTTCCGATCCCGAGTAATGCTACGCATTCTGATGACTCTTTAAGCATGACTGAAATCGAAAATGAACAGTCTGATGTTGATAATTCTTCTAATATTATACCTCCTGATATTGGACATAATGATGAGGGTGAACCAAATGATCCGTCTGAAGAAGAAATGGGTCGAGGCAAACGCCAAAAGTTTGAAAATTCTCGTCACAAGGATTTTGTGCGTTGGGATAAGGTGAATGACCACATTAACACGACATTTGATCCGTCAAGACTGTCACCCACACCATCGCGCGTCAAAGGTACTCCGTATCCTATTTCTCATTATGTTGACTGTAAGAATTTTTCGACTGCCCATAAACATTTTCTTGCAGCTATTTCTAATGATACGGAACCAAATTCTTTTAAAGAGGCCATTTGTGATCCCAAATGGAAGCATGCAATGGAAGAAGAAATTGCCGCCTTAGAAGCAAATGAAACATGGTCCATAGTAGATTTACCGTCTGATAAAACTGCTATTGGTTGTATGTGGGTTTATAAGATAAAACGAAAATCGGATGGAACAGTGGAGCGATATAAAGCAAGACTTGTCGTGTTTGGGAATCACCAACAAGAAGGGGTTGATTTTGCTGAGACTTTTGCTCCCACTGTCAAAATGGTTACGGTCCGAACCTTTCTTACTATTGCTGCAATTCACAATTGGGAATTGCACCAAATGGATGTTCAAAATGCGTTTCTTCACGGGGAGTTGGAGGAAGAGGTATACATGCGTCTACCGCTGGGTTTTGGTCACGGGCTTCGTGGAAAAGTATGTCGTCTTCATAAGTCGTTATATGGACTTCGTCAGTCTCCGCGTTGCTGGTATGCTAAACTTGCCACTGCTTTATGTGATTACGGTTTTTCTCATAGTCCTTGTGATCATTCCTTATTTGTGTTTCGTAAGGATGACATAGTTATTAATATCCTTGTCTATGTTGACGACCTAGTAATTGCGGGAAATAATAGTGTTGCTATTCAAGATTTTAAAAATTATCTCAGTCGGTGTTTTCGCATGAAAGACTTGGGCAAATTAAAATATTTTTTGGGTCTTGAGGTGGCACGAAATTCGAGTGGTATTTTTCTTTGTCAGCGTAAATATACCCTCGATTTATTAGCAGAAACGGGGCTGCTCGGTTCAAAACCGGCTCCTGTTCCAATGGAAGAAAAACATGAACTTGCTTTACATATGAAGCCGTTATTTTCTGAACCCGCGCGGTATCGTCGTTTGGTAGGCAAGTTGATTTATCTTACTCTCACACGTCCTGAGATTACTTACCCGGTACACATTCTTTCTCAATTCATGCAAGCCCCGTCTCAAGCACATTGGGATGCGGTTATACGTGTTATTCGCTATCTCAAAGGGAATCCGGGACAGGGTATTCTGTTGCGTGCAGATGCACCCATGCAACTAGAAGCTTATTGTGATGCTGATTATGATAGTTGTCCTATTACTCGGCGGTCTGTGACTGCTTATTTTGTTTTTCTTGGAGGATCCCCCATCTCTTGGAAAACAAAGAAACAAGCCACTGTATCTCGGTCATCTGCTGAATCCGAATACCGTGCCATGGCTGGCGCTACTTGTGAAATTCTTTGGTTACGAAATTTGCTTCGTAGTTTGGGTTTTGACCATTCTTCCGCTGTCACGTTGCATTGCGATAACCAGGCTGCTATTCATATTTCTAATAATCCCGTCTTTCATGAACGAACCAAACATATTGAAATTGACTGTCATTTCGTTCGTGACGAGATTCTACGGGGAACTATTGCGCCATCTTTTGTTACCACCTCCACTCAGCTCGCTGATATACTTACAAAGGCCCTCGGACGATCTCAGTTTCATCGCTTGTTGGGCAAGTTGGGCATTGCTAATCCACACGCTCCAACTTGAGGGGGGGTGTTAGCATAATATCTCGGATATTATGCATTATGTAAATATTATTTAGTTGCTATTTTATTGTGATTATATTCCCATTGTATATTCCTAGTTTAGGGGATTCTAGTTATTTAGTTTCCTAACAATTAGCAACTACATCTTGTATATATTGACAGACGCAATATCAATGGAACACACAATACATTTTCCACAAAAACATCTCTTCTAATTCTCTTATTTACTACAATAGTGTATCCTATTGGGGATTTTTATCAGTCGATACAAATATTAGTTATTAAGATTTAATATTTTAAGATTTAAGCAGTTAATGTATTATACAACTGGTTGTATATACAACTTATTCAATAAGCTTTGTTATAAAGTTATTGAGCTCTACTAACAAAATTATCGAGCTATAATACAAAGTTATTGAGCTTCACAGAATAATTATTAAACTCAATAACTTTGTAAAATAGCTCAATAACTAGTAAAATAGCTCAACAACTTTGTGTAAGAGCTCAACAACTTTGGGGCAGTTGTATAATGCCACTATACAACTGGTTGTAGGATAATATTTGTGAGATTTAAGACCCGTCATTGAAAGTATGTATAGTCAATAGTGTAACCTCTCCATAGGATAATTTTAGTTTCAAATTAGCTTGACTCATACTAGAATATGGAGTTCTCTTTTGATGAACAAATACTAAAATATAAAATGTCCTCGGTCATATTCAAAACATGGTAAAAATGCTAGCATAAAACAACTTCATGCTACACGTGAAAATTAAGTTAGAACAAAAAAAAAATAATTTTCGTAAGTATGATTAAACCACATGTTTATTTTACGAGACTCTCATTAATCCTAATTAAAAAACTACATAAAACATACGTTTATATAACACGAGAATATGACACTATTGGCGATAGTATTTACAACTTTTGGCATAGACGATTACTACGATTAGTAATACTAGCACGAATAATAATTTTATGCGGCCATACCTTTCCACCAATAATAGGAGCAAATAATTATTCTTTAATCGTGTCGTACGTTTGATTAAATCAATAAAATAAGTATAATTATTGGGGAGGGAGACAGATTAGTGATTAAAATAATAATATAATATGATATACTTGCTAATGGAAGTAGGTCTGACAGTGTGAGGTGGACTCTTGGTAATATTAGCAACCGGATTCGTTAATATCGACGACGTTTTAGTAAACGTCGACCACGTTTTTCATAAAAAAGACGCTCACTGCCCCTCATCTCTCACTAGCCATTCTCCCTATTCTCTCTATTCTCTCTATATTCTCTCTACTCAAGCTCCAACTTCCACCAACACTCAACACCACCACCACACTGCCACCACAACCACACCGCCACCACACTGCTGCCACCACCACGCCGACCTTGCCGCCTCCACTGCCACCACACTGCTGCCTCCCACGTTGCCAAGTAAGTGTGGTTTTTTTTTTTTTTTTTTTTTGTTAAATTAGTTTAGAAATTGAAACTAATTGAATTAAACTATGAAATTAAATAGTTTTATTTCCTTTATTGTTATTGTTGATTGATTAAATTGATTGGATTTTGTTTTAGAATTGAATTAGTTAGTAAATTAGGTTATGTGTTAGCTTTTTATTTAAATTAATTGAATTAGTGTAGAATTTGTTAGTTTTTCGATTAAAATTCATGTTAATTAGTTGTTATTATGTAAATTTTGGTATTGTTATATGTTGTTTTAAGAAATATAGTTGATTGGGATTGATTTTTGAGTCGAAATTTGTTGTTGTTAATTGGATTGGGAGTGAATTTGTACGGTTTTTAGGGCGAAACCGCGGCCAAACGTTAGAAATGGTTGTTGGCCGTGGGTGTAACGTTGGAATGCAACGTTCATCCGTGGCTGAACGTGGGAATTGGTTGTTTGGCCACGGAGAATTTTTTTTTTTTTCTTTTAATTTTTTTTTTTTAAAAAAAAAAAAAAAAAAAGAAAGAAAAAATCTCCGTGGCCAAACGTGGGATTCCAACGTTTGGACCACGGCCAACGTTGGTTTCCCACGTTTGGACCACGGCAAACGTTGATTTCCAACGTTTGGTCCATGGTTGAACGTTAGATCTCAAAGTTTGGTCCATGGTTCAATCTTGGGGGTAAAAATTTCAGATTTACGCAAACAATTAAAAATATGTTATTTACAAAATTAATGTCATGAACTAATTAGGCTGACATATTGTTAATTGTTGTTGTTGTTTTTTGTTTTTAATTTAGTTGAGTTTGAGAGAAATTTTTTTAGAGAGAGAAAGTCAAAAGGGCAGTCATCGTCTTTTTTATGAAAAACGTCGTCGATATAAATCAGCCCCCATTAGCAAACCCTACTGTCAACTAGATATTATTTTAAATTAACCTCAAAAGTGGGAGATGTGACATGGCAAATTAGATGGCATGCTGCATGCCTAGACTGTCAAACGGGTTATGCGAGTGGGTTATAGGTTCAGTAATTTTCGAATTCGGGAAAAATATGGATCCGGTTATTTCGAGTTTGTAAAATACGAGTTCATACAAGTTAGGTTTATACGAGTTAAATTAACTACTTTTTACACATTTCATTTTATATTATTGATTTTTAATTTATAGATATAGTTATTTTTAACTTTTATAATTATCTAGTTTAATATATGATGAAATATTAGTAAGAATAAGCAGTTTTTTTTGTCTAATACGGAGTATATTTAAAATAGCAGCCTTGTATGAAATATTTGATTGATCAGTTGTTACACGTGTTGACAAATAGTGACAATATTTTTACGCTAATCATCCCCCCTTTTACTACTAAGAGAATATAATTTCTTTTAGTTTTCCCTCCAAAATGTATCCAACTTAATAAGGAAACAATTAAAACTTTCTTTTAATAAACTATTATCTTTTCCATAAAATATAATGTTATTAGAATTATAATTATACTCTAATATTTTTTAATTAAATTCAAAATCATGATTTTTTTATTATAATAAAATAAAATTGGTATTAAAAGACTATATATTGCTAAATTTTTCACAATGCTATAATGATTACTGTAAAAATTTACTTAACAAATACTTACTATTAGATTCAGAATAAAAAAACTTCATTAAAAAAATTGGAGAAAATTATAAAATGAAATCCCTAGTTTTATGGTAAAAAAGAAAAAAAATACTTTCATAAAAGTACACATTTCATAACTTTACTCAATACTCTTTGATTGGTTTTCCGTTTCAATTTTTTTTTATATCAAAATAAAATGGGGTGAAGTATTAAATATTAATAAGGTGCCGATTTAAATAATACTCTAAAAAATGAAATCTCTATATATACCGCGCAGTGGCGCGGGATCTATACTAGTTTGATGATTAATTAATCATGTGATAAAGCCATGTTTTGAAACAAATAAGCATAATTTATTTCAAAATTATGATATATTGACCGTTAATTAATTTATATTGGTTTTATTTGCTTTAAATACAATTTTTTTATTAAAAATACTCATTTACTAATCGGGTTAAGAGTCGGGTCGAATGTGCGAGTCATTAACGGATCGGGACGTTTTCAGGTTCAAGTTATTATTTTTTTGGTGTGAGGATTCAAGTTATTTTGTGGATGGTTTTCGGTCGATTTTTCGGGCTTGGACATCTTTTGACAGGTCTACGAATGCCTAAGGCGGCTGAGAGTCTCACATTTTAACATTTTTTTAGAACATTCTTTTTGAAGTTAAGTTGCAAATAAGAGTAGTAATTGTATTTTTGCTGGTGGTTGCTGTAGACATTGGTTTTGTAGAAGAACATTTCCTGCCGTGCTTGACGACTTTTTTTTGCTAGTCAGGTAGGATAATCCTTACTAACTCCGTACTTTATTGATTAATTATGTATATGAGTCAATTCGTTATGTGAATGAGTTGAGGTTGGTTGTTTATTATGAGATGGTCGAGACAGTGATGGTTGTGTGTTGAGACGGTGTTGTAGAATGAATGATGATTGATATCTCGGGGGTTAGTCTGAAGGGGACAACTTTTAGTCCGGTTGATTGCGTACCCTCCTTAGTTCTTTTTATATGGGTTAGTTCTAGAAGGGGCGTGCATACTCGGAACGACGGCAAGAGCTATCATTAGGCAAGTTAGTTAACATGCAAGAATGGTGTAACGACAATGCCGTTGTGATGAGTTGAGATCATCTAAGGTTTAGTCAAATGTGGTGAAACTGATGAGTTTGAATGAGTATTGTTATTATTCGAGTCGTCTTGGGCCGCTGTCTATAATCTTTGGTTGACGAAGTTTTGATTGCTTCTTGTGTGTTCCTATAAATCCTATTTTAAATTATCCCGATTCGTAAATATCGATGACGCTTTAGTAAATATCGACGACTTTTTTCATAAAAAAGACGATCACTAGCCCTACTCTCTCACTAACTAACTAACAATCCTCTCTAATTCAAAAAACCCAAACAAATCATCAATCTACCAATTAATCACCACCAACACTCCGCACCACCACACCACACCACCACGCTGCCGGCCGCCGCCGCACCCCACCGCCACCAGCCTCACTACTTCCACCATCACGACAGCCACCACCATCAAGTAAGTCTCAATTTTTTTAATTTTTTTTGTTAAAGTAAGCTAAATTATTGTTTTAAATTGTTTGTTTCCCTTTCCATTCCCTTATTGTTGATGTTAATTGATTATATGACTTTAATTTTGTTTTGTAATTGACTAGTTACTAAAGGGAATGTGATAGGTTTTATTAAAATTAATTGAATTAGTTTTGAAATAGGTTAGTTTTTCTTGTAAAATTCATGTTAATTAGTTCGTATGATGTAAATTTTATTATTAATTAATGAGAATACTCTAAACTATTGAGCTGCTTCTCAAAATACTATAAACTGTATTTTAACTACCATTACATCCAACTATTACACCCTTTTTCTTTTAACAGAATTCCCCATTTAATGACCTATAACAGCAGGTAAAAGCAAGCACCTTCCTCCTCATAATTGATCTTCATCTTCCTCCTCCATTATCACATTTAACCTGCAATTTTTCAATTATTTCCCCTCTTTCCTGATTCATTATCTATCCTCACTCTTTATAATTTCATCCATCCTTCAATTGGTGATATAAAATTAAGTACGCAGATAAATTTGAGGCAATATAGCAAATTACCAACTTTATGTGGAAGCAAATCTGGAAAATCAACCATATAAAAACCCTCCAAAACAAAAACCCTAATTACATTTCCGCAAATCAAGCATCACACCCAAAATATAACAACCATAAATCAACAATCCGACAATCATCACTAAATCCGGCTCAAGCAACTCACTAAACATGCTGATCAAATATTCAAAGACAACAAAGCCTCACTAATCGACAATCAAACGAGGTATTATGCATCTCTCAGTCGCATATGTTGCGAGTTCGACTCAGCAGAATCAGCAGCAACACTGCTAAACGTGGAGGTGTGCGGAGTAATACCACTAGTAATTAGTAAACGTGGTGGACAAAGTGACGGGATACGCACCGTTGCACACGACAGTAGAGAACCACGTAGTGCGATGCATAGAGCTGCTTATACGGAAAAGAGGGCGCAGTGACTGACACTGTAATAATAGGTAATGGTAGTGGAAATGGTGGAATGGGTTGCAATAGTACAAGTATAAATTGGGTGAATAAAAGTATAAAACTACCCTAAGTAGCTCGTTTAGATTTAGCAAACGGATAATCAAACCAAAAAGTCTATGAGTTTCCTGCAAAAATGGGGAAAATTACAAATATGAGTACATTTTTAATGAGTCTTTGCCTAGCACAAGATTAATTGTGTTTTGGAGTAGAGAAATGATGTTTTGGAGAGTAATGGAGTTTTGGAGAGAAGACTAATGAAGTTTTGGAGTTCACAGGAAGTGTAATGGAGGTTTGGAGAAGGAAAAAAAAAGGTAAAAAGAAAAAGTAAACCGGTTTAAGTGGTAGCCCTTCCACCTATTTTAGTAAAAAAGAAAGGGGACAATAGTTTGGTGTAATGGTAGTTAAAATACACTTTGGAGTATTTTGAGAAGCGCTCCAATAGTTCAGAGTATTCTCATTAAATAACCCTAAATTTTATTATTGTTTGTACTTAGGTCGTTGATGTTGTTTGCGAAATAGACTAGATTTTGAGTCGATTTTTGTTGTTGCTAAATCGGATTTGGGTCGATTTGGAGGAAGACCATGGTAAACAATGGGAAATTTTGTTTGGCCATGGTCTGGAACGTGATATTCTCACGTTGGGTTGTGGTCAAACATGAGATTCTCACGTTTGGCTGTGGGTCAAATGTTGGGAAATTTGGTTTGGCCATGGTCAAACAACGTGATTTTACGTTTGGCCGCGGTAAAAAAAAAAATCGTTTGGCCATGGTCAAACATGGAAAAATTACGTTTGGCCATGGTCAAACAAGGAGTTTTTTTGTTCGTCCGTGGTACGTTTAATTTTTTTAAAAAAAACCGTGTTTTTTGCTATTATTTGCCGATTTTTGTTACTTTATATGTTTTTAGTCGATTAACGTGTTTTCTAACAACTTTTATTTTCTTAATGCATATGGCAAATCGAAATGAGAGAGGAAAGACCATCATGCATGCTCCGCCTCCGCCAAACGTACACGACCGTACCACTGGGCGGGTTGTTACGTTGTCGAAGCGTCGTTTGCGTGTTAAGCAGGCCCACCAATAACCACCGCCACTTCGAGAGACGTCTCGCATGGTTATGATGCCTACTCCCGGTCACGTCGGTAGTGAGTCGTAGGAGGCGAGGTCACGGGAGGTTGCTGGTAGTTACTGTAATACCACGGTTTTATGAGTCTCTGGGTACTCTATCGAGTGGGTCTTACTCTGTCGAGTAAGTGTGTTTTGCGTTTTAAAATAGTTTCTGACCTGTTGGGTACTCGATCGAGTAGCCTTGGTACTCGATCGAGTAAGCGGCACTCGATCGAGTACGTTAGTTACTCGATCGAGTAAGTGTGTTTTACGGGGTTGTTTTGACAGGTTTCGCTAATAACGCGAGTTTGATATAAAAGGTTTCCGTCAGTTTATTTCATCATTTTTAACCTTTCTAAACCTTTCAAAAGAAAAAAGGAGTTACGTAGTTCTCTCTCGTTGCGTTGTTGGCAAATCCCCAAGGCTAGGAGCGTCGGCTCATCTTGTTCTTTGCATCATAGTGTTCTTTGCGTCAAGGGTAAGATCTACATACCAATTTTATAGTATTTAGTTAACTTTGTTTAAACCCTAATTTTGGGAATTAGGGATTTGTGTTAGTTTTGTGATTGTTAGTAATTATGTGATTATATGTTAGGAGGATGATTCGTAGAAGATGAATTTTGATACAGCTGTTGAGACCGTGTGATTGTGTTGCTGTTCCAGGTAGGGTTTCCCTACTCAGTATTAGTCCCATAATGTATTGTTGGTGTATTGTGGTTGTTGAATATTATCGTATTCGTATTGTGACGGTTGTGGTTTTTGATTGCTGCTTAATGGTTGTGATTGTTTGTCTCTGGTTCTCGAGATGCGTTCTCGGCTGAGTGGAGTCACTTGCGGGAGTGGCTTCACGCCCTAGTTTCGCCCTCCGTGGAACCCGCCACGGGAGGGGATGTGCACATTAATGGGATAGGGTTATCGCTCGGTATGATGAGCGGGGATTTGTGGGTACGGCTGCGGTCCCCCACCGGTAGGGCTGGTCCAGTGGACAGTCGGTGACGGAGATTGATTGGAGTGGGTGTGATTAAGTGTGTGACCGTGTGAGCTGCTTGTTTACTGTGTTGTTGGTTTATATAAATTTTGTGATTAGTACTGACCCCGTTTAATGTTTTAAAAGCTGTGGTGATCCATTCGGGGGTGGTGAGCAGTTATTGAGCAGGTATGATATGACGCGTATGGGATAACTGGGATGAGTCATCACGTGGCAGTTAGAAATCTTCCGCTGTGTCAGACGATGTTTTATAGCTTGATAGTTTTAGCAGCAGACCGTCTGAGAATCTTGTATTTCAGTTTTGGTTTTAGTTTTGATCATGTAATCACTTTAAACTATTTTGTTATTTAAATTATGTTTCTTCATTGTCATTTGATTATCATTGCCTCGGGTAACCGAGATGGTAGCACTTCCATGCCTTGAGTGGTCCTGGTAAGGCACTTGGTTTATGGGGGTGTTACAAAATGGTATCAGAGCGACGATCTTGAAACCTATAACCAATGAACCTAATGAATATAGGGAGTCAAATTAAAATGAACCCGGGGTAAAAGTTGTAGGAGCTAATGCAAAGGCTTGGGAGACGTCCTAAAGTCGCGAACTCGCCCTAAAATTTTGAACCGGTCACCATGGGATATGAGTCGGGATCGCTATGTGTTTATTTTGTGAATTGTGTACCGATTTAGTGATGTGTGGCATGAATAAGTGTGATTTTGTATGTTGTTGGTTGAAAGCATGTTGGATGATAGTTGGTTTACCATGTTGATTGGAATAGTTGGAAAAGTATGTGAGAATGACGAATGATGTGGTGGAAAAAGGAAGTAGTTCATATGTGATAATATGTGATGAATAATAATGTTGCAGGATGAATGATTTATAATGTGTACATACTAGTAACTTGTGATTAGGGGATTTGATATGATTTTACATAATTCTGTTTGCGTAAAGTTAGATAAAAAGTTCATATAATTGTCTACTGTGGTATCATATGCACTTGTAGATGAAGAATGTGGTTGAAATAGATGAACTGATTGGAAAAGATGGAGTGTCAATTGCATGAGAATATGGATTTTGTGAATATGAATATGTTTAGATGATGAAGTGGATTTATAATATTGTTGCGTTAGTAACATGGAAATATGATTTGTAATGTATGAGAATGTTTTGTGTTACGAAAAGTTATAAAATTAAAGCCTGCAGTTAGTACATGATTAATAAGTTAACTAATATATGTGCATGATGGATGTTGTTGCTTGACTTTTGAAGATAGTAACATGTGATTAGCAATACTGATTTTATGAGTAATGAGTTGCTTTTGTCTACCTTGTTGTTGTTTAAGTCGTTTGGAAGTAAAAATCAAGTAGTTGTGTTTTTCGATTATAAAGAAGTTGTCTTTAAACTGTTATAAATTGAGATGCATAAATGATTTTTATGTGATTCCAATTGGAGGTGATAGATTGTTCTTTTACGATTCTAACGATAGGTCACACGTCCAAAATGACCAAGAAATGAGTGAGTTATGACCGTTTTACGAAAACTGGACAGTGCTGAGAAATGCGTAGGGTACTCGATCGAGTGGCCCCTACTCGATCGAGTGCATCTTGGTACTCGATCGAGTACCCCTTACTCGATCGAGTAACCCTGGTAAAAATTTTATATACGTCTCTGACTTTCACCTACTCGATCGAGTAAGTCATTTACTCGATCGAGTAGCCTGTACTCGATCAAGTGACCCCTGTTTTGGGTCATATGCTTATCTTTTGACTTCGTTGCATATCATGTTTAATTCAAAGGTGTTATCTTGCTTCTTTATGCATTGTTTTATATGTATGTTGATCCTGATGCGTAAGTTACCCAATCTTATGATGTAAGGAGTGGCACCTGTGGTGAGTATGAGTTCGGTGGGAGGACATGAGTTATATGTGGTTGTGATAGATAGTGGAAAAAGAAAAAGAAGATCGTTATGGCTTAATTGAGACATAGAGCATGTTTTCTGAGATGAGATGAGTGATATGATTGTGTGTTGAGTAACGTAAAAGCAAGTGAATATGGGCAAGAGATAATGTGAGTCTAAGGAACGTGAGAATAAAAAGATTCAAAGTAAGGATGTGGATAGTGGCAGCTTGAGATGTGTAAAGAATTATGGAGGGAGATGGTTAGGAGTCGTGTGGGTTAAGGATATATGTAGTGAAAGTTCGTTTTAAAGGGGTTGAGAAGAGTGGTATACAGTGAACGTTGATTTATGGATAGATTAGTGGCAAGTGTGAGTAATAGCATAATAAGAGAAGATCCATGGTAAGAATGAGTGAGGTGATATCGATATAAGATAATGAGATTTGAGTTTTGGAGCGATGAGAAAGTAATTGGAGCACTAAAGAGTTAGGTAGAAGTAATAAGGAGTTGAGATATAAAATGGAGTTGTTGAGTATAAAGAGAAAAGAAGGATAAAAGTAAGCTGAGAAAAATGTTCACCGGAGTTATGTGATATAAAAGTAAGGAATCATCGGGATGTATGATACTACCAAGAGTAAGTGAGTTAATGGTTATACAGAAGTTTCAGGACAACATGCTTAATCATGAGTTTCGAGGAATTAAGGGAGTAAGAGGTTGATTGAGTATCTGCACTCTATGAGATTTTGGTGGAGAGTTAGATGACGATACAGTTCGTGATAGTATTGGGAAGAATGTTGAGGTAATTTTGTTGATGGATTTGATGTTCGTTATTTGGGATGTTAACCAAAGATAGGAAAGAAAACGTGATGTTTAGAGATGAGTGTAAGAGGTTTGATGTCCGGACAGTGGTAATGTTATGGTTTGTGACTAGTGGTCAAGGGTGATGGTATATTAGAAAGGTAGCAATTCTAAAGAGGTTGATTTTGTAGGGACCAGATTGATAAGTATGGTTATGAAAGAGTATAAGATGTGGTTATAGGAGGCGGTTGTTAGTAGTTGAGTATTAATGGTGTGGCTACATTTGGCAGAGGGTGATGGATATGCGAATGGGGGAATATGTTATGAGGTGTATACGAGTTAAGCTCGGGTGAGAGGTAACTTTTATCAGGTGGTAACTTACGTGATTGGAGTGGGTGTGATTGTGTGTGTGACCGTGTGAGCTGCTTGTTTACTGTGTTGTTGGTTTATATAAATTGTGTGATTAGTACTGACCCCGTTTAATGTTTTAAAACGTGGTGATCCATTCGGGGGTGGTGAGCAGTTATTGAGCAGGTATGATATGACGCGTATGGGATAGCTGAGATAAGTCATCACGTGGCAGTTAGAAGTCTTCTGCTGTGTCAGACGATGTTTTATAGCTTGTTAGTTTTAGCAGTAGACCGTCTGAGAATCTTGTATTTCAGTTTTGGTTTTGGTTTTGATCATGTAATCACTTTAAACTATTTTGTTAATTAAATTATGTTTCTTCATTGTCATTTGATTATCATTGCTTCGGGTAACCGAGATGGTAGCACTTCCATGCCTTGAGTGGTCTTGGTAAGGCACTTGGAGCATGATAGAGAGGATGGGCCGTCGGATGACGGTTCCGAGGAGGAGGAGGATGCTGGAGAGTATCGAGTCCAAGAGAACCCGTCATCACAGAGATTGTTGAGTCTGAGGTTGGGCCGGGATAGTAGAGGACGCTATTCGAGTGTTAGAGAGACGTCCTCTAGCACCGATAGGTCGAGGCGGCCGAGGAGGGATAGTTCTTGGATCCTGAGAGAGCCCGTTCCTGGTGGTCCTAGTAACATTGGCACCCTACGGAGTTTTGGTGGTCACGTTGCGTTCAACTGTTCAACTATTGAAAGCATCGTCACGCGTGTCGAAATCTATAGTAGTCTCGAACAACGGATTGTAATCAATTGAATTCTCGCCAAAAGTCTCCCACGATTCCTGTTACAAGCAATAGGGACTATAGTAAGACAATAAAAAAGATTCATAACCTAAACAAATTGCGTAAAACGAAAGAAAAACAAGTTAAAACGAGTAATTCATGCCTAAAGCACGAGACTCAACAAACGACCGTGGCCAAACATTACTTTTCAATGATCGACCATGGACTAGCAAGGAAAACCAACTTTCATCCACGGCTAAACAATGAAAATTAACGTTTGACCATGGCCAAACCATGGATTTCATCGTTTGATCATGGCCAAACCAAGGATTTCAACGTTTGACCATGGCCAAACCAAGGATTCCAACGTCTGACCATGGCCAAACGTGGAAATCTAACGTTTGGACCATGGCAAACATGGAAATCCATCGTTTGGTTCATGGCAAACGTTGATTTCCACCGTTTAGACCATGGACTGAACGTTGGTTTCCAACTTTGGTCCATGGTTCATCTTTCGGGGAAAAATTTCAGATTTACGCAATGAAATCAAAATTTCGCTACTACTAAGTTTTTTTTGGTAGAAGGTAAGTTCTCATTAAGCACAAAAGCAACTATTACAAACTAAGGACAATAATAATTAAGAGTAACTTCTATATTATAGAAGCCATCCAGTTTGCATCTACACTTGTTACAATCTTACATCTAATCATTCTTAATTTGAGACATTGCTTAATCTGGTGAATCACAATGCTCGGTCTCAAAATAATTCCTTCCAATCTTGCTTGATTTCTTTGATGCCACACTGCATAATAGACTGCCATGACAGCAGCCAGACAGACATTCCTCTTCAGCAGGCTCCAGTTTCTTCTCCCCACCCAAATTATCCCATTCACAGGAGATTTAGGAATACAGAGTCAGTCACATATCCCTTGCCAGTACCATTGATGCATACTGACAGTCTTGAAAAACATGCTCAACTGTCTCTTGACCAGCATTGCACAGGCAACATATATCATCCTGGCAAATGTCATGCTTGAACAGTCTAGCTTTGACATCCAGAGCATTCCTAAGGATTAACCATGACAGAAATTTATGTTTAGGCAATGCCCAACTCTTCCAAATCAGTTTTGCCCATCCAACTTTATGTTCCTTATGTCGAATCCAGTCATATCCTGAACAAACAGTATACCCCTTCTTATCAGCAAGCCAAGTACCAGCAGCATATCCAGACTGAAAATCATCTCTAATTTTGCAGATAGTCTTCCAGTTCCAGCTCATATGAGTCTTAGGAACATGACTATCCCAACTACTACCTCTTATATATACCTGATGCACCCATTTGACCCACAAACTATCAGGCTTGCTATATATCCACCATACTAGTTTCCCAATGGTAGCCCTATTCCAGTCAAGGCTATATCTAAGGCCAAGTCCCTCCTCACTCTGAGGAGTACACACCTTTTCCCAGTTAACCATAGGTGTTCTAAGGTAGACACTAGTGCCATCCCATATATAATTCCTACAAATACTATCAATCTTCTTCATCACACCTTTAGGAATCATAAAAATATTTGCCCAATAGGTAAAGAGTGAAGTGAGAACTGATTTGACCAAAACAAGCCTCCCAGCATAGGAGAGCTTCCTAGCTCCAAAAGACCTGATTCTCTCAACAAATTTTTCAATCAGGACCTGGCATTTCTTTTTACCCAGTCTACCAGCAGTGATGGGTATACCCAAGTACTTAAAAGGAAGCTGTCCTTCTACACAGCCTGAAAGTCCAATAATATAGTCTCTAACCTTTCTCTGAACTCCAGAAAAATAGATATTGGACTTGTGATTGTTCATTTGTAGTCCTGAAGCTGCAGAAAAGGTGGCAAAGGATCTCAACAAAACCACAACAGAATGTGTATCACCTTTGGAGAAAAGTAACAAATCATCAGCAAACATAAGGTGCTGTATTTTAATACTACTAAGTTAATACGTCAAGTAAATCAACTATCGAATGGAATTAACGATGCGCAAAAAAAAATTGAAAATTAAGCAAATATTGAAGTGATTAAGTTGTTTACGTACCGCTGATTCGGGATCTGACATATTGTTAATTGTTGTTGTTGGTTTTTGTTTTAATTTAGTTGAGTTTGAGAGAAATGTTTTTAGAGAGAGTAAGTCAAAAAGGTAGTTATCGTCTTTTTTATGAAAAACGTCGTCGATATTTACTAAAAGTTCGTCGATATCAATTGACATGTGATGATCCATATGGATATTTCCGGTCATATTGGGGAACAACGTTATATACAGGTTTGCTGAGATGGTTTTGTTGGCTATGGTTATTTGTACAAGCCGAATTATTGGCTTACGCGAAACGGACAAGAGTACTGTTGAACATCATCTTTAGAACAGTCGCCTGAACTGTTCAAATTATTATTCTACTGATTTATGATCGAATTTATCGTCAACGCTTTAAGTTACTTAAAGTTTTAAAAAGATACTCCGTAGTTAATTCACATTTCCCTCTTAAGTATAGGGTCCATAAATGAGGATGGAAGCGCGAGTTGCGTTTCAATGCGGACAAACAACTTGCTCCTCCCCTAGTATCACGTCGGAATGAAGTATGTGACGCACATGTAGAAAGCTAAAAGCATAAGTTTTCACCTCAGTTGATTTTGCATCGATCAGTCTCGAAAAATCCGGTAGTCCCTTTTAAATTCGTGCTTGGACATCCTAATGATGACTTAGAGCAGTGGTCGCGGACTCGTCCCATGTTAATGGTTGACTTCCTATAACCTCAACTCTCATCTTATTAACAAAACCAGCCGATATTATGCATTTGCAATCAGCAAACCACATAATAAACACTATTCACTCACCAAAACCGCTATAAAATCCTCAAAAATATATAAATTGTTGTAAAATAAAGAGGAGAGAATGGTAGAGAGAGACAGAACTGTATGTTATTCCATTATGAGGGGATATATATACACATACAATGAGGGTAGACTTTCTATAAGATAATATTCTAAGATATGGACATCCATATAATATTATACTATAATATTTCTTAACACTCCCCCTTGGATGTCCATCACTGAAGAAGATACCTCGTTAAAAACCTTACTAGAAAAACCCCATGGGAAAGACGCTAGAATGGAAAAGAGTACATTAATCTTCAAACATGCATAACAAGCTACCTCGTTTAAATCTTTCCATGGAAAACCCAGTGAGACAAAACCATGGCTAAGGAAAAAGAGTACAACGCGTGTCAACTCCCCCTGATAATTACATAACTTGATGTATCTTGATGATCCATGCTTTGACATAACTTCTCGATTGTTGAAATATAATTCATCTTCGTTGATAACTTGATATCTTCAATAAGTAGTAATTCTTGATAACTTCAATCATCATACTTCATCGGAACTCGCAATCTGGATATGATCATTTCATAATAATTCTTGAATTTTCATTTCAAATAATACCTCCATAGTTATGATGGAGTTTCTCCTCAATATATGACATAGCATTATATGCCCAAAATAATTTTTATCGCAACAATAATGACAATCATGACTATAGCGTAATAATGTGCGTATAGTGCTACCTCGTTAAAAATCTTGCTAGGAAAAACCCATTGGGACAAAAAAACCTAGTCGAAGGGAAAAAGAGTGTAACTTTCCTTCCTGAATTCATTGTCTTCAAGAGAATCAATCCGATCATTATTGAATAATTTATCCAATACCTTTGAGCGATTTTCTTTGCTAAACCATATATGTATGGATTGATATATTTCATCGTAGATTTTCACTACTTTATTCTAATCGTTATGGTAATTCTAGACCATAAACTAATTTCACATGTTTAGCAAAAAAAACTCATTCAAATCTAAATTCCAATATACTCAAACTTTAAGTTGAGACAATAACTTTTCAAATAAACTCTATAGGAGTTTTGATGTTCCATTTTGGAATTAATCACGATATCTTTCAATCGTATTGTAGAGGTTTATATATTTTAACTAGAGTTTTTAATAACTCAATTGATCAATCATTAACAATTGATGATCATTTATAAGAGGTTGCTTCATGGAGTTATCCTCAAAGGAGTAGATCATAATATATTTCTCTTTTTCAACATTATCCATTCAAAATTATATTATGAAACATGTGCATGCATATGATATGAAACTAAGTTCTAAATAACATATCCTAAAATAATCCAATAATAATGTATATAGTAAAACTAAATGCAATGATGAACTTACTATCTATATGCACATGATGATGACTCGATAATGCAAACTGTACAGTTTTATTTTCCAATATTCATAATTTAAACTGACTTCAAGTCAATAACTGGACATCTAGTCCATGAGCTCATTTATAATCATAGATTATATGTCGACAATCAAAATGGACTTAAATTTACGATCCCCATTTATAAAGTCCATAAAATATCGCGCGCAAATATATGTAGGTTCCATAAATATATCGATATAATTTCATCACCTCTTGATGATATCAGTACTGTTTAATGATATCTGATCTGAATATGTATGTGGTACCATTATATTCATTTAAGCCATCTATTATCCTTCGGATATCTCGTCACTTGAGGGACACTTCAAATATAGCAATTATATGTCATACCAACTGTTTGAACTTGCTATTTCACATTCATTGGAACCGTCAATTCATCTTGACTTTTATTATAATACATTTCAAGTGTATATACTTGTATTATTCTGGTAAAACATATGGTTGTATCAAATTCAAAAACCTCTACTCAATGAATTTAACGTATAACCTTCTCTGAACGTTTGGTTCATTATGGGATTAATTTTATTTTTACCAGCTTTTAACTCACATTTCTCCCCCTAAGGTGGTAAAAACTATAATCAATTTATAGTCCAAAATTTATCATAACCACCTTAGACATCAATTTCTCATATCATTGATGAAAATTTATATGGGCATCTTTGTACAATAACAAAATATTTCTGGAAGAAATGTATAATGCAGTTGGATTTTAATGTGTTGATTCACAATGCCCAGTTCAAGAGATCAACGATTTTATATAAAAATCTGAATATGATTTTTAATCACGGGAACTACTCAGAAAAATCATTATGTGACTACAAGTCACACAATATAGTGTCAATCCATACACGAACATTTAAGTTCTTTATTCAATATCGAGTAGTTTAGATCTCCAACATCATATATACTCAATTGTAGTCGGTGTTGCCTTTAATAAAATTTCTACACTAGAGAATTTTAGCACTTATCTTTTTTTTTTTTTTAAGATAAAAAGGTTTATCAAAACGGGTATAGTAAGAACCCGGATGGTTTTATTTTGTCACATCTGAATTATTTTATGTCAACTTTCTTAGTTTGCCGAAAATACACGACAGTCTTTAATAAGAATTGGATGTATCTCAATAATTCCACTTATCATGTGCCATATTTTTGTTGACTATATTCATCATGATAATTTTATGGTTAATGTTCCGGGTGTAATTCCAGATCAGTTATTTGTTACCACCCGTGCTTGTAGAATGACGTCTTTGGTTGAATCCTCCTTGCGGTCTCCTGAAACGATGAACAAACTGAGGGCTCGGCTTTGGACCGAGCGAACTCACTCCGACGCTTAAGTCAGTAAACTTAGTGGGATAAGTTGTTGTTACTTGACGAGGTATGTATTGTAGAGAGATAAGGAAGATATTACCAGATGAATAGTGATTCTTAGGTTAGATTGTGGATCCCCTCCTCAATGAGAGTTGAGGAGTATTTATAGACTTTCACCTTTTGTCACGTAGTGGCCAAGTGGCTAGCAGGTGGAAAGACTGATCTACCCTTGGTCGAGGGACCCATGGCAGGCCGGCGGGCTCTGTTGACTCGCCGCCGAGGGGTCTTGGATATGAGTTTGCGGATGTGTGCCCCGGCTGGCTAGTCGCCGTGGTCGGGACATAGGTGACAGGCCGACAGGTTGCGTCGGTTAGGCTGTCTAAGTCGTTGACTTGCTTGTGGATATCTTTGACCTTGCTCAATATGTTGACTTGGTCAGCGGGTGCAGAATATGCCCCATCAATTTGCCCCCAGCGTAGTCTATGCCGTGGTATGGGCTCCGATGTATGTCGAGCGTATATTCTGCGGAAGTAAAATTTTTCTGCCCCGGCTTCTTCTATCTCGGCTTGGCTCTGCTTAGGCCGTACCATATCCCCCCTCCACATGGATGTGTAATGGACATCAGATGTGGAAAAGAATGTGGTGCTGGCCGAGACCGAGGTTGTGAGCGCCGTGTGCTTTTGATTGCCCCCAGCCGGTGCTGACAAGCTTAGTTGATCATGTGGCCGGCGGAGAACAAATACTTAGGAATTTGTTGAGGAAGATGAATAGGCAGAGAGATTTGAAGGGGCGTGTTGAAGACGCTTGGTCACTGTTGCATTGATTGACGTTCAACTGTTGCAACGATTGACATTCCGTGGCTGCAAGCTTGACACGTGTCTGTTCGCTGATTGGCTGACGTTTTATGGGCTGTGCCCTGATTGGTCCTTCTTCATGGGCTTTCCCCTATAAATAGGGCAGTTAGTCCCTGAAATTGGCCACCAATTTCATTTTCTATAAAATTTTCTTCTTTCTAGCCCTCTTTGACGAAACTTCTCTCTAGCTTTCAGACTCATTACTCCGGCGTAGCACTTTTCTTCAAGGTAAACAAACAAATTTTTAATTTTTTTCATTAAGTTTTCGTTGTGAATCATGTCTTCTGCTGATGCCGGTCCTAGTAACCGTGCACCGGGGGGTTCCCCGTCGCGTCTTGATGAGGAGGAGTTGCTAGATGCCATCCCGATAAGGTCTGGGGGCCCTAGGTCTCCGTCTCCCGAAGTCGATCCAAAAGCTTTGGAGGATTGGGATGATGATGATGATGATGATGATGACGACGGTGATGATGACGGTGATGATGCTGAAAGGGCTCATCCTAATGAGGGGAGGCAGTACGTCATGGATCACGGCGAGGCCTGTAAGGTCCGCCTTGACCGTGTCTGGACCCATAAGTTTGCCAGTTGTTCCGGCGAGACATTTTTCGAGGGCCATTTCTACTTTGGCAGGGGGTACAAAATTGTTATCCCTGAGGAGGGCCAGGCCATCTGTTGCCCTCCACCGGGTTGCACCGGCGTATACATCCGGCACCTGGAGTACGGGCTCCGGTTTCCGCTGAATGATTACGTCATGGCCATCATTAGAGCCATGAACGTCGCCGTGGCCCAACTGCACCCGTTGGCTATTAGGACCATAGTCGGCTTTGTCTTGCTCTGTCTCTTCAAGGGGGAGGTCCCAACGGTTAATTTATTCCGTCAGCTTTACCACCTTCGGCCGTCGTTTCCCGGTCGTGTCGGATGGTACAGCGTGCAAGTGGAGCCGGGTTACATCTCCGTTGACAAGCTTTCCTCCTGCAAGGACTGGAAAGATCGGTGGGTGTACGTTGAGGTGCCGGATGACTATCCGCTGCCCCGGTCCTTCCAGAGCCAAGTTAATTTGCGGTGCGAGACTGAGGCGGAGCATGACAGATGGGTCACCCGGAAAAAGCTTAAGATGGATGCCAGCAAGGTCCCTCTTAATGAGGATGAGAAGCTGGCGATGAGGCTCTTTGAGACGGACAAGAGTGGGGTGTCGAAAAGATGGATTCCCCAACGCGAGATCATTCTTCGGGATGAGCCGCTCTCACACGTCGGCCTCATACCGGCCCTAGCACAGGGTGAGTGGGGTCGGTGTGAGGCCCATCTTGGCTCTCAATGTTTCTGTTTCTTGAATTTCGATTTACTTCTACTTAACTCTTGCTTTGTTTCCTTTGCGGACCACTTTGGACCGGACCTGTCTGAGGATATCCTCCGGAGAATGGGGCTGCACAAGGATAAGACCGTTGCTGATTTGTACCCTAAGGCTCTGGCCCGTGATCGCAGGACATCGCCGAATGATCTCATGGATCAGCAGCTGAAAGGCCTGAATGTGGAGGCAGCTCAGGCGAAGGTTGCTAGTAACATGCCGCGCCGAACGCGGAAAACAAAGTCTTCGGCGGCGACGGCGTCGACATCAGTTCCACCTCCCATCCCTTCAGTCCAGAAGGAGACGGTGGTGATCGTTGATATCACCAATGGGGGGGGGGGGGGACTCCGATGAGGAGGGATCTCCCCTTGTCCTTAAGAGGAAAAAATCTACCCCTGCTGCTGCTGCTGCTACCGAGGGCGGCAAGGAAATGGGCCCTCCGACCAAGAAGCCCAAGCCTGGTACTGATCTATCCTATGGCTCAGACTTAGCCGGTTCATTGGGCGTTCCTGATGACAGGCTCTCAGGTTTGTCCATGAATGTTGATATGGATGATTTGATTGAATTTTTGTAGATCAACCGCCGGCAGCCGCCGTTCTCACTGTGCGGCAATTAGAGAAGCAGCCTGAGAAGGCGGGTGATAGAAATGTCACCGTTGACTCCTTACTCCAGAAGGTTTCCCCCACCGAGCTTGTGGCAGAGGGGACGAGAATATACAAGAGGCTGGCGAAATGGACTCAGCTAGCCGGCTCCCACATTATGGAGCAAGAGAAGACCATGGTGAAGCCCCCCATTTCTCGGCGGCTAAGGCTTGAACTTGACGCGGCGAACAAGGAGGCTAAGAGGGCCAAGGCTGAGGCTGAAGAGGCAGTCCGTGCTGAGAGAAAACTCAGGGAGGACGCTGAAAAGGAGGTCCTTACTGAGAGAGCCAAGGCCGTGGCTGCGGCGGCTGAAGCTGCTAAGCTGCTGGAGATGCGTGACCACGTTCAGAAGCACGCCGACCTTTACCGTACGCAGAGGAACGAATTTAGGGGCTTGTTTCAGGCCCAGGGGAAGGTGGTTCGGAACAAGGATGCTATCATCACCCAAAGGGAGGAGGACATTGAGACGCTCAAAACCGATATCCTCCCTAACATGTGCGCCCAATACCGGGACCTGGCCGAAGAAGCTGCCAAGGAAGTGATTGGGGAACTCTTCCCTCTTGATGGCTCCTTTTCGTGGGACAAATTTGACGAGCTGTTTGATGACAAGCTCGAAGCTAAGGAGAAAGCCACGGAGGAGAAGGCCAAGGAGGCGGTAAGGGTGAAAAAGGAGGAGGAGGTGGCTGCGGAGAAGGCAGCCCTTGCTGAGAAGACTAAGGCGGCCAAGGAGGAGGCCGAGAGGATGAAGGCAGCTGAGGCTGCTGAGGCTGAGGCTGCCAAGAAAGCTGAGGCTGAGGCTGCTGAGAAAGCTGAGACTGCCGAGACAGCTTCTGGGTTGCCCATCAAAGATGACGCTGCTAACGCTGCTGATGGCAAGCAGCAACATGCATAGGGAGACGGGCGGTCGTCACCAGGCTCACCCGGCGTCTCGGATAGCTTCAGCTGTTCGGGAGCGAATTATTAAGCCCTTCCTCCCTGCCATCTTTTGGCGCTTCAAATGATATGTCTGTAACCTTTTGCTTTTCTTTTCCTTGTATTTTGTACAACTTTGGTAGGTTGTGCTTTGGCTTATCCTTATGGGGACGGCCGTCGTCTGTATTCTCCTCACTTGTAACCTGTTATCATTTTTAATAAGAGTTTGCTTATTTTGCCTCTGGCTTGGCCGAGGTCTTTTCCTGTCTTCGTCTGAGTTGTCTTCTTACGTTATTAATTGAGCGCTTCTTTTGCTTCTACCTTGGCCTGACCGAGGCAGTTAGAATGCGTATCTCAACTGTGTTTAACGTTCCTAAGGCGTGCTGATTGCTTTCGCGAGTATCAACTGCGCTGGTAGTGACTGCCATGACGTCTATTTCTTGATGGTGACTGCCGTGGCGTCTACCTCTTGGAGTGACTGCTGCGGCGTCTACCTCTTGGGGTGACTGCCGTAGCGTCTACTTCTTGGGGTGACTGCCGTGGCGCCTATTTCTTGATGGTGACTGCCATGGCGTCTACCTCTTGGAGTGACTGCTGCGGCGTCTACCTCTTGGGGTGACTGCCGTAGCGTCTACTTCTTGGGGTGACTGCCGTGGCGCCTATTTCTTGATGGTGACTGCCGTGGCGTCTACCTCTTGGAGTGACTGCTGCGGCGTCTACCTCTTGGGGTGACTGCTGTAGCGTCTACTTCTTGGGGTGACTGCCGTGGCGCCTATTTCTTGATGGTGACTATGGGGGGAAATGAACACTTAGATGGAAAACTTGGACGATTCTTCATTAGATATAAACATGCGTCGGGGTGCCCACAGTTGTCTTAGGCACCTCCGCCACTATACAAAATTTTCCCGAGATTGTCAATGTCCTAATTGCTCATCAAAGGTGCACCCTCCATGTCTGTCAGCCGGTGTGTCTTGAGGGAGCGTCGGACCTGGGAATGCACTGTATCTGGAAGGACTTCAATTTGGCGGTGTCGGCTTTCACCCTTTCCAGGTATCTTACCATCTCGTCGTCTCGAGTCTCATACTCTCCACTGATTTGGTTGGCCACCAATAGTGAGCATGTTTTCACCACGACGTGCTCCGCCCCGGCAGCCCTAGCTAACTCGACTCCATTTATCACCGCCTCGTATTCGGATTCGTTGTTTGAGGTTGAGAAGGTAAATTTCAAAGCGTGCTCAAACACGTCCCCGTTTGGGCTGGTGATAAGGATGCCGGCCCCTGAGCTGTTCGCCGTGTGGGACCCATCAGTAGTTATTTCCCATACGCCGGGATGCGGTTCTTGGTGGTTGGTCGGGGTTCTTTCAACCATGCCGACGTTGGTATCCATCGGGTCGCTCTCCTGCTGCAAGGATGGGCTCTTCCCCTTCTCTGACTTCTTTGCCACTTTGAGGGATTGCATGTTTCACCCTCTGGCGGATATCTGGGTGTTGACCACCTCGTCCTTCTCGTCCTTGGAGACGAGCTTATGCGCTTCCCCCCGGTCCGAGACCTACATTAGTGTCAGGGCCCAGATGGACATCACTGCGTCGGCCTCGCTTAGTGTGACTCGGCCTATGAGGACGTTGTAGGCGGACGAGCCGTCAATGACCACGAACTCAGCTAGGACGTTCTTTGCCGCATCCCCCTCGCCGAACATCACCGGGCGATCCCGATCGACCCCGGGGTACCAGGCGGCCCGGAAAAACTGCATACAACGTTGGTGCGAGGGCTCGGTCTTCAACCTTCAGACCGAGGTTGAGAAAGCACTCCCTGAACATGATGTTCGTATAGGCGCCTATGTCAATCAGGCACCTCTTGACCAGGTGGTTGGATATGTCCAAGTGGACTACAAGCGGGTCGCTGTGAGGGGCGATGACTCCCTCGTAGTCCTTCTTCCCAATAGTCATGTCGGGGATGTTGGAAGCGGGGACCGCTGTTTTGGGCACAAAGTTGATGGCCTGATACAGCTCGTTCAGGTGCCGTTTGTGCCCATGAGCGGACCCACCGTTCTCGTTGCCCTCGATGACAACATGGATCACTGCTATCCGTTCAAAGACGGATTTCTTATTTGAACCGCCGGCCTCAGTCTTTTGGCCTTTGGCAACATACTTGCCGAGGCTCCCCTTCCGGATCGCTCTTCAATGGCATTCTTCGAGATGCGGCGGTTGTCGATAAGGTGACCGGTGTGGCCGTGGTACTCACAAGATCTTGGCTCGTGTCACCGTCTCCCTTCGGCTTGGGGGCCTTTCCCACTTTTGGCCCTCGTTCTTGCTCGGGCGAAGACTTGGCGGCGGATACGACCGGGGGTGTGATCACCGTACCGCTTCGGTAGTACGTTCCCGAACTCCCCGGCGCCCGCCGAGCTCTATTTCTGGCGGACCTGTCAGACCGTGACCTATTATTATCGCGGCGTCTTTCATCCGGGTTGTCCTCCCGGTGGCTCTTCTTCTCTGAGTGCCCAGCCTCGCTGTGGCCTACCCAGGTCTTGTGATAGTCTTCCACCTTGATGGCCTGGTCGGCCATCTTCCTGGCGGACTCCAGGTTCAGGCCGCCGCACTTGATGAGCTCATTTTTAGGTCCCCTCGCGGGAGGCCTTTCATCGTGGCGCGCCGTTCACCTTGTTCGGCTCGCGAATCTCGAACCTTGCGTCGAACCTCTTTACATAGCCGGAGAGACTCGCCTCCCTCCCCTGCTGATAGTCGGGAGGTCCGATGTCTCCACGGCCCTCCTCTTATTGCAAGAGTACTGGGCTAGAAAGGCGTCCCTTAGGTCGGCGTAACAGTATACCGAGCCGTCGGGCAGCCCCTTGTACCAACTCTGAGCCATCCCATACAAGGTTGTTGGGAAGACTCGGCACCAGACTTCATCGGGTTGTTCCCACACCGACATGTACGACTCAAAGGCCTCGGCATGGTCGGTGGGGTCACTATCCCCTTTGTATGTGAACGCCGGCAACTTTAGCTTGGTTGGCACGGCGGTTTCAAGGACGTAGGCACTGAGGGGCTGTCTGACCACGTGTCGAACGACACGCGGCGATCGGCTCCTCGCATTCCTACTCCGGCTCCTCTCCCCGTTGCGGGAAGGGCTTCTTCTCTGACTCTGGTGAGTCGGGCTTCTTCTTCGACTCTGGCGAGTTGGACTTCTTTCACTCCTCTGAGGCAGGCCTCGTCGGTGCTGCGGCGACGCCGTCCTCCCGCGGGTCCGGGAAGGACTTAGGTCTACCACTAGCACTCTGGGCTCCTCCGGCGTCTTGACGGGGCCAGCTTCTTCCAGTGCTCCATTCAAGTCTCTTGGAGTCACATTCTGGGCCCTGGTGTAATACCCGCCCTTTTGGGGACCCTTTGACCATCGTTAACCGACCTTGGGAGCGGTAGTAGTCTTAAGAAAGTATACCAAAAACCTGTTTGAGCGGCGTGTAAGAGGGGTACTCGATAGAGTAGAGGCTACTCGATCGAGTAGCTAGGGTACTCGATCGAGTAGGGGGTTACTCGATCGAGTAGGTTGGGTACTCGATCGAGTGCCCAGTTTCCAGCGAGGGTTATATATCGCGTTTTGTTAAATCCGCAAATCACTTTCGCCACTTTCCTCCTATCCTTCAGCCGCCTCTTTCCTTTCCCTTCACCTCAAAACCTCCATGGATGCCTTTTGAAGATTCTTGAGCCTTAGGAGAGCGTCTCTTGAGTCGGGTAGCGGTCTCTTGCTGAGTTTCCCCTATTAGGTATGTCATATTCATCATCCGTGCCTTTGCTTCTATAGTTAGGGTTTTGCTTGTAGTAATAGATATTTGCATGATGGTAATAGGCTTTGCTTGGTTGCTGGATGTGTTAATCGGTCGGCATGGTTTGGTTGCGGTCGCTTAAAGGTAGGTTCGCCTACTCAGTTGCTGTAGACGGTCTAGTGTGTCGGTCGTTGTGGTAATATTGCGGTTGTTTGATATAGTGTTTTGTATGTGTTGTGATTGTGGTTGCGGTTGCTGTTGATGGTTCTCGAGATGCGTTCTCGGCTGAGTGGGGTCACTTGCGGGAGTGGCTTCACGCCCTAGTTTCGCCCTTCGTGGAACCCGCCACGAAAGGGGATGTGCACATTAATGGACAGGGTTATCGCTCGTTTGATGAGCGGGGCTTAGGTGGGAACGGCTGCGGTCCCCCACTGGCAGGACTGGTCCAGTGGACAGTCAGTGACAGGTTTGGTTGGATTGTTGTGATTGGAGTTGGGACTAGTGTCATTGTTTGTATTGTTGTTTGTAGCTGTCTTGTCTTGTCTCAGTACTGACCTTGTGTGGTTGTTTGTTTGTTATGTGTCTGCCGTGATCCCTTATGGTGAGCAGTCGGTCTTAGCAGGTGTTGATGATGTTGATAGCTGATTTCCGGGCAGGGATGAGTCTTCACGAGTTATGATGGTTATAGCGAGTAGTCCTTGAGTTGTAACATTGCATTGTATTTTGGTTTAAATCACTTGTAATCCAACTTAATAGTTCTTTTATTGACGTTTGATAATTACTTACCTCGGGCAACCGAGATGGTAACGCCCTTATATGCTAAGGTAGGCCTAGTTAAGGCTCCTATGAATATGGGGGTGTTACAAAGTGGTATCAGAGCGACGATTTTGGAACCTGTAATAAAATGAACCTGGTGTATGTGTAATGGGAGCCCCGGCTGATGCTAGATTTTGGGTGAGTAGGCGCCCTCATTTCAAAATCTTGGCCCCATGATACTTAAGCCAGTCACATGGGATGGGAATGTGGAGTCCGTGTGTCTATGCGTGCTATGTATGTTAATTGTACCGGAGCTACCTCCGGTTAAGTTTTGTTAGAGTTAATAGCGGTGTAATAGTAATGTTTGGATCGAGTATAGTAATTGCCGATGAATTATGGAGTTCTTTGAATGATTAGTGAGCTTATATGATAGCTATGTGATGCGTGACGAAATTTCTCGTCATGGAGATGCGTGAAAGTGTGAAATCGAATGTGTAATATGAGCAGTGAACACGTGGGTAGTGGCCATAGAATTTATGATAACGGGAGTTTTACGTGAGATTATGGATCCTACCGCGATGACTATAATGATAATTATAGTGTAGGTGAGTAATGACCCGAATCAAGTATGTGATAATGTGAGTATGCTTCGCTATTTAGTTGGAATTCTCCGCTGCGTAATATTTGATTTAAGTAAGATAAATTGCTTATGATAGAATGTGAAACATGGTAGATTAATTTGTGTTGAAAAATATGCATTTATGTAATGCGTGAAAGAATGAACTAATATTAATTTAAATGTTTCAATTTGGTAGTAATATATAAAAAGTAAGCTTGAATGTAAGACGATGACGTGATTATATTTATGAAAGATTCGGTAGCAGGTAAACCGAGTAGGGTAATGGGTGTAGGGTACGTGGAATAAGCTCCATCTGTTTGACGATATGATAGGCTTTGTTAATAATAGTAATGCATGAATGAATTTGATAATGAGTGCCGAATTCCGAACTTAGTTGGAATCGACACGCGGTGTTGTTTTTGCAGGAATCTTCAAGATATTTCGTACTTTTGATCGAGCACTTAGCTATACTTGACCGAGTGCGAGTGCTTACTTGACCGAGTAGACCTCACTCGATCCATTAGGAAGCCATGATATCGGAATGTGGGAAAATTCCCGCAGTTACTCGATGATTCAGCTCCTACTCGATCGAGTAGGGTGGTACTCGATCGAGTACCCCAGGCACTCGATCGAGTAGGTTACTGTGCAGCATTCCTACGGGTTTTCTTAAAACCCTTCATCTTTCTAATTCTTCTTCTTATTCTTCTATATTTCGACACACCCATCCCAAAACACTCTCAAATTCCTTTTTCCTCACAAATCCTCTCTTTCTCTTGGGCTAGTAGTGATTTTTGGGGTCGATTTTCCTTGTTTAATTCGTTTCTTTACTTTACTAATCAATCAAGGTATGTTATTCTTCTTAATTTATGCGATTTATTACTTTGAATGTGTTAAAATAGTGAAATAATCTGAAAATTTCGATTCACATGAGTAAGATGTTGTTTTGGATGGTTGAAACATGATTCACATGCCTCCTATTCGTACTTGTTGGTGACTAATTGCTGTAGATTAGATTAGAAACATACATAGTCGGAATCGAAATTTCTAGGGTTACCAAAATTGAAATTGATTTTTGATTGTTTTGTAATGATTAGATGGTAGAATTGAGCCTTAAGCATTGTTTATATTATGTTGGAGGATAGATTTTGATGATTTTACCCTTAACAATTCGCCTTAAAACTCCGTCTTAAAAGTGCCCCAAATGGAAATTCGTGATTTATAATTGAAAATTTATGTTGCCATTCACATTATAAGTATAAGTTGAACCTCAGTATGATAGTAGGAACAAGTGATGATGAAAATTATGCCAAAATTGTCTCAGCTGTAAAGACCGTCTGAAAAATTCATTTGGGTTATTAAACATGATGTGGAAGTGATGATGATATGCTATGAAATTTCTTACTCTTTCTCTTAATTTAGTAATATGTGATGGGAAATGTGTTTGGAATAACTTTAGAATCATGCTAGGATACTCAAATTGTCGAACATAGGTAACCACCATGATAATTTCCTTTTCACCACTATGGCCTATGAGTAGTAATAATATGAACTTGTATGTTGAAATCATAGAAACTGCTAATGAACATGTGTACTTATCTTCATACTCAAAATAACAACGTGAAATATGTGCTTCACATGCTGAGAATTGTTGGTAAATTGGTGTGTACCTAGCTGAGCATCTACGTTTGATAGCATGAATTATGTGCTTCACATGTCAAAATTTGTTGGAAAATTGTGTGCCTAGCTGAGTAAGTGAATTTAAATTACATGAAACAAGTGCTTGAATGTTTATACAAGTTGTTTGAACATATGTCTAAAGCAGATGCCGAGACTAAACCTTGGAACCCGTCAGAGTAAACGGGGAAGGGTTGATCCACTTGAGAGGGGGGAGGCTAGTGGACCGGTAGTACCCGCAGTTTCTGAGTACCCTTCTGTTGTTTTTGTTGACTTTAAGCAAAGGGAGCGTTTTGTAGCTTTACAAAAACGCAAGATGAGACCCACAAAGTGTATTGACACCGCTGTGTTGGAAGAATTGGAAATAGAGACGGATGTCCGTCACATATTCGAGACCTTGGGGTTTACGGTCTGCATGCGGTGAGGAAGCACACTTACCCCTTCCTTACCCTAGAATTCATGAGTTCCTTTAACTATGACCCGGTAGTGGGTCGATTATGAGTTTAGATTGATGAATACCGGTTTTACGTGACCATGGATTTGTTTGCCTCTCACCTTGGGTTGGCCAAGCCTCCCAAGGACTCCATCACTGACATTCCAGCTGAGTGCGGCGTCTGCCGCCTAATGCCTTGCTTGACTGGGAAGCAAGCTCCCACCTCGAGTAACATGCTGATTAATGATGTTCAGCATATTACCTTGAGGATCTTTCTCCGTTCTCTCTCGAACCTCCTCTATGACCGGAAGGATATTAGTAAGCTGAACAACCATGAGGTCTTGCTTTTGATGTCGTACCTCAACCCGGAGCGGGCCAAGAAGGTGGTCTTTAACGCTCCTTCTATAGTATGTGCTGCTCTTGCCTTGATGGCTTCTTCCTCTTCCCGGTACCTGAGTTGTGGTGCCATTGCCACTCGGTTAGCTGAAAAGCTAACCTCTTTTGAGGCATCTTCGGCATACGTGCCTCTAGTTACCCCTGTGCCTACCATGGATCGTGAATACTATCTCGACCTGAAATGGTTGAGGACCTTGGCTGATGGTAGCCTAGCATGGAGGGTGTATGGGATGAGCTGGATGAAGATTCCAGCTCCTGAGCACCTCCCAGCCACGGAGCCCTTGGAGCCGACGGTAGTGACGGTGGACTCTGATGACGAGGAGGAGGAGGATGATGACGGACCTCGCCAGCTGCAGACCTATCTCATTGATGGCACCATCCTCCAGGAGATGCCGGAGCCGACGAAGGGCGAGAATGCGGGAGTTCAGGTTGCAGAGAGACCTAGAGTGGTGAGGGGACCCCGTCGAGTGAGAGAGAGGGCCTCGGAGCCTAGGCCACAGCCAGTAGCACCGTAGCAGCAGCAGTCCTTCCCATGCTACCCTTACCTTGATACCCCGGAGACGCGATCCAGTTACCTGGCAGAGAGAGTGTCATCTACCTTGACACTTCGGAACATGCACGAGATGGCGTACACCCAGGGGATAGGGACCGAGGGACCGCATCCAGTTTGGTGGAGTGGAGTAGGGAGCTACTCGGGGGTTTTCCATGCCTACGGGGTGGATCAGTCGACGTGGGGAGCACCTCAGTCTTTCCCTTACGGTGGCTTGACCCCATGGTATGCGGGCCCAGGAGCAGGAGCAGGGGTGGATGCGGGGATCGGGTCAGCAGGAGCAGGTACTTCGGGTGGTGGTGATGATGAGGTGATGTTCGAGCAGCAGCAGCAGCAGCTGGAGGAGTGATACTCCTCGTTCTTATCTTTGTTGATAGTAGGTGATGTTAGATGGTGGTATTGTTGTTAGACTTTGGTAGCTATTTTGTTTTATTGTTGAGACTTAATTGGATTTGTATGACTGGTCATAAGGCCGGAATTGCTAGTCTAACCTTTTGCAGGACGATTGAGAGTCGGGGCATCATCCCGACTCAATTTATGTGATAGTCATGTTGTTATATGTTGGTTTACGACGGGTTGAGTAAGATACTTGACCTACAGGTACTCGATAGAGTACCCCACACTCTATCGAGTAGCTGCAGGAAAGGAAGAAAGGGAACATTCTGATCTAGGGCTACTCGATCGAGTAGCCAAGACACTCGATCGAGTAGCATGGCACTCGATCGAGTACCGATACTTACTCGATCGAGTGACCCTGTTACAGGGGGTTTTTGAAAATTAAAAATGTTCAATTGTTTTATAATTGGAAGTTTACTGTTTAATATGGTTATTAGTGTGTATAACACCTGTGAACCGTTAATTTCATATGTTACAAGTCATGATTGAAGTTTTATAAGCGTATTTGTCACAATTAGTAAGGCGGTAATAATTTCTTGTTACTTTTATGTTGCATACGCCTCCTTACGATCTATTTGTCGCCGTTGTAACTTCGCCTATGCTTGTGCATACCATAGTATGGTGCCTTCTGAAAGACAGCTAACTAGTCCGGTGGTTAGTGTATAATTGCCAATTTAACGAGTGCGTGCTTAACGAGTAATGTCCGCGATAGATAACGTGTTTTAACCCACGTCATGAATCAAATAATAAGTAAAATGCGTGGTAATCTGGGTGGTGAACTTCGGGGACGAAGTTCCTTTTAGAGGGGAAGAGTAATGTCGCGAAATAAAAAGGTTGTTTTCGAATAGTGTTTTGCTTGTTTATAATATTGTTGGTGGTTGTTTATAAGGTGTCATGTGAGTGTGATTGTACTATAACTACGGTGTCATGTGTTAAAAAAAAAAAAAAATAATTATTTTGTTGTTGAATTATAACAACTTACTTTCTTTGGTTCTTTAAAGTGAGTGTGATCGTATTTGAATCACGTTGCCGAGCAACATGGTGGCGTTAGTTGTACCGCATGAAAGTTGATATGAGACATGTTCTAGTTGGATGGTTGGACAGTAATTTAGTATGTGTTGGAAGTTCGTGAGTGGCGATTCGCACTGCGCGTCGGATGTTTTATGTGTATATAAAATAACGGTTGACTGTGATAAAGCTTGCATAATAGTGGCAAGAGTCGATAGGTTTATTTGTGGACGGTGATGATGATGACATGGGGGGGGGGGGGGGGGGATGGTGTTTACAAGGAGTGATGGTTTGACCGGGAAGATTGGTGAGGTTATGTTAGTTCCGAGTCGTGAGCGGGAGAGGTGAGTTGAACTTCGGGGACGAAGTTCTTTTTAAGGGGGGAAGACTGTAATACCCGCCCTTTTGGGGACCCTTTGACCATCGTTGACCGACCTTGGGAGCGGTAGTAGTCTTAGGAAAGTATACCAAAAACCTGTTTGAGCGGCGTGTAAGAGGGGTACTCGATAGAGTAGAGGCTACTCGATCGAGTAGCTAGGGTACTCGATCGAGTAGGGGGTTACTCGATCGAGTAGGTTGGGTACTCGATCGAGTGCCCAGTTTCAGCCGAGGTTATATATCGCGTTTTGTTAAATCCGCAAATCACTTTCGCCACTTTCCTCCTATCCTTCAGCCGCCTCTTTCCTTTCCCTTCACCTCAAAACCTCCATGGATGCCTTTTGAAGATTCTTGAGCCTTAGGAGAGCGTCTCTTGAGTCGGGTAGCGGTCTCTTGCTGAGTTTCCCCTATTAGGTATGTCATATTCATCATCCGTGCCTTTGCTTCTATAGTTAGGGTTTTGCTTGTAGTAATAGATATTTGCATGATGGTAATAGGCTTTGCTTGGTTGCTGGATGTGTTAATCGGTCGGCATGGATTGGTTGCGGTCGCTTAAAGGTAGGTTCGCCTACTCAGTTGCTGTAGATGGTCTAGTGTGTCGGTCGTTGTGGTAATATTGCGGTTGTTTGATATAGTGTTTTGTATGTGTTGTGATTGTGGTTGCGGTTGCTGTTGATGGTTCTCGAGATGCGTTCTCGGCTGAGTGGGGTCACTTGCGGGAGTGGCTTCACGCCCTAGTTTCGCCCTTCGTGGAACCCGCCACGAAAGGGGATGTGCACATTAATGGACAGGGTTATCGCTCGTTTGATGAGCGGGGCTTAGGTGGGAACGGCTGCGGTCCCCCATCGGGGGATGTCCAGGTGGACGATCGATGTGTTTGGTTGGATTGTTGTGATTGGAGTTGGGACTAGTGTCATTGTTTGTATTGTTGTTTGTAGCTGTCTTGTCTTGTCTCAGTACTGACCTTGTGTGGTTGTTTGTTTGTTATGTGTCTGCCGTGATCCCTTATGGTGAGCAGTCGGTCTTAGCAGGTGTTGATGATGTTGATAGCTGATTTCCGGGCAGGGATGAGTCTTCACGAGTTATGATGGTTATAGCGAGTAGTCCTTGAGTTGTAACATTGCATTGTATTTTGGTTTAAATCACTTGTAATCCAACTTAATAGTTCTTTTATTGACGTTTGATAATTACTTATCTCGGGCAACCGAGATGGTAACGCCCTTATATGCTAAGGTAGGCCTAGTTAAGGCTCCTCTGAATATGGGGGTGTTACACCTGGTCTCCTGGACGGGTTTCGCCGCTCTTGTCGGTGTGACAGTGTGAGCCGGCGTACTACCAATTAGGTCCAGGAGTAGCTTCAGTTTCGCTGCATCAACCACATGTCCCATGATGGTGACCTGGTTGGCGGGCAGCGGCGTATCTGGTATTATCGGCATCCCGTACTCCGGTTGAATTACCCGGCCGGTGGAGGGCTGCGCAACTCCAGAATTGTGGACGGTATCGTCTTGGTGGAATTCGGTTTCATCAGTCACGAATACCTCTTGCTGTTTTGACATCTTCTTAGCTTTTTGGGTGGGTTTTTGTTTTGAGTTTTTTTTTTGTTTGGGAATGAATGTGACTAGCTTCTAGTATCTTTCCCCACAGACGGCGCCAATTGTTCCGGGTGTAATTCCGGCGATTATTTGTTACCACCCGTGCTTGTAGAATGACGTCTTTGGTTGAATCCTCCTTGCGGTCTCCTGAAACGATGAACAAACTGAGGGCTTGGCTTTGGACCGAGCGAACTCACTCCGACGCTCAAGTCAGTAAACTTAGTGGGATAAGTTGTTGTTACTTGACGAGGTATGTATTGTAGAGAGATAAGGAAGATATTACCAGATGAATAGTGATTCTTAGGTTAGATTGTGGATCCCCTCCTCAATGAGAGTTGAGGAGTATTTATAGACTTTCACCTTTTGTCACGTAGTGGCCAAGTGGCCAAGTGGCTAGCAGGTGGAAAGACAGATCTACCCTCGGTCGAGGGACCCATGGCAGGCCGGCGGGCTCTGTTGACTCGCCGCCGAGGGGTCTTGGATATGAGTTCGCGGATGTGTGCCCCGGCAGGCTAGTCGCCGTGGCCGGGACATAGGTGACAGGCCGACAGGTTGCGTCGCTTAGGCTGTCTAAGTCGTTGACTTGCTTGTGGATATCTTTGACCTTGCTCAATATGTTGACTTGGTCAGCGGGTGCAGAATATGCCCCATCAGTTAATAATACTTTATCCAACCGTGTAAATGATGTGACATACGACACAAAAGGTGTCTCATATATGTAGGCAAGACTCGTCAATATTCCAATAGGGAATATATTACTCTTTGAGTATTTTCATATGACCAACAATTATAATCGTCAACATATACAATGATGACATATGCATGCTTATCACAACGCATGTTTCAATGTGCTATATAGCATGATAATACATATAAGTTGATAATTCAACTTACGAATCAATTATTCTCTTCAAGCATGACAGATGATTCAACAACTTTCAAATTAGTTGTATTTTTCGACCATTTACTTCACAATATATTATATGTTGGTCACATTATCACTCTTCTTTCAAATGTGAAGAGATGTCCACTTCTAGTGGGAATACCAGTGTTTTAAAATAAACACATAAATCATGAAAATATCCATATCCTCATACTTAACCACTGCTTGTGGTATACTTTCATACTTTTATTAGATGAGTAAAACAATGTCATATTATTCTCGGGGAATAATGACCTCTAATCAAATTTATTATGTAATGTGTCAATAAGACTACATTACTTAAATAAAAGATAAAATAATTTCATCCTCAAAACATGATATCTCATTCGCTTCATGGAATGTTTTGAATCGGTTTGATATGATTCTGAATTTTTCAAAATTGTCGCATAATTTGCGATATATCCATGTATAAACACCGAGTTCATTCTTAATATTGATACTCAAAATAATACTCACTATATGAAATATGAGAATTTATAAACACTGTAAACTTTAAGTCACAGTTTTAATATCTGCAAACATTATGAACTTCTGGTCATAATTTAGTATATCTAAACACTATGAGGTTTGGTCATAGTATGAATATCAAAATTTCAGCTCATATATCATTTTTCCTTTTTTCATATCAAACTCTTGCATATACGAGTTTCATATTCTCACATGACTTTTAATGGGATATTCACTTTCATGAGATATTTCTATTTCTTTCGATGAACAAATTTTGGCTCAATAAAGCCACATCATTAAGCTCAATTAAGGCTTCTTTACTTGGCTCATCAAATGTCACTTTATTAGGCTCAATTTAGGCCGCAACATTAGGCTTATCATAACGCCATGTTCTCGATCTATGTCACTCTTTATGAGAAGTCACATTCTCTTCTAAGAATGGATCAAATTACAGATTTCATTATACTGTTTAACATCAGATGAACAAGAATCAATTCGCAAATGAATTTGCCTTTCAAACAGACCGCTTTAAACACTTTGCGGTTCAAAAATCGCAGATGTGAACTTCTGGCCACTAGAATTTACACGTGGACTTCTGACCACTTATACTTATACAATATGAAAATATTGTACTGATGAGACGGTGTTAAATTATTACACACCTTTAAAATTTTGAACTTCAGGCCAAAGTTATAATATGGATATATCTCTCATTTTTATAATATAAATCTCTTGAAACTTTAGGTTCAAAATAATATAATATGTCCTCTTTTAAAATTTGTTTACCACATGTAGATGTATTGTTTACCTCTCATAAAAGGATTTCAATGGCAGTGATAATCAGGTTACTTAATATGATACATATTCCTTTATACTAGTATAAAAACAAATGAATAGTTTTTTTTTTCTTGTCTAGTTGTATACATATCTTTAGAAATCATCAAGACGCTTTATACGAATTTAGATAAGAGTCATGCATGCATGATGTAGTAGCCATGGAATTAAGGTTTGATGTTTGGATTTTCATTAGCCTATTGTTATTGCGGAAATAAATAAACAAATAAAGTCATTAGCAGCATAAAATTCGTATTACTTTGTGTCTCAAATTAACCAAAACTCAAATTTACCCATTAAATACAAAGATCTAACACAAATTTAATCTCCAAACACATTAATAATTATGGTAGGCATATAATTACCATTTAGGGTCATGTCAACAGAACAAAACATGTTAACAAGGTGGCAGAACAAACAATTGAGCGCATAATTAAAGCTTTCTCAATTGTCACGTATAAGCTATCGCAAATTGTCAAGGTTAAGGACATAGAGATTGACTAAAAATAATAACAAATCGTCTGAGAATAACATTAAATCATAAGGGTTTTACCAAGGTCATACCGTTTCGGTGAATAAAATATAAGATAGGTTAGAGACTCGAACTGATAACGTGTTGTAAAATAAAGAGGAGAGAATGGTAGAGAGAATATAGAGAGAGATAGAACTGTATGTTATTCCATTATGAGGGGATATATATACACATACAATGAGGTTAGACTTTTCATAAGATAATATTCTAAGATATGGACATCCATATAATATTATACTATAATATTTCATAACATAAATAACGCTACTAAACTATATAGATACTAGTATATAAAAACCTAGCAAGGGCCACAAAGCAATGCACCAAATTAAGGGCACATGTTACAAATGTAGAGAATTAGAATTATATATGTATGTTTTATACAGCAATGTTAGGCTTAGATTTATACAAGCAATAGTCAAACTACCTAAAGATATGATCCTATTAACAAGGATATTTTCCGATATTATAGCACCTAATTAGCAACTAATGAGGTAACAATATAGAAGATAATTGAGAGAATAATTCTCCTAATTATTCTCTAACATCCCCCGCAAGATGGATCATCGGGAGAGACGACCAATCTTGGACATGAGCATAGTAAATGAAGGGTCTTGGTAGAGGTTTGGTAAGAGCATCAGCGAGTTGGTCGTCATTAGCAATAGGAACAACTCGAAGGGACCCAGATTGAACTTGTTCACGAATAAAATGGTAATCAAGTGCCACATGCTTCATACAGGAATGAAAGACGGGATTAGCACTTAAATTCGTGGCACCGCGATTGTCACAATAGATGACGGGACTAGAGGGGAGCTGGACACGAAGTTCAGTAAGCAAGTGTCCCAGCCAAATGAGTTCAGCGGAAGCATTTGCAACGGTCTTGTACTCGGCTTCAGTGGATGAGCGAGAGACGGTGCGTTGCTTCTTTGAGCTCCAAGAAATGAGATTTTTACCTAGGTAGACAATATATGCGGCAGTGGACGTGGCATCATCGATATTACCACCCCAATCCGAGTCAGAATAAGCATGAAGGCGCAAGGGAGACTCTCGATGGATGATAATACCGTGGGAAGGTGTGCTGACTAGATAGCGTAGTAGGCGTTTCAGAGCATTCTAGTGAAGCACAGATGGACGGTGCATAAACTGAGAGAGTTTGTTGACAGCAAATGCGATGTCAGGTCGGGTTAAAGACAAGTAAGTATTGAAGGTTGCCCAATAGGGCTCGGTACTCAGTCGGATTGTCGAAATCAGGACCATCAGCAACAGTGTGTTTCACAGAGGAATCCATAGGTGTGGTTGAAGGCTTAGCTTCCAGCATGTTTGCTCGGGTTAAAATATCATGTGTGTATTTTTGTTGGTTGAGAAACAGGCCATGGAAGCAAGGTTGAACCTCAACACCAAGGAAATGAGAGAGTACCCAGATCTTTGAGTGCAAAACGGGCAGAGAGAGCTTCAATAAAACGTTGAACACTGACAGTACACGAACCCGTAACGATAATATCGTCAACATACACAAGAACAAATAAAGTAGAAGTTCCATGGTAGAGAAATAGCGATGTATCAGACACGGAGTTGGTGAAACCAGTGCCAAGGAGGTGGGAGCGGAGCTCGTTGTACCAGGCCCGAAGGGCTTGCTTCAAGCCATAGATGACCTTTGTAATTTGCAGACATAAGTGGGGTTTGCAGAATCGACAAATCCCGGGGGTTGCGACATGAACACGAAATCAGTGAGGGTTCCCTGTAAAAACGCATCATTTATGTCAAGTTGACGAAGAGGCCAATTATTGGTGACGGCAAGACTTAGCAATAAATGGACCGTGACAGGTTTGATAACGGGACTAAAGGTTTCTGTATAGTCAATCCCAGGCCTTTGGTGGAAGCCTTTCGCGACTAAACGGGCTTTGTGCTTATGGATAGTTCCGTCGGGATTTTATTTAGTGCGAAACACTCACTTACAACCCACGACGTTATTGGCTGCGGAGGGAGGAACTAATTCCCAGGTATTGTTTTGTTGAAGGGCAGTGAATTGTTCTCCCATGGCGGCGTGCCATGTCGAATCAACAAGGGCTTGTTTAATGGTCTTGGGTTCGGTGGAGTGAAGTTGGACAGTGAGGTTTAGTTTGTCAATGAGCTTGAAGATATTGTGGGAGGCACGAGTGGCATGATGGTGTGTTGGGGGCGGAGGAGGGGGTGGAGGGGAAGGGGAGGACGTGGTGGAAGCAGTAGTAGAGGCTGAGGAGGTTGCGGAAGCAGGATTGTCAGGGGAGTGAGGACGAGGGGAAACAGGGGGTGTCGGGTTCTTGATCAGGCAGGGGAGGGGTTTGGAGCAGCGGGATAGTCAGGTTGCACCACGCATCAGAGGATGGAAGAGGTGCGATGGGGGTGGCGGCAGTGGCAAAAAGGTAAGTGTGGTCCACGAACTTAACGTGTCGAGAGCTGTAAACACGGTTTGTGGAGGGGTCAAGACATAAGTAAGAATGTTGGGACGAAGAGTAGCCAATGAACACACAAGCGATGGATCGAGCCTCAAGTTTTTGATGAGTGTAGGGTCGAAGCCATGGGAAGCAAAGACTACCAAAGTTTTTAAAGTTGACATATTTTGGTGGAGTAAGGAAGAGACGAGAGTAGGGGGAGTTGTTTTGAAGTGTGGGTGTGGACATTCTATTGATTAGATAGACCGCCGTTTGGAAGGCATAGGGCCAGTATTTGAGGGGCATAGAAGCATGAGCTAGGAGAGCGAGACCGCGGGTGTCTACAATATGTCGATGGCGCCGTTCCGCAAAGCCATTGTGCTCGGGAGTGTGAGGGGGAGAGATGAGATGTTGAATGCCAAAGGATGCAAGGTCGGGTTTTAATTTTTCGAATTCTTCGCCATTGTCAGAATAAAATGTTAAAATGGGTCGAGAAAATTGTTTCTCAACAAGGGCTTTAAATGTCAAAAATGTTCGATGAGTGTCGGACTTTTTTTAAGCGGAAATAGCCATGTAAATTTAGTGTAGTGATCAACAAAAATGACATAGTATTTAAATTGATCGAGTAAATAAACCGGTGATGACCATAAATCGCTAAAAATAATTTCAATTGGGAATTGAGACGTAAGTGAGGACACATCAAAGGGTAATTTATGACTTTTATAGATACTGCAAGCCTTGCAATTGTCTTTGGAAATAACATACTTAGAATTTAAATTGGAAACAATAGACTTTAAAATTGATAAGCGTGGGTGTCCAAAACGATGATGTAAGTCAGCGTCATGGGAGGTCGCGGAATTGTCATGAGGCGGAGACGACATTGGCCAGTAGTAGAAACCGTCCTTCGCCGGTCCCGTGAAGAGATTTGTCCCTGAGTTAAGGTCCTTGACCACAAAAGAATGAGAATAAAAGTCAATAGACACATTGTTATCGGAACAAAACTTAGAGACGGAAATGATATTTTTGTGCATTAAAGGAACATGAAAAACATTTGTGAGTTTAAAAGAGGAAATTAGAGTAGAACCAGTGTGATGAATAAGGAGGCCAAACCCATCGCCAATGACTATTTCATCGGTACCGTCATAAGGTTGGTGAAAGGTAAGGTTATCAAGGTCAGTCGTGACATGATGGGATGCACCACCGTCCAATAACCAGGGGGGGCAGGGGTACGAGTGTAAGGTGGAACACGAATGTCGGGATATAAGGCTTTAAAAATCGGGCAGTAAAAGAGAGTATGACCTTGTGTGTGACACCATTGACACTTCCATTTGAAGGGATTTTTTGGGTTCTGGTTGGGCTGGGATGGGGCGGGTGAGGACTGACGTGTGGTGGTGGTCTGGGAAGGGGTGTGGCGAGCGTAGGTGGGTGGGAGACAGCGGGAAAGGAGGTGGCAGAACGGGTTTCAGTTTGAGAGAGGAGAAGTTCACGGTGGATAAGCTTTTCGAGGAGTTTAGTAAAAGAGATAGGGTTATCACGAGCGTTGATCGCATCAATGACGGGTTGGTAGGAGGAGTCCAACCCTTCAATGACTTGATCAGTAACATCCTCATTGGGTATGATAGTGCCGAGAGGAGCGAGTTCATCGACAGTTGTCTTGATTTTGGTCATATAGTCAGATATAGAGAAAGAGCCTTTGGTGATAGTTTTTAGTTTGTGACGGAGTTGCTTGATATGGCCACGGGATGGACGAGCATAGGACGACGCAAGCGTGTCTCATGCCTCACGGGTTGTGGTGGTTCAGTTGAGGAAGGGACTAATACTGGCGTAAGAGTGCTTGCCACGGCACCGAATAAGAGTCGATCCTGTCGAAACCAAGTATTATAGGCCGGATTTGGTGTAGACTTGTTATCAGTGGTGATTGTTTTTGGAGGTGGTTCATTTCCGTCGATGTAAGAGGACAGCCCATAACCTGGAAACAACGACTCGAGTTGAAGTCGCCATTGACGATAGTTAGAGCCGTCGAATTTGGCAACGGAGTGAACGTTTAAGAGGATGAGGGGTTTAAGGAGCTCATCCGTATTTGGAAGTGTTGAGCTCGACATGAGAGCAAGGACGATTTTGTTGGGATTAGGGTTTCGGGAGGGGATCAAACCTTTCTCCTGATACCATGTAGAGAATTAGAATTATGTATGTTAAAAGTTGTATTATACAGCAATGTTAGGCTTAGATTTATACAAGCAATAGTCAAACTACCTAAAGATATGATCCTATGAACAAGAATATTTTCCAATATTATAGCACCTAATTAGCAACTAACGAGGTAACAATATAGAAGATAATGGAGATAATAATTCTCCTAATTATTCTCTAACAACAAAAACCCTAATTATTATTATCTAATTTATTTTCCATGACCCCGAACCAACCAAAAAATTACTAATAATAATAATAATAGTAATAAATCATAATCCATTTATTTAAATAGGCTTGTGAATTTGAAACATGTATAGATTCATGCGTAGCAATCTATCAGTTGTTGTTGCAGAAGACATTGATCAATAATCATCCCATCATCAGCCTGAAATGATAAAAATGCAACTAATTTGAATTAATATATTCTTTCTTCGGGAACATAAATTAACATATTTGCTAAATCCCGCACATTATTTTTACTAAATCCCACATTTGCCCTATTATTCCAATCCAAACTTCAATCTTAACTTTAGTATTTGGATTGAAGTTTGAATTATTAACTTGATGTAGAAACTAATATTTACCACAATTAATTAAATAATAACCTTGTAAATATTTCTCTAATTAGTTTCTTAATGTGTGACCTAAGAACACATGTTAGAAAAACCGAATATATAATTGCAAGAATCACTCGAAATTCTAATGTAAGAAAACTGGAGCCTTGTACTTATTTAGACGATTTATGCATGCCCTTCACTATATTGAGCTTTTGGACTTTTTAAGTTTTAATTAGACAAAAAAAAAAAGATAAAAGAATGGTTAAAGAAAATGTTTAATACCTTATTTGACATTAATAATTCTTATAGAAAACCATTTTATATGAGAATTATTGTAAAATCAAATGATTATTTACCTAAAAATCTCTTTTCATATAGTTTTACAATGTGATATTGTAAATTCGTTTTTACAATAGACTTATACATTTGACATTTAGTGGATTACTTGTCATAAAAGCAAAATGTGATATAATATTCTTAAGTAACAAATTGATAAGGAATTTTGACTAAGAGGTTATGGTTAATGGAATATTAAAGGTGTATGGTATCTAGACTCTAGTTGTAGATTATTATATTTTTTTTGGTGACGAGGGGTTTAATCCCCCGGGCCCAGGCATTTCAGCGTCACTACCTGGACTATGTAAACCACCTCAATTGGGGTCGCCGATATAATTGCATGTTTTGCTCATCCGTGGGTTTGAACACGGGACCTCACAATTCTTGCATTTGCAAGCTTTAAGGTTACCAAAGTCTACCACTAGACTGCAAGCACTTGGTTGTAGATTATTATATTACTCCTAGTACTTTTTTAGTTTTGACGTGTGCAATGACAAATTAGTAGCTATAAAAAGAGTAGTCACTTGCTTATCTCTCTCCTTTTCTACCAATGTGAGGCATTAATATGTAGGTTAATATGGGAGTAGGCGTGTAGCCCTTAGCTTATGCATGATTTAAGAGTGTGTACTATGTAAAATGACGAATTAGGATTGAATGAATTATCCATATTATTTGAGATTTAATAATATGTTTTTAATATGTTAATAATGGCATTTACTTTTTGAGATTCTATTATTGTAATATAACAAGAAAACAACATTTTATAAATTATTACATTGAGCCCAAACCGCTGTCTCAATTAAGGTAGGTTTTCTTAACCATTAGAAATTATGGATTAACCAAATACATTATTTTAATATACATTTCTAATCTATTCTATGCCATAAACTAGATTTATTAGATTCATTAGACATTAGACAATTATGCTAAATGGTTTTAATCTACTTCATACTAAGTACTAAATTTCACCCAATTTACCGTTTGACAAGTCAATTCAGCCTCAAGAACTTTTGAAAAACCATGCATCCCCTAATTACCAAGCCACACTTAGCCATGTTTTTTTAAGTTATTAGTTTTAGCTCATTTTAGTTCAATTTAGTTTGACTTTATTTAGTTCAGTTCAACTCATCTCTTTATCTTAGTTCACTTCAGTTCAAAATATGTTCATCTTAGTTCACTTCAGTTTATTTCAGTTCATCTTAGTTCACTTCAGTTCATTTCCATTCAGTTCAGTTTAGTTCAATTCAGCTCTATTAAATTTAATTCTGCTTTTTTTCAGGCGAAAAAAACAAGGCCTTGCTCTAACTTTTACTTGTGATAACCTTTTGATTTATTTGATCTTTATATTGAAAGTGATAGATAAAATAAATTTATCGGGGCAGAGGAAGTAACGATAATTACCTGAGCATGAATAGTGTGCATAACATCATTGCCAATTCTAGAAGAAATACTGTTTGTTATACTTAACCCTTCTTTGTTCAACAAACGAAGTCCCTTTGAAAGAGGAAGCCTTTGTACATTCTCTTCATAATCATCTGCATTTGTTTTGAGCATGATTTCGAAAAACCCTTCTTCACATTTCTTCACCGTAACAGTATATAATTGTCTCGGAAAACTATTGCTACTACTTGTATGATTATCAGCACTATTTGAAGAACTTCCTCTTGATTTTCCTCTCAAAAGGGTGTTCCTCTTTTCACTCAATTGTGCTATGTTTCCCTCCATGTCTTTTATGTACTTCACTGCCTCTTGTAAATGATCCGCTGTCGACCGCTTCCCCTGTATATCCAACATTGTTGGTGATACCAAAACTCAGTACCAATACGACATAACTTGACAAAAGTGATTACTTCTTGTTAGGTCAATTCGCTCCATAGGATTAACGGTTTTCCTAACGTGTGTCCTAACAGTATACATTAAGTGTAAATAATGAAAGAATCAAAGGAATATATCGAATCTTTTATTATTTAGGCTCTTAATATGTGCTCTTATGACACACTTTAGAAAAACTGTAATACAATACTAATTAATAAATTAAATGCTTACATTTACAGCATGTATATTTGTAATGTCTACGATTGACATTCAATTGATAATGATTTTGGATTAAGATATGATTAAAGATGACAAAATATCTTTAATTACTTACTAAATTAGTTGAATGACATAACTAGCTAGTTTAGTTACTAACCCGGATATATTCGGCCGGTAGTATAGACCGGAGGGAGGCATAAAGGGCGGACATTTCTTGCCTGCGTTGCCTCTCGATATCGACCGCCTTCATTTTATTTGATTGATGTTGTTTACCTTTTCCAGAGGAGCTACCGGCAACATTATTATGGGCAGGTGGTTCATCCATTCTGGTCGTATCGACCTTTAAGTTACCACCTAAATCATTTCGTGTCGAAATGGTACTCCCCATTATTGAATCAGAAGTAGAACTTGGTGTTTGAGAATTACCACCACGTCGTGGTGGTATTTGTGGTGGCGGTGGCGATGACGATGGTAAATTAGTGAGCCATTGTAGTAGTTCCTCATCAATTTTGAATGAATCATCCATTTATTAGATGTCTGATGATTTGATAGTCTTTACTAAATTTGGTAATTGCTTTTTTGGGTGAAAAAAATAGAAGGAAATCTAAATTGGGTTGATTTTTTAAGTGTGAGTGTACTAAGTATACATGGTTGGGGTCTTATATATGCAACCAAAAGTGTCCTATTTGCAACCTTTCTTGGATAAAATATTACTCATATTGACTTATGAGATTCTATGACTATGCCAATATGTGTTGAGTGTTTACTTCTAGTTAATTTATTTTAGCAAAGATTATTTGCTAAAAGTTGAGAAAAGTTTACAAAGAGCACATTTTCCACGGGCAAATTATGCCTTATTTTGAGATGTTTTATCATTGTGTAAAGGTCTCTATCGAGATTTTTATTTAAAAAACGCAATTTACAGTTTATATGATAAGACTTTACGAGTAAAACCGGTGTCTTGGAAATTGTACAAAGATAATGAGAGGATTATTCTGAAATGGAGGAAATAAGTAATACTATATACTAATGAGATGATAAACTTCATAAAATTCAAATTACATGAATCACTTTTTTTTTTAGAAAAAACATGCAAAGTTTTCTTCTTATTACTTTTACTTTTGTATACTCATACTTTTTTTAGTGATATTGTCATACTCCGTATATCTTAGTCACTGAAATTCAATTACCCGAAAACCTTTTCTCTTTATGTCCTCAATATAGTAAATAAAAATAATTTGTTATGTCATAGACTAAACTCTAAACACAGTATTATTGTTGTTGTAACGGAGGCGTCCCGTTACCCAAATAGTTAATTGATAAGAACAATAAATAACAAATGTAAATAAAGTTGACACAAAGATTTACGTGGTTCACCAGTAAAATAACTGGCTACGTCCACCCTGCGAGGATATCAAATTTCACTATAGTGGAGAAAATAGTACAGAGTAGACCGGTACACACGCGCTCAATATGAGCCAAAAGTATACCCTATTCTACCAACAAATATAGTAGTCTCAAAGGAACAAAAGAGACTACCACAATAAGACGAATGACAAATAATCTTGAGGCCTACCAAGATCTGAACAAACTCTTCCGATCTTCAAAGACAGACGAACACCAATAATAGAGCCCAGAACAAACTGAGTTTTCTTCTTCAGAAGGAAACTCACAAATCGACCTTCTTTATTGTGCTCTCAAAACTCTCTCTTAATTAACCTAGAATAAAACTAGGGTCTTTATATATTCATTCCACCCCAAGATAAAATATCTAGTCTAATTAAGAATAGGAAATTAAACATTAATTTCCTAATACAAAGCTACCATACGAACACACATACGTTACCAAACAACTAAGGCAAAGATCAAATAAACTTATTAGGAAACTCTTAGTGGGACCTACCCCCACTACCTCTCTAATAAACTACAATCAGACGTCACCAACTCTTCAGCATATAACGTAGATCAGGCTATACCGAGATTCCAAAGCTTAACAGATAAACACGCGACTCGCATGATGCTCGGACATATTCCTTTGCCGTAGTTTCATTTTTCCTTTTTACCTTGACTTAGTCCGTCTACGACACAAATTCAAGGCATAAATTCCTAACAAATCTCCACCTTGACTTGAATTATCCAAAAACGAACCAAACCCAAAATCAGCTTCAATAGAGTCGATCCACAAGTCACTATCCCGATAGTCTCCACTGACTTGAACACAACTCCCAAAACGGACAAACGAACCAAGTGTGCTACAAATGTGACCAATATACGAAGTACCCAATGTAGTAAGCTGAAACTACCAATTGTACTAAGTACCCAACATATCTTCATACCAATAGGAAGGCCAAATGTATCAAACTCCGAAGAGGACAAAAGCTACCAAACGCCAACACAAATATATGAGATACCCAAATGTCACTATGATGGAACGGTGTACCAAAACTACACACACATGATCTCCAAAACAAAATCTCCTCCAAACTACATGGCTAAATGTACCGTCGTACCAAACTGTCCCAAAAAGAACACAAACGCCACGAACAAAACAAATGTATCACTTGAGTATACTAGGTGTCATGACCACCACAAAAAATGCCTACACCAAGGCAACAAAACTCAAGCCGAAACTAAACAAAAACAAACATTCTAAGCGAGCACAAATTACCTCTATCAAAGGTACAAATTGTTAGACGAGATAGTCCAACCCAAAAGCTCCAAAGAACAAACTCCCGTCGAAGTTTCAAAATCACTCCTTACGAGGTCCCAAACGACTCTCCACAAACGGCTCCACCTAGAGCCCCAAACCGCCTCACCTCTTGGGGCGCAAACCGCCTCATTGAGGCGCAGAGAGAAAAGTAGATAGCTTCTCTTGAGAACCTTGTAGCTTGACCTGTACCGTAATAGACTCCACCTTACTGTCAACACTACCATTCTCACTAAAGCTATCCAAACCCGAAATATCCAGAATATCACCAAGTGACCCAAACTGGATGTGCTTCAAAGTATCGTTCACATATCTAAGTTGCATATGCCCCAACTTAGACTCGAGAGAGACAGAAGAATGATTACTTGATGCTCCAACAGTCAGCACAGTGCCATGAAGGACATAAATAGTTCCTTCCTTAACACCGCTACAAGTAACAGAAGAACACTTACCACTACACAAAGATCCACCATCACCTTGAAAACTGTAGCCCTGATCAACTAACATCCCAAGTGATACAAGATTTCTCTTCAAATGTGGAACATGCCTAACACCTTCTAGGAAGACAACAACACCATCACATGTCCTAACCTGAATAGTACCAACTCCAAGCACCTCACAGATAGACCCGTCACCCATGGCAACATTAACCCCATGTGAAGCTTCATAAGAAGTAAATCATTCCCTAAAAGGACACATGTGATAAACGCATCCCGTATCCAAAATCCAACTCTCCGAAGAACGTGGAACAACATCAACAACGAGAGAATAATCTTCCCCAGAATCGTATTTAGTAACCTTTTGTGCAACAGCAGAAACACCAGCTTCCTTCACCTTAGGACACTGATTTTTCCAATGACCTGGTTCTTTGCAGTAATTGCAGACATTCTTACGAGGACCCTTAAACTTGGCTTTACCCTTACTAGAACCCTCCGAATTAACAACAAGCCCTACAGGACTACTATCTACAACACCACCTGACGCTACTCGGCGCAAATCTCTAGTGTGAATCGCTGACCTCACTTCCTCTAGGGTCAAAGAATCTTTACCAACAACAAAAGACTCCACAAAAGTCTCAAACGAATTTGGCAAAGAAACTAACAAAATTAAGGCAGCATCCTCATCATCTACCTTAACATCTAAATTACGTAAATCAAGTAAGATAGAGTTAAGACGGTCTAGATGGTCCTTAAGAGACGTACCTTCCTGCATACGAAGACCAAACAAACGTTGCTTAAGAAGCAACTTGTTGGTTAGAGTCTTTGTCATATACAAAGATTCCAACTTCAACCACAAACCAATAGCAGTTTCCTCATCGGCAACCTCAACCATAACGTGATCAGCTAAACATAACAGAATTAAAGAATGAGCCTTCTCCTCCAAGACTACATCTGCATCTGTCTTTGCTTTGCATCGACAAACTACTCGCCGAATTTGCCTTTGCGATAACGGACCAGGCGCTTCTTTGCCTAAGCAAAGCTCTCATCTTTAATCGCCACGACCCAAAACTATTTCTCCCATCGAACTTTTCAACATTCAAAACATTCGTAGACGACATCTTTTCACCTGAAAATCAATAAACCCAAATAACGCCTAAAACACAACTAACGTGAAAGCAGATCCCAAATCAGAACCTTAGCTCTGGTGCCAATTGTTGTAACGGAGGCGTCCCGTTACCCAAATAGTTAATTGATAAGGCGATAAGAACAATAAATAACGAATGTAAATAAAGTTGACACAAAGATTTACGTGGTTCACCAGTAAAATAACTGGCTACGTCTACCTTGCGAGGAGATCAAATTTCACTATAGTGGAGAAAATAGTACCGCAGTAGACCGGTACACACGCGCTCAATATGAGCCAAAAGTATACCCTATTCTACCAACAAATATAGTAGTCTCAAAGGAACAAAAGAGACTACCACAATAAGACGAAGGACAAATAATCTTGAGGCCTACCAAGATCTGAACAAACTCTTCTGATCTTCAAAGACAGACGAACACCAATAATAGAGCCCGGAACAAACTGAGTTTTCTTCTTCAGAAGGAACCTCACAAATCGACCTTCTTTATTGTGCTCTCAAAACTCTCTCTTAATTAACCTAGAATAAAACTTGGGTCTTTATATATTTATTCCACCCCAAGATAAAATATCTAGTCTGATTAAGAATAGGAAATTAAACATTAATTTCCTAATACAAAGCTACTGTACAAACACACATACGTTACCAAACAACTAAGGCAAATATCAAATACACAAAATCTCATTGAAGATGGGCACTATCCGTCACAAGCTGAAGACGGATAGTGCCCCTCTCCCAAGATGCAAGTGACAATATGCATGGGTGCTCCATTTTCCCTCCCACTTGCCAACCCACTTGTTTTATTGTGAGAGGTCTTCAGCTTGTGACGGATATTGTCCGTCACAAGCAAGACACTTTGTATCAAATAAACTTAGGAAACTCTTAGTGGGACCTACCCCCACTACCTCTCCAATAAACTACAATCAGACGTCACCAACTCTTCAGCATATAACGTAGATCAGGCTATACCGAGATTCCAAAGCTTAACAGATAAACACGCGACTCGCATGATGCTCGGACAGATTCCTTTGCCGTAGTTTCATTTTTCCTTTTTACCTTGACTTAGTCCGTCTACGACACAAATTCAAGGCATAAATTCCTAACAAATCTCCACCTTGACTTGAATTATCCAAAAACGAACCAAACCCAAAATCAGCTTCAATAGAGTCGATCCACAAGTCACTATCTGTCCCGATAGTCTCCACTGACTTGAACACAACTCCCAAAACGGACAAACGAACCAAGTGTGCTACAAATGTGACCAATATACGAAGTACCCAATGTAGTAAGCTGAAACTACCAATTGTACTAAGTACCCAACATATCTTCATACCAATAGGAAGGCCAAATGTATCAAACTCCGAAGAGGACAAAATCTACCAAACGCCAACACAAATATATGAGATACCCAAATGTCACTATGATGGAACGGTGTACCAAAACTACACACACATGATCTCCAAAACAAAATCTTCTCCAAACTACATGGCTAAATGTACCGTCGTACCAAACTGTCCCAAAAAGAACACAAACGCCACGAACAAAACAAATGTCTCACTTGAGTATACTAGGTGTCATGACCACCACAAAAAATGCCTACACCAAGGCAACAAAACTCAAGCCGAAACTAAACAAAAACAAACATTCTAAGCGAGCACAAATTACCTCTATCAAAGGTACAAATTGTTAGACGAGATAGTCCAACCCAAAAGCTCCAAAGAACAAACTCCCGTCGAAGTTTCAAAATCACCCCTTACGAGGTCCCAAACGACTCTCCACAAACGGCTCCACCTAGAGCCCCAAACCGCCACACCTCTTGGGGCGCAGACCGCCTCATTGAGGCGCAGAGAGAAAAGTAGATAGCTTCTCTTGAGAACCTTGTAGCTTGACCTGTACCGGAATAGACTCCACCTTACTGTCAACACTACCATTCTCACTAAAGCTATCCAAACCCGAAATATCCAGAATATCACCAAGTGACCCAAACTGGATGTGCTTCAAAGTATCGTTCACATATCTAAGTTGCATATGCCCCAACTTAGACTCGAGAGAGACAGAAGAACGATTACTTGATGCTCCAACAGTCAGCACAGTGCCATGAAGGACATAAATAGTTCCTTCCTTAACACCGCTACAAGTAACAGAAGAACACTTACCAATACACAAAGATCCACCATCACCTTGAAAACTGTAGCCCTGATCAACTAACATCCCAAGTGATACAAGATTTCTCTTCAAATGTGGAACATGCCTAACACCTTATAGGAAGACAACAACACCATCACATGTCCTAACCTGAACAGTACCAACTCCAAGCACCTCACAGATAGACCCGTCACCCATGGCAACATTAACCCCATGTGAAGCTTCATAAGAAGTAAACCATTCCCTAAAAGGACACATGTGATAAACGCATCCCGTATCCAAAATCCAACTCTCCGAAGAACGTGGAACAACATCAACAACGAGAGAATAATCTTCCTCAGAATCGTATTTAGTAACCTTTTGTGCAACAAAATAAACACCTTCCTTCAACTTAGGACACCGATTTTTCCAATGACCTGTTCTTTGCGATAATTGCGAGACATTCTTACGAGGACCCTTAAACTTGGCTTTACCCTTACTAGAACCCTCCGAATTAACAACAAGCCCTACAGGACTACTATCTACAACACCACCTGACGCTACTCGGCGCAAATCCCTAGTGTGAAGCGCTGACCTCACTTCCTCTAGGGTCAAAGAATCTTTACCAACAACAAAAGACTCCACAAAAGTCTCAAACGAATTTGGCAAAGAAACTAACAAAATTAAGGCAACATCCTCATCATCTACCTTAACATCTAAATTACGTAAATCAAGTAAAATAGAGTTAAGACGGTCTAGATGGTCCTTAAGAGACGTACCTTCCTGCATACGAAGACCAAACAAACGTTGCTTAAGAAGCAACTTGTTGGTTAGAGTCTTTGTCATATACAAAGATTCCAACTTCAACCACAAACCTATAGCGGTTTCCTCGTCGGCAACCTCAACCATAACGTGATCACTAAACATAACGAGAATTAAAGAATGAGCCTTCTCCTCCAAGACTACATCTCGCATCTGTCTTTCTTTGCATCGACAAACTACTCCGCTTTGAATTTGCCTTTGCGATAACGGACCAGGCGCTTTTTGTCTAAGCAAAGCTCTCATCTTTAACTGCCACAGCCCAAAACTATTTCTCCCACTGAACTTTTCAACATTCAAAACATTCGTAGACGACATCTTTTCACCTGAAAATCAATAAACCCAAATAACGCCTAAAACACAACTAACGTGAAAGCAGATCCCAAATCAGAACCTTAGCTCTGGTGCCAATTGTTGTAACGGAGGCGTCCCGTTACCCAAATAGTTAATTGATAAGGCGATAAGAACAATAAATAACGAATGTAAATAAAGTTGACACAAAGATTTACGTGGTTCACCAGTAAAATAACTGGCTACGTCTACCTTGCGAGGAGATCAAATTTCACTATAGTGGAGAAAATAGTACCGCAGTAGACCGGTACACACGCGCTCAATATGAGCCAAAAGTATACCCTATTCTACCAACAAATATAGTAGTCTCAAAGGAACAAAAGAGACTACCACAATAAGACGAAGGACAAATAATCTTGAGGCCTACCAAGATCTGAACAAACTCTTCTGATCTTCAAAGACAGACGAACACCAATAATAGAGCCCTAACAAACCGAGTTTTCTTCTTCAGAAGGAACCTCACAAATCGACCTTCTTTATTGTGCTCTCAAAACTCTCTCTTAATTAACCTAGAATAAAACTTGGGTCTTTATATATTTATTCCACCCCAAGATAAAATATCTAGTCTGATTAAGAATAGGAAATTAAACATTAATTTCCTAATACAAAGCTACTGTACAAACACACATACGTTACCAAACAACTAAGGCAAATATCAAATACACAAAATCTCATTGAAGATGGGCACTATCCGTCACAAGCTGAAGACGGATAGTGCCCCTCTCCCAAGATGCAAGTGACAATATGCATGGGTGCTCCATTTTCCCTCCCACTTGCCAACCCACTTGTTTTATTGTGAGAGGTCTTCAGCTTGTGACGGATATTGTCCGTCACAAGCAAGACACTTTGTATCAAATAAACTTAGGAAACTCTTAGTGGGACCTACCCCCACTACCTCTCCAATAAACTACAATCAGACGTCACCAACTCTTCAGCATATAACGTAGATCAGGCTATACCGAGATTCCAAAGCTTAACAGATAAACACGCGACTCGCATGATGCTCGGACAGATTCCTTTGCCGTAGTTTCATTTTTCTTTCTTACCTTGACTTAGTCCGTCTACGACACAAATTCAAGGCATAAATTCCTAACAATTGTTTTACTATCTTAAAAATAAATTAAATATTTGGTTAAGAGTAACTAAAAAAATTCACTTCATTTCTACAGACTAGGTGACTAAACAAATAGATTGACACAAATTAAATCGTGTAAAACAATTTTACATTTGTAGTTATATCAATTTTACTCGTGATCAAAAAGTTTTTCATAGTTAAACATATTCCTGATTAACTGATTTCTTGTGTAAGGGAGCAGTATACAACTACACAAGTACATTGTATAATTGTTGTACTCCGTATTAGATACCTAGGCTTTTTTTTTTATTTTTTATTTTTACTTAATTTGAGCTTATTTTCAATATCAATTAGGTTCTTCTAGTTTAATTTATCTTGCTTTATTAAGTTCAACTGAGCTCAGTTCAGCTAAACTCTATTCAAATTAACTCTTCTTTGCTCATGTTTGGTGAATGATGAGTTTAGCATCAACTTACTACTACTTTATTAGCACATAATTTATGTTAGTTGATGAGCAAATACTAGAACTATATAAAGGTTATTGATCATAATTAGAACATGGTAAAATGCTAGTATTAAAAAACTTCATTTCTAAACTTGCACGTTAAAATTAAGCAAGAAGATAGAAAATAAAATTCTTAGGTGTATTAAAACACACGTTTTTTTTTATCAGACCCTATAATTATATTCCAAATTAAATATGAGTAATCCATAAAACATCACATTTATATCACTTGAGAATATGACTTTAACGGCTGTAGTATTTCCAACTTTTGGATAAAATATAGTTAAGCTAGTTTTCCTTGTTGTAGCATTAGTGTAAAGAGAAGATTGATTGTTCAGTATAATTTATTTATTTGTTAATCATAGTAGCACGAATAATTTAACGTGGCCAATAATATAGGAGCAAGTAATTATTCTTTAATCATGTCGTACGTTAGATTAAATCAATAATAATATAAGCATAATTATTGGGGAGGAAGACAGATTAGTGGTTAAAATAATAAAATATATTTGATAATGGAAGTAGGTCTGACTGTGTAAGGTAGACTCTTGGTAATATTAGCAAACCCTACAGTTAACTAGATATGATTTCATATTAAGTACTACAGTTAATCACCTGATACGGAGTATTTTATATCAGTATGAACCGCAAAAGGGAGAGATGTGACATTGCCTTCCTAGGCACTATGGACATTTTTAAGGCTTCATCATCGATGATGGTCGTACGGATAATAAGACAAATTTAAGACGGTTTTACAAAAAAAATTCGTTCTAATATAATTAGGTAGAAATGAAATATAAACAAAAATTTGAGGGAGACATTAAAAGTTAAGATATAAATGATACGTGCCATATATTAGCCTTCAACAATCATCCGATGATGATCAGACGATATGTTTAGCTTTAATTTAGGAGCGGACGCAAGAATTTATCTGAAGGGGGCACAAAATTTTTTCCAATACATTATTTTTTATTTTAAGTCGCATTTTTTTTATCACGGATTTGTTTTCCTCCCAAAAAATAGAACAATAACTAATTTTAATATTTTTTTAGTTTAAAAATAACTATTTTATTTTGAACTTTCTTCTGAAATATTTAAATTTGAAAAAAATGTACTTTGTAATTAATAATGAATAATATCTTCTATAATAAGATATATTATATTCTAATATCTAAAAGAACACATAACACAAGTAGTTCAATGGTAGAGAAGATGACTTGTAACCTTGAGATCAAGGGTTCAAACCTTAGGAGGAACATTTTTTTTACGTGCCCACCCGGGCCCCCTAGATCCGCCCATGCTTTAATTGCGTTTTGATAACATTTCGCAAATCGGCTTATAAAACGTTGCTCGAAGCCTCGAGTACATTGGTCAACCTCTAAGTTGCCATCTACGTTTCATCACGGTCATTTTAACAGTAATTAGAGTCAATTCCGAGTTCGCATTGAACATTAATTGTCTCCATTTTCAAGTCCGTCTCATTCCGAGACGGAATATTTTAGAATTTCGCAAAGATATTATTTTGGTTTCAGAGTTTGAGTTATGCACCTTAAACTCTATCATAAAAAGAGAAACATTTATCCCCTTCTCCTCGGAATCCACGAACACGCACTTTCTGATTACAGAAAGACACTTAAAAAATAAGACGCAGCAGGAGCCGTAAGTTGGGAAGCAGTTCCGTGGTTTCCGCGTTTCTTCCTCTTTTCTACTATAAATTGAAACCTCGGGTTCTCATTCAAAACACCCAGGAATTGATTTTCCTCTTCTTCTTTCTCTCTCATTATTGCATTGTAGATCTTTTTCCTAGCTACACACGACATTACGTGTGCTTCAATCATTCGACCACGTAAACCCGATCCAAATTGAGAACCGTCGTCATCGTGCATAGATCGACCCAATTGACCAACTACATACTTAATTAATCAATCTTTGGTTTACTGAAAGAATTTTTTTCTAAAATAATGCTTAAAAATAAAAATAAAAATTTGTTGTGAATTAAAGAGGGGAGAATTGTAGAGAGAAGTTAGGGTGAGATTATAAGTCAGACTCTCCCAAGTCTTAAGACTCTGTCACATCAGCTTTCCACTAACTTTTATTATTTCTTTATTGTTCAGACTCACTTCAGACTTTATAGATTATCTGTCAGACTCACCTCAGACTCTACTTTTCCACTCCACTTTATTTTTTAACAAAAAGAAAGCACACATGTTGCCCACCCATTGGATAATTTTTCTTTAAGGTGGGTCAAGACTCACCCAAAGTCTTAAGTTAAGTCTTGGATTTCTAAGACTCAACTTAAGACTTTGTTAAGACTTTGTCAAAACTATGGTAGATTATTGGTAGTTTTGAGTGAGTCTTGTCTCAAGACTTACCAAAGTTTTGTCTCAAGACTACTAATAATCTTACCCTTAGAGAGAATAGAAGAGAGACAAAATTGTATTCTTATTCCATTATGAAAGGTATATATATACAATACAAAAGATAGAGTTTCCATAAAGATAATATATTCTATAATCCTATAAGATGGACATCTATATAATAATAATATTTCATAACACTCCCCCTTAGATGTCCATTACTAAAGAACATATCTCGTTAAAAACCTTACTAGAAAAACCTCATGGGAAAAACGTTAGAAAGGAAAAGAGTACAATAATCTTCAAACACGCATAATAATAGCTGCCTCATTAAAACCTTTTCATGGAAAACCCAGTGGAACAAAACCACAAATAAGGAAAAAGAGTACAGTACGTGTCAACTCCCCCTGATGATAATATAACTTGATAAATCTTGAAATGAACCATGCTTTAATGTAACTTCTCGATCGTTGAATAAAATCCATCGTAGTTGATAAACTTGATATCTTCAAATCCTTGACAATTTCAATCTTCATATTTCTTTAATTCTCACAATTTGGGTGTAGTCATTTGTGATGACTCTTGGATCATCATTTCAAATAATATTTCCACAATAGTGATAGGGAACTTCTTGATAGATGACATAAAATTATATGTTAAGAATAACTCATCTTAATAATCATAGCGTATCAATACGCTTATTGTGCTACCTCGTTAAAAACCTTGCTAGGAAAAACCCATTAGGACAAAAAACCTAGTCGAAGGGAAAAAGAGTGTAGCTATCATTCCTGAATTCATTGTATTCAGGAGAATCAATCCAATAATTAACATTTCATCTTGAACAATAACTAACCTTTATTGCTAAATCATCTAATTGTATGGATTGACATCCTCATCGTAGATTTTCACTACTCCCAACTATTATGGTACTTCTGGACCATAAGGTATTTTCACATATTCGGCAAGAAATTCATTCATGTATGAATTCTCATATGCTCAAACTTCAGGTTGTAGCAATAATAATAATTCAAGTAAACTCTTCGGGAGTTTGAATATTCCATGTTGAAAATAATTACGACAACCTTTCAATCGTGTCAGAGAGGTTTATATATATATTCATGATTTCCCAAAACTCAATTAATCAAACATCATCATTTGATGATCGTAGCGGGGGACGAATCATACCATTCGAGTTCATAGCGACAGCCCGATTTAAAGTTCCCTTGGATGACATGCTTGCAACAATCGAAAATCACCTTAGGAAAGCGATAACCATGAAGAATCTCGAGTGCCTTGGACTTATTCTCATCGAGAGGTTGCTCAATAGCAATCATAGCACTATTCGATTCACCGACTTCCTTTGTCATTTCCTCCAATTTCCTTTTCCTCGAGGTAACTCGAGTGGATACTCTCTTAGCTTTGCCTTTCGGTTTGGGAACGGACTCCTCCTTGAACAAATCGTCATCATTGAAGACGACATTCAATTTCTCCGTATCAATTTTCGTTTCCACAACCTTTGCCTCACTCACGGTTTTGCCTCTCTTCTTTCGCCTTTTATTACCAACCATATCCTTCAACATCTCATCACTACCAACACTTCCCTTCGATTTCGATTTTGATTTCAATTTCGATTTCCCATTGCTCTTCTCAACTGATTCCTCCACAACTTTCTCAACACTCTTTTCTTTTTCCTCACCTTTTTCAATTGATTTTTCCACACTCTTTTCTTTCTCTTTTTCATTGTTTTCCTCATTCTCCTCTTCACTTTCATTTTTCTTTTCCTCACTGTTTTTCTCTCCTTCCTTTTCGACATCCTTATCAACAATCTCCTTTTCAATTTCAATTTCACTTTCCTTACCAACACCAACATCAACTTGCTCAACTTCTTGAATGATTGGAGTTCCATCATCATCAACCTCACCAACAACCGCGAGCTTCCTTCTTCACCCTTGGTTTCGGTTGCATGCGGCATATTCAAATCAAATTTTTGATTGAAAACCCGACTTGAGAATCTCCTAGCCTCGGACGCTGTTTTAGGACGATTAGCACCAAAACTCTAGGTTTCTTTGGTGGTTTTTGATTTTGGACAGTTTTTGATCCAAGACTTTCGATTTGTGGTTCAACCGATGACGTTTTCGGCTTGTAGGAGTCTCGGATTTTCTTCAAGGTTTTAGGTTTAGTCGATTTTGGAGGCATGATTTTTATAGTGAAAGTAAAAGTGACAGTTGTAAGAGGGATGCTTTTGACGGTTTTAGAGAATATTTGGGGAAGATGTAGTTTTTTTGAAAATTTTGAAAGAGATAAGGGATGACATAATTTAAGAGTTGAAAAATTGTACATGTAGTAAATGAGGTGGGTGAATAGTGTTTAGCTTTTTTATTTGATTGGTTGAGAGGAAGGTGGGTGTAGCCGGTTTTGAGTGCATAGGCGGCTCTAGGCATGGATAATGGGGAAAGTGAGATTTGATGGTTAGATGGTAATTGAGTGGCTGCATGTGAATAATAACTTAACCCATTGGATTTATATTCAAATTAATCATTTAATTCATTGAGTAAAATTAACACCTAATCACTTATAAAAACATGTAAACATCTACTCTAGTCAATCATTGAGGGCAAGTCGTCATAGAATTTTATGCGGAATCCAACAAACCAATTTCCAACCGAAGTTTTACGAATTGTTCTCTTTCAAGCGGTTTTGTAAAAATGTCGGCTATTTGATCTTCCGTTCTACAAAAATTAAGACGAATTTGACCTTTTTCCACATTATCACGTAAAAAATGATGTCTTATGTCAATATTCTTAGTCTTTGAGTGTTGTATAGGGTTCTTTGAAATGTTAATGGCACTAGTATTATCACAAAAGATAGGAGTTGAATCAAAGATAATACCATAGTCCCTTAGTTGTTGTCGAACCCAAAGAACTTACGCGCAACACAATGCGGCACTTACGTACTCGCTTTCAGCGGTGGAAAGAGCAACGGTGTTTTGTTTCTTAGACGCCCATGAGATCAAACACGGACCTAAGAAAGTAGCCATCCCGGATGTACTCTTTCGATCAATAACGCTTCCGGCATAATCTGCATCCGAGTATCCTAAAAGCTCAAAAGGATAATGTGAGGGATACCAAAGATACAAATTAGACGTTCCAACCAAATACCTAAGAATACGTTTTACGGCAATGAAATGCGATTCTCTAGGACTAGCTTGGAAACGAGCACACAGACATACACTATGTAAAATATCCGGTCGACTAGTGGTCAAATAAAGTAATGAACCGATCATACCTCGATACATCGTTTCATCAACTTTCTTACCATTCTCATCTTTGTTAAGCTTTGTGGACGAAACCATAGTGTGGACGCGGGCCTACGGGGGTCACTCTGGAGAAAAGCGAGCAAGCTTTTGCATTTGTGGAGTCGCCACCAATTTATTGTGATAAATTAGAAACCGTTCAAATACCTCGTGCCATGTCAAGACACAAAGTAGTGACATGAACATCAAGAACTCCTTACCCTTAGAATTCTATGTCTAGAATGACTCTCGTGGATGCCAATGAACACGGATGTTCACATAGACCTGGAGTAAGGGGCGAGGGTACGTATTAGGAAGCTCTTTTGATCGAACACCTAATCCCGCCCGCCTCGATAGCGGCCTCTACTAATGATTAGGGAAAATCGTCTACACTTGATATGTTGAAGGTTATATGCATGCTATGCAACATCCATTAAATTAATCCTAGCATGTGAGAATTAATACTAAGTCGGTAAAACGTAATTTAGCATACATTAATGTTGAGGTAGAAATTTAAGGTTAATTGCATGTGAAGACATACAAACAATATGACAATAAAGGAATACAATAAATACGATAATTGAAAATTACAATATTTACAACGGATTAATTGATTTACGTCGAAAATACACTTAAAACGGATGATTTGAGAAAAGTAAGGGAAAATAAACTAACGAATAGATTATTAGTGATAATACGAATAATAGTTAACTAAATACGTAAACTAATAACTAGGTCCAAGCAGGAACGGGAGTTCAGAGACAGAACTCAACCCGGAACAGGCGCAGCAGAGCTGCGTCCTTTGGAAGAGGCGCAACGGTCGCTGCGTCTGTTCCTGAGTTGAGTTCTGACTGTGAAGCCGGAACTGCATATTGTTAATGTTCGTGGGTAAATTTAATGCTTGATTATTGATATTTGACTCGGATGGAAGTGATTAGTATATTATTTACATGCAAATTAGTCATAAAAACAATAAAACATGGATTCGAATTATAACAAGATGACTGTAAGGTTGATTACAAGGTTAATTACAAATTAAACAAACTAAAGCAAATTAATTAGGTTATTAATGCTAAACTACTGATGATGATGATAATAAACAGATGAGAATATACAAAAGATGAATTTCAGAGACTTGATATTGATGAATCGAATCTCTAAAACCCGGATTGATTTTAATGACGAAAACCCGTAAATATGAATTACTTGAGATTTAAGTCGAGAATTTAAAGTGATAAATTAATAATAAATTATATGTTAAAATTATCATGCTAATGAAATAAGAACAAGCAAAGACGAAGCAAAAATAAACTGACAAATTAAACAAAAGACGAAGGAAGAAGAAGGAAAGCAGGAACTGCGGCAGCCTCAGGAAGAGGCGCAACAGGTGCTGCGTCCCTTCGAAGAGGCGTAGCAGTTGCTGCGTTCCTTCTCGACATCTGTCTCCCGTTAATCCGTAAAAAGGGTTTGAACAAAGGTTTTGTAAATCGGTTTTGAATATATTTTCGACGTAAACCTTACAATAATGATTACAAAAATAAAGTACAATAATAAAATATGGGATTTACACCCTCAGACTTACATGTTTGACGAAACGAGATTGACTAAGTTAACGTTTAGTGATGCTCGACTCGAATGTACGACGAAAGTGCCCTCTAAGAGGAAATTAAACAAGATTGATTAAGTTGATTGATGTGGAGTTGGTCAAATTGGTCGGTCATGCAAAACGAGGCTGGTACTCAGAAAGATCCGAGCTTACGTGGTCGAAAGTTCAAGCACGTAGACGCCAAAAAGTAAGAGCGTGGTCTAGAATGCAAAGGGAGAAGAGAAAGGCAGACACTCGCGTGAGAAATATGAGGAACGAAGGTCCCTATTTATACTAATCACACGGAGGAATTAGGGTTTCGGTAAAACTTTGGAAGTAAATCTCGAAAAGATTTGAAAATACGCAGAAAGGAGCTAGGGATGAGGCGCAACAGCCACTGCGTCTCTTAGAAGAGGCGCAACACCTGCTGCGTCCTTTCCCAAAGGGTTTCCTCTTGCGGAAGAAAGATTTCCGCGTTTCTATTATGGAATTGCGGTTTGATCTTGATTTCCTTAATATTTATAAAATATTTCCGGGATATAATTTGCCAAAGATTAAAAGATTGAAAATATGGAATAGAAATATCAGGAACATTCGAGAATATTTTGACTCGACATTTTAAACTGTTATTAGAAAATGAAGACGATTTTTGACCCGGACTCCAAATGTACTCTAATTACTGTCAAAACGACCGTAACGGCGCGTAGATGACGACCATGAGGTAGACAGGAGTGTTTGAGCTATCACTTGACGATGAACTTATGAACTGTCATAAATCGTTCCGTGTACCAAACATGCGGCCCAATCATCACCGGGTGGCTTGCGGGAGGTGCAGAAATGAGGTATCTAGACATAGGTGTAGAGAAAGGTTTAGAATTAGTCATACCGAACTTACATAGCATCTCCTTTATGTACTTTTGTTGATGAATCATCACACCATCTTGAGTTTGCTTGATTTGAAGCCCAAGGAAGAAACCTAGTTCTCCCATCATACTCATCTCAAACTCAGATTTCATTAGTTCCGAAAAATACAAGTAAAGGAGTTCATTCGTTGCACCAAATATTATGTCATCGACATAAATCTGTACAATCAACAGTTCACCACACTGTGATTTTATGAACAATGTCTTATCAACCGATCCACGCACAAAACCATTTTCCAAAAGAAATTTTGACAAGCGATCATACCAAGCTCTTGGAGCCTGTTTTAAACCATAAAGCGCCTTGTCCAATTTAAAAACATAGTTTGGAAATTCATTGTTCGTAAAACCCGGTGGTTGCTCCACAAAGACTTCCTCTTCTAAATAACCATTTAGAAAAGCCGTTTTGGCATCCATTTGAAAACGTTTGATGCCTTTGTGAGCAGCAAAAGCTATGAACATACGTATGGCTTCAAGCCTAGCTACTGGTGTGAAGGTTTCATTGTAATCAATACCTTCTTGTTGTTTAAATCTTTGCATCACTAGTCTAGCTTTATTCCTTACAATATTGCCCGAATCATCTAGCTTATTGCGAAAGACCCATTTGGTACCAATCACGGTATAACTAGTAGGTCTAGAGACAAGATGTCATACCTCATTCCTTTTGAATTGATTAAGTTTCTCTTGCATTTCCATCACCCAACTCGGATCTTCAAGTACCATGGTGATGTTCGTCGGTTCAATTTATGAGAGGAACGCATGAGACGCAAAGAAATCATTGAGGGATGACCTTGTTTTCCTTCCCGAATTCAAGTCACTGGTCAAGTTAGAAAGGGGGTGAGATTTTTGGTGTTCCCACTTCTTTGGTACGATTAAGGATTGTGAGTGTAACACCCCCATATACCGAGGAGCCTTAACTAGACCTTCCTTAGCATATAAAGGCGTTACCATCTCGGTTTCCCGAGGCAATGATAATCGTAAGACCATAACGAAACATTTATAATTATATTAAAAGCGTTACAACCAACTAATAAAATAAAGATACAACGCGTCAGCTACACACTATCTCTATCGGAACTCATGACAACTCATCCCTGCCAGGACTCCAGTCATCAACCACATCAACACCTGCTAAGACTGACTGCTCACCATAAGGGATCACGGCAGACACATAAACAAACAAGACAACCACACGAGGTCAGTTACTGAGACAAGACACAACACAAAGCAACAACAATCGTCAATGCAATAAAAACACGATCAGTCACACACAAACACACCCACTCCAATCAATCTCCGTCACCGACTGTCCACTGGACCAGCCCTGCCAGTGGGGGACCGCAGCCGTTCCCACCTAAGCCCCACTTATCATACCGAGCGATAACCCTGTCCCATTAATGTGCACATCCCCTCCCGTGGCGGGTTCCACGGAGGGCGAAACTAGGGCGTGAAGCCACTCCCGCAAGTGACTCCACTCAGCCGAGGACGCACCTCGAGAACCAGAGACAAGCAATCACAGACAGCCGCAATACAACAACAACCAACAAACTGTATACACCAACCGATTACCGCATATACTCTGCCACACGAACACAACAACAACGCAACAACCACGACACAACAACCGACACACTAGACTATCCACAGAAACTGAGTAGGCGAACCTACCTTTAAGTGACTACAACGATTCCATGTCCACATACGCAATACCCAGCAATCAAGCAACACCTATACACACAATACAATCATCTATTACGACCATTGTAATCCAAATTGAAAACACAAGACACAGACGATGATGACGACATACCTACAAGAGGAAAACTTGGCAAAGGACCGCTACCCGACTCAAGCTATACACTCCTAAGGCATAAGGATCTTCAAGGGCTTCCATGGAGGACATATGATGAAGGGAAGAGGAAAGGGCGACATTTAGGTTTAGAAGAAAGAGGCGGAAATGATTTGCGGATTTAACAAAACGCGATTATAAACCCTCGCTGAAAAGACGCTACTCGATCGAGTACCACCCATAAGTCAAAACACAGGATAACTTTGGTACTCACTTCTAAGGACTATTACTACTCCCAAGGTCGGTCAAAGCTGGTCAACGGCTCTCTAAAAGGGCGGGTATTAAAGTGAGGCTTCTTGGGGTTCTGACTCAACAATTCGCTCAACTGTTGGTTCTGGTTCATTTTGTGTTTGAGGGTTTATTTTTGTTTGTTCGTTTTGTTCAAGTGTACCCTCATTCCCCCTAGATGTCATAGCCTCATTTTGTGGTTCAAGTGGTTCTGTTCCCTTGTCTCTTGGCCAGTTCCTTCAATCAACAGTTGATCCGACTGTTGATTCTGCTCTTCTTGTTCGTTCTCCTCGTGTACATCATCCATGTCATATCGGATCATTCCAAGCTCATAGTCCTCATCATATTCATCATCCTCTTCCTGTGTGTTAGAATGAAAAAGACTAGACTCATTAAATATGACATGCACACTTTCCTCCTTTTCATGGTTCGTTTATTATACACTTTATAAGCCTTGCTACGATCCGAATAACCGACAAATACGGCCTCATCACTACGAGCATCGAATTTACCCAAATTATCCTTTCCATTGTTGTGAACAAAACATTTGCTTCCAAAGCATTTTAAATAGGATAAATTAGGCTTTCTTTCTTTAAGCAACTCGTTGGGTGTTTTGTTAAGCATTTTTCGGATCATAACACGGTTATAAATGTGACATGATGTGTTGACGGCTTCGGCCCAAAAATTCTTTAGCAACTTACTACTAATGAGCATAGTCCTAGCCATATTTTCAAGTGTACGGTTCATACGCTCTACAACCCAGTTTTGTTGAGGTGTAGCACACGCGGAAAAGTTATGGCTAATACCGTGCTCATCACAGTAAGTAATTAATGAGGAATTTTCAAATTTGGTTCCATGGTCGGATCTCAAAGATATGAGCTTTTTTATCAAACTTGTTTTGGACCTTTTTCAACGAAATTAAAAATTCATCAAATACTTCATCTTTAGAACTCAAGTAGAGAAGCCAAACAAATCGTGAAAAATCATCAACAATCACACATAAGAAACGACTACCTCCTTTACTTCTAACACGCATTAGACCACATAAATCAATATGAAGTAACTCAAGAGGTTTAGATGTACTAAAGAACTTTTTGGATTTAAAGGAGCTTCTTACTTGCTTTCCCTTAGCACAATCATCACACAAGCTATTAAAGTCAAATTTCATATTAGGAATGTCGTCGACTAAGTCAAGTCGCTTAAGGGTGTTTAATGTTCTAGCATTTACGTGACCTAATCTCTTATGCTAAAGCCATGGGTCGTTTTTTTTCAAAGCACTCATACAAGATATGGTACGACTAGACAATACAAAAAGATTAGTCAAGTAAACATCTTTAACACGTTTTCCATCTAGAACAACTTCCCTTGTATTACCATCTAAGACACGACATTCACTAGCACAAAATTCAACGATATTACCATTATCACACAATTGAAATATGCTAAGGAGATTATGCTTCAAACCTTTGACAAGCAACACTTTGTCAACACACTGTGAGGATGACTTACCAACCTTCCCGATTGCAATAATTTCACCTTTCTTATTGTCACCAAACGTCACGGTGCCACCATTGTAGGCTTCTAGTGAGAGAAATTGGTTTCTACTTCCCGTCATATGACGTGAACATCCACTGTCCAAGTACCAATTGCTGCTGCCTCTCACTAATGCCTATAAGAAATCAAGAGGTTAGTTTAGGAATCCAAACGAATTTGGATCCCTTTTTGTGAGTTGCATTGTTGATCAAATCTTTGCGAACCCACTCCTTTTTAGTAACCTTGATGTTCCTATTTAAGTCGTTTAATCTGTTAGGACAGCCATTAAATTCATGACCAGTCTTACCACAAAAGTTGCAAACAATATACTCCGGAAGGCCTGCGTATTTTCTCCTTCGAAAATCAGTCTTGCTTGGTTCGGGGTTTCGGAAGTTACAGTTCACGGAACTGTTACTTTTGAAACCAAGTCCAACTTTCTCTTCAGATTTTTGGGACTGATTTATGAGGGAGTCTAAAATGTTTTGGCTACCTTCCCATTTCCTGTAAAACTCTTTAGCATCATGCAACTCTTTGGTCAATGTTTCAATTTTAGCAAGATGGTCAAGATTTAGTTTGCCTACTTTGTCGAAAGCGGATTTAGCATGACTACATTCATCACTAAGCAACATAGCAATTTGTTCAAGTTTCTTATTATCATGTCGACAAGAGGTAAGGTATATTTAGTCCAAAAATGACATTTTTATCATAAGACCTCATAAAATTATGAAAAATTACAGGTCATCAAAATATAATATATGTGAAAACATATCCAAAAACCACTGGAAATTATAAAAAATTACAGGTCATCAAAATATAATATATGTGAAAACATATCCAAAAACCACTGGAAAAAACGAAGTTTAGCTATATTTAGTCTAAAAATGACATTTTTATCATAAAATCACATTTTAATGCCATTATTATATAAAATGAACAATAAAAATCCATAAATTAACCAAAATATCCTAAATACATTTTAGGACCAGAAACTTTAATATGCATAATGGTTTTCGTGATATATCATAATAAACACAAATTTATAAGTTTTATTTGTTAATCGTATAACTCGGAAAAACAATAACCGATTTGCATGCAAACAACCTAAGGCTCATGATACCGCTTGTTATAAATCTATATCTCATAATACAACATACTCATATATGTTTCAATTTAATTTTGTCATAAAAATAAATTTAGATCTTATGCATGCAAACATGAATAAGTATGAAGAAGAAATCGTTTTCCTTACATTGAGATTTCGGATATATGGGCACAAATGAGTTCTCCTACTCACTAGTTCTTGAGCTTCCTAATATTGGATGAACAAAGGATTCAAGTTTAGAATCCGTCCCAAGGAATTATACCCAAGATAACCTCTTAAAATTAATATTATTAATACTAGAACAATATTAATTTAACTAAAATTGACCCAGAACTATTGTTTTGTCCTCTTGAAATTTCGGTCAAGAAGGGAGGAATATTAGAGTAATTTTTCTCTCTAAAACTCTATATTTTAGATGTGTTAGAATGAATGAATACACTCATCTTGCATGTAGTGTATATTAGGTAAATTATAGAGCAAAAGACCCTTGGCCTTGCACTAGGAAAACCGGGTAGGGGGGGGGGGGTGGTATTAGCCAATGCATGATCAAGGTGCTCTTCACAAAAACAACTAGGTGTGCATGGCTAGAATTTAGGTTAATGATTATGTTCCTTTTATAAATAATAAAACATAATATAAACCCCAACCCACCCAAAATTTCGGTACATATAATGTAAAATGGAAAATCCATTTTACACATTATTTTGTCAATTTGTCACATGTAACATGTTCCATGACATTATGTATATAAAATGTATTTTTAACAATTAAAAATCAACATATTAATAAAATATGTCACTTATAAAGTTAACCTAGTAATTCATAATTACTTGTACCGTAATGGGTTCCCGAGTCATAAATTACAACATTCTGTATTTATAATAATCAATTCATTCCGTTTCAATTGTTTCCGTAAACAATAATTTCAGCTAAGTAATAAAACAATTCGATTACTTAGACCGTATCTTATTTAATCAAATTACAATGAGACACGTAAATATTACTTCCAAAATTGTCCGTCAATTTTAAGTAATTTAATTAACCCGTATCGTCATACGATCAATTAAATAATTCAATTAAGAGTGTTACCCTTTAGGTATGACCTAAGGGGATCAACTGATCACCACCGTCGCACGACAGTAATGTCAAACTCTAGTCAGCCAATCATTACCGATATGTGTGGACCAGTTGACTGTAAAATAATTACATCCCACATGTATTCTTAAAATGAGACTTAAACATGTGATCATCATGATCGACAGTTGTGATCGCATTATTGTCGGAGGACACATATTCCAATAGAGAGATGATTTGTTCGAATTCCAGAGTTAATATCACTTGTGAGGTTTGAGAGAGGATGAGAGCTTTGATATTTTTACTTCTTTGGAACGATGGTTTCTTGTTCCCCCTCAGCAGTGTCAGTCTCAGTGACTGATTCCTTCTGTGTGGAATGGTCATCACCAACACTGTCATGAGTTGCTTCATTTCTGGAAGTGGAGGCAACAGTCGTTGGGTCTGTTGTGTCCTGAGAGGAAGCAGTGGCAGAGATACCACGTGTTCCCCCTGAAATGTTGCTTTCCTTTGGAGGTGACAGTTCCTGAGACTGTTGTTGATCAGCGTCATTGTCCATTGCTTCATCCTCCTCAAAAACAAAGTCCTTTCGAACAAGACCTATTTCGAACTCATCATCATCATCATCTTCTTCCACATTTTGTACCTGTCCAAGCATACTAGATTCATAAAAAATGACATGGAAACTTTCTTCAATTAACATGGTTCATTTATTGTAGACTTTATAGGCCTTGCTATGGTCGAAGTAGCCAATAAACACCCCTTCATCACTACGTGGATCAAACTTACCCAAGTTCTTTTTACCATTGTTGTGAACAAAGCATTTGCTCCCAAAGCATCTAAAATATGAAATGTTAGGCTTTCTTCCACGTAGTAATTTGTAGGGAGTTTTATTGATTACACTCCTTATCATGACACGATTATGAATATAGCAAGCGTTGTTTACCGCTTCGGCCCAAAAGTTCTTAGGCAACTTACTACACAATAACATAGTTCTAGCCATACTTTCAAGGGTCCTATTCATCCTTTCAACCACTCCATTTTGTTGTGGGATTCTAGGAGCCGAGAAATTATGGTCTACACCATTGTCATCACAATAAGCACCAAATGATGAGTTTTCAAATTCGTTTTCATGATCGGTTCTTATGGAAACAAGTTTTAAATTGAGTTTGTTTTGAATCTTTCTTAACCAAATTAGAAACTCATCAAATGCCTCATTCTTAGAGCCTAAGAAGAGTGCCCAAACGAACCTAGAATAATCATCAACAATGACACACACATAACGACTACCACCTCTACTCCTAGTCCTCATTGGTCCACATAAGTCGATATGTAAAAGTTGAAATGGTCGAAGTGTGCTCACAATTATTTTAGGTTTAAAGGAACTTCTAACACGTTTACCTCTAACACATTCATCACACACTTTGTCAAAGTCAAATTTCATGTTAGGAAAACCTTCAACCAAGTCAAGTTTTCTAAGGGTGTTACGAGTTTTAGCACTAAAATGTCCAAATATTTTATGCCACAACCAAGGATCATTATTCATTACACTCATGCAAGACATGGTATGACCGGATAAAGTGTTCAAGTTGGTTAAATACACATCTTTGACACGTCTTCCTTCGAAAATTAATTCATGAGTAGTGACATCAAATATTCGACACAAATTATCACTAAATTCGACAATATTACCCTTGTCACATAGTTGAGAAATGCTAAGAAGATTATGCTTCAAACCCTTGACAAGCCGCATGTTGTCGACACAAAGAGATGGTGACTTACCGACCTTTCCAATGCCAATTACTTCACCCATTTTGTTGTCACCAAACCTTACCGTGCCACCATTATACGCCTTTAGTGAGAGGAATTGGCTTCTATCACCCGTCATGTGACAAGAGCATCCACTATCCAAGTACCAATTGCGGCCGCCTCTCACCAAGCCCTAAACAAGATTAGACTTTGAGTTTAGGAACCCAAACACACTTGGGTCCCCTTTTGTGATCAACATACCTTACGGTGTCCTTCCTAATCCATATTTGTTTTACAACTTTAATGTTCTTGTTAATGTCATTGAATCTTTTCTTGCAAGCATTAAAGACATGACCATTCTTACCACAATAGTTGCAAACAATATATTCAGGAAGACCAACGTATTTTCTTCTTCTAAAGTCGGTCTTAGGCTTCTGGATGTGACAGTCTGCCTGACTGTTCCATTTAAAGCCCAAACCGGCAACCTTGTCACATCTCTTGGATTGACTAGTGAGGAAGTTTAACACGGTTTGACTTCCTTCCCATTTTTCAGTGACATTTTTGGCATTCACAAGTTCTTTAGTCAATTCATTGAATTTGGTGAGAAGATGCATGTTCTTTTCTTTTTCTCTTTTAAGTTCATCATTCTTCTAAAATTCTATCAACGACCTTTTTTCAACTATGAAGTCATGAGTGTGGGGATTGAGTTTAGACACAAGATATCCAATTATTTCCTTAGACTCCTCATACTTAGATGTCATTTCATCAAGACGTTTGTTTAGATCAACTAATTCTTCGGATCCTTGGTGAAGAATTGATCTAGAAGTACTACATTCGGGCATACCCTTTTGAAGGAAGGTAAGCCTTTCGTGAAGGACTCGTATTTCTGTCTTGAGATTAGCTACTTTACCCTTTAGACGCTCGTTTTCACTGACCAAACATTTGACGTTTTCATTTGACTTGTTTAGGTCTTTGTTGGATCTGTGATTTCGAACTTTCTCAAGTCTACTATTTCAACCACAAGGTCATATACTTCATTTTCGAGAGCATATTTGTCGTTTAAAAGATCATCACGCTCCTTGGTTAGCGAGGAGCCTTGCATCACCAAGGTGGTGTTGACATTTTCAAGGTCATAGACGTCCGTGGGGGTCATCTTAAGACGCTCTAGTTCCTTAGTCAATTGTTTGTTTAGTTTGTTGACTCTCTTTACTTCCTCGTAAGCCTCAGAGGTGACAGTGACGCTGTCTGTTGCTTTTAGTTCGTTCTTAAGGTTAAAGTTCTCTTGAGCAATTTCCTCAATCTCACTTTGCATGACATCAAGTTTATCATTTTGAAATCGACACTTATCAAAAAGTTGGTCAAGAATCTTACATACTTTCTCTTTGGAGTAAGTTCTAGCCTTGGCCTTTAGATGTTTTACCTCATTGTCGGAATCGGATTCGGAGTCATCGGGATTAGCCATGAGGCATCTAAGGTGTTCGATTTTTGAAGTTTTCGAGACTTTGTCCTTGAGATGACTTGTAAGACACATTTTAGCCTCTAGTTCCTCCTCGATGAGTTCCTCATCTTCCTCGGAGTCGGACATTCCCAAATAGCACTCATGACTCTATGTTTGTAGTCCTTTTTAACTTTGTCTCATTTTTCCTTAGATTTGATTTCATCTCACTTGGGACATTCTTTAATTTGGTGAGTTTTATCACCACACTTAAAGCATCCTACGGTGGAACTAGGTCGTTTCTTAGGAAAGCGTTTTTTCGAGTGATTATTATTGAACCTTTTACTACCTTGACCATTGACTAACCCGGATAAATTCCTTGAGAACATAGCAAACTCTTCTTCCTCCTCGTCTTCTCCATCACTTGGAGAGGACGTGAGGGCGAGACTCTTTCCCTTTGAAGACTCACTAGAATGCTTGTCGAGATTGAACTCGTGAGCCATTAGTGATCCCATTAGTTCATGAAGAGATAGGGTTGACAAATCTTTGGCTTCCTCTATGGCGGTAACTTTGGGTTGCCATTTAGAGGTTAGACTACGAAGGATTTTTCGAATGATGTCCTCGGACTCGAAATTCCTTCCTAGACTCTTTAGCTCATTAATAATACAAGAAAAGAAAGAAGAAAAGCTATTTATGGACTCATCCTTTGACATTCTAAACATCTCATATTGTTGCATGAGAAGGTCAATACGGTGTTTTCTAACTTGGGAGGTCCCCTTATAAGCAAGTACAAGAGAATCCCAAATAGATTTTGCCGTAGGACATCCAGAGATTCGACTAACTTCCCCCTCACCAACACAACGTTGAAGAATCGACATTGCTTTAGAGTTCTTTTCGGCAAGTTTGAAGTCATTTTCATTGTAATCTTTTTCCTCTTTGGTTTTGGTGAAACCGTTTAGTATGTCGGTTTCCTCAATAACGAGAGGTCCATTTTGGATGATGTTCCAACATTGATAATCGATACTTTTGATGTAATGTTCCATTTTAAGTTTCCACCATCCAAAATTCGCACCGGTAAAGACCGGGATCTTGGAGTGTTTATCGGAATCCATTACCCACAAATCAAACTCTAAGGCGATTAGCCTCGATCAAGAGCACGAGGCTCTGATTCCAATTGAAGAGTTTATGGATTCAAGTACCTAAGAGAGGGAGGGGGTGAATTAGGTGTGGGAAATTATCTGTATACTTCCCTTAAACTAGAAGGATTATAACGAGTTTAACAAAGATGATCAATGGTCATAAACAAAATACATAAACAAAGTATAAAGGATTTAGAATTAACCTTCGGTCCTAGCAAAATTGGCCTAAGAATAATATCAAAATTGATATTCGCCTATTAGTTGCACCCAAGACGATATGAGATATGCCCTTTGATTATGCTAGAAATCGATCTAAAATTTTCTGTAAAATTTAGTTGTTTTGTGTTCTTGTGATGAGAGAGAGGAGGCAAGATCAAGAAAAAGAATTAGGGTAGAAATAATTCTCTACCTTTCTTTTTATACAGACCGAATATTTGGAGTCAATTAGGAAAGAAAAGTCTTTCCTAATTTCGGCCAAACTGGCCGAAATAAGGAGATTATTCTCCTTATTTTTGGTCTTTCCAAAAATATATAAAGTGTGTTGAATTGTCATCTAGTGAGGATCGAACCCATGACCTCTTGGTATGTGTACCCTCACTATTACCACTATGACACATTCATCTTGTTGATATTAAATACAACTGATTATATTTAATTACGAATTAACAGATTAATTCGTCCAAGCTAACATTATATACATTTAATTAAATATAACTTATTATATTTAATTTACGAATTGACAGTTAATTCGTCTCAACTTAATATTATTTAATTTTCATTAAATAATTGTCTCATCAACACATTGACTAACTTTTTAGTCATTTTTGGCATCAATGTGATTATATTTCTATAACCACATTTCTCAAACACATCCTATAGGTGTGACCTTTAGGGACCAGTTGATCACCGCCATCTGTATGATAATAACGTCAAACTTTCTAGCAAGCCAACCGTTATTAGGTAAACGATAATCAACTGATTAAATATACGAAGTATACCCTTGTGAACCTGTAAGAGATTTACAAATGTTATCACACTAATTTGTGGAGGCCACAAGCTCCAACAAACTCCCACTTGTCCTCACAAGTCTATGTGCGATAACCGATTCTCATATCCTATAAAATTTCTCCCACTCAATGTAAAACAATTTGCAAATCCGAATTCACAAAGGTCGTATTTTACAAGCGATCAGTATCAAGAGTGGTTTTCCCGACTAGAGAGTAACTTAACTGATAAACTAATCAACATTCGAGCATGGCCATGCATTTCAGTTACAACTCCTCGAGTGGCCCTGAGAAATAACTATACCTGATAAGGGTTGGATATTTTCGTCAACTCGAATCCTGCAAATGTAAGCACAGTATGAAATGACCCAGAAAAAATCTTCTTAGCCCCAGTTACGGTAGACCGTGAGAAAGAAACCAAAGTCACCCAAAAACTGTCTTAATCTCAAGAGACAGTTGATAGTCAAAAGAATCGACTCTAGGAACACAATGGATGTTCTATCCACGACCTGGCACCGAATGTTTTTAAACATTTAGGACTCCATTACGTTGTCACAAAAAGTTGTCCTACGAGGTATCGTAATAATCTCGTATCTGTGATCGATCAGTCAACCGTTTGATTTATGGCTCGTTGAACCCACCATCAATCGACTGCACAATATAATAGCCGGAGTTATCAGCTCACATTGGCGATTACGGACCAAAACAAATTATAATGTAATTCAGTTCACTTTGTGGCGTTCAATGTTGTCAGTACAATACACATGAAAAACAAAATATTATATATAAAACGATGAAGTTATAAGTAGTATATGAAAAAGATAATTTATCAAATCCATAATCAAGTACTACAACTTTGGAACACGTTTAATTCCCATGGAAATGACGTGCCCTACATGCTTATCATAATTCAACGATTCAGTAGTAGAATCTGCTACAACACACTAAGAGTGAAGACGAACCGGACTGAGATCCATTTGGAAGCTAGCATCTGCGTAACCGGTTGCGCATAGCTTAGTATCTCCTCCATAAGTCAATACCCAATCCTTAGTCCTCCGTAGGTACCTGGATTCTTTTGGTAACGACTCGTCATACTCAATGCATATGCCACGTCTGGACGTGTTCATATCATGGCATACATGATTGATCCTATAGCTGATGCATAAGGAACACGATTCATCCGTTCAACCCCTTCAGGCGTCGTGGGTGACTGAGACTTGCTCAACTGTATCCCACACGTCATTGGAAGGTTCCCCTTCTTGGAGTTGGTCATGCTGAACCTCTCAAGAACCTTATCCAAATAAGACTCCTGACTAAGTGATAACGTCCGTCGTGATCTATCTCGGTAGATACGGATTCCCAAAATGCGCTGTGCCTCACTCAGATCTTTCATCTGGAAATGGTTCTTCAACCATTCTTTAACCGAAGATAGGAGAGGAATGTCATTCCCAATCAAGAGTATGTCATTGACATACAATATCAAGAATACAATCTTGCTCCCACTCGACTTGATATATAAGCATGGTTCTTCAACCGATCGAGTGAAACCATACTCTTTTATCACCTGGTCGAAACGATGATTCCAACTCCGAGAAGCTTGCTTAAGTCCATAAATGGAACGTTTAAGCTTGCACACTTTATTACGATTTTCAGGATCTATGAAACCTTCGGGTTGTACCATGTACAATTCCTCCTCCAAATAACCGTTTAAGAAGGCGGTTTTCACATCCATCTGCCAAATTTCATAGTCATGAAAAGCGGCAATCGCTAAGATTATCCGAATGGAACGCAGCATAACTACGAGTGCAAAAATTTCATCATAATGCAATCCGTGCACTTGAGTGAAACCTTTTGCCACTAGTCGTGCCTTATAGGTATCTGGTTGCCCTTCTACAGAATGCTTTATTTTGTAAAGCCATTTGCACTGAAGAGGTCGTACCTTGTTAGGTAAATCAACAAGATCCCATACGTCATTCTCATACATGGAGTCCATCTCGGATTGCATGGCTTCAAGCCATAGCTTAGAGTCGGAACAGGTCATGGCACCTTTATAGGTAGCGGGTTCATTACTCCCTAGGAGCAAAACGTCATTTTCCTCGACCATACCAATGTATCTGTCTGGAGGATTAGAGACTCTACCCGACCTCCTAAGTTCCTGAGGAATGTTAACCGTATCATTAGTTGAAGGAACAACTTCCTCTATCTATTCCTCGGTTGTTGGTTCTTGAATCTCCGACAGCTCGAAGGTTCTATTACTTGACTTGTTCTCGAGAAATTCTTTCTCTAAGAACTTTGCACTAGCCGCAACAAAAACTCGATGTTCGGTAGGCGAATAGAAGTAATGACCAAACATTCCTTTTGGATAACCAATAAAGTATGTCTTGACCGATCGCGGGCCGAGCTTATCCGCGTGTCTCCACTTGACAAAAGCCTCGCAGCCCCAAACCCGAATAAAGGACAAGTTAGGGACCGTTCCCTTCCTTATTTCATACGGAGTCTTGTCGACAGCTTTAGACGGACTTCGGTTAAGTATAAGAGCAGCTGACAAAAGAGCAAAGCCCCATAATGAATCAGGTACTACCGTGTGACTCATCATGGATCGAACCATATCAAGTAGTGTTCGATTTCTCCGTTCGGACACACCATTTAATTGAGGTGTTCCAGGTGGAGTTAACTGTAAAACTATTCCACAGTCTTTAAGGTGTTGATCAAACTCATTTGAAAGATATTCGCCACCCCGATCTGAACGGAGTGCTTTAACCTTTCTTCCCAGTTGGTTCTCAACCTTATTCTGGTATTCCTTGAATTTTTCAAAAGACTCACTTTTATGCTTCATTAAGTAGACATATCCGTATCTACTCAAATCATCCGTGAAAATGATAAAATATCTATAGCCGTCTCTTGCGGTGATTGACATTGGTCCACATACATAAGTATGTATGAGTCCTAATAGGTCATTAGCGCGCATTCCAACACCTTTGAAGGAAATTCGAGTCATTTTGCCGATGAGACATGATTCACTCGTGCGAAATGATGAGAAATCAAATGTGGAGATAGTCCCATTCTCAATGCGTTTCTTTACACATTTTTCATTTATGTGTCCCATTCGACAATGCCATAGATAAGTTTGATCTTTGTCACCAACCTTTAATTTCTTATTATTCACATGTAATATTTCTGTGGTTTGATCTAAGATATAAATTCCATTCATGGAAATTGCTTTGCCATAAACCATTTCATTAAAAGAGAAAATACAGCTATTGTCCTTTATTGAAAATGAAAAACCGTCTTTATCAAGTACGGAAACAGAAATAATATTCTTAGATAAACTAGGTACATAGTAATGTGATTATATAAATATAACTCAAAACCACTCGGGAGCTGGATTACGTATGTTCCCTTTGAGACTGCAGCAACTCTTGCTCCATTCCCGACTCGCAGGTCCACATCACCCTTTGCGAGGGGTGTGATGTTTTTTAGGCCCTGCAAATGATTACACAGATGAGAACCACAACCAGTATCAAGTACCCAAGTTGCGAAACTTGCATGGTTAATCTCAATCATATGAATATAAGATGACATACCAACATGAGTGACGCGGCCTGCTTTTATGTCCTCACGGTACATGGGACAGTTCCTCCTCCAATGCCCAGTCTTGTGACAATGGTGGCACTCAACGTTACCGCCCTTGGTCTTTTCCTTGCCTTGTGAGCCACTAGTCTCACCAGGCCCACTCTTACCGTTTCCTGACTTCTTAAACTTTGGCTTTCCTACAGTTAGGTCGCCGTGAGCTTTGCCCTTACCCTTATTCTTGTTGGAAATCATGAGAACATCTTGCTTCATGCTCCCACTCAATTTCATATCCTTCTCGGTCTGTACGAGAAGTGAGTGTAGCTCATGAAGACTTTTCTTCATGTCATTCATGTAGTAATTTGCCCTGAAAAGGGCAAAACCATCATGAAGTGAATGAAGCATACGGTCAATGACTATGCTCTCACTGATTTTGCAATCAAGTGCCTCCAGTTTCTCGACATTCTCAATCATGTTAAGAATGTGTGGGCTAACCAGTTGGCCCTTCTGGAGTTTCGCCTCAAAGAAGCGACAGGTATGCTCATAAGTAACGATTCTCGGTGCTTTTGAGAACTCATTAGTGAGCGTGGTGAAAATATTGTTTGCACCTTGGGCAAGGAAGCGTCTTTGCAAATTGGTTTCCATTGCAAAAATTAGTACATTATTTATCGCACCCGCTTCCATGACGAAGTCACTATAAGCAAGTGACTCGTTAGCTCTTGCATTGGGGCCTGGGTTTGGCGGTATTGGCTCAGTCAAGTACTTGAGCTTACCGTCATCAATGGCAGCATTCCGTAATGATGCCTCCCAGTCCGCAAAGTTGGACCCGTCATTCTTCAGTCGTGTGGACTGATTCATGTGGTCCATGAAAGTTTTGAGCCAGGACTCGCGTGCAAGTGTGGCACTTGGCATAGAGATATCATTATTTCCAGCCATTTGTTGTAAGCAGTATTATCAATATAAAACGAATTCTACACTGCGAAAAGAAGAAGAAAAACATAATAAGCATACTCATCGTTATGATTTAAGTCTAATGCAAAACTGTTATAATGCGAAGACTCAAGCATTTATACAATTGACCTCCCTCAAGAATTATATAAATGATCCCAAGACTCAATTATCTGTAAATTGATAAGCCAACCTCTTGGCTAATTCTACTATTAGAATTCTTGGTTGAAAAATTTCTGTAAATTCTATCTATAGTCCATCATAATCACGAGAAACTCTTTGGATTATAATGTTCAGGTAAAATAAGTCAACACAAACTACTTACCCAACGTAGAAGGGGTCACATGGAGAGTAAGGTCCTATATGCCTACCGACGAAGAAGGGATTCATAGTTGTTTGGCCTATAAAGACTAGTCTCAATTTTAGTTTTAGAGGAACATCCCATCAACTTTATTTTAATACATTTTTAGTGAACTAATATCTAGCATGAGAGAATGAATAAACTAAGATGATGGCTCAAAAAGTGTGACATCTTTATGTCAATGATAACTAACATTCAAACTATATGAGTCAATTTTCATGCATTTAAGTAGGTGGTTTGGTTTAGGCGGAAGATGATGCACAAATTATCATGCGAAGAAAAGCAACAAGAATGGAAAAACGTAAAACAAAAATAAAGTCCTAGCGTGGCCTATCTACCAAAATAAACATAAATACAACTTTGGAATCCTTCCTAGGACCCGAGAAGCTTGTCTTGATGTTCCATCTTGGTCCATGTAGCGGGAGTGAGCAATCCAATCTCCATCATTAGTCTTCTCAAAATTACAATTAATAAATTACAAAATAAACCTATTTACATTCTAATTTCAAAAACATAATACTAAAGAAAATCAAAGGAGATTCGAGATCTTAAAATTACATCAAGATTATGTTTCCATCATTACGAAAACATAATCAACTAAGGCCACACTAGGTAATACAAATTAAAACCGATTGCAAAAAAACGTAAATAAACCATTCAATAATTCATACAACTAAATAAAATGCATCAACAATAAATTAATCATTCAAGACATAATTCCTTAATTATGTAGAGTAATTTATCCAAACCACCTATTTTAAAATGATCAAAATTATGTGATAATTCCTCAATTACTCACAATAATTCCAATCTTAATACACATTAACTTGTAATATGATTTAATCTAACATCATTTTAAACCGCTTTAAAATAATTGGGTATCTAAAATTTGTGAACTTTTTCACAACAAACAATCATACATTTTAGATATGATGTATAATAATAATCGGCCAAAACAAAAAAAACGAAAATATTTTTTTTTTCTACTCTCGGCATTCAGCCCAAAAATCCAAAAAAAAAAAACAGTTTTTTTTTCTTTCTCGAAAACATACCCATTTCTATGAACAAATTTGTTTAATGTTGCTACTATAACAAGATTGGCATAATCATCAACTTTTAATTTAAACATAAATCCAACCTAGATGATTCAATTTAACCTCTTAAAAAGAATATCTAAATTATGATTAAATCGATTATCTGAATATTTGATTCATCACAATTGATTTGAACATTATTAAATTAATGAATCATGATTCTTAAACAACAATTTAACATCATGTATGCCAAAACTATATAGCAAAAACAAAAGAACATCATTTATCAAAACAATTTCCATTTACATTTCAATTTAATTCTTATTAAATCAAAACATCTACAAATTTATCATATTATCATCTTAACATATTAAAACAACAATATCAATAAATCAAAAGGAAACATGGCATCAAAAACCAAAAAACCATCTCGGCAAAAAACAATTTGAAACGGCCGAATGTTTGTTTGTTTGTTTTTTTTTTTTTTTTTTTTTTTTAATCCATTTATGAAAATCATATAAAATAATTTCGTAGCCTATGCCCTGATACCACTTGTGGGAAATATCGATATATTTCATCAAGAAAATTCGGATTATATCGAAATTATAAAATATGAAATTACGAGTCATAAACGAAATTGCATAAACAAAAGAATAGAGATTAGAATTAACCTCCGGTCCTAGCAATTTGGCCTAAGAACAAATATCGAGATCGATATTCTCCTAATCGTTGCACCCAAGATGCTCTAGCAATTTGGCCTAAGAACAAATATCGAGATCCTTTTGTCATGCCATCTTTTCGTCTTCTCCTTGTAGATGCGTGAGCTATCATATGAGTTGAGCCTAAAGTCCTCCAGTTCATCTAGCTGCAAAAGACGGTTCTGACCACACAACTTCGGATCAAATTTAAGTTCACGAATTGCCCACCAAGCTTTACATTCCAACTCAACATGCAAATGACATGACTTCCCATAAACTAACCGATAAGGTGATGCACCAATCGGTGTCTTAAAGGCAGTTCTATAAGCCCATAATGTGTCCTCCAGTTTATGACTCCAGTCCTTCCGTGATTTAGAAACTACTTTAGATAAGATCTCTTTAATCTCGCGATTAGAGAACTCGACTTGGCAACTAGTTTGGGGATGATACCCCAAACCACGCCGGTGTTGAACACCAACTTTAGACAGAATGGAAGTTAGTTTCTTTTCTTTAAAGTGCATTCCCCCATCACTAATGACGACCCTAGGGACACCAAATCGGGGAAATATAATCTTTTTAAACATCTTAATCACGGTCTTGGCATCACAATGGGGTGAAGCAATTGCCTCTACCCACTTAGACACATAATCAACAGCTACTAAAATATACGTGTTACCTTTACTAGATGGGAATGGTCCTTGGAAATCGATGCCCCAGACATCAAAAACCTCAACCTCTTTGAAATATTCCCTGATCGTTGTGGGAAATATCGGTATATTTCATCAAGAAAATTCGGATTATAACGAAATTATGAAATATGAAATTACGAGTCATAAACGAAATTGCATAAACAAAAGAATAGAGATTAGAATTAACCTCCGGTCCTAGCAATTTGGCCTAAGAACAAATATCGAGATCGATATTCTCCTAATTGTTGCACCCAAGATGCTCCGAGAAATGCCTCTTTCTTGCAAGAAAGAAAAACCCTAATTTCTAATAATTTTAGGGTTTTTGTGATGAGAGTTGTTAAGAAAAATGACTAATGAAAAATGATCCCCCCTATCTCCTAATATAACCGCCCAAAGGAGAGAAATAGGGAAGATATTTTTCTTCTTTTTTTCTTCCTTAAACCGTGTAACCATCAACCAAAATAAGGAGAAAATCTTCTTATTTTAGGCTGTTATCTTTTTTTTTTTTGGTGAAATGTAAACTTTGTATTAATAATTGAGAACGTTACACCAAGCACAATACTCAAAATACAACTCAATCGAAATTAGACTAACACTGACAACCAGATTAGACTAACCCTAACTTTTGCAACCAAACCAGTGCTTTTCTATGACCCTTACATGTTTCAAGAGCTTCAAGCTTCCCCTTTAAAACACTCTGAATCTTACACAAAATAGCCTGAGGATGTTGCACCACACCCTCAACTCGTGCAGTATTCCTATTGAACCAGATAAGATACACCAAAGTTGCAAATGCTGCCATGACAACTTTCTTTTGTAGCAATGACCTGCATCTCCAGTCAATAAGCCAACTAACAAGCTCTCTCTGACACGCATAGCCTAGCCACTGCTGAAGTTCCTGCACACATTTCTGACTGTAAACACAGTCAAAAAAAAGATGCTGCTGTGTCTCCTGATGGACACCACACAGATCACAAACCCCATCACTAACAATCCCAAACCATAGGAGTCTATCCTTAGTCAATAGTTTTTGATGCACATATACCCAATTAATGAAGCATACTTTTGGTAAGCATATCATATTCCATACATAGGGTACCCACCTGACCTGCACAGAATCTCTGAGGAGCCAGTCATATACTTCACCCAAGGCATAATCCTTAGATAACCAACCATTAAGAAAGAAACCAGACTGTAAAATATCTTTAACTCTACAGACTTGTCGCCAAGTCCAACTAGAGTTAGTGGTAGCTTTGTAATCCCACCAGTTAGTTTGTTTTATATAGAGATGATGCACCCATTTCACCCACAAGGTATCCTTCTTCTGAGAAATCCACCAAGTGTACTTGCCCAACACTGCCAAGTTCCAGTGAAGACTATGTTTTATACCAAGTCCACCCTTATCACATGGCAAGCAGCAGGTATCCCAGGCAATTCCTGGAACCTTATGAAAAACATCAGTGCCAGACCAAAGATAATTCCTGCACACTGCATCAACTCTACTCAGAACACCCTTAGGTATGAGAAAGATTCTGGACCAGTAACTGTGAAGTTGAGAAAGGACTGCCCTTACCAAAACAAGTCTGCCAGCATAACACAATTTTTTTGCCCCCCAACTTCTTATCCTTGCCACAATTTTTTCCACCAGAAGACTACATTCAGCATTAGTGAGCCTTTTGTAAGAGATTGGAATGCCAAGATATTTAAAGGGAAATTGGCCAATCTTAAAGCCAGACAACTGCAAAATTGCTTCAAAGATGAGCAGAGGTGTAATACCATGCATATACATCTCAGACTTGTCTTGATTCATACGAAGGCCATAAGCCTCAGAGAAAGACAAGAAGGCTCTCATGAGAACTCTCACAGAAGCAAGGTCTCCTCTGCAAAACAAGAACAAATCATCTGCAAAGGCCAGGTGACTCAACCCCAACTTCCTGCACATAGGATGAAACCTAAAATCTGGTCTTTGAGTAACTACACTGAGAATCCTGGTGAAATACTCAAGACAGATGGTAAATAGGAGAGGAGACATAGGATCCCCTTGTCTGAGCCCTCTCCTTCCTTTGAAAAAGCCAAATTGATTTCCATTAAGAGCTAGAGAATAATAAGGAGAAGTGAGACATTGCATTATCCAATTGATCATAGTCCTAGGAAACTCCAAAGCAACCAACATCCCTTCAACAAACTGCCATTCAATGGAATCATATGCTTTCCTGAGGTCAACTTTCATCAGGACCCTAGGAGAACAACTCCTTCTGTTATATAGTCTCACTAGGTCTTGACAGATCATGATATTATCAATGATATCCCTCCCTTGAAGGAAGGCACTCTGATTAGGACTCACAAGCTCAGCAAGAGTGCTAGCAATTCTATTACAAATGATCTTAGTAATGCATTTGTAAATCACATTGCAGCACGCAATTGGTCTGTAATCAGTCACAGAGGTAGGACAATCTTTTTTAGGAATCAATGTATGGATGGTGGCACTAAACTATTTTAACAGCTTACCAGTCTTGAAAAACTCCTGAACTGCACCACACACCTCATCACCAACAACAGTAAACGCATCCTTGAAGAAACTTTAGGTTGTTATCTTATTGTATAAAATGTGTATTATTATCAATTGTCATTTATGTCGTCATGTATTAATAAGTCCACACACAACAGTTTGTAGTCGATTTATTAATACCGGTCTGTCTTCATTTATTATGACAATTTCGTGTAATATATACATTAACTATAAATATCGCATATTTATAATTTGCAAATGAAATATAACCGTTTACGATTAATTACGAATTAACATCTTATCTCGTTTAAGCTAACATTATATACATTAATTAAATATAACAGTTTATATTCAATTTACGAATTAACAATTAATTCGTCTCAGCTGATATTATTTAAGTGTATTAAATAATCGTCTCATCATCACATTGACTAAATTTTTAGTCAAATACATGGACTAACCTTTTAGTCATATAAGGCATCAATGTGATTACATTTTCCTATAATCACATCTCTCAAACACATCCTTTAGGTGTGCCTTTTAGGGACCAGTTGATCACCGTCATCAATATGATAATAACGTCAAACTTTTAACAAGCCAACCGTTATTAGTAAACGTTAATCAACTGATAAAATACTAAGTATACCATGTGAACCTATAAGAGATTTATACACGTTATCACACTAACTGTGGAGGACACTAGCTCCAACAATCGTTGGCAGGCATCACAAGCTGAAACAAAAGCCTTAGCTTCAGCAAACAAAGTAGGCCAGTAAAAACCAGACCGAAGCACCTTAGCCACGGTGCGCGATGGACCGTGGTGACCACCATAAGAGGATGAGTGACAGCCTTCCAAGATCACTTTGGTCTCCCACTGCGGAATACACCATCTGTAGAGTCCGTCTGCACATTCCTTAAACAAATAAGGATCATCCCAGAAGTACTGCTTAGCGTTATACAGAAAACGCTTCCTCTGCTGATGAGAATGGTCAGGCGGCAGCGTGCTACTGACAACGGAATTAGCTAAATCTACATACCAAGGTTCTTGGTTAATAATAAAAGACAAAACAGCAAACAAGGAATCATCAGGAAAATAATCATCAATAGGTAAAGAATCTTCTCCCTCTTGCTGTGACAGTCTTGATAGATGATCAGCTACAACATTCTCAGCACCTTTCTTATCTTTTATCTGCAAATCAAACTCCTGAAGAAGGAGTATCCATCTCAATAGCCGCGGTTTAGCTTCCTTCTTAGCAAGAAGGTGTCTTAGCGCTGCATGGTCAGTAAAAACAGTAACTTCTGACCCTATCAAATAAGAACGAAATTTTTCTAAGGCATAAACCACAGCTAGCAGCTCCTTCTCAGTAGTGGTGTACTTCACTTGAGCCTCATCCAGAGTTCGGCTTGCATACTAAATTGCATTTAAAGCTTTATATTTCCTTTGCCCTAACACTGCTCCTAGTGCATAATCACTAGCATCACACATAATCTCGGAACGGTAAATCCCAGTCGGGAGGCTGTATGATCGGCGCAGATACCAAGGCCTGCTTTAACCTGTTAAAAGCAGAAAGACACTCATCAGTAAATACAAAAGGGGCGTCCTTAAGTAGCAGCTGTGTAAGTGATTTAGCAATTTTTGAGAAATCCTTAATAAACCGCCGATAAACGCCAGCATGACCAAGGAAGCTCCTCACTCCTTTAACATTAACAGGAGGAGGTAATTGCTGAATCACTTCCACTTTTGCTTTGTCAACTTCTATTCCCCTGTCAGAAACTAAGTGCCCTAAGACAACTCCCTCGTTGACCATGAAATGGCACTTCTCCCAGTTAAGCACGAGATTAACCTCAATGCAGTGCTGCAACACTTTACCAAGGTTAGACAGACAGTTAGAAAAATCACTTCCATAGACACTGAAGTCGTCCATAAAAACTTCCATAATAGACTCAATATACTCTGAAAATATCCCCATCATGCACCTTTGAAAGGTAGCAGGGGCATTACACAAACCAAAAAGCATCCTGCGATAAGCAAAAATGCCCTGAGGACAAGTAAAAGTAGTCTTAGCCTGATCGTCTGGATGAATAGGGATCTGAAAGAACCCTGAGTATCCATCTAGATAGCAAAAAAAACTTATGAGAAAATAACCTTTCTACCATCTAATCAATGAAAGGAAGGGGAAAGTGATCTTTCTTGATGGCGGCATTCAGCTGTCTGTAGTCTATACATATCCGCCAGCCAGTTACTACTCTAGTAGGTATTAACTCATTTTTGTCATTCTTGTCCACAGTAGTTCCTCCTTTCTTAGGAATTACCTGAACTGGACTCACCCACTTAGAATGACCAACGGAATAGATAATACCTGCGTCAAGCAGCTTCATTACCTCAGCCATCACAACATCTTACATCTTTTGGTTCAGCCGGCGCTGACCCTGTCTGCAAGGCTTGTGATCTTTTTCCAGCTCAATCCTGTGCATACAAATATCGGGACTAATCCCCTTGATGTCATCCAAAGAATAACCCATAGCTTTCCTGTTTTTCTTAAGCACAGCTAACAAAGCAGTCAGCTGATCATCATCAAGCTTAGCACTAACAATAACTGGATATTGCTCGGTATCATCTAAGAAAGCATATTTTAGATGAGAGGGAAGAGGCTTACGCTCAGGTACCTTTACCTCTATGGAGCAAAGAGTACTGATCATCTGTTCCACGTTCTCTCCCTCAGCTTCGGTGAGTTCACGCTCATCTAAAGCAGCTTCTAGCAAATCCAACACAGCGTCATTGTTATATGGGTTATCTGCACACTCATCCAAAAGCATTAGAGCTTCTAGTGGGTCCTTTATAAAAGAACCCGACCAGAAGTCATAGACAGACTCATCAACAATATCAACAGAATAACAAGTATCCTCTATCATTGGTCGAGCCGAAGTACTAGGCAGACTGAAAGTAATCGCGTCATCCCCCACTGCAAGAGTCAAACGCCCTTGTTTGACATCAATAATGGCCCAAGCTGTACATAAGAACGATCTTCCTAGTATAATTGGGGTCCGGGTATCCTCAGCAATATCTAAAACAATAAAGTCCACTGGTATAAAGAACTTGCCTACTTTCACAGGCACGTCCTCTAAGATACCCAAGGATCGTCTTACAGATCTATCAGCCATCTGTAATGTAATGTTAGTCATTTTAAGGTGACCTATATTTAATTTCTTGCAGACAGACAGAGGCATGACACTGACACTGGCTCCTAAATCACAAAGGGCCTTATCTATTACTTCATTGCCTATAATACAGGTAATAGAGAAACTACCCGGGTCTTTCATTTTAGTTGGAGCCTTATTTAAAAGTAAATTACTAGTCTTTTCCATAAAAGCATCAGTCTCATATTCACTTAGCTCTCTCTTACGCGTCACAATGTCTTTCATAAATTTAGCGTAAGTAGGTACCTGGGTAATAAGTTCGGTAAACGGGACAGTTACCTGGAGGTTCTTGACAACGTCAACAAACTTACCGTACTGTCTCTCAACCTTTGCGTCCTTCAGACGTCCTGGATAGGGTACTCTGGTAGCAATGAGTGGACCCAGGACTTTCTCTTTACCTTTATCAGTACGTGACGTCTTCACTGCAGGGGAAGATGACACGGTAGCGGGATTAAATGTCAAAATTGAAGCTCCGCTGGTTCTGGCACTCGATCGAGCAGTTTCCTCACTCGATCGAGTGGTTTTGTTTTGAGAATCACTCGATCAAGGGTTTTGAACCTCTCGATCGAGTTCTTGAAATTCAGGTTCTCTCGATCGAGTCCCAGAATCACTCAATCGAGTAACTTCTTCTGCCAAAGTGTTCGATCGAGAGGAATAAACTCCTCGATCGAAGTCTGTTATTTGGGCATCTCTCGATCGAGTGGAATTTATACTCGATCGAGTAACTAGATGGGCTATTTCACTCGATCGAGTAGAGATTTCACTCGATCGAGTAAGATGACAGTATTCAGTAGGGATATCGTCCGTAAGCTCTTCCAACTCGTCATCCGGGGCATCATCAGCTGTCACAACCCAGTCTTCCGGCATTTTTGGCCCATCATAAGCAAGGCCACTTCAGAGATTAATGGCATTGACTGAATCGCATGAGGGTGGATGATTTGCTTGGTTTTGCGCGAGTGTTAACTGTGCAACTTGCTCTCTTAACTCCACAATAGCGGTATTATCCTTGTTGTATTTCTCCCCAAGCTGTTGCGTTAAGTTCAAAACCAAGGATTTCAGTTCGGCTAACTCCCCATTTGTAGAAGAGGAATCCGGTTGCGGCGTTGGTGTAGAAGGCGTAGAAGCACTTGTTGAGGTCAAGTCTTCATATATCTTGGAAAAATGAACTCCTTGCTTGAATTTTTGATAAGCAAGGACATGTTCTACATTAGCCAGACAACCAATAGGGTCATGCCCCTCCGTACCGCATCTACCACATATTATCTCATGCTCAGTAATTGCACAAACTTGTGCATGCTCACCCACAGTCTCTATAATCTCCGGACTACCTAGACTCCCGCTAGGACTCTCCACCTTAGCTACTACCAATTCATTTACGTTCCTACCTCCTCTGGGATTTCCATACTCGGCAACATGGATGACCATCTCCTCAATAAGATGCCACCCTTGACTATCCTCTACGTTCTTCTGAAATCTTCCTTTGGCTGCATTATCAAGAACAGCTCTCTGGTCCAGATACAAACCATTGTAGAATTGGGTACATAAAATCCAGCGCTTAAAACCATGATGAGGCATAGAACGGACGAGCTTCTTAAACCTAATCCAAGCCCCGTTCAAGTCTTCAGTAGATAGTTGCTCAAATGCAGTAATTTGAGCTCTCAACGCATTAGTGCGCTGTGGTGGAAAATATCACCTGTAAAAGGCCAAGGCAAGGGAATTCTAGCCGGTTACACCGGCAGCTTCCCTGTCTAAGTCTCTCAACCTTTCCCGAGCATCATCAGTTAGAGAGAAAGGAAAAATAACTCTCTTCACGCTGTCTCGTGTCACCCCAGCAGCAAGAGGAATGGTGGAACAGTATTCTGTAAATAGCTCTATGTGCTTGCACGGATCTTCTGCAGGTACCCCCCTGAAGAGATTTCTCTCGACCAGCTGTATGTAAGATGGGTGGATTACAAAGGTTCCCGAGTCAGTAGTGGGTAATAGGAAACCTTTTGGAAGGGAATCCACCATCGGCTCTGAATGACTGGCTATATTCGGTATCCTAGCAGATAGAATTTACAGTGAAGCAGGTACGACAATGTTCTCTTCTAGAACAGATATCCTGCAAAACTAATGTAAAGCTTGCAAAATATTTGATCAGTCTCAAGGAATAAATTCCTAGAGACGAGAGACAAACTTAAATAAAGCAACAAAATTATGCCACCTCCCCGGCAACGACGCCAAAATTTGACAGGCTAGTCGTGTACATACCAAAAATAACCAACTTGCACTAACTAATATAGCTAGGGATGTCGGGTCGATCTCCACAGGGAGGCGGTCACTATCTACTTGTTAATTCTAGTCAGTCTACGGTCACAGGATGAGGGTTTTAATTGTTTGAACTAAACTAAAGAGATTAAGAAAGAGAGAAAAGATAAGAGAATAAGGATTAAGCAAATAGAGAGAAAATAGCTAGGACAGTCGGTTCACCATGATTATTCAGTCAAGCAATCTAGGTCTCAGGTCAATGCAAGTATGGTCTATGGGGCAGTGAATATCTCTTTCCGGTCTCAATTCTCCCTAAAGCACAAATAGCTTAGCTTCCGCCCTCACTACATGCCCTAATGTTCGCTACAAGTCTCACCCTTTCCAATCTTCCGATCTAGGTCAAGGTCTACCGCGATTAAACGACTAATTGCGTCGACTCAATTAGACAGAAACAATTAAATGTAGCGATTAACAACATAAACTAAACAAGCATTAAACCTAATAATTTGATTTACAATTCCTTCATAATCATGGATTCCCTAAGTCTTAGCAGAGGAAATTAGCTACGCATTATTATTGAATTAGCAACAACGATACATAAACTAGAGGAATTAAACATGACAACAAGCAATAAGAGAAACTGGAATAAAAGCAATTGTAAATAAATGAAGAAAAGAAATAAGAGCAATAAAGAGATTAAGATTAAGAAAATAAAGGAAAGTATGATACCGATTACAAGATTCGATCCAAGCAAATAGTTCTCAAAATAAGAATAGTGGAGAGTAGAGTGGAGAAGAGAAGAGTAACATAGTCTAAGGAATGCTGAAGTACCCCTAACACGCAGTACTACTTAACCTAATTAAACTAATTACAACTCCCAACACGGAATAAAGCAAAAAACACGATTACAGGATAAAACCTCTCGATCGAGTAGAATTAAACCACTCGATCAAGGACATGATCGGTAATTCCTCTCGATCGAATAGGAAAACTATTCGATCGAGGACTTCTTATATCAGCCATCTCGATCGAGTATGAAAACAACTCGATCGAGTGAATCTTCAAAGGATAAAGCATTCGATCGACTAAAAAGTGGTCGATCGAGCTATATTAGCACGTAAGACATCTTGACACCTTCCGAAATCAGCTCACGCGTCTTCAAAGGGATGGATTCCAAGCTCCAATTCCTTATTCTCCACAAATGCATGCAAAGGAGACAAGTTTAGGCTCGATTTATCTTTTTTCCGGCCCGTACCTGCAACTTACACAAGACAAACCAAAGTAGACTATTCGGGGGTATTTGTAGCTAGATGCTACATAAATAATACATAAATGCATGTAAAAATGAGGTAAAAACCTTATATAAAATACACGCATCATTGCATATTATGTTTAATTCAAAGGCGTTCTTTTGCTTCTTTATGCATTGTTTTACGTATGTGTTGGTCTTGATGCGTAATTTACCCAATCTTATGATGAAAGGAGTGGCACCTGTGGTGAGTATAAGTTCGGTGGGGAGGACATGAGTTATATGTGGTTGTGATAGATAGTGGAAAAAGAAAAGGAAGATTGGTAAGGCTTATTGAGGCATGAAGCATGTTTTGTGAGATGAGATGAGTGATGATACGTGCATTTTATATAGCCTTTTTAGTATTATTTTACACGTATTTCTATGCATTCTTGTACTGTTATGTATTTCAATATACCCCGAATTGGCTACTTTGGTTTGTTTTTACTAAATTGCAGGAATGAACCTGAAAGACGAATTAGAAGCTGACTTTGAGGAAAAGCACTCGATCGAGAGGCCTTGATGTTCGATCGAGTGGTTTGGAGGACACGAGAGGTCGATCGAGTACTTTTGTTTACTCGATCGAAATGCTGATTATTGGAAGTCCTAGATCGAGAGAGTTATTTACTCGATCGAGAGGAATAGATGGAGAAGACCTTGATCGAGTGGTTTGAATCCACTCGATCGAGAGGTTTTTGGTCTTATGCGGGCTTAGTGACCCGTGATTAGTTTTATTTCGTTAAGTTTTATTTTTCCTATTTAAGCATTCACTAATTAGGTCATTAGTACATTTTTTTCATCTCTTAAACACTCTAATCTCTCTTTCATACTCTTCACTGTTAAACTCTCCTTTTAATCTCTTGCTTGGATATTGGATTGTTCTCTACGCCGGATTGCTTGAGATTGTAATCATACTCGTCTTCCTTAATCTTAATCGATTTATTTGTTTGCTTTAATTCTTGTTTTCTCTCTTAATTATTTCTGCCCTAATACAGTTTATGCATAATTATTGTGGTTTTACCATGCCTTTCATTAATATATTCATTATTATTATTGTTGACGCCATTAGTAATATGAGTAGCTAATTTCTCTTATGTCGGGATTAGGGAATCCATGGTAGGATTGTGACGATGTAGCGAATAGTCTAGATGATTTATTTGTGAGAACCTGTACCCATAGCAATTTAACTGTAATACCGACTTAGTTGAGTTCACGCTTCTAAGTTACCTTTAATCTGGTTAAATTTACTCCTGGATCGGAAGATTGGATTAAATAGACCTGCTATGAACAGTAGACTACCCTAATGAGGATGGAAGTTAAGTTAGTGGAAATCTAGGATAGAAAGTGGACCGGAAAAACCTTTCTTGTATCCCTCTCACAGTAGATTGTCTAGGCTATTTCATCTGAGTCGATAGACTACCATGGTGAACCGAAATCCTGGCATGCTTTCTCTATTTGATCATCTTATTTATAATTCTCTCACTTTTATCGTTCTTAATTAATTTCTCTTTCCTTTAATCCTTGTTTAGTTTAGAAATCAATAATCAAACCCCCCATTTTGTGACCTAATAGACGAACCTTTAACAGATATCTTGCCTCCCTGTGGAGATCGACCCTGCTTATCACTAGCTTCTTTGTTAGTTTTAATTAGGTTTATTTTTGGTACGAAAACGACAGTATCAAATTTTGGCGCCGTTGTCGGGGAGGCAATAGCCCTATCTGTTTTTATTTTCGTTTATTTTTATCCGTCTCAGGGAATTTTTATTCCTTGAGATAGTTCTCACTTAATTCTTTCAGTACTGTGTATGCCCAGGTCAAACAGGTCGGATTTAGTTCCAGCTAATCCTGAGCCAGAAAGACTATTTCGGCATAGACTTCGTCTGCAAAGAGAAATTCTAAAGGAAGACTTGAGTACTTTCGAGCCCGAGCTACAACACTTCTTATTCGCAGAAGACCCGTCTTGTGAAGAAGACAATCTCATTTCTGCTAACAAGCCAGTAAAGATGCCTAACATAGCAAGTCACTCAGAGCCCATTGTTGCCTCGATTTCTAAAGGTTTCTAGCTCGCGACGGAGGACGGTAACACTTTTGATATCCGTCCGTCTTATATAAACCTGGTGGAAAGAAATCTTTATAGAGGTGTGGCGGGTGAAGATCCGCGCAAGCATATAGAAGTCTTTACTGAGTACTGCTCCACTATTCCCGCTACTAAGGGAGTAACTCAAGACAAGATAAAGGAAGTGCTTTTTCCTTTTTCTCTGACTAACACAGCCCGTGAGTGGCTGACTGATCTTGACCGGACTGCTGCTGGTATCACCAACTGGGAGACTCTTGCACTTGCCTTCTACAAAAGATACTTCCCTCCACAACACACTAATCAGCTGAGGGGTAAGATTACTAGTTTCAAGCAGGCACCTGACCAGAATTTCTATGAAGCTTGGTGCCGGTTCAAGAAGCTGGTGAGGTATTTTCCTCATCATGGTTTTGATCAGTGGTTCTTGTGCAACCAATTCTACAATGGGTTATACGATGACCATAGAGCTATACTCGATGCCTCATCTAACGGGAGATTCCAAAAGAATATTGATGACGATAAGGGATGGGGCATTATTAAGGAGATGGCGACCCATTGTGCTGAATATGGGAACCCAAGGGACGGTATTCGGACCCTGCACTCGGTTGACAATGCGGTCATTGCTCAGCTGGAAGCCATGAATGCTCGGTTTGACAGATTAGAGATGCAATCTGCTGGTGATCAACAGACGGTTCATCTGTTGACTAGACAGGAAACTGTCACTTGTGAGAGATGTGGGAGCAATGACGGTCATACTGCTATTGACTGTCTGACAGAGAAAGAACAAGTCCTTGCCTTTCAGCAATATAGGCAAGGAGGAGGTTCTTATTATAATAACCAAACCCCCCATTTTGTGACCTAATAGACGGACCTTTAACAGATATCTTGCCTCCCTGTGGAGATCAACCTTGCTTATCACTAGCTTCTTTGTTAGTTTTAATTCGGTTTATTTTTTTTATTATTACAATAATCAAGGGGCAATCCATCCCAATTTGAGGTGGACAAGTCAGAATGTTCTTAATCCTACTCCTCCACCGCAGTAGCAGCAACCTTATGTCCCACCTCACAAGGCTCAACAAGGCTTCCAAAAGCCTCCTTCTTTTCCTCCACCGCACCAAGGAGCTTCATCTTCTAGTGGGGTAAGTGAATTGAATGAGTTAAAGTCGATGATTCAATCATTGACTAATCAGCTGCAACTAAGTGATCAACAAAAGGAAGAATCCATTAAGTCACTTGAAACTCAAGTTCCTCAACTCGCCGCCAATCAGTCCACGAGGAAACCGGATCATCTGCCGTCTCAATCTGAGAAGAATCCACATAAGACGATTAACTTAATCAATTTGCGAAGTGGTCGTTCTTACGAAGGACCAATGTTGTCTGCTGATAAGGACATTTCAGACCCGAGGGATGCTATTTTGGAGGATGAACAGTCATCTGTTGCTGAAAATATGCCAAGCACGAAAGAAATACTCGATCGACTGATTTCTGGTGGTCGATCGAGTAGAAAATATGCTGAAAACACTCGATCGAAAGGAATTGTTACTCGATCGAGTAGTCTGGATAATCAAGGAACAGATTGAGAGGTTGAAACCACTCGATCAAGTGAAATTGCTAAAGAATCTGTTCGATCGAGTGGAAATAAGCCTCGATCGAACACTGTGCATATAGAGGACCTCGATTGAGAGGCTGTTACTGCTCGATCGAGTGAAATATCATCTGAAAAGACTCAATCGAGAGGTAAAAAGACTCGATCGAGTGAAAATGAACTTGAACCTGCTGAGACGTTGGAAGAGAGGAACAAATGGCTCGAGATTCCTATTACGGTGCCCTTCCCAAGGCGATTGTAGAGCACCAAAGCCAATCAACAATTCGGGAAATTTGCCGAGCTTCTGAAAAGCTTACATGTTACTGTTCCATTCGCCGAGTTGCTGTCTCAGGTACCCTCTTACTTAAAGTTTATGAAAGAAATTTTGTCGCGTAAGAGGCATATAAAAGATCATGAGATGGTAGCTTAAACTGAGGTAGAGACTGCCCTAGTTCAAAATAAGTTGCCATCTAAACAGTCAGACCCGGGTAGTTCTCAATTCCGTGTCATATAGAAATCTATTTGATTGACAACGCGCTATGTGATCTTGGTGCTAGCGTGAGCGTTTTACCTTTATCTCGCGCTAAGAGACTTGGTTTGACCAAATTTAATTGCACTAATATGACCGTGCAGATGGCCGATCATAGTATATCACGGCGGTTAGGAGTTATAGAGGACATACCTGTCAAGATCGGGAGATTCTTTATTCCCGTAGACTTCGTAGTGCTTGATATTCCCGAAGACACTCATACCCCTATTATTTTAGGGAGACCATTTTTATTCACTGCTCGCGCAGTGATCGATGTCGGGGGTAAGACACTTACGTTTCAGGTAGGAGGCGAAGAATTGATTTTTCATCAATCTAAATCTCGTTGCAAGCTCAACCTTGCAATGCCCTATCCTCTACTGACTCAGATATAGACACTTCGGCTGAGAATGTTGAATTTTATCCTGCTATTGTAACCCCTCCGCCTCAGACTGAGAGCGAAAAGGAGGAACATTCTTCTGTTTTCCTTACTGCAAGTACAGATGAAATAAATGCTGAAGTTGTCAACGGTCAAAGTGCGATTAAAGTCAATCAAAATGGAGATGCCAATGTCAAAGCTGATGGGAAAGACAAAGGAAAGCAGAAAGTTCGTGCATACGTGGACGTCAACTACTCACCCCCTACTGGTTCGAATTCAAGTTCATGGAGATCGAAGAGGACGGTCCGAGATGCTGAGGGGACCTCCTCCAGTCAGAAGCCCTCCTTTGTGCTACTGAAATGTTTTGGGAATTAAGCGGGGAATGCCCCGTTGTAACAAATTGTAAAACTTTAAATTTCCGTTGAACTTCTTTATTGCATTTTTAGGACTGCTAGACTTTAGTTTAATTAGCATAGCAAATATCGACTATAGACTGCGTATTGTGTGATTTGGTATTGTCGGGATGTATTTTCGCGTATTTTTATGCAAGTTTGGGGAGATAATGACGCACGGGGATGGGTTGCACGAAGAAAAGAACTCGATCGAGTACTTTTTGTACTCGATCGATAGAAATGCCCGAGGAAAGGTTCGATCGAGAGGTTTTCAGTTGCTCGATCGAAATAGCAAAAATGAGGAGTTCTCGATCGAGTAGAATTCTGTTCGATCGAGAAGAATGAAGACCATATTTCTCGATTGAGTGATTTCAAATCACTCGATCGAGTGAAATTGAATATTACACGCAGGAAGTAACTCTTAAACTTCTTATTTTTCATTCTTTTGTTTTCCCCCTTCATTTGCTTTCTCTATTTGCGATATTAACTCCAAAACCTCCATAATTCTTGCCCCATTATCAAACCAACACCCACATTTTAATCCTTGCTAGTATATCGAATAAAGCCCTCTGATTTCCCCTTCAAATTTGTTCTTTTTCGTGGTCAATTAAGGGAATTAGGGTTTGTGGTTTTCGATTGAAATTCCGCTATTTGCATCATTTTCTTGTCGATTTTTTTGCTTGTCTTGTGGGTTTCGTCATCAAGTAAGTTTCGCCTTTACCTTTTTGTTGATTAATTGCTTTATTTCGACATAATAGAGTAATTAAGGTATAAGGTTTGCGGTTTCATTTGAAAATTTCGATTAAATTGGGATATTGTGGTTAATTGGTTTAATTGATTATTGTTTCCCATTGCTTACTTGATTAGGATGGACAATAGTTCATTACCTTCGACTAGTTCGACTGTAGTTCCGTCCTCGACTGAGACGTTGGTCCCTGCTGTCATCACCGTCGTTCCTACTGTTAGTACCACTGCTACGTCCCCTGTTTTACCTGTTGTTACTGCTGGTGCTACTTCTGTTACTGCTGTTAGTTCCGTTTCTGCCACGGTTAGCTCTGCTTCTACCTCCGTGTCTGCTTGAGTCTCTGTTTCAGCTAGCTTTGCTTCTATTTCCGTCTCTGCTGCTTCTACTGTTGCAGCCACAACTAGCACTTCTGGTACGGTTACCACCCCTGCTGCGTGGTCACCAGTTGTCACAGCTGCTTACCGGGCAGCCTTAGTACCTCGTTCCGTCAGAAGACGGGCTTCTTCTTCAGGTACTAGAGGCCGGGGTCGCGGACGAGCTACATCTTCTGCTGGCCATGTCACCATCAGAGTGGATGATTCACTTGACTCGCACCCCGACTATCCCGAGGTAATCTTCGTTAATGCTATTCATCGTACTCATTTCTTTGCTTTGGCAAGCTGTGATTTTATGTCTACCAGATTTTTGTGTCTTAAGTCACTTGATAGGCTAGGTATATATGAGCCTGTACTTGAGATTTTTAGAGGGGCGGGGATGACCGAACTGATTACTATGTGTGCCTTGACCTTCAAGGAGCTGACCCTCGAGTTTTTCAGCTCCATTACCTTCTCTTCTGGCGCCTACGCCACTGAGCCGACCTGTGCCTCTGTTTCTTTCCGGTTATTTAACCGGACTATTTCTTGGACTTTAGAGGAGTTTGGTACTAGGTTAGGTCTTTCTTTTACGGGTGACACTGCCGTCCCTAGGAAGGTCATCAGCCAGTTGTGGAGGACCTTGACACAGACTACCTACGAGGAGCGCAAGCTCGCTCAGGTTCACCTACCCCCGGTCCGTTATTTCTTGCGTCTCATTGGTGGGAAAATATTTGGTCATAAAGAACCTAACAATGTGAACAACATTGAGCTGTCTATTCTTGGTGGGTACATGAACATTGACAGTGAGGGACCCTTTGTGCTTAACATTGCTTACTTGACTACTCAGTACTTTCACACTGTGTGGGAGAAGACTACGGGCACCATTGTTTGTGGTGGCATAGCCACTTTCCTTGCCCTTTCTATCTTCCCCCCTTTCCCTGTGACTTACAGCACCTAGACACTGACAGGTACCTTGATCTGGCAGCTATGTTGTCTATGACTTGGCTTACTTCTGACTATCAGACATGGAAGATTTGTGGTTCCTTGTATGTACCCTTACCTTGCACCACTCTGACCCGTCTCGTTCCCCTGCCCACTGTTAAGGGTAGGATACCTCCACCTCTACCCATGTACAACCTCCCACTTGGACCACTTCGTACTATGTCCGCTTCTAAGAAGCGGAAGAGACCTGAGACCGGAGAGGGATCCACACCTTCTACAGGTGGCCAGACTTCCACGGCCATTCCTACCCCGATCCCTACTCCTACTCCTACTCCTGCGCCCGACCAGACACAACCAGTTTACCGGGCTAATTTTTTTCCTCCTCCACCTTTTGAGGCGTTCGCGGTCCTTGACCAAGGGCGTCGTGACAGTTTGTTGCTTGAGCTTCTTAGCAGGCAGGCTCGTATGGAGCGGGACATAGCCCTCACTTTGTTCCCTATATACGAGTATCACATGATGCGACGACGTCCCGTTCCTGAGGGTTGGCCACAACCATCTTTTTACCGGTACCCAGCTGAGGGGTACCCACAGCCAGCCAGTGACGAGGAGGAGGGCACAACTGAGGAGGCAGCGAGGACTTAGGCTGAGGAGGTGAGAAGGAGGGAGTAGGAGAGAGACCCGGATTACACGGTGACGGTGGAGGACGTGACGGACGAGACTGACGAGTAGCTACTGGTCTACTCACTTCCACAGTTTTCAGGCTGGTTTGGGGAAGTTCGTGTTTTGTGTTGGAATAAGTGTCCTCCGACAATAATGCGATCACAACTGTCGATCATGATGATCACATGTTTAAATCTCATTTTAAGAATACATGTGGGATGTAATTATTTACAGTCAACTGGTCCACACATATCGGTAATGATTGGCTGACTAGAGTTTGACATTACTGCCATGCGACGATGGTGATCAGTTGATCCCCTTAGGTCATACCTATAGGGAAATGCTCTTAATTGATTATTAAATTAATCGTATGCCGATGTGGGTTGATTAAATTACTTAAAAATTGACGGACGATTTTGTGAGTAAATTTAACGTGTCTTATTATAATTCGATTAAATTAGATACGGTCTAAGTTAAAAAATTGTTTTGTTACTTAGATGAAAATATTTGTTTATGAAACAATTAAAGTTAGAATGAATGATTAATTATAAAAACAAGTTGTTGTGAATTATAATTATATGACCCATTTTAGTATAAGTAATTGTGAATTACTAAGTTAATTATTGTAATATAGTTTGTTTTGAATAATGGTTTTTAATTAGTTAAAAATTACATTATCACTTAAGTGACCTTGTGCATGTAACATATCACACAAATATTACAATTGACAATTGACAAGGTTAAAATGGAAACCCATTTTATGATAAAATGGACTTTGAAAATGGGAGAGCATGGGTACTTTTGATTTTGTTATTTTAATTGTTAAATTAACAAAATCAATAAAATAGATTAGGCATGCTTTTGTGTAAGAGGATGTAAGAAATTTTAGAGAAGGGAGATGACCATGCATTGACCCTTTTCTCCTCCTCCTACCCGGCTCCATGCAAAAGAAAAGAGGAGTCTTTTCTTCTCATCATTTATTCATTCAAAACCTATAATTTTTAGAGTAAGAAAGAGATAGATAAGAAAAACTCTCTAATTTCTAAGAAACTTAGAGAAATAAAACTCAAAATCTGCTCACCTCTTTATACCAAAATTAAGAGGACAAATATTTATTTGTGTTCAATTTTTATGTAAGACTAATCCTAATACTAGATCATATTATTTTTAGTCTTCAAGGGTATTCCTTGGGTATAAGCTTTTGGGAGGGATTCTATTTTGGATCCTTTGTTCATCCATTATAAGGAAGCTCAAGAACAAGTAAGAAGGAGATCTTACTTGTGCCCAAAATCCGAAACTACAATAGTAAGAAGTGATGATTTCTTCTCTTATTTTAATTATGTTTGCATGCATAAGATCTAGAATTTATTTTATGACTAAATAAATTTGAACATATATGAATATGTTAAATTAATGAGATTAATAATTTTAACAAGCGGTATCATGAGCCTTAGGTTGTTTGCATGCAAATCGGTTATTGTTTTTCCGAGTTATAAGATTAACAAACAAAACTTATAAATTTGTGTTTATTATGAAATATAACAAAATTTATTTGCATGTTAAAGTTTCTGGTCCTAAAATGTATTTAGGATATTTTGGTTTATTTATGGATTTTATTGTTCATTTTATATTATAATGGCATTAAAATGTGATTTTTATGATAAAAATGTCATTTTTGGACGACAAATAGCTAAACTTTGATTTTTTCAGTGATTTTTGGATATGTTTTCACATATATTATCTACTGATGACCTGTAAATTTCATGACAAAATGAGTTGTTATGCTCGAAATTTGGATTTTTCAAGTTAAAATCGTATTTAAATGGGAAAATAGGTTAAAATGAGTTATATTTCGAATCTGGTCATGGAAATTTAGTATGTTGTCACATGCAATTTTACAAGATGTGTGTAAAATATTTGGCTGTAATGAAGTCTTTATGCATGATTTATGAAATTTTGATGAAAAATCACATAAATAGTGACTTTAATTAGTAATCATGCTAATACATACTTCATGACTAAAGGAAAAACGTCACATGTTGTATTTTATCATATATTTCAGATCCAAAAGTGAAAAGTTGATAAAAATAATTTTTCTCATATTTTTATGGTCATAATTGTTAAAATCGATAAACCGCAACATTGTTTTTCTCGATAAATTTTCGAAATTTTTAACCTAAGTTTTGAACATTATGAGTGTCATGGTATTTTTCCAGAATGTTCATGAGTTTAAATTTCAAATTTCGTTATTTGAAATTTTTATAATTTAATTTGAAGTTTATAGCTTTTTTTTTGTATTTTTGGGTCCATTTATGAACAATATTAAGAAATCAAGTTGAATTATTGTCAAAGTGTTAGTGAAGACTAAATTTTGAGCCCTAAAGTGTGTTAGGATAATTAACTTGAACATAAATATGAGTTTATGTGACATATTATGATTTAAAAGGTTAAATCACGCAAATCCGTAAAAACCGATTAATATACGATATTGGCTCCTTAAAGGCGATTTAGCATAAAATTGGGCATGTTCATACATATTATAATGCTTCATTTTATTTATGATTGTCATATTTTTAATTTTATGTAATTTTTGAATTATGTAATTTTACTTAGTATGGCCTTAGTTTTAATTGATATTACCCGAAATGTATGGGAATATCGATTCGGTTGTAATTATTATGATCTCGTATCACCGTTTTGTAATTTAATAGATTTATTTTTATTTTAATTACAAATGTATAATAGGAAATTATGTAATTTATTATGTAATTTATTTATTCCGGAGTTCTTTGAAGACGGTGCCACTCGAGAAGGCGATTCATCGAAGAATGTTGCCTTGAAATGCGTGCCAAGACCGAAGTTCAAGGGACCAAAGGAGTTGGTTTCCGAATCTGTAATAGTCTATTAGATTTACTATTTTAGGAAGGCCATACTAGGATTTTATTTATGCTTTGCATTTTATTTATATGTTGCATGCATCGCTAAATCGCCATAACTAAAACATGCATTATCATTTTAAATCGAGTTTATCGACCGTGTCAATTACAATTATCGTAGTTCACCACTTTAGTTCACTTAAAACGTGATAGATAATAAATTGACATGACCTCTCGCTAAAATAAACAATTGAGACTTAGCCTTACCAAAAAGTAGAAACCATGAAAACCTATTTCATGAGGGAGTGCACTCGGCCCTACCGGAGTACAAACCTTGTTACGTAGGGGAAGTGGGTGATAAATGTCTATCCACCGAATTCATGTTGATGAGGGATGAATCGGCCCTACCGTGCCCAAATTGATGTGGATTTGGATCATGGACACATTTATTCGAAATTTGGATTGAGCTCAACGGAAGTATTCGTGACCGTAGTTGCATGTGTTCCGGGCTAAAGATAAATATTAATGTAATTTTATCGACCAAGAGTTCTAAAAGTAGAATCGATTAAAGAGTTAATCCACCGAGTTATATTGATGAGGGTTGTATTCGGCTTTACCGATGCCCAAGTTAATATGAATTTGGATCTTGGAAATATTTATCATAGTTGGGTAGAGGTCACTATGTAAATGCTTTACTTGTTATTTACAAGTATTAATAAAATGATGAATGTTAAGTTTTCCACTATTCCGTTATCATATTGTTCTATTTCTTTACCACAATTCATATACGATATCATTTTGGTTTTTGATTCAAATCTCCATTAAAACATCGTACCTAAAGACAAAACTTGAATTTTTCTTCTAAAAATTCGTGTTATCCATTGGAAGGATCTCTTGTGAAGAGTATAGATAAAAGTTATTCATTATCAAACAGGCTTTTGATTCTTGACTAACACATCTACTTACAATGGATTGTTTCTCATATGCTTAATTGTGTTAAGTACTTTGAAACGTTACATCATTTTGGTAACTAGATTTGTTGGAAATCAAAATTGACTAAAATACCGCAACCACGTCAATGAAAGTTTTAAGACTAAACAAATGAATTGAAGAGTAGTCTTCATGAAATTCAATTATGCTTCTCTAAGCAAAGACTCATTGAAATGAGTGGGGGCATTCTCTTAAACCGTTAGGAAAAGGACGAATTTCAAGAAGTAAATATTAGAATGGAATTGACAAGACAAAGGTAAAAGTAAAGACTAAACCTATCAATTCCAATCGATAAAGTTTCCTTTTCGAAGTGTTTGACACTAGAAAGGAAACTACCCCAAATTATTAAACAATAAGCAAATTAGTTGTGGGACATATAATGAGACTTTCTTCTATAAATGTTTATTTGATTGACATAAATTTTGCTAGTACTACTTCGTCAATATTAGAAACCAATGGTGGTTTTCATCATTGTGTTTGATACATAGGATGATTAGAATATGACGACTAGCAATAATGATGTCGAGAGATAGAGTCCTTGTGTACTCAATCTAGTTTTGGGTTTATAGTTGACCTTAATTATGACGATTAAGTGAATAAACTCCAAATAAGAATATAAACCTGTTAAAGATACAAAAGAGATTTCACTTTTGTGACCCTATACACCATGATTTGATGTATGGCTAGCCCATTATCAAGGTTATTATATTCTAAACCAAACTAGAATGATATATCATGTAGATGATGCAACACTCAAATTGGTAACCCAAGATTAAACCTTAAATTCTGGAATGATGAACGCAAAGAGTCATCGAGTACTCTTGAAACCATTAGATTGTTAATCTTATGGAATATGCGTATCTTGTATTCAAAGCAAGATGTCTCGTGCCTTTTGGTTTAAAAGGGGATCGAGGTTGTAAATCATTGATCCAGAACAGGTTGATCTTTTTCTTTTACCAACGATTTAAGTTGACGCTAATGTGTTCACTTAATAAGGTAAATAGAGAAATATTTGAACAAGTTCAAAGAATTCCAGGAATCACGATTTAGTCGTGATGGGATTATCTAAGTGAAGACCTTGATATAAGTGAAAGGAAATGTGATATAGTATCACAAGTTAATATCTCTTAGCACACATTATGGGATAATGTGTGGTTGGATAAAGAAATCAAACGATATTCAATAGGGTTTGGACTTTAATCAAGTTAACTTGAGTTACTTGATCTAATTTTGGGGATTTTATCATTTTGTCTAAATTGTTTTTCCACTAAATCTAAACGATTCATATGAGATATGAAATGGTAGAGTACCATGTTTGTAAGTTTACACAAGAAACAAATGCTCATTTTTCCTTACAATAATCACGAGTACAACAGGATTGTGGCTCGTAAAGCTGTCTTTATAGAATACAAGTTTATCTCTAGAAGACAGAGTGGGACAAAATATTCAAGAGCCACAAAAGAATGTTATGTCGCAAGAAACTGGTCTTTCTTGTCTACATGAGACGTTTTGTGGAGAAAATATTCAAGTGCCATAAAAGAATGTTATGTCGCAAGAAACTGGTCTTTCTTGGCTACATGAGACGTTTTGTGTAAGACGTTATCACTTCAAAACCTAGGAGGTTAAAGTCATCACTTGTTGAAGATGATGAATTAGTGTTACTTTTAAAGTAAAGAGCTTACAACTTACAAAACAATTGTTTGATTCAAGTTACTTCTGGAAAGTAATGAATATATATGACTTACATGACAGTGTTTAAGTCACAACTCAATACAAGGCTTAGAGCCATGAAAATCCGAAATAAATTCCGAGTGGAATTGTTGGATATCAAAGAGAGATATCAAAGCTTGATTAGTTGCAAAGTGTTTTGCACTATTCGTATCTTCTTAGGGATTGTATTTCATTATGATGATATACATATAACGAGTGAATCTAAAGCCCACTTCTTCAATTAGAAGGACTGTATTCAATACATGTCATGAGTTTTATAGATTCTTACAATCCTAAGATAATGTGCAACTTAAGAGATTGTCTTAAGTAGGACATCAATGAGTTAGAATCAATGTTTTGATCATGTTATAAAACTTTTCTCGATAAGTTGAGAAGTTGTGTTTATACATGAAGTTTAGTGGGAGTTACGGAGATTTTAATTAGTCTAATATGTGGATGACGTATTGATCATTGCGAATGATTTAAGACTTGGAGATATATATATATATATATATATATATATATATATATATATATATATATATATATATATATAATACATCTTTAATATCCAGATTTATGGAGATAAATCCACATGATAATAGCGTCAAATAAGAAGTCTTATTGATACGTGCCTAATGTATAGTCTTTTTAGCCTATTTCAGCACGTATTTCTATGCATTTTCATATTGTTTTTATGATATTTTGCCCCGAATTGGCTACTTTGGTTCGTTTTGTCCATTTTGTAGAAATGAACGCGAAAGTAGTGGAATCGTACCCTTTTTCGTCCTTTTTGCATGCATTTAGAGGAGACGGGATTGTCCAGAGTGAGATACTGCATTTGGAAGCGTCGCGGCACGCATTACGAGGCACTTAGACGCGGACATGAGATGAAATGGAGATACAGTTACTCGATCGAGCAGTTTACCGCTCGATCGAGTGGTTTTTGCTCCCTCTGATGATCGATCGAGTGATTTTTCACTCGACCTTTAGCTTGCAACAAGAGCTGCTGCTCGATCGAGTAGCTTTTCAGTCGATCGAGCTGTTTTGGCTGAGAGTTGGTCGATCGAGTGGTTTTAATCCACTCGATCGAGTGGTTTTGATGGGTTTGGGCTTTAATTAGCCCGCGTGAAGTTTTATTTCGCTAAACTCTTTTGCTTTGCTATTTAAGCACGCTTTACTAGGTTAATTAAGATTATCTTTCATACTATCAAACTCTCTACTGTAAAACACTATTACGTTGCTTTTCTTGTTCTACTGTTACTTTACTTCGGGATTGCTTTTACTCGGATTTCGTGTTCTTTACGCCGAATTCGCTTGGATTGTAATTCCTTCCTCTTACTTTAATAATAATTGATCTTTTATTGCTTTAATTCTTCACTTTCGTTATAATTAGTTTCTACCCTAATTTCCCTTATTGCAATTTATTGTTTATTCATTATGTTTACTGCTGGAAAGTTAATTGTTGTTAGTTTAATTAAGAATATGAGTAGCTAAACCCCTTTCATGTTGGGATTAGGGGATCTGCGGTAGAAATGTGACGTTGTAGTGAATGAATTAGATGAATTAATTATGAGACTCTGTCACTATAGCAATCTAACTGTAATTTCCGACCTAGTTGAGTGCACGCTTCTATGTCACCCTTTAATATGGCTAAAATTAATCCTGGATCGAAAGATTGGACTAAATAGGCCTGCTATAAACAGTAGACTACCCTAATGAGGACGAAAGTTAAGTTAGTGGTATTTTAGGATAGAAAGTGGACCGAAAGGACCTTTTAACATCCGTCTCACATCTAGTTAAATCTCAATCATTTACAAATGAGTCACTGGACTACCGTAGTGAACCGAATTCCCGACATGTACCTCTCTTCTTGATAGTTTAATCATATTTTATTGTCTTTACTGCTCCTTATTTTATTTCTCTTCCTTTCAAACTTCGTAGTTTAGAACCAAATTTAAACAACCCCATTTGTTATTCGTAGGACTAGGATTAGACAACTATAATTACATTACCTCCCCGTGGATTCGATACTCATTTGCCTCTACTACATTTTAGTTGAGACCGTTGGGTTTTATCTTTGATAGGGTTGCGATAGCCGTGTCAAATTTTGGCGCCGTTGCCGGGGAGGCAACTGTTCAATTTATTAGTTGTTTTATTTTTAGTCCTTTTTCAGTTTAAGGAACACCCATTCCTTAGACTATTCTTATATCCTGGTTGTAGTTTCCTCTTATGCGCAGGTCACAGGGCGGTGAATTATTGCCTTATAATCCTGAGCTTGAGAAATCTCTGCGCGAGTTGAGGCGATCACAAAGGGTATTACCGACAGAGGAAGAGCTAAGTACTCTGTCAAGCTTTTACGAGAACAAGCTTTTCGAGGAAGGTCCACCTTCATCTCCAGTTTCCAATTCATCAGCTGAAACAGTCACTTCTCCAGATTTTCCAGCTATGGCCGAGGAAGCGAGTATAGCTAGTCATTCTGAACCGACAGCTGCAAATCTTTATAAAGGGTTCGAATTACCAGGCGATGCTAGGAAATTTGAGCCAAAGCCCTCTTACATTAATATGGTTGAGAGGAACCAATTCGGGGGAGCTGCAAATGAAGATGTAGCTAAGCACATGGAGACTTTTATTGACTACTGCTGCTCAATACCCCCACCATCCGGTTTGACTCAAGATCAGATAAAAGAAACCATGTTCATTTTCTCACTCCGAGATGCTGCAAGGGAGTGGTATAGGGATCTGGACCGGACTGCTCATGGGATAACTGACTGGAATTCGTTGGCTTTGGCGTTCTATAAGAAGTACTTCTCTGCTTCAAAGACTAATGCAATTAGAGCTCAGATCACGAGCTTTAAGCAAGGGCCTGACGAGAACTTTCATGAGGCATGGGTCCGCTTCAAGAAGTTGGTGCGAACCATTCCGCATCATGGGTTCGAGAAGTGGAGTCTTTGTAATCAGTTCTATAATGGGCTGTACGACGATCAGAGGGCTATTTTGGATGCTGCAGCTAGTGGCCGGTTTGCTGAGAATCTAGGAGAGACTAAGGGGTGGAAGATCATAGATGATTTGGCCATCCATAAAGCTGAATATGGGAACTCGAGAGGAAATCAAAGGAGGAGTGCCGAATCTCCTTCATCAGGCGCTTTAGAGGCTCTTACGGCCCGATTTGATAAATATGAGCTGGGAGTAGCCTCGAAGGGAGGAATTTACCATGTAAATGCCGTTACTGACAGTCCCTTCACCGTGCAAGAGATGTGGAGGAGAGGGGGCATGTTTGATAATTGTCCCAATTCCTATGAGTCATGTCTTTGCCTTCCAACACTACGGGCGGAACAACGATTATTACGAGCCGAATGTCCACCCCAATTTGAGGTGGACTAGTCAGAATGTACTCAATCCTACCGCTCCTCCGCATCAGCAGTAGCCGTATATTCCTCCACACAAGAATCAACAAGGCTTTCAGAAGCCTCCTTCTTTCAACCCTCCTAACCAAGGTGCATCATCTTCTAGTGGGGTGAGTGAAATGGGTGAGCTAAAGTCTATGTTGCAGTCCATTTCAAAGCAATTGCAGCTAAATGATCAACAAAATCAACAGAAGGACGCATCATTTAAGGCACTTGAGACTCAAGTTGCCCAACTTGCTGCAAATCAATGCTCCAGAAAGAAGGGTCATTTACCGACTCAAAATGAGAAGAACCCACATGAGACGGTAAACCTGATAGAATTGAGAAGCGGTCTTTCTTATGAGGGACCGGAAGTGTTGAAATCAGACCCAAGGGAAGCTATAACTGGTGATGATCAGTGTTCTGATAAGAGAAAAGGGCTCACGACAAAGGAATTACTCGATCGACTGAAATCTGGTGTTTTATCGAGTAGAGTCGAAGATGGAAGTCCTTGATCGAGTGGTTTTTCCACTCGATCGAGTGAACAGGAAGAGCATGTTGGTCGATCGAGTGGAAATTGTACTCGATCGACTGAAGCAGAAAGTGGAGTTGGTCGATCGAGTGGAAATTGTGCTCGATCGACTGACAGTGATGAAAAAACAGCTCGATCGAGTGAGCAATTTGGCCAATCGAGTAGTATTGATGATGGGAAGCTTATTCGAGAGCCTGCTAGTGCTCGTTTAAGTGAGATATCACCGGAAAGACCTCGTTCGAGAGGTAAGAAGCGTCCAAAGGATACAGAACTTGCACCGGAAGATACATTGGAAGCGAGAAACAAGGGACTCGAGATACCAATCACGGTTCCCTTCCCGAGGCGGCTGCAGAATACCAAAGTTAATCAACAGTTTGGCAAATTTGTCGAACTTTTGAGGAGTTTGGAAGTCACCGTGCCGTTCACTGAATTGCTGACTAAGGTACCCTCTTATTTAAAGTTTATGAAAGAAATTTTAGCACGTAAGAGGACTATTAATGACAGTGAGACCGTAGCTTTGACTGAGGTGGGGTCAGCCCTATTTCAAAATAAGTTACCCCCTAAGCAATCAGACCCGGGTAGTTTTTCAATTCCGTGTCATATCGGTATGCATTTGATTGATAACGCACTATGCGATTTAGGCGCTAGCGTAAGTGTCTTACCTTTGTCTCTGGCTAAGAGACTTGGTTTGACAAGGCTGAATTGCACCAACATGACTGTCCAGATGGTGGACCGTAGTTTATCACGGCCACTAGGTATAGTAGAAGACGTACTTGTTCAGATCGGGAAGTTCTTTTTTCCCGTTGATTTTGTTGTCTTAGACATCCCCGAAGATGCACACACCCCTATAATTTTAGGGAGACCATTTTTGTCCACTGCCCGTGCAGTAATAGACGTCGGGGGGAAAACTTTGACCTTTCAGGTAGGGGATGAGGAGCTAATTTTTCATCAGTCCAAGTTCCGGAGAGCTCCCATGCAAGCCCAACCTTGCAATGCTCTCTCTTCTATTATTCCTACTATTGACACTCCAAATGAAAATTTGGAGAACTGTGCTGCCATTGTTAACCCTCCGCCTCAGATTGAGAGCAAAGAAGAGGAAAGTTCGTCTGTTGTCCTCACTGCAGGTACAGATGAAAGCAAAGGGGAAGCTGTCAAAGAACATGGTGCAATCGTTATCAATCAACCTGGAAATGCTAACTCTAAGGTTGGTGATAGAGGAGAAAGGACGAGGAAAGCTGACGCTTACGTGGATGCGAGCTATTCTCCTCCTACCGTTTCAAGTGATAATTCATGCTCATGGAAGATGAAGAGGACAGTCAATGTTGCTGAGGTGACGTCCTCCAGTCAGAAGCCCACGAAGGGGCTACTGAAATTTGATGGGAATTGAACGGGGAAATGCCCTGTGTAACACTTTGTAATAGATAATTTTTGAATTTCTTTTGAATTTGTTTTATTGCGTTTTAATTAGGACAATTAGTTTTAGACAATTTTTAGCGTAAACATATGACTATAGACTGTGCTTTTGCGTATTTGGTATTTTGGGAAACTCTTGGATGTGTTTTTATGCAGGTTTGGGGAAGTTTCACGCAATTCAAGGAAGAAAAGACGAAAATTCAAGAGACTACGAGAGGAAAGTCCTCGATCGAGTACTTTTTGTACTCGATCGAGTGAAAATATGGTCGATCGAGTAGTTTATTTACTCGATCGAGTAAAGCAAAAGGAAGGATTGGTCTATCGAGTAACTTTTTACTCGACCAAGCACCTGGACCATAAAAGGGCTCGATCGAGTGGGTTTAAAATCACTCGATCGAGTGAAATGGGCCGTGTACAGGGAGTTTTCTCACTTAAACTCTTTTGTTCCTAATTCTTTTTCATATTTCACCTAATTCCGTCTATCCCTTTCCCCTAATTGCGATTTTAACTCCCCCAAATCCCCATTTTCTTGCCCAAATCACCAAATCCATCACCTACATTTCTTTATTTGCATTTTAATCTTCAAAAGCCCCTTAATTTCACCCTTATTCGTGTCCATTTTCGCGGTTTTAAAAGGGATTTAGGGTTTGCGGGTTTTTCGACTGAAATCCGCCATTGTTGCTTGTTTACTTGAGGATTATTTGCATTTGTAGGTTCATCTTCATCAAGTAAGTGTTTCATTCACCCTCTTTGCATTTTATCTTCGATTAATTCGAATTTCATGAGGTGATATTGAACTAGGGTTTCGAAAATCCATGTCTAGTCAAATTTTTCGACTTAATTGTGTTTATATGACCTTAATTAGTTTGCTTGATGATCATATCCCAATTCCTCGCTGTTGTTGCATGTTTAATTTGAAATTTGCGCAAGATTTCCGCGATTAGGGCTTCTAAGTCGAATTTTTCAACTGTCAGACGGTCTTTATGCTGCCATGATTTGTTTAACCTTAGTTCTTGCTTACTTGCTGCTGTTGTTAACTGCTTTTTCCGTCTCCTATCGCCTTTACATGCTGTAAATTATTGGGATTCAAGTACTGTGAGTCGAAATCTTCGATTTGCTAGGGGGACTTACATCTTTGTCATGCGTTTTTCGTCTTGTTTTTAGTCTCCGTTAGCAGTCATTACATTGTCACATTATCACCATTCACGTACTGCTATTTCGAAATTTCTGAGGAATTGTTGGAAATTGTATGCTGTAGGTCGAAATTTTCGACTGATAGGGGAGTGTTTATGGCTTCACATGCGGTTTTTCTGATGTCTTCGCCTCTGTTGACCATTGTTTCCCTTTCATACCCCCTCCCCTATGTTTTCAGGATGGAGTCGAGTACCTTACCTTCTTCTAGTACCACCTCCAGTCCACCTTTGAGTGAGTCAGTGGCCCCTGCTATTGCCACTAGTTCCGCTTTAGTCACCACTGCAGCCCCGGTCTTCCTTGTTTCACCAAGTGAGACGGTCTTTGCTCCAGCTAGCTTAGTGGAAGCCCGATTCAGGCGCCACTTCCACTACGGTCACCACCACGGCTAGCACCGCTTTGCTAGTCCCTCTTCGATGGCGACCACAAACAGCCCACCACGTGTACACCCCACCACTTTTACACTGCGGGCGAGACTCACCAGCAGCCGCAGTACGCTTTAGCTGCCCTGGTTCCTTACACGATCCGAGAGCGGGCCGGCGCTGCGTTCCGAGAGACGGAGGCGGGTCGTAGACTAGTCATAGCTACACCAGCTCCGATTACTTTCTACTTCCACCACAGCTAGCACTTCCACATTTCCGCCGCTTCTACTTCTACTTGTTGCCGCTCCGCCTACTTCGAGACGATTCACGGTCAGGGGACACTTCCCTCGACTCCCACCCGGACTACCCACAAGTATTATTCGTCAACGCTGTTCATCGTACGAAATTCTTTAACTTGGTCAAGTGTGTACATGTGCCTTCCCGATTTTTGGATAAATCGGCATTAGAGAGACTCGGTATTTAAAAGTCGATCATTTTTACTAAGGGTCACGGGGATGCCTGGGCTCATTACTATGAGAGGCCACACCTTCTTAGAGCCGAGTCTCGAGTTTCTCGGCTCTTTTACCTTCTCCTCGGGGCATACGCTCACGACCACACTGTTGTCGATCTCCTTCCGGTTGTTCAACCGGACTTTCCCGATGCCCCTAGCGGAGTTTGGTAGGTTACTTGACCTTACCTCCTCGGGTGTGACATCCGACATGAGGAAGGTTTACCGTCAGGTTTGGCGGTGCTTGGCCCAGACCCGTTTCCAGGAGCGAAAGCTCCACCAGGTCCACCATCCCCCCGTCCGTTGTTTTCTTAGACTGATGGGGAGCTCTATTTTCGGCCGAAAAGAGCCGAACAACACTACCAACACCAACCTCTCCATCCTGGGCGGTTATATGAACGTTGACTGTGAAGGTCCTTTTACCTTCAACATTGCCTACCTCACCGCCCAGTACCTCCACGACCAGGGGAAGAAGGATGCGGGAACCATTGCCTGCGGTGGCATAGCCACCATTCTCGCCCACCGACTTTTCCCCACCTGGCCACGTGACTTGCAGTACCTCGAGGGAGAGAGGTCACTGAGTCTGGCTGCCATGCTCGCTCAGCATTGGCTTACCTCAGACTACAAGACTTGGAAGATTGACGGCTCCTTGTCTGTTGACTTACCCTGCGACCTCTCCCCGTCTTGAGCCCTTACCTCGTGGGTAAAGGGCCATCGTCTGCCTGCCTTGCCTCTACTTCACCTTCCACTTCGTCCATCTCCTGACGCACCTGCAGCCAAGAAGCGGCGAGTTGAGACTGGAGAGGGGTCCACACCTTCAGGGAGTACCCAGCCTTCCACGGCTACTCCCGATCCGACCCCTACTCCCACTGTTACCCCTACTCCCACTGTTACTCCTACTCCTGCTCCACCTCCCACTGACCAGACACAGACTGAGCCGGTTTTCCCGGCTACTTTTAGACCACCCCCTCCCTTTGTAGCGCCCGCGGTCCAGGGACCAAGGGGGCGCGGTTCTGGTTTGTTGATCGAGCTTGCAGAGCGTCAGGCTCGTATGGAGAGGGACTTAGCTTTGACCCTACACCCTCTGTACGAGTACCACTTGCGGCGACATAGACCGATCCCGGAGGGTTGGCTACACCCTTCCTTCTTCCAGTACCCAGCTGAGGGGTACCCGTTTTTTGACGAGGAGGAGGACGAGGACCCAGAGGTGGCAGTGGAGAGAGCTCGTGAGGAGGAGCGGAAGAGGAGAGAGGAGGAGAAGGACCCGGAGTACAAGGTGGATGGAGAAGACGACGACGAGTAGCTACTGGTCTACTCACTTCCCCAGTTTTCTGGCTGGTTTGGGGAAGTTCGTATTTTTGTATGTATTTTTCACTCTTTTATTTTGTCTCCTTTATTTATTGTCTTTATTTTTCTTTTTCTTTTTTTTTTGGTTGTATACTCCCGTTCCCCCATATTTTTGCTGGTGTATGCTGGAGGACAACGAGGGCGTTGTCCGTTTTGGTTTGGGGAGGGTATGTTGCATCCTTTTGAGTCTGCATTTGCATTTGTTTTGCATTCACGTTTACTTTTCAGCTTGCATTGTTCTTTATTTTCCATCAAAAATCCAAAAAAAAAAAAAATAGAAAATTTCAAAAATTCAAAAAAAATTATTCACGTTTATTTTTGCATATAGGTTGAGTCGGAACGGTAGATTCCCATGATGAAATTGCACTATAACTTGTCAATTTACTTGAGCCTTGCGCTTTATTGATAGTTTTTAGCTTGTCATACGCATAATCTACGAATTTCTGTTCAAATATAAGCTGACTGTTTAGACTTGACCTATAAACTGGCAAACTACTTAAAAATTCTGAGTTTTAGAGCCATAACTGGTGACCATTCATGACCAGTTTATTAGGAATTTTGAGTAGTTCTCCTTGCATAACATGTTCATCTCATTTGCACATTTATGACATTCAATTTCTCATCAAATGCACGTATTCGGGTTTGTGGTTGGTGTCACATGCAGGGAGGGTCTTGCAAATTTCCCTCTCTTATTACTTTACACCCATTTAGCTCCACAGAAGCCAAAATTGCCTTTTGACCCATTAGCTACATCCCAAACTAAGCCTGCCTAGTCAAGCTAGTTAGTATGTTCTTCTGCGGTATATTTCCTTTGCAATTTGGTCCGTGTTTCTTGTTTTGGAGTTGGCGTAAGTATAGAGGAAGAAAGAAAAAAAAAGAGTAATGAAAAAAAACAAAAAAGAAGAGAAAGACGTGAAAAAAAAAAAAAAAAAAAACGAAAAAAAAACGATGAAAAAGGAAGGCTGGAACGTGAAACAGAAAGAAAAAAAAAAAGAAAAGAGTTGAGAAGATGTTCGAAGATGTACAATCGAAAAAGGTTGGTGTAAAAAAAAAAAAAGTTTGTGACCGTCTGACTCCTCCGTTCTATCCCATATTTTTTGAGGAGATTGTGTTTTGAGTCTAGTGAGTTTTGTGCCAAATGAAGGGCACTTGTACTTAGTCTTTCAGTCAGTTGAGATCCGGATGGTTTCATTATGGTCCTGTTAGGAACTAGCTTGACGCTTTTACCTCCACATTTCCATAACTTGTTTTGCCTTTTCTCACCTAAATCTCACTATTCCCATATTATTTGCAAACCCTCGGCTGTGACGGACATTATCGGTTGGAATTTGTGCATTAGTGCTTGAATTGTCTTTCATTTTTGTTGCATGCATGCTATGTAGGTCGCAGTTAGGTGAGTGACTGTCTTTTCTTCTCTCTTTTACATATAACATTTGCCCTTTGCTTCATGAGAGAAGAGTGACCACGTGAGAGTCCAGTTTTGTTGGTCTTGCAAGGTCGATAGGTCAGCTATATTTCTGAACAGCTTATAATTCGTTTGCGTATTGACGTTTAGCTTTAATCGTTAATTTTTGTTGCATTAAATTGGTTCAAGTCGGCAAGTTAAGCTAGCTCGAGTTATCATTTCCGTTCCATTAGTTTAGTTTTGAGTTTACTCGAGGGCGAGTAAAGGTTTGGTTTGGGAGATTTGATACGTGCCTAATGTATAGTCTTTTTAGCCTATTTCAGCACGTATTTCTATGCATTTTCATATTGTTTTTATGATATTTTGCTCCGAATTGGCTACTTTGGTTCGTTTTGTCCATTTTGTAGAAATGAACGCGAAAGTAGTGGAATCGTACCCTTTTTCGTCCTTTTTGCATGCATTTAGAGGAGACGAGATTGTCCAGAGTGAGATACTGCATTTGGAAGCGTCGCGGCACGCATTACGAGGCACTTAGACGCGGACATGAGCTGAAATGGAGATACAGTTACTCGATCGAGCAGTTTACCACTCGAACGAGTGGTTTTTGCTCCCTCTGATGATCGATCGAGTGATTTTTCACGCGACCTTTAGCTTGCACAAAGAGCTGCTGCTAGATCGAGTAGCTTTTCAGTCGATCGAGCTGTTTTGGCTGAGAGTTGGTCGATCGAGTGGTTTTAATCCACTCGATCGAGTGGTTTTGATGGGTTTGGGCTTTAATTAGCCCGCGTGAAGTTTTATTTCGCTAAACTCTTTTGCTTTGCTATTTAAGCACGCTTTACTAGGTTAATTAGGATTATCTTTCATACTATCAGACTCTCTACTGTAAAACACTATTACGTTGCTTTTCTTCTTCTACTGTTACTTTACTTCGGGATTGCTTTTACTCGGATTTTGTGTTCTTTACGCCGGATTCGCTTGGATTGTAATTCCTTCCTCTTCCTTTAATAATAATTGATCTTTTATTGCTTTAATTCTTCACTTTCGTTATAATTAGTTTCTACCCTAATTTCCCTTATTGCAATTTATTGTTTATTCATTATGTTTACTGCTGGAAAGTTAATTGCTGTTAGTTTAATTAAGAATATGAGTAGCTAAACCCCTTTCATGTTGGGATTAGGGGATCTGTGGTAGAAATGTGACGTTGTAGTGAATGAATTAGATGAATTAATTACGAGACTCTTCACTATAACAATTTAAATTGTAATTTCCGACCTAGTTGAGTGCACGCTTCTATGTCACCCTTTAATCTGGCTAAAATTAATCCTGGATCGAAAGATTGGACTAAATAGGCCTGCTATAAACAGTAGACTACCCTAATGAGGACGAAAGTTAAGTTAGTGGTATTTTAGGATAGAAAGTGGACCGAAAGGACCTTTTAACATCCGTCTCACATCTAGTTAAATCCGAATCATTTACAAATTTGAGTCACTGGACTACCGTAGTGAACCGAATTCCCGACATGTCCCTCTCTTCTTGATAGTTTAATCATATTTTATTGTCTTTACTGCTCCTTATTTTATTTCTCTTCCTTTCAAACTTCGTAGTTTAGAACCAAATTTAAACAACCCCCATTTGTTACCGTAGGACTAGGATTAGACAGCTATAATTACATTACCTCCCTGTGGATTTGATACTCGACTGCCTCTACTACATTTTAGTTGAGACCGTTAGGTTTTATCTTTGATAGGGTTGCGATAGCCGTGTCACTTATGTTGATAAGATTCATGACTAGTTCAATCAAGTTGAACATATTTGATTGATTCCATTTGCTTCCGCTGCCGAATCAATTAAATAGGTAATGATGTATAACACTTCATATACTTTGAGTATGATGAATCGTTTCAAAATCGAATTCAAGTAACAGTTACCAAAGTATGCCATAAAAATTACCCTTAAGTGCTTGCAGAAATATTAAGTATGTAATGCAAAGTGTTTTCGATGCAATTTTGTGTAAGAGTGTTACACAAATGACAATTGACAATTGAGATTGCGCATGGTTTTAGACAAAACCATAATCAAAACACATTAGGATGGTTAAGATACCATTGTGGCTATATTATTTAAGAAATAGATTTTCTAGAATCGTTCTAGGCAATAAAGAACAATGAGAAATATTTACAATGGAAATTGAGTACACTTGCAATCATGAGATGTGCAAGAAGGATGAGTCCCGCACACTGTGAAAACAATGGGAGCTATTCTAAGGCTAGAGGGCCTATGTCTTGAATGGATCCCGACACGTGCTCAGAAAGTTTTGTAATGCAAATGTATACATTACAAAGGAAAACAAGTATGTAGTGAGGTTGAGTAAGGTACAAGAAGTTGATAAAACCTACTAACCAAAGCCTTCTCATAGGCTTAACATGATGAGTCATGTCATTTCAATTGAATTGAGATGAACAACTACATTCAAGATCAAATTGGATTATAGAATATGAAGTAGTAATCAGGTATTGACTATTCATATGTGATAATCACATTTGTCGTTCGAGTTTTTAAATCTGAAAACTCTTTTTATACTTTGTTACATCCAAACGGGTTGTAGAGACAATATTGAACCCCGTTAAAGTGAACTCGGATTAACATGGTATTTGCCCATAGTCACTTATATGAGGAGACGTCTCGAAGTGACTAGATTGTGATGCGATTGATGGCAAGTTTAAGTGCCATAGAGTCATGTGAGATGACTAGTCGATCACATAGGAAGACTGTTAGGAACACTTTGTCGGGCCTTATGACCGCTTATAGAGTTCTGGCGAATTTATATAGCCTGGTCGTGGCGAGAGCTACTATAGTATTCTAATGAGTCGATTCTTTTGACTAAAGAATGCTCACCTAAGATGGCACAGTTTCAGATTAGCATTGATTTATGTTACTACGATCTTCGTAAATGGGGTCAAATGGGCATATTTTGGGTTATGATGATTGTGGCTAGTCGAAGGGAATAGTGCGATAGGAATTGTCTACCCCTTTGCCAGGGTTAAAAAAATACCTCAGGGCCACTCGAGGAGTAATGAACTGGAAATGCGTGGCCACGCTCGGAAGGTATCTATGGTAGATAGTTCCGGTCAATCAGTTATTCTCCAGATCGAGGAAACCACTCTCGATATGATCACTTGCAAGTACGACCTGAAAGACACCTTGCATTGAGTGGGAGATTGTAATAGGACAAGAGAATTGGTGACGCACACTTGTCGAGGACAAGTGGGAGATTGTTGGAATAAGTGTCCTCCGACAATAATGCGATCACAACTGTCGATCATGATGATCAGATGTTTAAATCTCATTTTAAGAATACATGTGGGATGTAATTATTTACAGTCAACTGGTCCACACATATCGGTAATGATTGGCTGACTAGAGTTTGACATTACTGTCATGCGACGGTGGTGATCAGTTGATCCCCTTAGGTCATACCTATAGGGAAATGCTCTTAATTGATTATTAAATTAATCGTATGCCGATGTGGGTTGATTAAATTACTTAAAAATTGACGGACGATTTTGTGAGTAAATTTAACGTGTCTTATTATAATTCTATTAAATTAGATACGGTTTAAGTTAAAAAATTGTTTTGTTACTTAGATGAAAATATTTGTTTATGAAACAATTAAAGTTAGAATGAATGATTAATTATAAAAATAAGTTGTTGTGAATTATAATTATATGACCCATTTTAAGTATAAGTAATTGTGAATTACTAAGTTAATTATTGTAATATAGTTTGTTTTGAATAATGGTTTTTAATTAGTTAAAAATTACATTATCACTTAAGTGACCTTGTGCATGACACATATCACACAAATATTACAATTGACAATTGACAAGGTTAAAATGGAAACCCATTTTATGATAAAATGGACCGTGAAAATGAGAGAGCATGGGCACTTTTGTTTTTGTTATTTTAATTGTTAAATTAACAAAATCAATAAAATAGATTAGGCATGCTTTTGTGTAAGAGGATGTAAGAACTTTTAGAGAAGGGAGATGACCATGCATTGGCCCTTTTCTGCTCCTCCTACCCGGCTCCATGCAAAAGAAAAGAGGAGTCTTTTCTTCTCATCATTCATTCATTCAAAATCTATAATTTCTAGAGTAAGAAAGAGATAGATAAGAAAAACTCTCTAATTTCTAAGAAACTTAGAGAAATAAAACTCAAAATCTCCTCACCTCTTTACACCGAAATTAAGAGGACAAATATTTATTTGTGTTCAATTTTTATGTAAGACTAATCCTAATACTAGATCATATTATTTTTAGTCTTTAAGGGTATTCCTTGGGTATAAGCTTTTGGGAGGGATTCTATTTTGGATCCTTTGTTCATCCATTATAAGGAAGCTCAAGAACAAGTAAGAAGGAGATCTTACTTGTGCCCAAAATCCAAAACTACAATAGTAAGAAGTGATGATTTCTTCTCTTATTTTATTTATGTTTGCATGCATAAGATCTAGAATTTATTTTATGACTAAATAAATTTGAACATATATGAATATGTTAAATTAATGAGATTAATAATTCCAACATTTTGTATGTACATTCTTGCTCTTTTATTTCTTTTGTCTCCTTTTTATTTATTGTTTCTCATACATTTATTGGTTGTATTTTCCCGTTCCTCCGTATATATATCTGCTGGTGTATGCTGGAGGACAACGAGGGCGTTGTCCGTTTTGGTTTGGGGAGGGTAATGCATCCTTTGAGTCTGCATTTCCATCTGTTTTTGCATTCACGTTTCTATTTTCTGCTTGCATTGTTCTCTTTTATTTAAAAAAAAAACATAAAAATCCAAAAAAATTAGAAAATTTCAAAACGAATCAAAAAAATCACGTTTATTTATGCATATAGGTTGAGTCGGAACGGTTGATTTCCGTGATGATATTGCACTGTAACTTGTCATTTTTACTTGAGCCTTGCACTCTATCGACAGTTATTAGCTGAGTCTTACGCATATCTACGAGTTTTTGTTCAAATTTAGCTGACTGTGTAGACTTGACTTGATAAATTGGTAACCTACTCTATAATTTCTGAGATTTAGAGCCATATAACTGGTGACATTCATGACCGATTTACATAGTAATTGAGAGTAGTACTCCTTGCATAGCATGTTTATCATTTTTGCACATTTATGACATTCGATTTCTTGTTAATTGCATACATTCGGGTTTGTGGTCGGTGTCACATGCAGGGAGGCGATTGCAAATTTCCCTTTCTTACATTTTTTACCCATTTAGCTCCACTTAAGCCAAATTTAGCCTTTTTGACCCATTAGCTACACCCAAAACTAAGTCTGCCCAGTCAAGCTAGTTTAGTGTGTCATTTGTGGTACGTTGATCCATGTTGCGATTTTGGCTCGATTTTATTGTTTGGAGTTGGTGGAAAATGAGGAAGGATGATTGAAAAAATGAAAAAAAAGAGACGTGAAAGAAAAGAAAAAATAGAAAATGAAAAAAAAAGAAATTGAATTCATAGGCAGAAGAAGAAAAGAAATAAGAAAAAGAAAAAAATTGAGTTGAATTGTTTGAATAATTTGGACCGTATTAAAAAAAGGAAGTTTGTGACGGTCTACTCCTTTGTTCTTTTTCATTTATTTTTGAGAAGATAGTGTATTTGGTTAGTGAGATGTGTGCCAATGAAGGGCATTTGTGCTTTATTTTTCAGTCAGCTAAGATTTGGATGGTCTTATATGGTCTTGTTTAGGAGCTAGCTTGACGCTTTACCTTCACATTCCCATAATTTATTTTGCCTTTTCTCACCTGAACCTCACTTTTCCATACTATTTGTAAGCCCTCGGCTGTGACGGACATTGTTGGTTGGAGTGTACGCATAGTACTTGAATCGTCTATCATTTTTGTTGCATGCATGTTATGTAGGTCGCAGTTTAGGTGAGTGATTGTTTCTCTTTCTCTCTTATACAAATATAATTCACCCTTTGCTTCATAAGAGAAGAGTGACCACGTGAGAGTCCGATTTTGTTGGTCTTGCAAGGTCGATAGGTCAGCTTTATTTATGGACATCTTATAACTCGTTTGCGTATTGACCGTTGTAGTTGTAACTGTTGATTTCTGTCGCATTAAATTGGTTAAGTAGACAAGTTATAGCTAGCTCTGAGTTTTCATTTCCGTTCCATTAGTTTGCATTTAGTTTACTCGAGGACGAGTAAAGGTTCGGTTTGGGGAGATTTGATAGGTGCATTTTATATAGCCTTTTTAGTCTTATTTTACACGTATTTCTATGCATTCTTGTACTGTTATGTATTGCAATATGCCCCCCCGAATTAGCTACTTTGGTTTGTTTTGTCTAAATTGCAGGATTGAACCTGAAAGTGGTGAAACCGTACTCTATTCGTCCTATTTAGCATGCATAGTGAGGAGACGGAAATGTTAGAGCGAGAATTATGCCTTGGAGTGCATGAAGGAAGGTCAAGGAAGTGGTCAAAGACGAATTAGAAGCTGACTTTGAGGAAAAGCACTCGATCGAGAGGCCTTGATGTTCGATCGAGTGGTTTGGAGGACACGAGAGGTCGATCGAGTACTTTTGTTTACTCGATCGAAATGCTGATTATTGGAAGTCCTCGATCGAGAGAGTTATTTACTCGATCGAGAGGAATAGCTGGAGAAGACCTCGATCGAGTTGTTTGAATCCAATCGATCGAGAGGTTTTTGGTCTTATGCGGGCTTAGTGACCCGTGATTAGTTTTATTTCGTTAAGTTTTATTTTTCCTATTTAAGCATTCACTAATTAGGTCATTAGTACGTTTTTTTCGTCTCTTAAACACTATAATCTCTCTTTCATACTCTTCACTGTTAAACTCTCCTTTTAATCTCTTGCTTGGATATTGGATTGTTCTCTACGCCAGATTGCTTGAGATTGTAATCATACTCTTCTTCCTTAATCTTAATCGATTTATTTGTTTGCTTTAATTCTTGTTTTCTCTCATAATTATTTCCGCCCTAATACAGTTTATGCATAATTATTGTTGTTTTACCATGCCTTTCATTAGTATATTCATTATTATTATTGTTGACGCCATTAGTAATATGAGTAGTCAATTTCTCTTATGTCGGGATTAGGGAATCCATGGTAGGATTGTGACGATGTAGCGAATAGACTAGATGATTTATTTGTGAGAACCTGTACCCATAGCAATTTAACTGTAATACCGACTTAGTTGAGTGCACGCTTCTAAGTTACCTTTAATCTGGTTAAATTTACTCCTGGATCTGAATATTGGATTAAATAGACCTGCTATGAACAGTAGACTACCTTAATGAGGACGGAAGTTAAGTTAGTGGAAATCTAGGATAGAAAGTGGACCGGAAAGACCTTTCTTGTATCCCTCTCACGGTAGATTGTCTAGGCTATTTGCATATGAGTCGATAGACTACCATGGTGAACCGAAATCCTGATATGCTTTCTCTATTTGATCATCTTATTTATAATTCTCTCACTTTTATTGTTCTTAATTAATTCCTCTTTCCTTTAATCCTTATTTAGTTTAGAAATCAATAATCAAACCCCCCATTTTGTGACCTAATAGACGGACCTTTAACAGATATCTTGCCTCCCTGTGGAGATCGACCCTGCTTATCACTAGCTTCTTTGTTAGTTTTAATTAGGCTTATTTTTGGTACGAAAAAGACACTATCAAGTGATATGAATGCATGTTGAGTAATGTAAAAGTAACTGAATATGGGGAAGGGATGATGTAAGTCTAAGGAACGTGAGAATGAAAAGATTGAAAGGAAGGATGTGGATAGTACCAACTTGAGATGTGTAAGGAATTATGGAGGGAGATGGTTAGGAATTGTGTTGGTTAAGAATATATGTAAGGAAAGGTCATGGTAGAGGGATTGAGAAGAGAGGTATATAGTGATCTTAATGGAGACATGTCGCGGCGTGGATTTGTAGATAGTGAGTGAGTTTGGGAGATTTGGTTTATTAAGAGGTAAAACTAGTGTGTGCTTTTCTTGGGCAATTAACGGTATGAAACGAGTTTTGGTTTGTGAGTGATTGAATGATGAGAGAAGATCCATGGTAAGAAAGATTGAGATGGTACTAATATGAAAAAAAATGGAATTTGAGTTTTGGAGCAACGAAAAGGTAACTGGATTACTAGAGAGTTAGGTACAAGAAGTAAGAAGGACTTTAATTGGTATTGTTAAGTGTAAAGAGGAAAGAAGGATAAAAGTAAGCTGAGAGAAATGTTGACCGAAGTTATGTGATATTGAAATAAGGAATCGACGAGATGTATGATACTATCATGAGGATGTGAGTATGGTTATATAAGAGTCTCAGGACTGTTGGAGTTTGTGTCCTCCACAAATTAGTGTGATAACATTTGTAAATCTCTTACAGGTTCACAAGGGTATAATTCGTATATTTAATCAGTTGATTAACATTTACCTAATAACGGTTGGCTTGCTAGAAATTTTGACGTTATTATCATACAGATGGCGGTGATCAACTGGTCCTTAAAGGTCACACCTATAGGATGTGTTTAAGAAATGTGGTTATAGAAATATAATCACATTGATGCCCAATATGACTAAATAGTTAGTCAATGTGTTGATGAGATAATTATTTAATGAAAATTAAATAATATTAGTTGAGACAATTAATCACAATTCGTAAATTAAATATAATAAGTTATATTTAATTAAATGTATGTAATGTTAGCTTGGACGAATTAATCTGTTAATTCGTAATTAAATATAATCAGTTATGTTTAATATCAACAAGATGAATGTGTCATAGAGGTAATAGTGAGGGTACACAAACCAAGAGGTCAGGGGTTCGATCCTCACTAGATGACAATTTAACACATTTTATACATTTTTGGAAAGACCAAAAATAAGGAGATTATACTCCTTATTTCGGTCAGATGGGCCGAAATTAGGAAAGATTTATTCTTTCTAATTTTCGGTCAGTATAAGAAAGAAAGGGAGAGAATTATTCTACCCTAATTCTTTTTCTTGACCTAGCCTCCTCTCTCATAAAAAAAACAACACAAAAAACAACTAAATTTTACAGAAAATTTTAGATCGATTCTAGCACAATCAATAAGGCATATCTGATATCGTCTTGGGTGCAACCAATAGGCGAATATCTATTTTGATATTGTTCTTAGGCCGTTTTTGCTAGGACCGAAGGTTATTTCTGAATCCTTTACTTTGTTTATGTATTTATTTTATGACTAGTGATCGTCTTAATTAAATTCGTTATAATCCTTCAATTTTAAGGGAAGTATACATATTATTTCCCATAAGTGGTATCAGAGCATAGGCCACGGATTTTAATTTTGATGATTTTCGTAAAGTTGTATGTAGACAATGGGGATTTTCGAAAAAAAATTATGGTTTTTCGGCTGAAATTTTTTTTGGCCGAGAGAAATTTTTTTTCCAGCCGTTTTTTCTTCTTTGTTTGATGATATTTTTCCATTTTATTTTTCATATTGTTGTTTTAATCAGTTAAAATTATCATATGAAGAATTGATAGTTTTTTGATTTAATGCAGATTAAGTTAAAATTAAATGGAATCATCATGTTTATTATATAAAGATTGTTTTGCTATATAGTTTTTGGCATATAAATTAATCATGTTTAATTATTTCATATGCTAATCATGTTCTAAATAGCAACTGTAAACAATTTTATTCATCAAAAATTGTTTTAGGGCATTTTGCCGCAAAAAGAAAAAAAAAAGAAGGCATAAGGGTTTTGTTTTTTTTTTTACCTTTTTTTTGCTTCTGCTACTGTTCACGGCAGTTTATAAAAAAAAAATATATATATATATATATATATATATATATATATATATATATATATATATATATTACGGTTTTTGCTGAAAAACCGAGTCTTTTTCATAGGATTAATTCGTTTTTTTGAGTTACCGTATGAAAAGAAAGTTTTTTTTGTTTCTGTTTTTTTTTAGCCGTGATGGGATTTAAAAAAAAAAAAACTATTTGTTCAGCCGAGATAAAATAAAAATGGATTTTTGTTTTTTATTTTGGCCAATTAGATATTGCGAAACGGTTCACAATTTAAAGATATCATATTATTTTAAAGCAGTTTAAAATTCTGACGAATAGAATTCATATTACAAGTTTAATATGGATTAAGAATGAAATTAATGTGATTAATTGAGGAATTGTCACTTAATTTGATTTAAATAGGTGGTTTGGATAAATTAATCAACATAATTAAGGAATTGTGTCATGTATGTTTAATTTAATTTTAGTTGATGCTTTTTAATTTTGTTGAATGAATCGAATGAATGAATTTTTATTTACGTATTTAATTTTGCAATCGGTTGTAAATTGTAATACTTAGTGTGGCCTTAGTCAAATTATGTTTTCGTAATGAAGGAAACATGATTTTTATGTAATTATGAGATCTCGAATCTCCTTTATTTTTAGTTTTGGGTTTTGAAATTAGATTGTAATAAATAGGTTTATTATGTAATTTTAATTATTGCAATTTCAAAGAAGGCTAAAAATGGAGATTGGAGCTCACTCCCGCTACATGGATCAAGATGGAACATCAAGACAAGCTTCTCGGGTCCAAGGATGGATTCCAAACTTGTATTTATTGTTCATTTTGATAGGATAGGCCACACTAGGACTTTTACTGTTTTTACTTTTTCATTCTATTGTTTTTCATTCATATGTTAGTTTATGCATCATATTCCGCCTAAAACCAAACCACCTACTACTAAAATGCATGAAAATTGACTCATATAGGTTGTATGTTAGCTTTCATGGACATACAAGTGTCACAGTCTTATTAAGCCATCACCTTAGTTTATTCATTCTCGCATGCTAAATATTAGTTCACTTAAAATGAATTAAAATTAAGTTGATGGGATCTTCCTCTAAAACGGAAATTGAGATTAGGCTTTATAAGGGCAAACATCTATGAATCACTTCTTCGTCGGTAGGCCTAATATGACCTCTTCTACGTTGGGTAAGTAGTTGTGTTGCCTTAGTTTACCTCAACATCATAGTCCGAAGAGTTTCTCGTGATTATGATGGACTAAAGATAGAATTTACAGAAATTTATCGACCAAGAATTCTAACGGTAGAATTAGCTAAAACGTTAGCTTATCAATTTACAGAGAATTGAGTCTTGGGATCATTTATATATTTCTTGAGGGAGGTCAATTGTATAAATGTTTTGAGTCTTCGCGTTATGACATTAGTTCATTAGACTTAAAATCAAAACGATGCACATGCTTATTATTTTTATTCTTCTTTCGCAGTGTAGAACACGATTATTTTTCGATAATACTGTTACAACAAATGGCTGGAAATAACGCAATCCCGATGCCTAGTGCCACACTAGATCGTTCGTCCTGGCTAAAAATATTCATGGACCAAATGAATCAGTCCACGCGACTGAAGAATGATGGGTCAAACTTTATGGACTGGGAGGCGGCACTACGGAATGCTGCCATTGCTGACGGTAAACTCAGGTATTTAACTGAGCCAATACCGGTCAACCCAGGCCCAAATGCAGGAGCCAACGAGTCACTCGCTTATAGTGATTTCGTTATGGAAGCGGGTGCGATAAAGAACGTACTCATCTTTGCAATGGAAACCAATTTGCAGAGACGCTTCATTGCCCAAGGTGCAATCAAGATTTTCACCACGCTCACTAACGAGTTCTCAAAGGCACCGAGAATCATTACATATGAGCATACCTGTCGCTTATTTGATGCGAAACTCCAGAAGGGCCAACCAGTTAGCCCACACATTCTTCACATGATTGAGAATGTCGAGAAGCTGGAGGCACTGAATTGTAAAATCAGTGAGAGCATTATCATTGACCGAATGCTTCATTCTCTTCACGATGGTTTTGCCCTTTTAAGGGCGAACTACTATATGAATGACTTGAAAAAGAGCCCTCATGAGCTACACTCCCTTCTCGTACAGACCGAGAAGGATATGAAATTGAGTGGGAGCGTGAAGAAGGATGTTTTCACGATTTACAACAAAGGAATGGGTAAGGGCAAGGCTCATGCCGACCTAACTTTAGGTAAGCCAAAGTTTAAGAAGCCAGGAAACGTTAAGAGTGGGCCTGGTGAGACTAGTGGCTCACAAGGCAAAGCAAAGAGCAAGGGCGGTGACATAGAGTGCCACCATTGTCACAAGACTGGACATTGGAGGAGGAACTGTCCCGTCTACCGTGAGGACATCAAGGCAGGCCGCGTCTTTCTGTTGGTATGTCATCTTATATTCATATGATTGAGATTAACCATGCAAGTTTCGGAACTTGGGTACTAGATACTGGTTGTGGTTCTCATCTGTGTAATCATTTGCAGGGCCTAAAGAACATCATACCTCTCGAAAAAGGTGATGTGGACTTGCGAGTTGGGAATGGAGCAAGAGTTGCTACTGCCTCGAAGGGAACATATGTAATCCAACTCCCTAGTGGTTTTGAGTTATCTTTAAATAACTTTTACTATGTACCCAGTTTATCTAAGAACATTATTTCTGTTTCCGTACTTGCTAAAGACGGTTTTGCATTTTCAATAAAGGATAATAGCTGTATTTTCTCTTTTAATGAAATGATTTATGGCAAAGCAGTTTCCATGAATGGAATTTATATCTTAGACCAAACCACGGATGTATTACACATGAATAATAAGAAATTAAAGGTTGGTGACAAAGATCAAATCTATCTATGGCATTGTCGAATGGGACACATAAATGAGAAACGCGTGAAGAAACTCGTCGATAATGGGACAATTCCCGCATTCGATTTTTCTACATATGGCACGTGTGAATCATGTATCATTGTCAAGATGACTCGAATTTCCTTAAAAAGTGTTGAAATGCACGCTAGTGACCTATTAGGACTCATACATACGGACGAATGTGGACCTATGTCAATTACCGCTAGAGATGGCTATAGATATTTTATCACTTTCACGGACGATTTGGGTAGATACGAATATGTCTACTTAATGAAGCATAAAAGTGAATCCTTTGAGAAATTCAAGGAATACCATAACAGGGTACAGAACCAACTGGGTAGAAAGGTTAAAGCACTCTGTTCAGATCGGGGTGGCGAATATCTTTCAAATGAGTTTGATCAACACCTTAAAGACTGTGGAATCGCTCTACAATTAACTCCACCTGGAACACCTCAATTAAATGGTGTGTCCGAACGGAGAAATCGAACCTTACTTGATATGGTTCGATCCATGATGAGTCACACAAAGAGTGCCTCGATTCATTATGGGGTTATGCTCTTTTGTCAGCCGCTCTTATACTTAACCGAAGTCCGTCTAAAGCTGTCGACAAGACTCCATATGAAATGTGGAAGGGAACAGTCCCTAACTTGTCCTTTATTCGGGTTTGGGGCTGCGAGGCTTATGTCAAGTAGAGACACGAGGATAAGCTCGGCCCGCGATTGGTCAAGACATACTTTATAGGTTATCCAAAAGGAACATTTGGTCATTACTTCTATTCGCCTACCGAACATCGAGCTTTTTTTGCGGCTAGTGCGACGTTCTTAGAGAAAGAATTTCTCGAGAACAAGTCGAGTAATAGAACCTTCGAGCTGTCGGAGATTTCAGAACCAACGACCGAGGAACGGATGGAGGAAGTGGTTCCTCCAACTGATTATACGGTTAATATTCCCGAGGAACCTAGGAGGTCGGGTAGAGTCTCTCATCCTCCGGACAGATACATTGGTATGGTCGAGGAGAATGACGTTTTACTCCTAGAGATTAATGAACCCGCTACCTATAAAGATGCTATGGCCTGTTCCGACTCAAATCTATGGCTTGAAGCCATGCAATCCGAGATGGGATCTAGTTGATTTACCTAATAAGGTAAAACCTCTACAGTGCAAATGGCTTTACAAAATAAAGCGTTCTGTAGACGCGCAACCAGATACCTATAAGGCACGACTTGTGGCAAAAGGTTTCACTCAAGTGCAAGGATTGTATTATGATGAGATTTTTGCACCTGTAGTTATGCTACGTTCCATTCGGATAATCTTAGCGATTGCTGCATTTCATGACTATGAAATTTGACAAATGGATGTGAAAACCGCCTTCTTAAACGGTTATTTGGAGGAAGAGTTGTACATGGTGCAACCCGAAGGTTTCATAGATCCTAAACATCCTAAGAAAGTATGCAAGCTTAAGCGTTCTATTTATGGACTTAAGCAAGCTTCTCGGAGTTGGAATCATCATTTCGACCAAGTGATAAAAGAGTATGGTTTTACTCGATCGGTCGAAGAACCATGCTTATATATCAATTCGAGTGGGAGCAAGATTGTATTCTTGATATTGTATGTCGATGACATACTCTTGATTGGGAATGACATTCCTCTCCTATCTTCGGTTAAATAATGGTTGAAGAACCATTTCCAGATGAAAGATCTGGGTGAGGCACAGCGCATTTTGGGAATCCGTATCTACCAAGATAGATGACGACGGACGTTATCACTTAGTCAGGAGTCTTATTTGGATAAGGTTCTTGAGAGGTTCAGCATGACCAAGTCCAAGAAGGGGAACCTTCCTATGACGACTAGAATGCAGTTGAGCAAGTCTCAGTCACAAACGACGCCTGAAGGGATTGAGCGCATGAGTCGTGTTCCTTATGAATCTGCAATAGGATCGATCATGTATGCCATGATATGCACACGTCCAGACGTGGCATATGCATTGAGTATGACGAGTCGGTACCATAAGACTCCAGGTGAAACACACTGGATAGCTGTTAAAAACATCCTCAAGTACCTACGGAGGACTAAGGATTGGGTATTGACTTACGGAGGCGATATTAAGCTATGCGCAATCGGTTACGCAGATGTTAGCTTCCAAACGGATCGAGATGATTCAAAAACTCAGTCCGGGTTCGTCTTCACTCTTAATGGTGCTGCGGTCAGCTGGAAGAGTTCCAAACAGAGTTTGTAGCAGATTCTACTTCTGAATCCGAGTACTATGCCGCTTCGGAGGCAGCAAAGGAAGCGATATGGATGCGTCAATTCTTACAAGGACTTTCGGTAGTTCCTAGTTCGAATGACCCGATCACCATCTATTGTGACAATAGAGGTGCCATCTTCCAGGCTAAGGAGCCAAAGTCTAGCAACAAATCTAGACATGTACTTCGGAAGCTCACCTGATCCGTGATTACGTGGAGCAAGAAGAGATAGTGATTGATAAGATTGCGACGGATGATAACATCGCGGATCCTCTCACCAAACCATTGAATTATGATAAGCATGTAGGGCATGTTAATTCCATGGGAATTAAACGTGTTCCTGAGTTGTAGTACTTGATTATGGATTTGATACATTATCTTTTTCATATACTATTTATATCTTCATCGTTTTATATATAATATTTTGTTTTTCATGTGGATTGTCTTGACAACATTGAACGCATACAAAGTAAACTGAATTACATTATATTTGTTTGGTCCGTAATCGCCAATGTGAGCTGATAACTCTGGCTATTATATTGTGCAATCGATTGATGGTGGGTTCAACGAGCCATAAGTCAAACGGTTGGTGATCGATCACGAATGCGAGATTATCACGATACCTCGTAGGACAACTTTTTGTGACAACGTAATGGAGTCCTAAATGTTTAATAACATTCGGTGCCATGTCGTGGATAGGACATCCATTGTGTTCCTAGAGTCGATTCTTTTGACTATCGACTGTCTCTTGAGATTAAAGGCGCTTTTGGGTGACTTTGGTTTCTTTCTCATGGTCTGCCGTAACTGGAGGCTAAGTAGATTTTTTCTGGGTCATTTCATACTGTGCTTACATCTGCAGGATTCGAGTTGAGGAAAATATCCAACCCTTATCAGGTATAGTTAGTTCTCAGGGCCACTCGAGGAGTTGTAACTGAATATGCATGGCCATGCTCGAATGTTGATTCGTTTATCAGTTAAGTTACTCTCTAGTCGGGGAAACCACTCTTGATATTGATCACTTGTAAAATACGACCTTTGTGAATGCGGATTTGCAAATTGTTTTACATTGAGTGGGAGAAATTTTAGGATATGAGAATCGGTTATCGCACATACACTTGTGAGGACAAGTGGGAGTTTGTTGGAGTTTGTGTCCTCCACAAATTAGTGTGATAACATTTGTAAATCTCTTACAAGTTCACAAGGGTATAATTCATATATTTAATCAGTTGATTAACATTTACCTAATAACGGTTGGCTTGCTAGAAAGTTTGACGTTATTATCATACAGATGACGGTGATCAACTGGTCCCTAAAGGTCACACCTATAGGATGTGTTTGAGAAATGTGGTTATAGAAATATAATCACATTGATGCCCAATATGACTAAATAGTTAGTCAATGTGTTGATGAGATAATTATTTAATGAAAATTAAATAATATTAGTTGAGACGAATTAACTGTCAATTCGTAAATTAAATATAATAAGTTATATTTAATTAAATGTATGTAATGTTAGCTTGGACGAATTAATCTGTTAATTCGTAATTAAATATAATCAGTTATGTTTAATATCAACAAGATGAATGTGTCATAGTGGTAATAGTGAGGGTACACAAACCAAGAGGTCAGGGGTTCGATCCTCACTAGATGACAATTTAACACATTTTATACATTTTTGGAAAGACCAAAAATAAGGAGATTATACTCCTTATTTCGGTCAGATGGGCCGAAATTAGGAAAGATTTATTCTTCCTAATTTTCGGCCAGTATAAGAAAGAAAGGGAGAGAATTATTATACCCTAATTCTTTTTCTTGACCTAGCTTCCTCTCTCATAAAAAAAACACAAAAAACAACTAAATTTTACAGAAAATTTTAGATCGATTCTAGCACAATCAATAGGGCATATCTCATATCGTCTTGGGTGCAACCAATAGGCGAATATCTATTTTGATATTGTTCTTAGGCCGTTTTTGCTAGGACCGAAGGTTATTTCTGAATCCTTTACTTTGTTTATGTATTTATTTTATGACTAGTGATCGTCTTAATTAAATTCGTTATAATCCTTCAATTTTAAGGGAAGTATACAGATTATTTCCCATAAGTGGTATCAGAGCATAGGCCACGGATTTCAATTTTGTTGATTTTCGTAAAATTGTATGTAAACAATGGGGATTTTCGAAAAAAATTTATGGTTTTTCGGCTGAAATTTTTTTTGGCCGAGAGAAAATTTTTTTCCAGCCGTTTTTTCTTCTTTGTTTGATGATATTTTTCCATTTTATTTTTCATATTGTTTTTTTAATCAGTTAAAATTATCATATGAAGAATTGGTAGTTTTTTGATTTAATGCAGATTAAGTTAAAATTAAATGGAATCATCATGTTTATGATATAAAGATTGTTTTGCTATATAGTTTTTGGCATATAAATTAATCATGTTTAATTATTTCATATGCTAATCATGTTCTAAATAGCAACTGTAAACAATTTTATTCATCAAACCTTGTTTTAGGGCATTTTGCCGCAAAAAGAAAAAAAAAGGAGGCATAAGGGTTTTTTGTTTTTTTTACCTTTTTTTTGCTTCTGCTACTGTTCACGGCAGTTTATAAAAAAAACGTATTTTTTTACGGTTTTTGCTGAAAAACCGAGTCTTTTTCATAGGATTAATTCGTTTTTTTGAGTTACCGTATGAAAAGAAAGTTTTTTTTTGTTTTTGTTTTTTTTAGCCGTGATTGGATTTAAAAAAAAAAACTGTTTGTTCAGCCGAGATAAAATAAAAATGGATTTTTGTTTTTTATTTTGGCCAATTAGATATTGTGAAACGGTTCACAATTTAAAGATATCATATTATTTTAAAGCAGTTTAAAATTCTGACGGATAGAATTCATATTACAAGTTTAATATGGATTAAGAATGAAATTAATGTGATTAATTGAGGAATTGTCACTTAATTTGATTTAAATAGGTGTTTTGGATAAATTAATCAACATAATTAAGGAATTGTGTCATGTATGTTTAATTTAATTATAGTTGATGCTTTTTAATTTTGTTGAATGAATCGAATGAATGAATTTTTATTTACGTATTTAATTTTGCAATCGGTTGTAAATTGTAATACTTAGTGTGGCCTTAGTCAAATTATGTTTTCGTAATGAAGGAAATATGATTTTTATGTAATTATGAGATCTCGAATCTCCTTTATTTTTAGTTTTGGGTTTTGAAATTAGATTGTAATAAATAGGTTTATTATGTAATTTTAATTATTGCAATTTCAAAGAAGACTAAAGATGGAGATTGGAGCTCACTCCCGCTACATAGATCAAGATGGAACATCAAGACAAGCTTCTCGGGTCCAAGGATGGATTCCAAACTTGTATTTATTGTTCATTTTGATAGGATAGGCCACACTAGGACTTTTACTGTTTTTACGTTTTTCATTCTATTGTTTTTCATTCACATGTTAGTTTATGCATCATATTCCGCCTAAAACCAAACCACCTACTACTAAAATGCATGAAAATTGACTCATATATGTTGTATGTTAGTTTTCATGGACATACATATGTCACAGTCTTATTAAGCCATCACCTTAGTTTATTCATTCTCGCATGCTAGATATTAGTTCACTTAAAATGAATTAAAATAAAGTTGATGGGATCTTTCTCTAAAACGGAAATTGAGATTAGTCTTTATAAGGGCAAACATCTATGAATCCCTTCTTCGTCGATAGGCCTAATATGACCCCTTCTACGTTGGGTAAGTAGTTGTGTTGACTTAGTTTACCTCAACATCATAGTCCGAAGAGTTTCTAGTGATTATGATGGACTAAAGATAGAATTTACAGAAATTTATCGACCAAGAATTCTAACGGTAGAATTAGCTAAAAGGTTAGCTTATCAATTTACAGAGAATTGAGTCTTGGGATCATTTATATAATTCTTGAGGGAGGTCAATTGTATAAATGTTTTGAGTCTTCGCGTTATGACATTAGTTCATTAGACTTAAAATCAAAACGATGCACATGCTTATTATTTTTATTCTTCTTTCACAGTGTAGAATATGATTATTTTTCGATAATACTGTTACAACAAATGGCTGGAAATAACGCAATCCCAATGCCTAGTGCCACACTAGATCGTTCGTCCTGGCTAAAAATATTCATGGACCAAATGAATCAGTCCACGCGACTGAAGAATGATGGGTCCAACTTTGCGGACCGGGAGGCGGCACTACGGAATGCTTGCCATTGCGACGGTAAACTCGGTATTTAACTGAGCCAATACCGGTCAACCCAGGCCCAAATGCAGGAGCCAACGAGTCACTCGCTTATAGTGATTTCGTTATGGAAGCGGGTGCGATAAAGAACGTACTCATCTTTGCAATGGAAACCAATTTGCAGAGACGCTTCATTGCCCAAGGTGCAAACAAGATTTTCACCACGCTCACTAACGAGTTCTCAAAGGCACCGAGAATCATTACATATGAGCATACCTGTCGCTTCTTTGATGCAAAACTCCAGAAGGGCCAACCAGTTAGCCCACACATTCTTCACATGATTGAGAATGTTGAGAAGCTGGAGGCACTGAATTGTAAAATCAGTGACAACATTATCATTGACCGAATGCTTCATTCTCTTCACGATGGTTTTGCCCTTTTCAGGGCGAACTACTATATGAATGACTTGAAAAAGAGTCCTCATGAGCTACACTCCCTTCTCGTACAGACCGAGAAGGATATGAAATTGAGTGGGAGCGTGAAGCGGGATGTTCTCACGATTTACAACAAAGGAAAGGGTAAGGGCAAGGCTCATGGCGACCTAGCTGTAGGTAAGCCAAAGTTTAAGAAGCCAGGAAACGTTAAGAGTGGGCCTGGTGAGACTATGGCTCACAAGGCAAAGCAAAGAGCAAGGGCGGTGACATAGAGTGCCACCATTGTCACAAGACTGGACATTGGAGGAGGAACTGTCCCGTCTACCGTGAGGACATCAAGGCAGGCCGCGTCGTTCCTGTTGGTATGTCATCTTATATTCATATGATTGAGATTAATCATGCAAGTTTCGGAACTTGGGTACTAGATACTGGTTGTGGTTCTCATCTGTGTAATCATTTGCAGAGCCTAAAGAACATCATACCTCTCGAAAAAGGTGATGTGGACCTGCGAGTCGGGAATGGAGCAAGAGTTGCTTCTGCCTCGAAGGGAACATATGTAATCCAACTCCCTAGTGGTTTTGAGTTATCTTTAAATAACTTTTACTATGTACCCAGTTTATCTAAGAACATTATTTCTGTTTCCGTACTTGCTAAAGACGGTTTTGCATTTTCAATAAAGGATAATAGCTGTATTTTCTCTTTTAATGAAATGATTTATGGCAAAGCAGTTTCCATGAATGGAATTTATATCTTAGACCAAACCACGGATGTATTACACATGAATAATAAGAAATTAAAGGTTGGTGACAAAGATCAAATCTATCTATGGCATTGTCGAATGGGACACATAAATGAGAAACGCGTGAAGAAACTCGTCGATAATGGGACAATTCCCGCATTCGATTTTTCTACATATGGCACGTGTGAATCATGTCTCATTGGCAAGATGACTCGAATTTCCTTAAAAGGTGTTGGAATGCACGCTAGTGACCTATTAGGACTCATACATACGGACGAATGTGGACCTATGTCAATTACCGCTAGAGATGGCTATAGATATTTTATCACTTTCACGGACGATTTGGGTAGATACGAATATGTCTACTTAATGAAGCATAAAAGTGAATCCTTTGAGAAATTCAAGGAATACCATAACAGGGTACAGAACCAACTGGGTAGAAAGGTTAAAGCACTCCGTTCAGATCGGGGTGGCGAATATCTTTCAAATGAGTTTGATCAACACCTTAAAGACTGTGGAATCGCTCTACAATTAACTCCACCTGGAACACCTCAATTAAATGGTGTGTCCGAACGGAGAAATCGAACCTTACTTGATATGGTTCGATCCATGATGAGTCACACAGTAGTGCCTAATTCATTATGGGGTTATGCTCTTTCGTCAGCCGCTCTTATACTTAACCGAAGTCCGTCTAAAGCTATCGACAAGACTCCATATGAAATGTGGAAGGGAACGGTCCCTAACTTGTCCTTTATTCGGGTTTGGGGCTGCGAGGCTTATGTCAAGTAGAGACACGAGAATAAGCTCGGCCCACGATCGGTCAAGACATACTTTATAGGTTATCCAAAAGGAACATTTGGTCATTACTTCTATTCGCCTACCGAACATCGAGTTTTTTTTGCGGCTAGTGCGACGTTCTTAGAGAAAGAATTTCTCGAGAACAAGTCGAGTAATAGAACCTTCGAGCTGTCGGAGATTTCAGAACCAACGACCGAGGAACGGATGGAGGAAGTGTTCCTCCAACTGATTATACGGTTAATATTCCCGAGGAACCTAGGAGGTCGGGTAGAGTCTCTCATCCTCCGGACAGATACATTGGTATGGTCGAGGAGAATGACGTTTTACTCCTAGAGATTAATGAACCCGCTACCTATAAAGATGCTATGGCCTGTTCCGACTCAAATCTATGGCTCGAAGCCATGCAATCCGAGATGGGATCTAGTTGATTTACCTAATAAGGTAAAACCTCTACAGTGCAAATGGCTTTACAAAATAAAGCGTTACGTAGACGCGCAAACTGGATACCTATAAGGCACGACTTGTGGCAAAAGGTTTCACTCAAGTGCAAGGATTGTATTATGATGAGATTTTTGCACCTGTAGTCATGCTACGTTCCATTCGGATAATCTTAGCGATTGCTGCATTTCATGACTATGAAATTTGACAAATGGATGTGAAAACCGCCTTCTTAAACGGTTATTTGGAGGAAGAGTTGTACATGGTGCAACCCGAAGGTTTCATAGATCTTAAACATCCTAAGAAAGTATGCAAGCTTAAGCGTTCTATTTATGGACTTAAGCAAGCTTCTCGGAGTTGGAATCATCATTTCGACCAAGTGATAAAAGAGTATGGTTTTACTCGATCGGTCGAAGAACCATGCTTATATATCAATTCGAGTGGGAGCAAGATTGTATTCTTGATATTGTATGTCGATGACATACTCTTGATTGGGAATGACATTCCTCTCCTATCTTCGGTTAAAGAATAGTTGAAGAACCACTTCAAGATGAAAGATCTGAGTGAGGCACAGCGCATTTTGGGAATCCGTATCTACCAAGATAGATGACGACGGACGTTATCACTTAGTCAGGAGTCTTATTTGGATAAGGTTCTTGAGAGGTTCAGCATGACCAAGTCCAAGAAGGGGAACCTTCCTATGACGACTGGGATGCAGTTGAGCAAGTCTCAGTCACAAACGACGCCTGAAGGGATTGAGCGCATGAGTCGTGTTCCTTATGAATCTGCAATAGGATCGATCATGTATGCCATGATATGCACACGTCCAGACGTGGCATATGCATTGAGTATGACGAGTCGGTACCATAAGACTCCAGGTGAAACACACTGGATAGCTGTTAAAAACATCCTCAAGTACCTACGGAGGACTAATGATTGGGTATTGACTTACGGAGGCGATATTAAGCTATGCGCAATCGGTTACGCAGATGTTAGCTTCCAAACGGATCGAGATGATTCAAAAACTCAGTCCGGGTTCGTCTTCACTCTTAATGGTGCTGCGGTCAGCTGGAAGAGTTCCAAACAGAGTTTGTAGCAGATTCTACTTCTGAATCCGAGTACTATGCCGCTTCGGAGGCACCAAAGGAAGCGATATGGATGCGTCAATTCTTACAAGGACTTTCGGTAGTTCCTAGTTCGAATGACCCGATCACCATCTATTGTGACAATAGAGGTGCCATCTTCCAGGCTAAGGAGCCAAAGTCTAGCAACAAATCTAGACATGTACTTCGGAAAGCTCACCTGATCCGTGATTACGTGGAGCAAGAAGAGATAGTGATTGATAAGATTGCGACGGATGATAACATCGCGGATCCTCTCACCAAACCATTGAATTATGATAAGCATGTAGGGCATGTTAATTCCATGGGAATTAAACGTGTTCCTGAGTTGTAGTACTTGATTATGGATTTGATACATTATCTTTTTCATATACTATTTATATCTTCATCGTTTTATATATAATATTTTGTTTTTCATGTGGATTGTACTGACAACATTGAACGCCACAAAGTAAACTGAATTACATTATATTTGTTTGGTCCGTAATCGCCAATGTGAGCTGATAACTCCGGCTATTATATTGTGCAGTCGATTGATGGTGGGTTCAACGAGCCATAAGTCAAACGGTTGACTGATCGATCACAGATGCGAGATTATCACGATACCTCGTAGGACAACTTTTTGTGACAACGTAATGGAGTCTTAAATGTTTAATAACATTCGGTGCCATGTCGTGGATAGGACATCCATTGTGTTCCTAGAGTCGATTCTTTTGACTATCGACTGTCTCTTGAGATTAAGGCAGTTTTTGGGTGACTTTGGTTTCTTTCTCACGGTCTGCCGTAGAATCGAGGCTAAGTAGATTTTTTCCGGGTCATTTCATACTGTGCTTACATCTGCAGGATTCGAGTTGAGGAAAATATCCAACCCTTATCAGGTATAGTTATTTCTCAGGGCCACTCGAGGAGTTGTAACTGAATATGCATGGCCATGCTCGAATGTTGATTCGTTTATCAGTTAAGTTACTCTCTAGTCGGGGAAACCACTCTTGATATTGATCACTTGTAAAATACGGCCTTTGTGAATGTGGATTTGCAAATTGTTTTACATTGAGTGGGAGAAATTTTAGGATATGAGAATCGGTTATCGCACATACACTTGTGAGGACAAGTGGGAGTTTGTTGGAGTTTGTGTCCTCCACAAATTAGTGTGATAACATTTGTAAATCTCTTACAGGTTCACAAGGGTATAATTCATATATTTAATCAGTTGATTAACATTTACCTAATAACGGTTGGCTTGCTAGAAATGTAACACCCCCATACTCCGAGTGCCTTACCAGGACCACTCAGGTATGAAGACATCACCATCTCGGTCGCCCGAGGTATGATAATCAAATAGACAAAACAGAAACAACATTTATGGTAAATAGTTTAATGAATAAATACAATCCTCGAAACCAAACTGAAAGTACAATACATTATTCCAAACTATCTGTTCTCAACTGAAATGTAAATAAATGCTAAACTACAGCGGAAGACTCTATCGTCATGTCGTGGCCATCCCAGCTATCCCAGTACTCATCTCTATACCTGCTCAATATCTGCTCACCATCCCCGAATGGATCACCGCAGGTTTTACAAAACAACACCGGGGTCAGTAATAATCACACAATCAATATAAACAGCAATAACAATAATAAGACAAACATACAGCTGAACTGTCACACATCATCTCAATACTGACTGTCCACTGGACCAGCCCTGCCAGTGGGGGACCGCAGCCATTCCCACCTAAGCCCCGCTCATCGTACGAGCGATAACCCTGTCCATTAATGTGCACATCCCCTTCCGTGGCGGGTTCCACGAAGGGCGAAACTAGGGCGTGAGATCACTCCCGCAAGTGACCCCACTCAGCCGAGAACGCATCTCGAGAGCCATAGAAACCAATCACAATCACAATCATCATATCAAACAACTAACTACAAAGACATCACCAATATCCCATTATGGGACTAATACGAGTAGAAATCCTACCTGAAAGCACAACACGCAGACGACGGTATCTCGATTGTATCAAAACGGCTCCTCTACGAATTCTCCTCCTACCATACAACACATAGATGCTACCATTCAAATACTACTCATAAAAATCCCCAATTCCTAAATTAGGGTTTCATCAATCTTAACAAAACATTATATAAATTATATTAAAAGCTTACCCTCGACGCAAGGAATCAAACGACGCGAACTACGATCTGAACCGACCGTCGAACTCCGGAATTGTCAAGAACGCGATTAGGAAGAAGACTAGTTGCTTTCTCTCTTAAACAGGTTTTAGGTTTTGTAAAAAGTGATTTAAAACAATTACGAATATGTTTAAATACCTTAATCGCGTAATTAACAAAACCCGAGAAAACTCCCCGAGAAACCGGACACTCGATCGAGTACCCAAGGTACTCGATCGAGTACCCCTTACTCGATCGAGTGCCCCACTACTCGATCGAGTACCCAACAGTGTCGAAATCTGTTTTATTCCGCAACTTGCCCTTACTCGACAGAGTAAGGGCTACTCGATAGAGTACCCCAAGACATATAAATACGGAGTATTACAGTCTTCCCTCCTTAAAAGGAACTTCGTCCCCGAAGTTCAAACCACTACTAAAACAAAGGTACTCCAAAACGTTCCCGACTCAACAACCAAAACAAGACTCAACATAAAACACGCTACTTACCCAACTCATCCCGACAACCTACCGACGCCACATATAAGAAGGTGTGTAAAACTCTTAAAAACTGCTCGCGATCATCTCCTACCCCCCTAAAAGAAACAAGGTTACGTCCCCGTAACCATACATACCTGATCAAAAAGGAAGGGGTAACGCTCTTTCATGATATCCTCTGCCTCCCATGTAGCTTCCTCGGTCTCGTGGTTAGACCAAAGGATCTTAAGCAAAACTGTCTCACCACTCCTGGTCTTTCTATCCTTTCGGTCTAGGATCTGCTTAGGCACCTCCAGATATGATAAAGACTCATCCAGCTCTAAGTTCTCTGCCTCCAACACATGTGACAGGTCACTCACATACTTCCGCAGCTGCGATACATGAAACACATTATGTACTCTCTCCAACGCAGCTGGTAAAGCCAGACGATAAGCAACTTCCCCAACTCGCTCTAAGATCTCATAAGGCCCTATAAACTTCTGACTTAGTTTGCCTTTCTTCCCAAATCTCATAACTCCACGCATCGGAGACACTTTCAGAAGAACCTTGTCCCTAACTTGAAACTCTATGTCCCGACGATGTAGGTCTGCATAACTCTTTTGTCGATCCTGGGCTGCTCTCATCCGTTCCCTGATCATCTTAATCTGTTCCACCATCTCATGCACCAACTCTGGTCCTAAAACCACTTTGCCTCGGACTATCGTCCCAACAGATTGGACTCCTACATCTCCTCCCATATAAAGCCTCAAACGGTGCCATACCAATACTTGGTGTGATAGGCTTGTTGTTGTAAGAAAATTCTATCAAGTCCAACCTCTGCTCCCAGCTACCACCAAAATCCATCACACAAGCTCGCAACATATCCTCAAGGGTCTTGATTGTTCTCTCGATCTGCCCATCTGTCGCGGGATGAAATGTCGTAATCATCTTCAAAGTCGTTCCCAACGATTCCTGCAACTCCTTCCAAAACCTCGATATAAACCTCGCATCTCTGTCGGACACTATGTCCTTAGGGACTCCATGTAACTTAAGACGTTCTTTCGATAGGCCATAGCCAATTGTGCCTTAGTCCAGGTATCTTTCATTGGAACAAAGTGAGCTGACTTGGTCAGACGATCCACTATCACCCAAATCATATTGTTACCTTGTTGACTCTTCGGCAAACCCACAATGAAATCCATGGAAATGGATTCCCACTTCCACTCAGGCACCTCTAAAGACTGAATCTTACCTTGTGGTCTTCTCTGTTCCCCTTTAACTCTTTGGCATGTCAAACAACGGGACACAAACTCAGCTGTCTCTTTCTTCATCCCAGGCCACCAAAACGTTTTCTTCAAATCTTTGTAAAGCTTGTCTCCACCCGGATGAACTGAATATGGTGTGCAATGCGCCTCTGTCATGATTGTCTTTTTCAACTCCTCGTCATTAGGAACACACCACCTACCATCAAACCTCAAACTACCATCTGTATGAATAGAAAAGCGGGACACTGTCCCTTTCTCTACTCCAGCTCTCCACTCCACTATCTTAGGATCCAAAGCCTGCTTATCCCGAATATCATCATAAAACTCCATATGTACTGTCATATCACCCACGGCATCTCCTTTCTGCATCATATGTATCCCGAACCTCGCTACCTCATCTCTCAGCCTCATCAAAGATAGAGCTGTACACAAAGAATGTACACTCTTCCTACTCAAAGCATCAGCTACAACATTGGCTTTCCCTTCATGGTAGATGATTTCCATGTCATAATCGCCAATCAACTCCATCCACCTCCTCTGTCTCATGTTCAACTCCTTCTGCGTGAAGATGTACTTGAGACTTTTGTGATCAGAAAATACCTTAAAGATTGCTCCATAAAGGTAATGTCTCCAAATCTTGAGAGCAAACACCACTGCACCCAACTCCAGATCGTGAGTAGGGTAATTCTCCTCATAAGGCTTCAACTGCCTAGAAGCATAGGCAATCACTTTACCCTTCTGCATCAACACACATCCCAACCCATTCTTCGAGGCATCTGTATAAACCTCGAAATTCTCGCTCCCTTCAGTAATGCTAGGACAGAGGCGTGGTCAAACGCTCCTTTAATGTTTGGAACGCCGTCTCACAACTCTCATCCCAACGAAACCTGTTCTCTTTCCTCATCAACGCTGTCATCGGTCTAGCTATCTTGGAGAAATCTTTCACGAACCGTCTGTAGTATCCAGGCTAAACCCAAGAAACTCCTAACCTCAAAGAACATTCTTTGGTGCTTCCCACTTTGTCACCGCCTCAATCTTCGCGATCCACACTACCCCATCTTTAGAGATTACATGCCCCAGAAAGGCAACTTTCTCCAACCAAAACTCACACTTGGACAGCTTAGCATACAACTCATGATCCCTCAAGGTCTGCAACACGATCCTCAGATGCTCCTCATGCTCCTCCTTAGTCTTATAGTAGACTAAGATATCATCGATAAACACCACCACGAACTGGTCCAAGAACTGTCTGAAGATCCTATTCATCAAATCCATAAACACTGCCGGCGCATTAGACAACCCAAATGGCATCACCACATACTCATAATGGCCATACCTCGACGTGAAAGTCGTTTTCTTGGTATGTCCACATCTCTAATCTTCACCTGATGGTACCCCGACCTCAAATCAATCTTAGAAAAGACTGTTGCACCGCTCAACTGATCAAACAGGTCATCTATCCTTGGCAAAGGATACTTGTTCTTTATCGTCACCCGGTTCAGCTCCCGGTAATCTATGCACAGCCTCAAACTCCCATCTTTCTTTTTCACGAAAAGAACTGGTGCTCCCCAAGGCGATACACTTGGTCTAATGTATCCCTTCTCTATCAAATCATCCAACTGCTTCCTAAGCTCCTCCATCTCCTTAAGACCCATACGGTACGGTGCCTTAGAGATTGGCCCCGTCCCTGGCTTCAACTCAACTGTGAAATCTATCTCCCTCTTCGGTGGCAACCCCGGAATCTCCTCCGGAAAAACATCGGCAAACTCTCCCACCACTGGTATCTCGTCAACTGCCGGGCTCTCTATCCGGTCATCTCTCACATGGCACAAAATCGTAGGACATCCTTCCTCGGATACGACTTCAAGGTGACAGTAAATCAACTTAACTTTGGGTTTGACTAGAAACCCACGGTAAGACACACTAACACCCTTAGGACCTCTTAGGGACACTTTCTTTTGATGACAATCTATCTTAGCTTTATACTTTCCTAACCAATCCATCCCAACTATCATCTCAAAACCATTAAAAGGAAACTCTAGCAAGTCTACAGGGAAATCGACTTGCCCAACTATCAAAGATACATCTCTAAACAACCTCCCACACGATACAGACTCACCTGAAGGTATGAAAACTTGCTCCCTAACAGACTCATATACTCTCAAACCCAACTGTTTTACATGACTCGAAGACACAAACGACTGAGAAGCCCCCGAATCAAACAAAACAAACGTAGGAACACCATTAACAAGAAATGTACCGGTGATAACGTGCGCATCCTCCTCACCGCCTTCTTGTCCATCATGAACAACTTGCCATCGGTCTTCTCGCCCACCTCCCCGGACAAGATCTTGGGCCGATGCGGTCGGCTTAGCACCCGATCCTTGATTGTTGTTGTTGTTGTTCGTCGGTGTCTTCCGATAAGAATTACCGCCGTTGCGGTTGCCTCCACTCTGGTAGCTCGACCTCCCGGTTTGGCCATGATCCACCGGTGATGCATTGCTCGCAAAGCTACGTGCGGTCTCGAAAGATCCGGTGCACTCGTGCACTCATGTCTCTTGTGGCCTACACCACCACAACCAAAGCAGTCACTCCCACTATTGCTCACACTCCCCGGCCTCGCCCAAAGGAAGTTCCAAAGACTAAACCCGGACCCAGAAGAAAACCCCTTAGATTGATTGTGGTTGCCTTTCTTGAAATTAGATTGGCCACCACCCTCGCTCTCGACTTCCTCTTCTCTCCATCGACCTCTCCCGAGCCATCTCCACTAGTCTCTCGGCTCTCCCACCCTCTCGTACGCTTCCTTTACATCAATAAGGACTCCCACGGGTAACTTATCCATAATTTTCGTGGTTAGCCCTCTCTCAAACCTCAAAGCCAGATTCTCCTCACTCAAACCCATATCCTCAGCATATCTAGATTTCTCATTGAACGCATGTAGTACTCGACCACGGACATCTCGGCGTCATCTTAAACTTGTCGAACTCCTCTCTCAACTTACTCCTCACATGTTCCGTACGAACTCCTTCCCTGACCCCTACGAAACTCCTCCCAAGGTATAGCAGGTAACCCCTGGTTGGTATATATCTCCTTGGCACTCACTTTCACCGAATCCCACCACTTGCCACCTCCTCCCTCGGATAGAATGCAGCTGATCCACTCTCATCTCATCGGGACAAATAACTAAATCTAGTATGTTCTCCATCTCCCTCAACCAACTATCAAGAAGGTTAGGCTCCTCAACTCCCTTGTACTCCTTCGGGTTAAATCTCGCAATATAGAGGCTGACTTTAGCATGGTCAACCTCCTTCTCCTTACTCTTATCCTTGTCCTCATTCACTCTCTTCAGGGTCTCAGTAAGAGCATCCTGGTGCTCTAACATCTTGACGATGTCGTCCGTAGTCATAAGCTCAGCTCTCGCATACAAAGCATTTCTCTTGGGCGGCATCTTGAAACTATACATATATAAGATAAGGAGTAGATATGAACATACGTACTAAACTTGAAAACACGAAAACACGCTGCATGAACCTACTCGATCGAGTATCCAAACCCACTCGATCGAGTAACGGGCTACTCGATCGAGTTCCCCCATGTACTCGATCGAGTACCCAAACTCCAGAACCAAACAGACCTTCTGATCTCTAACCCACTCGATCGAGTATCTAGGCTACTCGATCGAGTGACCCCCTACTCGATCGAGTACCCCTAGTTACTCGATCGAGTGCCCCAAAACGCGATTCTGGACTCAAAATCGTCAAAAACCTACCCGATCGAGTCAGCCTCACTCGATCAAGTACCACCCATACGTAAGAGCTACCCGCATATTATGTCATATACTAACATGCTAACTGTATAAATCACATTATATCATAACAATCATGCTATTAATTGCCACGTTGTAAAACATTCCATCATGCTATCATTCCATCAACAATGTCTATATATATATATAACATCGCTTTTCTTTTATCTCATCAACTTCCAATTCGAACATCCAACCATCAACACATTCCATCACATTGTTACGTAAGTTACTTAGCACACACATGACTCAACACACATTTTCCCCATGTGACCGGTTCAAAGTTGTAGGGCGACCCCCGCGACTTTAGGACGTCTCCCAAGCCTTTGCACTAGCTCCTACAACTTCTACCCCGGGTTCATTTTAATTCACTCCCTATGTTCATTAAGTTCATTGGTTACAGGTTTCAGGATCGTCGCTCTGATACCATTTGTAACACCCCCATACTCCGAGTGCCTTACCAGGACCACTCAGGTATGAAGACATCACCATCTCGGTCGCCCGAGGTATGATAATCAAATAGACAAAACAGAAACAACATTTATGGTAAATAGTTTAATGAATAAATACAATCCTCGAAACCAAACTGAAAGTACAATACATTATTCCAAACTATCTGTTCTCAACTGAAATGTAAATAAATGCTAAACTACAGCGGAAGACTCTATCGTCATGTCGTGGCCATCCCAGCTATCCCAGTAGCCATCTCTATACCTGCTCAATATCTGCTCACCATCCCGAATGGATCACCGCAGTTTTACAAAACAACACGGTCGATACTAATCACACAATCAATATAAACAAAGAATAACAATAATAAGACAAACATACAACAATGAATCAACTGTCACACACACACGCACACACCACCAACTCCCACCATCTCAATCTCGACTCGTCCACTGGACCCGCCACAGCTGGGGGATCGCAGTTCCCACCTAAGCCCCGCTCATCGTTTGAGCGATAACCCCGTCCATTAATGTGCACATCCCCTTCCGTGGCGGGTTCCACGAAGGGCGAAACTAGGGCGTGAGATCACTCCCGCAAGTGACCCCACTCAGTCGAGAACGCATCTCGAGAGCCATAGAAACCAATCACAATCACAATCACAATCACAATCACAATCATCATATCAAACAACTAACTACAAAGACATCACCAATATCCCATTATGGGACTAATACGAGTAGGAAATCCTACCGGAAAGCACAACACGCAGACGGTATCTACAAACGTATCAAAACGGCTCCTCTACGAATTCTCCTCCTACCATACAACACATAGAGGCTACCATTCAAATACTACTCATAAAAACCCCCAATTCCTAAATTAGGGTTTCATCAATCTTAACAAAACATTATATAAATTATATTAAAAGCTTACCCTCGACGCAAGGAATCCAACGACGCGAACTACGATACTGAACCGACCGTCGAACTCCGGAATGGTCAAGAACGCGATTAGGAAGAAGACTAGTTGCTTTCTCTCTTAAACAGGTTTTAGGTTTTGTAAAAAGTGATTTAAAACAATTACGAATATGTTTAAATACCTTAATCGCGTAATTAACAAAACCCGAGAAAACTCCCCCGTAAAACCGGACACTCGATCGAGTACCCAAGGTACTCGATCGAGTACCCCCCTACTCGATCAAGTGCCCCAGCTACTCGATCGAGTACCCAACAGGTCAGAAACTGTTTTATTCCGCAACTTGCCCTTACTCGACAGAGTAAGGGCTACTCGATAGAGTACCCCAAGACATATAAATACGGAGTATTACAAGAAAGTTTGACGTTATTATCATACAGATGGCGGTGATCAACTGGTCCCTAAAGGTCACACCTATAGGATGTTTTTGAGAAATGTGGTTATAGAAATATAATCACATTGATGCCCAATATGACTAAATAGTTAGTCAATGTGTTGATGAGATAATTATTTAATGAAAATTAAATAATATTAGTTGAGACAATTAATCACAATTAAGTAAATTAAATATAATAAGTTATATTTAATTAAATGTATGTAATGTTAGCTTGGACGAATTAATCTGTTAATTCGTAATTAAATATAATCAGTTATGTTTAATATCAACAAGATGAATGTGTCATAGTGGTAATAGTGAGGGAACACAAACCAAGAGGTGAGGGGTTCGATCCTCACTAGATGACAATTTAACACATTTTATACATTTTTGGAAAGACCAAAAATAAGGAGATTATACTCCTTATTTCGGTCAGATGGGCCGAAATTAGGAAAGATTTATTCTTCCTAATTTTCGGTCAGTATAAGAAAGAAACGGAGAGAATTATTCTACCCTAATTCTTTTTATTGACCTAGCCTCCTCTCTCATAAATAATAAAACACAAAAAACAACTAAATTTTACAGAAAATTTTAGATCGATTCTAGCACAATCAATGGGGCATATCTCATATCGTCTTGGGTGCAACCAATAGGCAAATATCCATTTTGATATTGTTCGTAGGCCGTTTTTGCTAGGACCGAAGGTTATTTCTGAATCCTTTACTTTGTTTATGTATTTATTTTATGACTAGTGATCGTCTTAATTAAATTCGTTATAATCCTTCAATTTTATGGGAAGTATACAGATAATGGGGAAAGTGGCGGGTGGAGTGTGTAGTAGTGGAGTGTAGGATTCATTTTCCTTATTTTATTGTTCAACACATTGTGACACACATAATGATCACATGACAATTATGGAAGAAAAATAAGCAAAGTGTAATGATCATGATCATCCACTACACTCCATTTACACGATCCAATGTCCCATTTACGGGTCCATTTTGGTTCTTATTTTTGTCGCACAAACACGTGTAAATATTATTTAAACATCGTTTCATGTTTAAATGCTTCCAATTAATTTCGTCCAAATCACTCCGTAAATATACGTGTACCGCTACACATATTATTTACGTACTAATATTAATCACATTAATCAATTAGTACAATTTTAGTGAATTAACAATTAATTAACTAAAATCCGTCTCCCAAAATTTATTATTCAATTATCGCATAATTAAATAATAACTGTCATGCCTTGAGTTCGCAACTCGAAATCTCTCTAAAAATAATCGACTAACCTTTTAGTCTATAAATCAAGGGACTAAATAAATTGTATCTCATACAATTAATTAGTTGTCTATTGGGGTTCGTTCCTTTAGGTGTGACCGAAAGGGGTCAGTTGATCACCGCCGTCTCACGACAATAACGTCAAACTCTAGTCAGCCAACCGTTATCGATTTACGTTAATCAACTAACGAGGATCAAATAATTAAATATCTGGTGATATTCCTTTAATGAGATTTATTATGTAAACGCACTATTGTGGAGGACACTAACTCCAACAATCTCCCACTTGTCTGGCACAAGGTGTGCGCTACCAATTCTCTTGTCCGTTTTAAATCTCCCACTCAATGCAAGGTGTCTTTCAGGTCGCACTTGCACATGAACATAACGCGAGTGGTTTTATCGATCGGGAGTGTGACTACCTGACCGGAAAAATCTCTCACAGATTACTGCCGAGCGTGGCCACGCATTTGTAGTCATTAACTCCTCGAGTGGCCTTGAGATATAATCACCCAACGTGGGTGGACAATTCCTGTATGCCCTATCTATCCTATTGCACAATACAGATCACCATGTCCTAGTAATGGCCTTTTGGCCTCCTTTCACGGCACGACCTAGGACAAAAACCAAAGTCACTCGAAAACTGCACTTGCTAAGATAATAGTCTCCAGTCAAAAGAATCGACTCATTAGAACATCTTAGAGATCCTCGCCACGACCAGGCGTCTATAATAAAACTTATGGACTCTCTAAATGGTCACTGTCCGGCAAAGTGTCACACACTCTGCTTATGTAATCGACTAGTCATCACGTATGACCTTATGGTGTTGAACAACCATTAATCGACTTACAATCTAGTCACTCCGAGACGTCACCTCATTAAGTGACTAGGGACAAAATACAATGTTCATATTATTCACTTGAATAGTGTTCAACATTGTCTCCACAACTTATTCAGATAAACAAGGTATTCATGTTTTCAGTCAAACTGAATAATTGAGTTCTTAAGAGACTCAAAAAATGAATGCGATCATCACTTATGTAAATATCAATACTATATCCAATATTTACATAACGATCTTCATCAATTAAGGTATACTCCTCAATCACATTGAGATGACATAACCATCATGTATACCTTATGCCAACGGCTTTGGTTAGAGGATTAGCAACAGTTGCATCACTCTAATTTCCATTGTCATTTTCCTTTGTTCTATGCACTCTTTTCATCACATAGAGCCATTCTAAGTACATGTCTAAACAACTCTTTAGACTCTGGTTCATAAGCTAGTCAAACACTCCCACTGTTTTCACAGTCTCTCGGGAGACGATATTCGGCTAACAGAACTCCTCTAGTTCTATTGAATTCCGGTTATCAACTATCTCTTTTACAACATCGGATGTTGTAATATACTTAGCTTTCGTTCATGATTTATACGTATAACTCTTATACAAATCATTCATATGACATCTTTTTATGTATAACTCCTCATACATATCTGCTTATGCATGTATAACTTCTTATACATATATGTATAACTTCTTATACATATTATTCTTTATGCACATAGCACTCTTACATGCTAACCATTCCTTAACGAGGCCCATAACATCTTATAAGCATAGGAATGTTTCCGTGTAATCCTTGTACACAAAATTCATAGATTCCTCCAAACTACAAGAGTAAATTCTCAGTGCTTCTCAAGTACTCGAGAATTCTCTTGATAATCATATAGTGACACTCACTAGGAAATGATTGGTAATAACTTCTCATATTCTCAATATGATAAGTCCAGACGAGAGCAGCGTTTAGCATATTTAATAGATCCTGCAGCGGAAGCAAAAGAGATCATATTTGCGTTCAACAACTTGAACGAGTCAAGAATCTTATCACATAAATCTCTTGACTATAATGCTAAATATCCATGGAGATCTATCTCATTAGATCCAGATATTTAAGATGCGTCATGCTACTCTCAAGTATTTACCCAAGAATATTTCTAGTCACTAATATGTCAAACACATATTTAGACTAAGAAACATCACCATAGCTACATTTCTAGTAACGAATATGTCAAGCACATATTTAGACTAAGAAACTCTCTTTAGCTCCCACTAAACTCCATGTATCATCATGGTACCTCGACAACTTGAGTAATACCATAATGATTAATGACATGATTTAACCCAAGGTTTCAACTCTTCGACGTATATAGATCACAAAAGGGATCTTTCAAGCATGCTAGGCTTCTTAGCATTGACAAGATCAACAAAACTTCTCCCATGGATAAGGTTTCGTTATTCTTTTGCCGAATCTCATCCTCATGAGAGGCTATATTGCTAAGAATATACGAATTGATAAAGGCATTTGGGTTGTCACAAACTCTCTATAACCAACCCAAATTTTAAACATCCTATGTAACCTTTACGACAAGATCAAGGTAACCAAGTATTCACCTTAAATCAAGTTTTGAAAACATCTCGTGTTTCCTTCCTTATCACATCTTGTGTAAGAAGACCAATTCGAATTGCATGGTGACACGCCATCACATAGAGTTCATACTATAGAAAAGCCTTTGATGAGGGTTTAAGATTCGTCACTATTGAAAAGTAACGCAATATTATCGCAAAATTATCTCCTTATAACACCGAGCCACAATAAAGAACGTCTTCTTGCATTGTACTCACCACTGAGCCTCAATAAAGAACGTCTTCTTGCATTGTACTCAGTTTGTGGGTCTTGGACTTCCATAAGTTCAAAATTTCTCCCGCTATGTCTTCCATAAAATGAAAATCTTTCTGGAAAGACAGCATTACGAGCCACAAACTCTTTGTTCTCATTTTGGAGGAGTAAAAACCATGTGGTTTAATTTTGGATAACCCTCACAAATATATAAATTGGTTTTGAACATAAACATTTATGGTCCCAAATGTATAAAAATGACAAGTTAGGGACTCTGCCTATCCATATCTCATATGGAGTCATTTAGGCTATTATAGTCGGGTTTTAAACTTTTAGTGAGAAAATAGCTTACAAAATTGCGAAAAACCTCAAACCATATCTCATAAGGTTTGGTTTATATTCTTGACTACACCATACTCTATGGTGTCCCAAGGAGAAGGTGTATGTGAACTGGTTCACAATCTTCTTAGTGATCATCAAGGTCATTACTTGATATTACCCATTTGACCTTCAAAGTCATTACTTTGAAATTTCCGATCAATCTTTTGATCTTGTCGTGCTTTTGGTTTACTACTTCATTTTGAAAATATTCCACGTTTTAAAAATCACTTTTATGTCTTATTAAAGAGATACGAGGTTTTCATATCTACTTAACATTACGGTAAAAGTAACGAAGTATATATAACCTACTATTGGCCTTACACATCCGTATGTATATGGTCAATCACCTCACTATTATGTTTCTTTTCTACAAAATAAAACATAATACATGCACACATACCATAAGACTCACAATCAAATGGTTGTTCAATGTGCTTTTCGTTTATACGTTAAACGAATTTACTTGAGGTTTGATCAATTGGGTTCACCGGATTAGAGACTTTAAAATCTACAAGATAGTTTAATATTTAGTTTTCGTGAAGAATGTAAAATTCCTCTAACTTGTATGGTCTAAACCAACCACCAAGTTATCATAGGAGTAGGTACAACGTTTTGTTTTAAATCACATGAGTGATGCCTTCTATGTTTAAACATAGATGATTACATTCTCTTAAAACCAAATTTAGGTACATTTGTCCTTATCGAAATCATTGCTACTCTAGCTCTATTTCGATACAAAATGTCCTATGCTAGACGTCTTACGTTTTGTCAATTTATGTAAACTTCTTTACAAAGAAATGACCCATACTTGGTATCTCATACCAAGATAGTGGAACTAGCATATCCTTTGAGTAGATGTCTCCTTCAACTTTGTTTTATCTCATAGTACATTTAGGGTAGCTTCTTCTTAACTACCACTCACTTTCACATTCCTCTTTGCTTCAACAAGTAAAATGAATCTTATGAAGACCTCTCTTCACGTCATTCGTGATATTTTATACACTTAGTAAGAGTGAATTACTATAAAGTGAGTGCAACATGTGGCAAAATCTCAACTTCTTGCGAAATTGGACTACCTAACCGCTCAATTGTTATCATATGCCTAAACTCTTCAGCGCATAAACAATCAATTTGGCCTTTCTCGAAGTGAGCCATTTGACGGTATCATATTGGTGTATTATTTGTGTTTTTGAAAACTCTTTTCGCAAACTTTTGAATTACTCTTGAGTAATTAAAACTAATATGTCATCATCATGACGGAGGTGTCACTTCTGAAATCAATACTCTCTTGATAAAATGTGACTCCCTTTCAAACTCATAATAAGAGTTCACTATATTAAACCCCTTTTTAATATGTATGGACGTTAAGTTGTAAAATAATCGCAATAATTGTTGTAAGCTTATGTAGGTGAAATAGTAAATCATGTTACCAATCATTGCTACCGAATTCTTTCAAAGAAACTGCTTTGTACGTAAGAACGAAACAAGTATAATAATAAATAGAGGATGAAAGGAGGATGAAGTGCGTGATGTCATAGTATATACATTAATGAAAAAGAACGAAAAATAGGAAAAATTAACATTCAATGTTTTAAAAATACTTGTGAAAACATGTTTAACAAGTTTTAACATTTATATAATAATCTCCCACTAAATTTTATAAATGATTCCAAGACCCGTCTTTAGACAAAAATAGGCATCGCTTGGGCGAAACATCCCATAATTGTGTAAATTCGGTAAGTCACGTTGACTAATTCTACCTCTAGAACTCTTGGTTGACGGATTTCAACAAACCCGTCTACTAGCCCCGGAATACAAGACCGTCTTATACCCCGTTGAGTCCAACCAACTTTGGCACGTGATAACCGTTTACCACCCTACTTACTCAAGGTAATAAGAGAACACCCCGCTTGGGCGAGCGTGGCTCTAATGAACAAGAGATTCATAGGGTGTTAGTAATTGGTAAGGCTAATCTCAATTTTAGTAATGTGAGAGATCTTGTCAATTTAGTCATAAATTCCCTATAAGTGAACTAAGTCGGTGAATGTAAATGACGTGAATTGACAAACGCGAAAATAAAATGCATGTGAATGGCGATTTTGGCATGCGCGAAAAATAAAAACAAGCAAGCAAGTAAGCATATGAAAGATCCTAGTATGGCCACCTAGTTAATAAAAACTAGTCTATTACATTTTGAAAACCAACTCCTTGGTCCCTTGCCTCTTTATTCCAAAAGTGGCTCCTTCTTGTGGGATTTGGAACACCTTCCAAAAATAGACTCCGTCTCGATGTAATCCGTCTTTTGGAAACGCCGGTACGAACAACTATTACAAATGAATTACATAGCTATTCCTATTATACATTAATTAATAAAATAAATAAAACTATTAATTAATTACAAACCGACGATACGAGATCGTATTTAATTACAAAAAAATCGATATTCCCATTCATTTTGGGTAATAACGATTAAAATAAACTAGGCCATACTAGGTACAACAAGATAAATACTTTAAATAAATGACAATCATTCATTCAACTTAAATAAATATGCTTAAAATGCTGTAAAATAATGCCAAAATCGCCCTATCTATCAATGGTTGGTATCCATCTCGGTTTTTGTGGATTTAATCGATTTTTAACATGTAAAATTCAATAATCAACTCTTAAATCTCATTTATGTCCAAACTAATTGTCCAAACTGTTTTGGACCTCAAAATTAGTCCTCACTAATTTTATGACGAATAATTAGTTTGATTTGGTGATATTTTGCTAATTTAATCGGTAAAATCATAATTTTCAAGTAAAAATCCAAAATAATTGAAAACTTACCCAAAACATTGAAACAAAAAATTTTGAGTATTATGGAACACTCCCAAGAACACCAAAATCTCAGAAAAATTGCCCAAAAATTCCGGATAAAATTTATGAAGAAAAAGATCGATGTTTATCGGTTTTTAACCACTAAAACCAATAAACATCAAAACAAGGTGAAATCACATTTTAAATTTCACTTTTAAATTTTAAATAATATTTTTAAATGTACATAAATTTATCAAGGGCAGAATCAATCGTTTCAAAATTACACTACTACAGATACAGGCTATAGCAACGGCTAAAAACCGTTGTTATATAAAATAGCGGACGTTGTTAAAGCGTCCATTGTAAAAGGTTTTAACAACGGTTGGTTTTCTTAAGCAACCCGTTGTTAAAACTATTAACAACGGTTTTAAGTATCAAAACCCGTTGTGGAAAGTGTGACTCAATTTTGGTGGGAAAGTTATAACAACGGTTAATTTACAAAGAACCGTTGTTATAACTAAAGACAACGGGTTGTTTCTACATAACCGTTGTTGTTTGTTTTTACAAAAAAAAAAAAATATTACTAGATGCATGCATAATTACGGGGCCCGTTATAATTCCGATGCATGCATTATTACTGCCATCCATGTACTGTGCATATGAATGGACAATATATGGAATGAGAAGGGTTTACATAAGATTTGAAGCAGGGAGATATGATGATTATGGCACAGCTTCCTAAACATGTATATATTATATTAATTAAAAAACAACTCAAAGGACACATTACTTAGTATAAATACATACATTATCTCAACCACCATTCCATTATCTCACTATCTTCAAACCCTAACTGCTAAAACAATCTCCAAACCCTAATTAATCTTTCAAACAACTCCAAAGTTCATAAACAAAATGAACGATTACATCCTTAAAACTCTTACTATAACCGAAAACAACAACAGCTTCATCCGCCGGTTGCTCCACATCGAGGACAGTTTTAGGAGCTATCTTGTGGATGCTCAAGCCGCACTCAAGGACGCCAAAAGAAATGGCTTGACAGAGCAGCAGTTGTTGTAGCTATATGACGATATAGCAACTGCTAAACGAAACCTCCAAATAGCTAAGGAGGAGAGGAGGGATATCATAGAAGAGAATAAGACTCTCTATGAAAATATAAGAATTGCATTTTTAGAAATGTAAGTCTTTTTTTAATTTATGTATTTATATATATATATATATATATATATATATAGGGTCGGGGTCACGTGCGAACTAAAGTATGGTACGAACTGTGCGAACTAATGCTACCAAACGTTATAGTGACTAATCAGGTAATCAGTGCTCTAAATTAAATCTCCAACTCCTCGCATAACACACCCAACCCTAACAAACCCAACCCACCTCCTCGGTATCTCGTCCTTTCCACCACCACCAAGGCTCGGCCTCACCTATGCCGGAGAACCCAGTTCGCCGACGCGCCTGACCCGATCATCACTCCGATGAACCCGACTAAGCTTAACAACCGATGCACATCCCTCTCATCTTCATAATTAACACCCCAACGCCTATCTTGTTGGGGTTGGTGTCCTTAACAGTTAGTGCAAGGACTTATAAACCTCTAAAAGGATCAAAGGGCATACTTTGGTATTATTATCAGTTGATCCACGTTTATCAATAACGGTTGGCTTGCTAGATAAGTTTGACGTTATTGTCATACAGATGGCGGTGATCAACTGGTCCCTAAAAGTCACACCTATAGGATACGTTCGAGAGATGTGACGGTATGAAAATACTGTCATGTAGATGCCAAAATTGACTAACCAGTTAGTCCGAGTTATTTGACTAGTAATTAGTCAAATATGTGATGTTGAGATATTATATTTAATACGGATTAAATATCATGAGCTAAGGCGAATTAACCAGTTAATTCGTAAAATTAAATATAAGCGTTTTATATTTAATTAATGTATATTGAATAAATTATACAATACTGTTTTTGTCGGACACGTATTTATAATTCAGCTAACCCGTATTATTAGTTGATGCCTAAATTTCCGATAACCGATAACAGTTTATAATCAGACCACGTCATATACACTTAGCGAGTTTTGGACCGGACCGCGAGCTTAAGTGAAGAGGAAATTAAAAAGCCCGCGAGCTCTCCTCTCACTCGGTTTGGCCGAGCCTCACATAGACAAAAGGAGAGTTTTCTCCTCTTGTCAAACCTAATTCATTTGGAAAAATAAACTAGGGTTTTGAAGAGCATTCTCCTCTGAAAAACCGAGATCTCTCATCTCGAAAAACTCACATCAGTTCTCCCAATATTGCAAGGCAATCGGAGAACACCATCTAGCACAAGGGCATATCTCGGACAAGTCTTGGGTGCAACAATTAGGAGGGAATCTCGTTTGATTTCTGTTCTTTACGCCGTGCATCAAAGGACCCGAGGTTATTTCTTGTTCCTTATCGTTTCTATTGTATTTATGTTTTATGACAATAATCACATGTTTAAATTTACGTTATAGTCCTACATTTAAAGGGGTAGTATACGGATATTAACCTACAAGTGGTATCAGAGCGAGGCCACGTAAATTTTCTATGTGTTTTTCATAAAACAATTTTGAAACGATTGTTTTTGTCTTAAAAACCATGCGGCATCAGCCAATTTTTTTTCTCACGGCAGAAATTTTTTGATTTGGCTGTTGCGTTTTTATGATACCGTGACATGTTTTACACGGTTATTTCATGTTGTTTTCGTTGATTTTTGCATATTGTTGTTTTATACGGAGATTATAACAATATGTCAAGTTTTGCAAATTTGTAGAATTAATTTTAATCGGTTTTGATCAAAATTGCATTTGTTTTGCTTCAACAAAACTGTTTTCTCGAGGGTTTGAAGTTTTCAGAAAGTTTTGTACTCGATCGACCATGTTTTTAATCGATCGAGTGGTTTTCTGTCTTGTTTTCACTCGATCGAGTCCTTCTTTGTACTCGATCGACCATTTTCAAAACCCCCACCGCTCGATCGAGGAGTCCTCGTACTCGATCGAGCAGCTTTGCTGATATAAGTACTCGATCGACCACCAGTTTAGTCGATCGAGCACTTCCTGTTTGGCAACCCTCTCGATCGACTTGCAGTTCAGTCGATCGAGCCCTTTTCGTTCCTCGATCGAGCACTTGTGTCCCTGGATCGAGGGATTTCCGTTTTGACAGCTTTGAAAATTTGTTTCTTTTGATTTAAATTTTCTTTTGGCTTCAATATGTACTTTATACGGATATAGTACACTCGCTATGATTGTGAAACGGTTCACACACGTACCATTAAGTTATTTTAAAGCGTATTTAAAGTAACGGATTGTAATGGATTAAAATTAAATGATAGAAGCGGTTTTATCACATGAATTTTAATCATTAAAAGGTGGTTTGGATAAATTTAACATAATTACGGAATTATGTCACGAATGAATTTATTTTTAGTTGATGCATTTTTTTTATCGTTAATTTATGAATGCCGTGAATGCCTTTTTATTACGTATTTAATTTTACAAACGGTTGTAACTTAGTGTGGCCTTAGTAGAACGTGTTACCGTAATGATGGAACACGGTCTTGGTTGTATTTTGAGATCTCGTATCTCCGTTTTGGATTTTTCACTTGTAATTACAGTTTTTAATTAGAATGTAAATAGGTTTATATTTTGTAATTTTAATTGTAATTTTTGAGAAGACCAAAGATGGAGACCGGATGCTCACTCCCGCTACATGGATCAAGATGGAACATCAAGACAAGCTTTTCGGGTCCAACGGTGGATTCCAAAGTTGTATTATGTTCTTATACTAGGATAGGCCACACTAGGAAATTTTTATTTACGTATTGCATTCTTTTATTTATTTTTATGCAACGATAATATGCATCATATTCCGCCTAAAAACCAAACCACCTAATGTATTGCATGAAAACTGACACATATAGAGGTCACGAGTTAGTTTTCATTGACATTCTCATGTCACACGTTTTAAAGCCGTCATCTAAATTAATTCATTCACGACAGACGCTAGTTATTCGTTCACTTAAAATGAATTAAAACTTAGTTGATGGGATCTTCCTCGTATAAACCAAAATTGAGAACGGTCTTTATAGGTCAAACTCCAATGAGTCCCTTCTTCGTCGGTAGGCATAATATGACCCCTTCTACGTCGGGTAAGTTGGAACCGATTGACCTATTTTATCTCAACACTATGGTCACTCGTACGATCCTGTGATCATGGTGGACTATAGATAGGATTTACAGAAATCTATCGACCGAGAGTTCTTACGGAAGAATTAGCTAAACAGTTGGCTTATCAATTTACGGAAATTGAGTCTTGGGATCACTTGTATCATTCTTGAGGGAGATCAATTATGCAAGTGCGAGAGTCTACATGTTTAAAATGAATTTTAAAATAGACTTAAATCACCTCGATGAGTTGCTTATTTCGTTTTGTTTTTCTTTCTTTTTCAGTGTAGATCACGTTTTTAAACTGCTAAACAACAAATGGCTGGTTCAAGTGATAACCCAATGCCAAGTGCCACATTGGACCGTGAGTCCTGGCTTAGGATCTTCATGAATCAGATGAATCAGTCTACTCGACTGAAGAATGATGGATCCAACTTCGCGGACTGGGAGGCGGCATTACGGAATGCTGCCGCTGCTGACGGGAAGCTCAGATTTCTGCTTGAGCCCATGCCATCACATCCAGGCCCCACGGCTGGAATAAACGAGATCGACAAGTATAACGATTTCGCCTTGGAAGCGGGTGCGGTTAAAAACGTACTCATTTTTGCAATGGAACCCAATTTGCAGAAACGCTTCATAGCCCAAGGTGCAAACAAGATTTTCACCACGCTCACTAAGGAATTCTCGAAAGCACCGAGAATCGTGAACTATGAGCATACCACTCGCTTCTTTGATGCGAGACTCGAAGGGCCAACCGGTTAGCCCACACATTCTCGATGATTGAGAATGTCGAGAAGTGAGACCTTTAACTGTAACATCAGCGAGAATATTGTTATCGACCGTATTCTTCATTCACTCCACGATGGTTATTCGCAATTTGGAGCGAATTACTATATGAATGATTTGAAGAAAACTCCGCATGAATCGCACTCCCTTCTCGCACAGACCGAGAAGGACATGAAGTTCATGGGAGTTCAAACAGGATGTTCTCGTTGTGTCAAACAAAGGCAAGGGTAAGGGCAAAGTTCAAACGGGCCTAGCAAAGAGGCAAATCGAAGTTTAAGAAGTCGGGCTCAGGTAAGAGTGGTCCTGGTGAGTCAAGTAACTCATCAGGCGCGACAAAGAGCAAGAAAGATAACATGGAATGCCATCACCCACATGACTGGGGCATTGGAGACGCACATGTCCTGTTTATCATGAGGACTTAAAAGCAGGTCGTGTTAAACCTGTTGGTATGTCTTCTTCTTCTACTTTTATTCATATGATTGAGATTAACCACGCAAGTTACGGAACTTGGGTACTTGATACTGGTTGTGGTTCTCATCTGTGTAATCATGTGCAGGGGCTCCGAAACATCGAACCCCTCGTAAAGGGTGAGGTGGACCTGCGTGTTGGGAATGGAGCAAGAGTAGCTGCCATCTCAAAGGGGACATATGTGATCCAGCTTCCAAGCGGATTTGAGTTGTCATTATATGACTGCTATTATGTACCTAGTCTTTCTAAGAACATTATTTCAGTTTCTGCGCTTGATAAACTTGGTTTTTCATTTGTAATAGAAAACAATGCTTGCATTTTCTCATTACACGATATGATTTACGGCAAGGCAGTTTCCATGAACGGGATTTATGTTTTAGATCAGACCACGGAAATATTACACGTAATGAATAAAAAGTTAAAGGTTGGTGACAAAGATCAACAGTATCTATGGCACTGCCGTATGGGACACATTAATGAGAAACGCGTAAAACAGCTCATCAAACATGGAGCTATCTCGGCCTTTGATTTTCAATCATTTGGCACGTGTGAATCATGTCTCATCGGTAAGATGACTCGGATTTCCTTCAAAGGTGTTGGAATGCGCGCTGCTGACCTATTAGGGCTCATACACACGGATGTATGTGGTCCTATGTCAATCACCGCACGAGAAGGCTATAGGTATTTCATCACTTTCACGGACGATTTGAGTAGATATGGCTATGTCTACTTAATGAAGCACAAAAGTGAATCCTTTGAGAAATTCAAAGAATACCAAAATATGGTACAGAACCTATTAGGTAGAAAGATTAAAACACTACGTTCGGATCGTGGTGGCGAGTATCTTTCTCACGAGTTTGATCAACACCTAAAGGATTGTGGGATTGCCCTACGCTTAACTCCACCGGAACACCTCGGTTGAATGGTGTGTCCGAACGGAGAAATCGAACACTACTTGATATGGTTCGATCCATGATGAGTCACACGGTTTTACCCGATTCATTATGGGGTTATGCTCTTATGTCGGCCGCTCTAATACTCAAATCAAGTCCGTCTAAAGTCACATTGACAAGACTCCATATGAACTATGGAAGGGAACGGTCCCTAACTTGTCCTTTATACGGGTTTGGGGCTGCGAGGATTATGTCAAGTGGAGACACGAGGATAAGCTCGGCCCGCGATCGGTCAAGACATACTTTATAGGTTATCCTAAAGGAACGCTTGGTCATTACTTCTATTCGCCAACCGAACAACGCGTTTTGTTGCGGCTAGTGCGACATTCTTAGAGAAGGAATTTCTCGAGGATGCAAAGAGTGATAGAACCTTCGACCTGTCGGAGATTCCAAAACCAAACACCGAGCAACCATTGGAGGAACCTGTTCCTTCAATCCCGGCTGCGCGTGAATATTCTGAGGAACCTAGGAGGTCGGGAAGAGTCTCTATTCCTCCGGACAGATACATTGGTATGGTCGAGGAACATGACATAGATGACGTTCTACTCTTAACGAGTAGTGAACCCGCAACCTATAAAGGTGCCATGACAAGTTCGACTCAAAGCTATGGCTTGAGGCCATGCAATCCGAGATGGACTCCATGTATGAGAACAACGTGTGGGATCTTGTTGACTTACCTGCTAAGGTTCGATCCCTTCAATGCAAATGGCTTTACAAGATAAAGCATTTTGTGGAAGGTCAACAAGATATCTACAAAGCACGACTAGTTGCTAAAGGTTTCACCCAAGTGCCAGGTTTGCACTACGATGAGATTTTTGCATCCGTAGTCATGTTGCGTTCCATTCGGATTATCTTAGCGATTGCCGCCTTTCATGACTATGAAATTTGGCAAATGGACGTGAAAACCGCCTTCTTAAACGGCTTTTTGGAGGAAGAGTTGTACATGGTACAACCCGAAGGTTTCATCGATCCGAACATCCTAAGAAAGTGTGCAAGCTTAAGCGTTCCATTTATGGACTTAAGCAAGCATCAAGGAGTTGGAATCATCGCTTCGACCAAGTGATAAAAGAAAATGGATTTACTCGATCCGTCGAGGAACCATGTCTATATATCAAGTCGAGTGGGAGCAAGATTGTCTTCCTAATATTGTATGTTGACGACATACTCCCGATTGGGAATGACATACCTCTCTTAACTTCGGTGAAAGTATGGTTGAAAAACCATTTCCAGATGAAAGATCCGGGAGAGGCACAAAGAATTCTAGGCATCCGTATCTATCGAGATAGATCACGACGGATGTTATCTCTCGATCAGAGTCTTACATAGACAAAGTCCTAGAGAGATTCAAAGATGACTAACTCCAAGAAGGGGTTCCTTCCTATGGCTCCGAGGGTGCATTTGAGCAAGTCTCGTACCGAGACACCGGAAGAGAAAGAGCGCATGACACGGATTCCTTATGCTTCGGCTATAGGATCAATCATGTATGCCATGATATGCACACGTCCGGACGTGGCATATGCATTGAGTATGACAAGTCGATTCCAACAAAGAACCAGGTGAACCACATTGGTTGGCTGTCAAGAACATTCTTAAGTACCTCCGGAGGACTAAAGATTGAGCATTGACTTATGGAGGCTCTCAAACGCTATGCGCAACCTATTCTGCGATGCTAGCTTCCAAACGGATCGAGATGACTCGAAATCTCGATCTGATTCGTTTTTACTCTTAATGGCGCCGCAGCGATCACCGGAAGAGTTCAAACAAATCATTAAGAGATTCTACGACCGAGTCCGAGTACTATGCCGCGTCTGAAGCAACAAAGGAAGCGATATGGATGCGTCAATTCTTACATGGACTATCTGTAGTGCCTAGTTCGAATGACCCGATCACCATCTATTGCGACAATAGTGGTGCCATCTTCCAAGCTAAGGAGCCAAAGTCTAGTAACAAATCTAGACATGTACAACGGAAAGCTCATCTAATCCGGGATTACGTGGAGCAAAAGGAAGTAGTGATAGAAAAGATTGCTACAGATGATAACATAGCAGATCCTCTCACTAAAGCATTACGACAAGATAAGCATGAAGGGCACGTAAATTCCATGGGAATCAAACGTGTTCCTGAGTTGTAGTACTCTTTTATGGATCAGATTCATTATCCTTTGTACTCTATACGACATCATCGTTTTGATATTTTATATATATATATATATATTTTGTTTTTCATGTGGAATTGTACGACAATTTTGAACACCACAAAGTGAACAAACATCATATTTTTTTTTAGTCCTTAATTGCCCAAATGAGCTGATAACTCTGGCAATTATTCTGTGACGTTGGTTGATGGTGGGTTCAACGAGCCATAAGTCAACCGGTTGACTGACCAATCACAGAGGCGATTTATACGGATATTTCGTAGGACACAATTGTGACATCGACGTGGAGTCCTAAATGTTTTATAACATTTGCTGCCCGGTCGTGGATAGGACTTCCATGGTGATCCTAAGAGTCGATTCTTTTGACTATCGACTGTCTCTTGAGACTACGGCAGATTTTGGGTGACTTTGGTTTCTTTCTCACGGTCATCCGTAACAGGGGGCCAAGTAGATTTTTTCTGGGTCATTTCATGCTGTGCTTAGATCGGAAGGAGTCGAGTTGAAGGAAATATTCAGCCTTTATCGTACTCGATATTTCTCGGGCCACTCGAGGAGTCAGAATCGAAATGCATGGCCATGCTCGGATACGGATTCGTTTTATCAGTTAAGTTACTCTCTAGTCGGGGAAACCACTCTTGATACAGATCGATTGTAAAATACGACCTTTGTGGATCCGGATCTGCAAATTGTTTTACATTGAGTGGGAGAAATTTTAAATGAATATGAGAATCGGTTATCGCACATACACTTGTTCGGACAAGTGGGAGTTTGTTGGAGCTTGTGTCCTCCAGTTAGTGCGGATAACGTCATTGCACATACACTTGTACGGACAAGTGGGAGCTTGTTGGGGTTGGTGTCCTTAACAGTTAGTGCAAGGACTTATAAACCTCTAAAAGGATCAAAGGGCATACTTTGGTATTATTATCAGTTGATCCACGTTTATCAATAACGGTTGGCTTGCTAGATAAGTTTGACGTTATTGTCATACAGATGGCGGTGATCAACTGGTCCCTAAAAGTCACACCTATAGGATACGTTCGAGAGATGTGACGGTATGAAAATACTGTCATGTAGATGCCAAAATTGACTAACCAGTTAGTCCGAGTTATTTGACTAGTAATTAGTCAAATATGTGATGTTGAGATATTATATTTAATACGGATTAAATATCATGAGCTAAGGCGAATTAACCAGTTAATTCGTAAAATTAAATATAAGCGTTTTATATTTAATTAATGTATATTGAATAAATTATACAATACTGTTTTTGTCGGACACGTATTTATAATTCAGCGAGTTTTGGACCGGACCGCGAGCTTAAGTGAAGAGGAAATTAAAAAGCCCGCGAGCTCTCCTCTCACTCGGTTTGGCCGAGCCTCACATAGACAAAAGGAGAGTTTTCTCCTCTTGTCAAACCTAATTCATTTGGAAAAATAAACTAGGGTTTTGAAGAGCATTCTCCTCTGAAAAACCGAGATCTCTCATCTCGAAAAACTCACATCAGTTCTCCCAATATTGCAAGGCAATCGGAGAACACCATCTAGCACAAGGGCATATCTCGGACAAGTCTTGGGTGCAACAATTAGGAGAGAATCTCGTTTGATTTCTGTTCTTTACGCCGTGCATCAAAGGACCCGAGGTTATTTCTTGTTCCTTATAGTTTCTATTGTATTTATGTTTTATGACAATAATCACATGTTTAAATTTACGTTATAGTCCTACATTTAAAGGGGTAGTTAACGGATATTAACCTACATATCTCGCCACTGAAGACCACCGGAAGTCTGTCACTACCAGAGACTGAGTTGTTTCCTATCACAAGCTTAACAAACGACACTTCCGAGGCTGACCGCGAGATTCCTAAACTCTCTAATTATTACAATCAAACAACACAACTTAATAGCAGGTGATTCACTTTATGTTCTTTTAATTCCTTATCAATCTGGGTTTCTGATGAATATATTATAGTTTTAGGTGTGATTGTTTAATTTTGGCTCATCATGTCGATGATGCTTTCCTTAACAAAGGATTTAAGGCTTCTAAATGGTACTCATTTCTTATACCTTAATTATTACTCTTTCATTTGGTCACCATTTAGATTCACTGTGACGTGTATTTTAATCTAAGGTAAATAGATGATTGAGACGGAGGGAGTATATTTATTCTTCGTGTTTGTTGTGATTAAACCAAATCTTAGGATTCAGCTGATTAATAAACAAATGGGGTTATAACTGAAGTTTAGTCTCCCCAAATCGGAGAAATTTAATTTGGAGAAATGTATTTAGTAAATTAGAGTTTATCTAGTAAGCTAAAGGGTTGAATCTATTAACTTTATGGAGTGTATCTAGTTAACTAAAGGTATGTATCTAGTAACTTAAAGAAGTGTATCCAGCAAGCTAAAGGGATGTATCGAACAACTTAAATAAGTGTATCTAGCTAGTTAAAGTTATGTATCTAATAACTTAAAAGAGTGTATCTAACAAGCTATAGGTTTGTATCTAACAACTTAAAAGAGTGTATCTAGCAAAGCTTTAAAGGCAGATCTCAAGAAAGGAATGTATCTAGCAACTTAATGGGATCAAACAAAAACTAAACGCTAAAAAGATAGGGCGAACCCTTTTCGTCGGGGAAATGAGCGAAATTCCCGGCAAAGTGGAAAATGCGGGGATCATAATAAGTAGACAGGTATCCTTAAGTAGGATGGGAAAAGATTTAGGGTTGGAAATTGTGTCTTTCCCTTGAATTTCATTCAAATTTGTGTCAGCTCTCGGTGTTTCCCCTTGAGTGAAATCTTAATAGTTCCAAGTCTTCTTGACGAGAACATCACCTTAAGTTTAACTATACTGATACTTTGTGGCATGGTACTCGTGTTTTGCATTCATTACGTCTCTTTTTTTTCGAATTGATAGGCAGTTGTGGCTACTGCAACATGTTTGGCCCTCAGAGGTGCTGCTATCAAAACCTAATACTGCTTTGTAATTTCTGTTTGTCTTATTTTGCCATTCTGAATTCCTTGTTTTTTTTCATGATTTGCCTATGAAACTAGGCTACTTCCGTCTATTAATCGTTCCATTTTTATTATTTCCCATTGCATGGGCGTTTCTGATTCTATTTTCGGTATTGGTGCTGTTTATGCAGGTCTTATAATGTATGATGCACAAGTGTGATTAAATTCGCAAATATTCTGTTTGCAGACGTTTTCTCAGCATATGTGTATTTTGAATTCTTCTAGAAACTCATAGAACGTCTACATCAAATGATCAAATCTCTTTCTGAAACTGGGCATTTTTACAATTTATATAGTACTATAATTTAAACATCTTGCAAATGGCGCGTCTTATTTTCATCGTGATTTTGAATGAACTGTGAACCTTAGTTTATGTGAAATGGATGACAAAATGGTGATGGGGTCGTGCTTATACTGAAAATTGTTGGACTACAGAAGCTTACATTAAGACACTTTTGAGGTAACATAATCCCAATTTGGCTACTTTGATATTGGATAATCAATTAAATTTTCAGACGACCCGTAATGAAAATTTTCAGATGACCCTTAATGAAAATTTTGGTCATTACAGTCGAGTGGCAGTTATTTCACAATTTACCAAACTAGATAATTTAGTGGGTCATTTTTCTTCATATTCTAAATCAAGGAATTATGATACTTTGGTTGCTTTGCTATTGGATAATGAATTAAATTTTGGTTGCATTTGTTTCTTACTCTGGCCTGTCCTCTTGTTTTTAACAGGGAGTCAGGAGGGAAGTTGGGATTCATGTAAAGACGCTAAACAAGTTGCTGCAAGAATACCAAACAAAGTCGATAATAGACCAAGGTAATAATATAATTAATCCTATACCCGGAAAATCATCCTCAACAAACTCAAGAGACTTCAGCTACTCTTGAAGAACCAAGCTCAATTAGAAATGAACAGTCAACTTCAACTCGATTGCTTGAATCTAAGATGCGGAATAGTCAGAATGAGAAAGGCGGGACAAGCTTCGGAAATGTGGGTATAAAATTGAAAAAAACTCCTTGGTTTCGATGCTGAAAGAATCAATTGGCCATACTGATGTCGAAGTAATAACAGGAGCTTTGTTTGGGCTCAAGCCTCAAAAGAACTTAAAGGAGTGATTCATCTAGCCCAGTTAGAGATATGATTCAAAGAATCTTAAGGAAGTGATCTAAAAGAAAAGCGTAAAGATCTCATCAACTTAAAGATGTGATCTAAATAATTTAAAAGAAAGATTCATCTCAAAGTTAAAGATATATATTTACTATTTAGCAACTTGAAGGAATTTGTGTATTTAGCTTTTAATGTAAATGAGTGTATCTAGCATTTTCTTTTGCTTCCATATTTTAAAATGAGTGATATTTTTTTTTTAATATTTTTGTTTTTTTTTTCTATATTTAGGAACATTGTAGAAGTATGAGAAAAAAAGAGTTATATTTTTCCCTATTTCGGATAAAGAGTATAGAGTAGAAGTAGCATGTAGTAGAATTCAGTTATTTCCGAACATCTTTGCCATCCGCTTTCTTCTTTGAAATAACTAAATTTTTACATTTCAATATCTACGAATATTTATAGAAATGTTTATCAACCAGCTGTCGGCCTATCGCAAATAACTTTTTGATTGCATCTGATGAAACTTGAAAGTGAAACACTTTATTACTTACATCTAGATTTCATTAGTCATTTCAAGTTAATCATAAAACAAACATAGCACTAGTACCATAGTATACCATTTCGAAACTTGACTACAAGGGGAACTCATAATCAGAGCTTTTGAAATCATCGTCTTAAATAGTTAGATACGTATATTTAACAACTAGATACATATATTTACTAGCACAGATACACATATGAGGAGCTAAGATACACAAATCGATTTATGTATCCAGACTCCTCGTATGTGTATCTAGCGTCATATTTTATGGATCCACTACCCGAACTTAAACTATGACCGCTTCCCATCACCATTACCGCACCACCCCACTGCCACCACCACAATTACTTCATCACAAAACCAACAACGTCAACGCAAAACTACCATAGTATACAAGATACAACTCATCTACTAATAAACAACGTGCTTTATAACCATCGTCCCAGATGAAGGTATATATTTATAACCCAACTTGATGTATCTGACCTTATGTGCAGCGATCAACACCTGCTACCATCGGCGGCAACCAAATCGACGCTAGAAATTACTAAATGTCCAATCATCCACGTGTAGATCGATTTTGCTTCCTCCTTAAGAAAAGGCGATTTCTTTGAATCAGAAATATGCTAATGGATTCATCTTCTTGGCGTCATTACAATGTACGTACATAGGCGGCCGCTAATAGCCGAATCGTCCATAATAACGTACATGAAACACGAATGAATATTTAGAATAGACAAGAGGGCTCGAAGCATTTAATCGGACAATGCAAATAAAGTGCATAAAGACCTAATAGACAAACATGAATTCTTGAACATTGCAATGTAATAATCATATCGTTGTTTAGGCTGAGAATAAATTATACTCCGTCTAACGTTAAACGACATACACGAGGGATTAGTGAAACTGATGATGAAAATAAATTATGGCTGAGCATGAAATTTGACTGACTTGCGTTACGAACGAGACACATTTTAATGAAGTCAGATACACAAGTTAGTACACCCAGATACACGGGTCAATTTGTGTATCCATAGCTGTATACTCATGTACCTAGGGTACTACTGAGTGTATCTACAAACCACCACGCACTAATAGCACACTACCACGGTCCGCCACCAACACCAGCGACAACACTGCCACCTTATACGGCGCCGACGACAATAGAGAACATCACAAAAGCACCTCATGAAACACCACCACTCCATCACTATCACCACACCTAACCCGAACTCATCATCTCCATCAATGAGTAGGACCTTCGCCGGCCTAACGTTAACATTTCCACGCCGTGGACGGAACACCGACAACAACCACATTCATACCACCATTAAACCACCATCTTGCGCCCTTAACTATCCACGAAACCACCACTCCTCGCTCCTCCACCGACAATACCCCACCGTTAGACCTACACATTCACCGGCACCATTTTCAGCTCCACCTTACACAGAAGCTTCTGTAATCTCATTTTTTTTTTCAACTTTTTGATTAGATTAATAGATTTACTAATATATGAGTAGAAAATATAAAAAATAATCAATGAAAAGACAACGAGATATGTAATGACGGCGAGGAGGTGTCAGATCTCCAACGACTTTGCGGTGGTGGAGGGTAAGGGATTCAGAAGTGCGAGAAAAGGGGAAGAGAAAAAGGAAATTTTGAATTTCGGCGAAACACCGGCAGGAGAGCCAGACATCAGATGGGCGCAAGGTCGATGCCAGTCTTGTCGGAGCTCCAATGCCGGCGAAGTTGGTTGGGTGTGATATTTAGGAGTACTGTTGGGTAATGAATGATGGTGGATGTATGTTTTGTTGTTGAGACTTGGTTTATTTTGATTTTTGAGCACAGACGGACTTGTTCTTTTTCAAAATCCGTGGTCCTTATTTAGTTCGTAAGTTCGCACCGAACTTTAAGTTCGCACGAGATCCTATTTCTCTCTATATATATATATATATATATATATATATATATATATATATATATATATATATATTAATGAATTATTAATTAAGTTTATCATGCATTCCTCTCTATCATCTTGCTTCTTCTTTGTTTTATTTTATTTAATTTGTTTTACGAGCTAATTAAGCGAATAATAACATAATAATGATCGATAAAAACCCATCATATATACATGCAAATGAAATAATTAAAAAAAGAAAACAATGACGATGAAAGACGATGAAACCAACAGTGACGGCGAGATTTACCTGATAATTAGAGAAAGTAAGAGACGATGAAACCAACAGTGACGGCGAGATGATAAAGCGACGATGAGAAAGAGAGAAAGAGACGATGAGAAAGTGTGTTTGTTGTGTTTGTGTTTGTGTTTGTCTGTGTTTGTGTTTGTGTTTGTGTTAGGTTATGTATGTGTTTTGTGGCTGTAGCTGATCTGTGTTTGTGTGGTTTATAGTATGGAAAGTATTGACAACGGTTGTTAAACAACAACCGTTGTTAAATAAGTTTTAACAACGGTTGTAAATCAACAACCATTGTCAAATAAGTTTTAACAACGGGTTTAAAAATACCCGTTGTGATTACTTTTCACTAACTTTGCGCCAATTTTGCGCCAAATTATTAACAACGGTTGTGCATGTGTGACCCGTTGTTAAAACTTATAACGACGGTTATATAACCATACCCGTTGTAATTAAGTTTAGTAAAAATCGCGCCGTACATTCTACAACGTCTATTGTGATTTTCGTGCATAAACGTTGTTAAAGGGGCGTTGTAGTTGCCTGGATTTGTAGTAGTGTTATGATTAATTTATTTCACTTTTATCGACTTTTATCTCATAAAATCAATAAACATGCAAAATTTTAAACAAACCTTCAACATTTTGCATACAATCAGTAGAAAACATGCATGAAACACCATAAAAATTCCATGACCCGAATCAACTTTTAACTATTTTTAGTCAATTTATAACTAAAATACGGCATTTTGACTCGGTTTTCTACTAAAAATCATTAGAAATAGAAAAATAACTTCATAAATCACCAAACTTTACCACAAATCTTTTGAGATCAGTAGGTGTGCATTCCCCAAAAATTTCGTGCTAAAACCTCTTCTAACACAATTTTTGAGTTTTTATAAATTATCTCATAATTTATTAATATGCTTAAAATCAACATGCAAATTACAAGCCTAAGCTCTGATACCACTTGTAAGATCATAGATCCATATTAGACTCTCTAATAAAAATTAAATTATCACATAATTTATCATTTTGGTGATCTATGTAACATGCATGCAAATATAAAAGCATAAAAATGAAAGTTAAGGAAAAACAATTTCCTTACATAGATTTTTATGGTAATATGAGCACAAACTAGATCACCTATCTAGTTTGTTCTTGAGCTAAAAAGAAATGGATGATCCTCCTTGAAAAACCTTCAAAAAGATGGTCTCCTTCAAGTTGCACCCAAGAACAACACCCAAAATAATCTACCAAGTATTAACTAGATACTTGTAAAATTCACCCTTGATAATATGTAAATAATACTAACAATCTTAGTAATTATTTTATTTTTTTTACTAACAAATCTTAGTAAAAGCTTTTATTATTTTAGAGAGAAGTACCAACTTTTTGTTCACATGCAAAATGAATTGAAGTATATGAAAAATGAACAAACTATGGAGTGTAAGGGGGAAGTGGCGGGTGGAGTGTGTAGAGTGTAGGATTCATTTTCCTTATTTTATTGTTCAACACATTATGACACACATAATGATCACATGACAATTATGGAAGAAAAATAAGCAAAGTGTAATGATCATGATCATCCACTACACTCCATTTACACGGTTCAATGTCCCATTTACGGGTCCATTTTGGTTCTTATATTTGTCGCACAAATACGTATAAATTTTATTTAAACATCGTTTCATGTTTAAATGCTTTCAATTAATTTCGTCCAAATCACTCCGTAAATATACGTGTACCGCTACACATATTATTTACGTACTAATATTAATCAGATTAATCAATTAGTACAATTTTAGTGAATTAACAATTAATTAACTAAAACCCGTCTCCCAAAATTTATTATTCAATTATCGCATAATTAAATAATAACTGTCATGCCTTGAGTTCGCAACTCGAAATCTCTCTAAAAATAATCGCCTAACCTTTTAGTCTATAAATCAAGGGACTAAATAAATTGTATCTCATACAATTAATTAGTTGTCTATTGGGGTTCGTTCCTTTAGGTGTGACCGAAAGGGGTCAGTTGATCACCGCCGTCTCACGACAATAACGTTAAACTTTAGTCAGCCAACCGTTATCGATTTACGTTAATCAACTGACGAGGATCAAATAATTAAATATCTGATGATATTCCTTTAATGAGATTTATTATGTAAACGCACTATTGTGGAGGACATTAACTCCAACATGGTTGTATAACAAATAGTTGTTGTATTTGTTGCTAGTTTGTATCGATATATCCACAATGTATTACGTAATATCTGTGATTTTATGTTGTATGAGTTGTAATTACGTAATGTCAAAACGTAAGTTTTGTTGGTATGAATCAATTTTGTTTTGGTGGTTTCTGTGTAATGTCAAAGTAATATCGTCTGTATCGGTTGGGGGACAGGGAAGTTGCGTGATGGTGAACTTCGGGGACGAAGTTCCTTTTTAGAGGGGAAGAGTAATGTCGCAAAAGAAAAATGATTTAATTATAACAATTTTGCAGTATTTTTGTGGTATTTTAAAGTATGTGAATGATGGTTTTAATAGTTTGATTGTTTTGGATACCTTCATGGCGGTCTTAGTGCAATTGAGTAAGAATTTTTAATTGTCGAATGAAATAGCATGTTGTATACTTTATTTCGGTAGTTATTCGCTATAATGACTTGAGACTTCAATATTATTAGCGGAATTGTGTTGTAAGGTCAGAGTAATCGAGTATAATGAAACATATGTGGTGTAAGTCAGAAACATCTGTTGTGGTGAACTTGTGACAAACCTATTGGGTTGTGTGTTTTGTAAGTGGTAATTGTTTACCGGTGATGAATGAAAGAATAGTCTTGTAGTTGTATTGATGCATGTTTGAGTAATTCGATGTAGTAGTATAAGGGATAGTCTAGTTGATCGTATTGGTGCATGGTATGCGTTCAGTAACTCAAAAAGGAAGTTAGCTTTTCGTTGAGGATTGTGTGTGTGACGTGTGTTAGGTGATTGATGATGATGATGATGTTTGATGGACATACGTAGTGGGATAATATTTCTAAACAGTTTTGTTGACCTGTGTCGGGTAAACGGTGGTATCGACTTTGGTTCTTTGTCGTGCGGTTCGGGAGATGATGAGTCGAATTTCGGGGACGAAGTTCTTTTTAAGGGGGGAAGACTGTAATATCCGTCCTTTTAGGGACCCGTTGACTGACGTTGACCGACCTTAGTGACATGTATTAGTCTTTAAGGAAACCTTACGAGATATATCTTGTGTCATGGTAAGTGTTGGGAATGTGGTGCTCGATCTAGTCGAGGCTACTCGATCGAGTAAGTGGGAGACTCGATCGAGTAGGGGTCACTCGATCGAGTAAGCTAGTTACTCGATCGAGTAGCGTCTTTACAGCGGGGATTTATAATCGTGTTTTGGTAGAATCGCAATCATTTCCGCCTCTTCCCAAAAACCTAAAAGTCATCTCTCCTTCTTCCCTTCACTCTAGTTCCTTCCATGGAAGCCTTTCAGGATGCTTTTGCCGTAGGGATGGGTTGCTTGAGCCATGCAGCGGTCTTGACGCCGGTGTGCTATACGTAGGTATGCCATCATCATCATCATTGTCGTTGTTATTTCTGTTAGGGTTGTAGTAAGAGTAATAGGTGATTGTACTGCTTGTATAGGTGTGTTGATTGGTTGGTTGATATCTTGTGGTCGGACTCGGAATCGTTGCGGTTGGCTAGAGGCACTGTTGGTTGTCTAGAGTGTCTTGTGACGTGGTTTGGTTGTTGTTATATCAGTGTGGTATTCGGATTGTGATGGTTGGTTGGTGATATACTATTGTGTCTATCGTGGTTGTAATACATTGATTGTGTTTGGCTGTCTGTGATATTCGGGGCGCGTCCCTGGCTGAGTGGAGTCACTTGCGGGAGTGACTTCACGCCCTTGGTTCGCCTTTTGTGGAACCCGCCACAAGAGGGGATGTGCACATTAAGGAAACTTGGGTTTATCGCTCGTTATGATGAGCGGGGATTTGGTGGGTACGGCTGCGGTCCCCCACTGGCAGGGCTGGTCCAGTGGACAGTCGCTGACGGTGATTGGTTGTAGTGGTTGTGGCTTGTGTGTGTGTTTTGTTGTGTCTGTAGTGAGTTGATTGTTGTTGATATGTTGTCTGCAGTTATTGACCTTGTGTGGTTGTTTTCTTGTTTGCTTCTGTTGTGTCTGCCGTGATCCCTTATGGTGAGCAGTCAGTCTTAGTAGGTGTGTCTTGGATGATAGCTGGAGTCTTGGCGGGATGAGTCTTTCATGAGTTAGGACAGGAGTAGTTCACATAGTGATATTGAGTTGTATCTTGTATATCAGTGGTTTTGTTTAACCGTGTAATAAACTGTAATTGTTCTTTTATAGACGTTTGATGATTGCTAACCTCGGGCAACCGAGATGGTAATGCCTTTATATGCTAGGAAAGGTCTTGTTAAGGCTCCTTGGTGTATGGGGGTGTTACACAACCCTTCAACACATAACTCTGTATATCATCCAAACATATGAACGAATCCTTAACTAACTACATGAATCTCAAAGGATGTTCTTTAAGGCTTTCACAAGATCATCTTATGAATTATCTTGTTATTGATTTATTATACTCCTAGCATAAGCTTCATCACAGCGTGTGCATTTAATGGCATACATGATCGTTCTAATGGCGGAAACATTAGTAAACAATATCATGTAATCAACAACTTATTTAGGTTCAAAGAATGACTATGACTCTATCATAGTAATTCCACTTTCATCACCATGAACAACCTACTCAACCTTGTTGATTTTAAACAGATTTGAAAGATCTTATCATCATAAGACTCTTAACTTTATGTCAATATTCTCTCACATAGATTCAGAAATCTTAGAATATATCGCACCTTTTCCTAGTCTCTCAATCACTCTTTCACAGAAGAGAGCATTGGTACGTTATTCTCAATAAGTAATATGTCTTCAACATATAAGACATGGGAAAACAATTCTAGCTCCCACTTAACTTCATGTATAAACATGATTCTTTAATCACGTGAATGAAACTATTCTCAATTATCACATGAACGAAAAATATAATCCTTTAATGCTTGTTTAACACCATTCTAGTATTGCTTAAGTAAGCTTTGTATAATATGTTAGGATTCTTAGATCTTTATCCAAGATTTGGTGTTCCAAACACATCCTTCTCTAAATTTCCATTTTAGAAAAGCGAATCTTTAATATCATTTGCCATTCTTCATCAAAATAAAATGTGGCAATTCCTAACATGATTTATCTTGATCAACATCTTTATGTCAATCTATACATTTAGGTACTCTAAAGCTCTATTTACTTTAAAGAGACCCTCGCTTTAGAGTAAATCTACTCTTTAGATTGTAATGCTTGGGCTATTATGCAACAAAGTCGATATTGGGACTACTCGCAATTGATCATTCAATAGGTCATAATTCCATTACTTTCGAAAAGCAACATATTAACAATAAGACATGTCTACTTTACTTCCACTCTATCTCAATAGATTATAGTTCCATTACTTTCAAAAAGTAACACATTAACTATAAGACATATTTGTGACGATCTACTCCTACTCTATCTCTTAGAAATACATCTATCTTCATAAGAGGTAGCTTTGTGAGTTACAAACATATATGGTGAAGTAATAAAGCTTGTCTAGACTGACATGTTAGCTCATAAAAGACCAGCTCCTTTATGGCAGTTTGATTCACGTAATATGCAAGTCTTATCCATGTCATCTGTTAAATAGACTCTCTATTTTAGGTATCTCCAGGTTGACCCTCCAGATTAATATAAAATCCCCAAAAGTGAGTTCAACAACTCAACCCGACTCATGTTAGATTGATCTTATGGGTAGTGACTCAAGGTCATAATCCATATATAATAAATCAAATTCATTACTTAGATCTTTGCCACCGCGATTGGATCGTAATGCTTTAATTCCTTTTGTACAATTGGTTCTCTACTTCATTTTATAAATTCTTTAAATTTCTCAAAAGCTTCACTTAATATTTGATCAAGTAAATATACCCATATTTACTTAAATCATCGGTAAAAGTGACGAAGTAGTCATAATTTCCCCTTGCGGTGATGCTCATTTGACCACATACATCGACATGTATTAGTGCTAACAAATCACTTGATGTGTCCCTTTACCACTAAAGGAGCACGAATCATTTTCCATGGAGACAAGATTCGCATATTCCATATGATTGGAAATCAAATGGTCCATTAAATCCAGGCGAAACTAGCCTTTAAATGCGTTTCTTATTTATGTGACCTAATTGAAAAACGCCAAATGTACAAATCATTTGAATCACTTGTTATGAGTCTTTTGGATTGTATTTTATAGATATCTTTGGTTGAGTTGGAGTTGTCTAAAACATAAATACAATTAATAGAAGTGGCTTGGCGCATAGTCAAGTCATTTCAACAAAATACAACAATTGTTTTTTATTGCAAAAGAACAATCCTTCCATGTCTAACATGGAAATGGTAATATTTTTTATTAGACAAAATGGATACATAATAACAATTATGTAAATACAACTCAAAGTCATTAGCTAAAATAAGTACATAAGTCCTCTTGATGTGGCGGCTACCTTAACTTCATTTCCTTTCGAAGATCTACATCACCCTTGTTTAGCTTTTCCACATTTCCAAATCCCACTTGGAGTGATAAGTCCAACATTGATATCTTCCAAATACTTATGGCAATTACGCTTCCAATGGCCCATGACATTACAATAATGACATTCGTCGTAGGATTTAGCACCCTTCTTGGTTTTGGTGGTGGTAGTCTCACTATCAACTTCCAATTCACAATCGGGTTTGGGTTTCGTACCCTTCTTTACTTTTCCTTCATTAATACCATTACCCCTTTCGGTTGCAAGGACACTCTTTCTAGAACTCCCACTCAATTTGATATTTCTCCTTATTTCATCAAACAAATATACCTTGTAATTTGCGATATTTTCCTCCTATGATCCTCTTGCCAAGGTGGTGGGCATGAGTATGGGAGTGGGAGGTGTAGAAGTGGTAAAATAGCAAAGATTTCTATCCTTACCAATGCCAATGCGTAGTTCTCTAATCGGGTCATTGTCATACTGTGGGTAAATATCCGTATAATACCCTTTAAATTTAGGACTATAACGTAAATTTAACATGCGAATATCGTCATAAAACATAAATACAATATAGAAACGATAAGGATAGAAATCAACCTCGGGTCCTTTGATGCACGGCGTAAAGAGCAGAAATCAAACGAGATTCCCTCCTAATTGTTGCACCCAAGATTTGTCCGAGATATGCCCTTATGCTAGAACGTGTTCTCCGATTGCCTTGCAATATTGGGAGAACTTGTTGTGAGTTTTTCTCGAGATGTGAGATCTCGGTTTCAGAGAAAGCTTGATCTCCAAAACCCTAATTTCAGTGTAAAATGAAATGTCTAGGTCAAAAGGAGAGGGAGTCTCTCCTTTTGTTTGGTTCGGCTGGACCGACGGTATGCATGGGGAAGTGGGCTTCCACTTCCTCTTAATTTTTACCTTGTGGACTGGCTCGAAAATTGCTAAATGTATATGACGCGGTTTATTATAAATCGTCATCGGTTATCGGTTATTAAAACATCAACTAATAACACGGGTTAGTTGAAGTATTAATACATGTCCGACAAAGACAATATTGTATAATTAATATTCAATATACATTTAATTAAATATAAAACGCTTATATTTAATTTTACGAATTAACTGGTTAATTCGCCTTAGCTCATAATATTTAATCCGTATTAAATATAATATCTCAACATCACATTTTGACTAATTACTAGTCAAATAACTTGGACTAACTGGTTAGTCAAATTGGCATCTACATGACTGTATTTTCATACCGTCACATCTCTCAAACGTATCCTATAGGTGTGACTTTTAGGGACCAGTTGATCACCGCCATCTGTATGACAATAACGTCAAACTTATCTAGCAAGCCAACCGTTATTGATAAACGTGGATCAACTGATAATAATACCAAAAGTATGCCCTTTGATCCTTTTAGAGGTTTATAAGTCCTTGCACTAACTGTTAAGGACACCAACCCCAACAAGCTCCCACTTGTCCGTACAAGTGTATGTGCAATGACGTTATCCGCACTAACTGGAGGACACAAGCTCCAACAAACTCCCACTTGTCCGTACAAGTGTATGTGCGATAACCGATTCTCATATTCATTTAAAATTTCTCCCACTCAATGTAAAACAATTTGCAGATCTGGATCAACAAAGGTCGTATTTTACAATCGATCTGTATCTAGAGTGGTTTCCCCGACTAGAGAGTAACTTAACTGATAAAACGAATCCGTATCCGAGCATGGCCATGCATTTCGATTCTGACTCCTCGAGTGGCCCCGAGAAATATCGAGTACCTGATAAAGGCTGAATATTTCTTTCAACTCGACTCCTTCCGATCTAAGCACAGCATGAAATGACCCAGAAAAAATCTACTTGGCCCCCTGTTACGGATGACCGTGAGAAAGAAACCAAAGCCACCCAAAATATGCCGTAGTCTCAAGAGACAGTTGATAGTCAAAAGATTCGACTCTAAGGATCACCATGGAAGTCCTATCCACGACCAAGGCAAAGAAATGTTATAAAACATTTAGGACTCCACGTCGATGTCACAATGGTGTCCTACGAAATATCCGTATAAATCGCCTCGTGATTGGTCGTCAACCGGTTGACTTATGGCTCGTTGAACCCACCATCAACCAACGTCACAAAATAATTGCCGAGTTATCACTCATGTGGGCAATTAAGGATCGAAAAAGATATGATGTTTGTTCGATTCACTTTGTGGTGTTCAAAATTGTCGTACAATTCCACATGAAAAACAAAATATATATATAAAATATCAAAACGATGATGTCGTATAGAGTACAAAGGAGAATGAATCTAATCCATAAAAGAGTACTACAACTTAGGAACACGTTTGATTCCCATGGAATTTACGTGCCCTTCATGCTTATCTTGTCGTAATGCTTTAGTGAGGGGATCTGCTATGTTATCATCTGTAGCAATCTTTTCTATCACTACTTCCTTTTGCTCCACGTAATCTCGGATTAGATGAGCTTTCCGTTGTACATGTCTAGATTTGTTGCTAGACTTTGGCTCCTTAGCTTGGAAGATGGCACCACTATTGTCGCAATAGATGGCGATCGGGTCATTCGAACTAGGCACTACAGAGAGCCCATGTAAGAATTGACGCATCCATATCGCTTCCTTTGTAGCTTCGGACGCGGCATAGTACTCGGACTCGTCGTAGAATCTCAATGCTTTGTTTCGAACTCTTCCACTGATGACTGCGCCATTAAGAGTAAAAACGAATCCAGACTGAGATTTCGAGTCATCTCGATCCGTTTGGAAGCTAGCATCTGCGTAACCGGTTGCGCATAGCTTTTGAGAGCCTCCATAAGTCAATGCCCAATCTTTAGTCCTCCGGAGGTACTTAAGAATGTTCTTGACAGCCAGCCAATGTGGTTCACCTGGATGCTGTTGGAATCGACTTGTCATACTCAATGCATATGCCACGTCCGGACGTGTGCATATCATGGCATACATGATTGATCCTATAGCCGAAGCATAAGGAATCCGTGTCATGCGCTCTTTCTCTTCCGGTGTCTCTGGTGCCTGAGACTTGCTCAAATGCACCCCTGGAGCCATAGGAAGAAACCCTTTCTTGGAGTTAGTCATCTTGAATCTCTCTAGGACTTTGTCTATGTAAGACTCTGATCGAGAGATAACATCCGTCGTGATCTATCTCGATAGATGCGGATGCCTAGAATTCTTTGTGCCTTTCCCAGATCTTTCATCTGGAAATGGTTTTTCAACCATACTTTCACCGAAGACAAGAGAGGTATGTCATTCCCAATCAGGAGTATGTCGTCAACATACAATATTAGGAAGACAATCTTGCTCCCACTCGACTTGATATATAGACATGGTTCCTCGACAGATCGAGTAAATCCATTTTCTTTTATCACTTGGTCGAAGCGATGATTCCAACTCCTTGATGCTTGCTTAAGTCCATAAATGGAACGCTTAAGTTTGCATACTTTCTTAGGATGTACTGGATCGATGAAACCTTCGGGTTGTACCATGTACAACTCTTCCTCCAAAAAGCCGTTTAAGAAGGCGGTTTTCACATCCATTTGCCAAATTTCATAGTCATGAAAAGCGGCAATCGCTAAGATAATCCGAATGGAACGCAGCATGACTACGGGTGCAAAAATCTCATCGTAGTGCAAACCTGGCACTTGGGTGAAACCTTTAGCAACTAGTCGTGCTTTGTAGATATCTTGTTGACCTTCCACAGAATGCTTTATCTTGTAAAGACATTTGCATTGAAGGGGACGAACCTTAGCAGGTAAGTCAACAAGGTCCCACACGTTGTTCTCATACATGGAGTCCATCTCGGATTGTATGGCCTCAAGCCATAGCTTTGAGTCAGAACTAGTCATGGCACCTTTATAGGTTGCGGGTTCACTACTCGTTAAGAGTAGAATGTCATCTATGTCATGTTCCTCGACCATACCAATGTATCATGCGGAGGAATAGAGACTCTTCCCGACCTCCTAGGTTCCTCAGGAATGTTAACCGCAGCCGGGATTGAAGGAATAGGTTCCTCCAATGGTTGCTCGGTGTTTGGTTCTCGGAATCTCCGACAGTCGAAGGTTCTATCACTCTTTGCATTCTCGAGAAATTCCTTCTCTAAGAATGTCGCACTAGCCGCAACAAAAACGCGTTGTTCGGTTGGCGAATAGAAGTAATGACCAAGTGTTCCTTTAGGATAACCTATAAAGTATGTCTTGACCGATCGCGGGCCGAGCTTATCCTCGTGTCTCCACTTGACATAAGCCTCGCAGCCCCAAACCCGTATAAAGGACAAGTTAGGGACCGTTCCCTTCCATAGTTCATATGGAGTCTTGTCAACAGCTTTAGACAGACTTCGGTTAAGTATTAGAGCGGCTGACAAAAGAGCATAACCCCATAATGAATCAGGTAAAACCGTGTGACTCATCATGGATCGAACCATATCAAGTAGTGTTCGATTTCTCCGTTCGGACACACCATTCAACTGAGGTGTTCCAGGTGGAGTTAACTGTAGGGCAATCCCACAGTCCTTTAGGTGTTGATCAAACTCATGAGAAAGATACTCGCCACCACGATCCGAACGCAGTTTTTTAATCTTCTTACCTAATAGGTTCTGTACCCTATTCTGGTATTCCTTGAATTTCTCAAAGGATTCACTTTTGTGCTTCATTAAGTAGACATAGCCATATCTACTTAAATCGTCCGTGAAAGTGATGAAATACCTATAGCCTTCTCGTGCGGTGATTGACATAGGACCACATACATCCGTGTGTATGAGCCCTAATAGGTCAGCAGCGCGCATTCCAACACCTTTGAAGGAAATCCGAGTCATCTTACCGATGAGACATGATTCACACGTGCCAAATGATTGAAAATCAAAGGCCGAGATAGCTCCTTGTTTGATGAGCTGTTTTACGCGTTTCTCATTAATGTGTCCCATACGGCAGTGCCATAGATACGTTTGATCTTTGTCACCGACCTTTAACTTTTTATTCATTACGTGTAATATTTCCGTGGTCTGATCTAAAACATAAATTCCGTTCATGGAGACTGCCTTGCCGTAAATCATATCGTGTAATGAGAAAATGCAAGTATTATTTTCTATTACAAATGAAAAACCAAGTTTATCAAGTGCAGAAACTGAAATAATGTTTTTCGAAAGACTAGGTACATAATAGCAGTCATATAATGACAACTCAAATCCGCTGGGAAGCTGGATCACATATGTCCCCTTTGAGATGGCAGCTACTCTTGCTCCATTCCCAACACGCAGGTCCACCTCACCCTTTACGAGGGGTTCGATGTTTCGGAGCCCCTGCACATGATTACACAGATGAGAACCACAACCAGTATCAAGTACCCAAGTTCCGTAACTTGCGTGGTTAATCTCAATCATATGAATAAAAGTAGAAGAAGAAGACATACCAACAGGTTTAACACGACCTGCTTTTAAGTCCTCATGATAAACAGGACATGTGCGTCTCCAATGCCCAGTCATGTGGCAATGATGGCATTCCATGTTTTCATTCTTGCTCTTTGTCGCGCCTGATGAGTTACTCGACTCACCAGGACCACTCTTACCTGAACCCGACTTCTTGAACTTCGCCTTACCTACTGCTAGGTTTGCCTGAGCTTTGCCCTTACCCTTCCCTTTATTTGACACAACGAGAACATCCTGTTTCATGCTCCCACTGAACTTCATGTCCTTCTCGGTCTGTACGAGGAGGGAGTGTAGTTCATGCGGAGTTTTCTTCAAATCATTCATATAGTAATTCACTCTAAATTGCGAATAACCATCGTGGAGTGAGTGAAGTATGCGGTCGATAACAATGTTCTCGCTGATGTTACAGTTAAAGGTCTCCAGTTTCTCGACATTCTCAATCATGCTGAGAATGTGTGGGCTAACCGGTTGGCCCTTCTGGAGTCTCGCATCAAAGAAGCGAGTGGTATGCTCATAGGTCACGATTCTCGGTGCTTTCGAGAATTCCTTGGTGAGCGTGGTGAAAATCTTGTTTGCACCATGGGCTATGAAGCGTTTCTGCAAATTGGGTTCCATTGCAAAAATGAGTACGTTTTTAATCGCACCCGCTTCCATACAGAAATCATTAAACTTGGTGATTTCAGCAGCTCTAGCCGTGGGACCTGGGTTTGCCGGGATGGGCTCCAAGAGATATTTGAGCTTCCGTCGCAGCGGCAGCATTCCGTAATGCCGCCTCCCGATCCGCGAAGTTTGATCCATCATTCTTCGATCGAGTAGACCGATTCATCCGATTCATGAAGATCCGGCCGGACTCACGGTCCAATGTGGCACTTGGCATTGGGTTATCGGTAGAGAACCACCATTTGTTATTTGCGCTTTAAAAATACGTGATCTACACTGAAAAAGAAAGAAAAACAAAACGAAATAAGCAACTCATCGAGGTGATTTAAGTCTATTTTAAAATTCATTTTAAACATGTAGACTCTCGCACTTGCAGAATTGATCTCCCTCAAGAATGATACAAGTGATCCCAAGACTCAATTTCTGTAAATTGATAAGCCAACTGTTTAGCTAATTCTTCCGGAAGAACTCTTGGTCGATAGATTTCCGTAAATCCTATCTATAGTCCACCATAGTCACAGGATCGTACGAGTGACCATAGTGTTGAGATAAAATAGGTCAATCGGTTCCAACTTACCCGACGTAGAAGGGGTCATATTATGCCTACCGACGAAGAAGGGACTCATTGGAGTTTGACCTATAAAGACCGTTCTCAATTTTTGTTTATACGAGGAAGATCCCATCAACTAAGTTTTAATTCATTTTAAGTGAACGAATAACTAGCGTCTGTCGTGAATGAATTAATTCAGATGATGGCTTTAAAACGTGTGACATGAGAATGTCAATGAAAACTAACTCGTGACCTCTATATGTGTCAGTTTTCATGCAATAAATAGGTGGTTTGGTTTTTAGGCGGAATATGATGCATATTATCGTTGCGAAAAATAAATAAAAGAATGCAATACGTAAATAAAAAATCCTAGTGTGGCCTATCCTAGTAAAACAAAACATAAAACAACTTTGGAATCCACCGTTGGACCCGAGAAGCTTGTCTTGATGTTCCATCTTGATCCAAGTAGCGGGAGTGAGCATCCGGTCTCCATCTTTGATCTTCTCAAAATTACAATTTAAAATTACAAATATAAACCTATTTACATTCTAATTAAAAACTGTAATTACAAGTGAAAAATCCAAAACGGAGATACGAGATCTCAAAATACAACCAAGACCGTGTTCCATCATTACGGTAACACGTTCTACTAAGGCCACACTAAGTTACAACCGTTTGCAAAAATAAATAAATACGTAATAAAAGGCATTCATAAGGATTCAAAATTAACGATAACTAAAAATGCATCAACTAAAAACAAATTCATTCGTGACATAATTCCGTAATTATGTGAAATTTATCCAAACCACCTTTTAATGATTAAAATTCATGTGATAAAACTGCTTCTATCATTTAATTTTAATCCATTATAATCCGTTACTTTAAATACACTTTAAAATAACTTAATGGTACGTGTGTGAACCGTTTCACAATCATAGCAAGTGTACAATATCCGTATAATGTACATTTTGTAGCCAAAAGAAAATTTAAAGCAAAAGGAATAAATTTTCAAAGCTGTCAAAACAGAAATCCCTTGATCCAGGGACACAGGTGCTCGATCGAAGAACGAAAAGGGCTCGATCGACTGAACTGCAAGTCGATCGAGAGGGTTGCCAAACATAAAGTGCTCGATCGACTAAACTGGTGGTCGATCGAGTACCTTTATCAGCAAATCTACTCGATCGAGTACGAGGACAACTCGATCGAGCAGTAGGGTTTTGAAAGGGGTCGATCGAGTACAACAGGGACTCGATCGAGCAAAAACAAGACAGAAATAGCACTCGATCGAGTAGAAATACGCTCGATCGAATGCAAACATCGCTGAAAAATTCAAAACCCTCGTGAAAACAGGTTTTACGATACAAAACCAAAACAATTTTGATCAAAAACGCATAAAATCAATTTCATAATTGACAATTCCTTAACATATTGCTATAATATCTGTATAAAATAACAAGATGCAAAAAAAAAAAAAATGAATTGAAAACAAAATCAGCCGTGTAAAGAGCCGCACGGTTTTCAATGCACAAATTCATCGTTTCAAAACCGTTTTATGAAAAACACATGAAAAATTTACGTGGCCTCGCTCTGATACCACTTGTGGGTAAATATCCGTATAATACCCTTTAAATTTAGGACTATAACGTAAATTTAACATGCGAATATCGTCATAAAACATAAATACAATATAGAAACGATAAGGATAGAAATCAACCTCGGGTCCTTTGATGCACGGCGTAAAGAGCAGAAATCAAACGAGATTCCCTCCTAATTGTTGCACCCAAGATTTGTCCGAGATATGCCCTTGTGCTAGAACGTGTTCTCCGATTGCCTTGCAATATTGGGAGAACTTGTTGTGAGTTTTTCTCGAGATGTGAGATCTCGGTTTCAGAGAAAGCTTGATCTCCAAAACCCTAATTTCAGTGTAAAATGAAATGTCTAGGTCAAAAGGAGAGGGAGTCTCTCCTTTTGTTTGGTTCGGCTGGACCGACGGTATGCATGGGGAAGTGGGCTTCTACTTCCTCTTAATTTTTACCTTGTGGACTGGCTCGAAAATTGCTAAATGTATATGACGCGGTTTATTATAAATCGTCATCGGTTATCGGTTATTAAAACATCAACTAATAACACGGGTTAGTTGAAGTATTAATACATGTCCGACAAAGACAATATTGTATAATTAATATTCAATATACATTTAATTAAATATAAAACGCTTATATTTAATTTTACGAATTAACTGGTTAATTCGCCTTAGCTCATAATATTTAATCCGTATTAAATATAATATCTCAACATCACATTTTGACTAATTACTAGTCAAATAACTTGGACTAACTGGTTAGTCAAATTGGCATCTACATGACTGTATTTTCATACCGTTACATCTCTCAAACGTATCCTATAGGTGTGACTTTTAGGGACCAGTTGATCACCGCCATCTGTATGACAATAACGTCAAACTTATCTAGCAAGCCAACCGTTATTGATAAACGTGGATCAACTGATAATAATACCAAAAGTATGCCCTTTGATCCTTTTAGAGGTTTATAAGTCCTTGCACTAACTGTTAAGGACACCAACCCCAACACATACAAGGAGCATTTTTCATTGAATAATTGGAGCCATGAATTAATGGTGATCGGTGTAGGATTATTAGATGAATCCATTGCAAATAAATGATTATAAAAACGGAGAGGAAAGGAAATTAATTAACATTTATCGTTTAAATAATACTTGTAAACGTTTTAAACAAGTTTTAAGCATTTATATAGTGACCTCTACCCAACTATTATAATGATCCCGAGATCCAAATTCATATCAATTCGGGCACGGTGAGCCGATTCATCCCTTATCAATATAACTTAGTGGATTAACTAGTTGCGCGTCCCAATCGGCGAAATTGGACCCATTCTTTTCCAACTTACAACGATCCATGAAGGATCGGAGCCCTGAAACATTGGTGAGCGTGTTGGAACTAGTGGTTGCAGATGTGATTGGAGTTGCCATTGCAATTGAGAAAACGATTTTGACTACAAAATAAGAAGTGAAGGAATTAATGAACATCTATCGTTTTGACAATACTTGTAAACATTTTAAACAAGTTTTAAGCATTTATATAGTGACCTCTACCCAACTATCATAAATGATTCCGAGATCCAAATTCATATTAACTCGGGCACGGTGAGCCGATTCATCCCTTATTAATATAACTCGGTGGATTAACCTCTTAATCGAGTTTACTTCTAGAACTCTCGGTCGATAAAAATTACTTTAATATTTATCTTTAGCCCGGAACACATGCGACTAGGGTCACGAATATTTCCGTTGAGCTCAATTCAAATTTCGATGTAACAACATTTTATTACCCACTTACCCAACGTAACAAGTTTAGCACCCCGGTGAGCCGAGCCTACTTCCTCATGAAATTGGGACTCATGGTTTCTACTATTTGGTAAGGCTAATTCTCAATTATTATATAGTGAGAGGTCTTGTCAGATCAATTTATTATCTATCACGTTTTAAGTGAACTAAAGCGGTGAACTACGATAATTATAATTGACACGGTCGATGACTCGATATGCATGTGTTGTTATGGCGATTTGGCAATGCATGCAACATATTAAAATAAATGCAAAGCAATAATAATGAATTCCTAGTATGGCCTTCCTAAAATAGAAAATCAAATAATCTATTACATATTCGGAAACCAACTCCTTTGGTCACTTGAATCTTCAAGTGGCACGCCCTTCCAAGAACACCCTCTTTGTCGGAACGTCTTCCCGAAATGGCACCGTCTTGAAGAAGCTCCATAATTACAAATAATAATAAAAATACAAAGCTATTCCTATTATACATTGTAATATGAGAAACAAGTAAAAACAAAAGTGATACGATATCACATTAAATTACAACAGAATCAATATTCCCTTTCATTATTACGGGTAAAATCGATTAAAACTAAGGTCATACTAAGATAAAATTACATAATTCAAAATTATATAAATAAAAAGACATTCAACAATTGCACTATGCAGCATTATAATATGTATCTATCATGCAAAATTATGTGCCAAATCACCCTATTTAACTTATATCGTTTATATAACCCGGTTTTATGGAAATACACAATTTTAACTTATTAAAATCGATAAATAATACTAAAATCTAATTTTAGTCCAAGTTAATCATCCTCACATGCTTAGGACTCAAACTTTAGTCATCACTCAATTTTTGACAATAATTCAACTTGATTTAATTTTATGCTCATTTTTTACCTTAAAATCATAACATTTATGAAATAAATCCAAATTAAATTATAATAATTTTAAAATTTGAATTTTAAATTTTTGAACATTCTGGAATAATTCCATGATACTCATAATGTCAGAAAATATGGTTAAAATTTTCGAATTTATTTCGAGAAAATATAGTTGCAATTTATCGGTTTTATCTCATAAAACATCTAAAGTTTACAAAAATTAATCCATTAAATTTTAAAACTTTAGATATGATAAGTGGGATATTTATTCAACCTAAAATAATTTTCTCATGCCATGCAATTCGTTTTAGCCTTTTTATGCTAAAATAGTCACTATTTATGCCATGTTTACACTAAAAATTCATAAATCATGCAAAATGAAATCATTTTATCTCAAAATTTACATACAGTGTGTAAATCATGCATTTGATAACATATTAAAATATTATGTGTTGGTTCGAAATTTAACTATTTTAAACCATTTTACCTCCTTTTAATCCATTTTTATCTCATAAAAATCATAAATCGTGCAATATTAATCACATTAATACTAAAATTTACATACATTAAATAAAATATTCATGTGAGGTCATATAAAAGTTTCAAGGTCAGAAACTTAGTTTAATTATTTTTAGCATTTTAATTTCCATTTTAGTCATAAAAATGTAATAAAATCACTAAAAATCATTAAAATGATCAATAAATTACCATAAATCATTTTAATGACCTAAAAAAATTTTAAGACCATAATATATAACATGCATCATGATTTCGTGACTTACTCTTATAAATCACTAATTTCTAGTTTTAATTAAGTTATATTTAACTCGGAAAAACTAAACCAATTATGCATGCAACATCCTATGCTCTGATACCACTTGTTAGGTTCATATACCTATTATTAAACTCTTCTAATATTGAACTAATTAACATTTTAATATGAGTTCTTTAGATCTAGTGCATGCATAACTAATTAAGTAATAAAATGAGAAAACAATGATTCTTACATTGTTATTTTCGGATTTATCGGCACAAGTAAGGTCTACCTTCACTTTTTATTGAGTTATGATGAGTATTAGGATGATCCTCCAAGACTCCATATTAGGAGCTCTCCTTTTGATTGCACCCAAGATTATCCCTTATCACTACTAAATAATATTTGCTAGATATTTATTTAATAGTCTACCTTAAAATTGACTACTAATACTCATATATTACATTAATAATATTAGTAATATTGATGAACAATTTGGATCAAAACTTCTCAAGTTTTAGAAAAGGAAAAACAACCATGAGAGACGTTTTGCATGTAATAAAGATGAGCATTTTTGAGAGAGTAAGTAAGAGGAAAAATTGTGAACAACAAAGTGTTCCACACCCTTCAATGATTCCGGCCATATGCTCTTATTAGAGCCTTTTTCTCTTCTCAAAAATCACATGCAAAATAGTATAGGTAGTAGGCTTAGTGTATAGAGTATTGTCATAAGTTGTTGGAGCATCTTTCCAACAACTAAATGACAAAAGCAAAAACACTACCATCATCACACTTTGACGACACACATATGCCTATATGGGTGCAATTTTGTCTTATAATATTTGTCCTACAAATGTTTATAAGTCTTATGTTTAATTATCTTACATAATTAAATATTAATTTGATCATATAACAATTATGTGACAAATTAATAAACATATATTCACTCAACCTATTGAGTAATATTTTACCATTATATCAACATATAATGGGTCCCATAATGGCTAGTTAGTTAAATTTACAACCTCTTGTAAATGTAAATAACTAATTACCTCTACCTCGAAATATTTATAAAATCTCAACATAATTTAGTGAATTAATATATTAATCTACTAAATCGAATCTTATTTAATCACATTACAATAAGATACATATTTCCTCTCATGAGTATAAATTGTTCAATTTTAAGGAATTAATTAACTTGTATCAATATACAACTAATTAACTTTACTGATAAGGGCATCATCCTTTAGGTGTGACCTTAAGGGATCAACTGATCATCACCGTCAACACGACAGTAACGTCAAACTCTAGCAAACCAACTGTTACCGATTAATGTTGATCAGTTGACTATTTAATTTATCATCCCTTTCGTATTCTTATTATGAGATTTAATTATGATATTAAATCATGTGATCGCACTATTGTTGAGGACACATACTCCAACAATTAAGGGAGTAAGAAGTTAGTTGAGTATGTGCACGATATGAGATTTTGGTGGAGAGTTAGATGACGATACAATTAAGGATAGTATTGAGAAGAATGTTGAGGTAAATTTTGTTGGTGGATTTGATTTCGTTATTTGTAATGCTAATAGAAGATAGGAAATGAACTGTTATATTTAGAGGTGAGTGTAAGAGATTTGTTATACGAGCAATAGTGGCATTGTGGTGTTGTCACTAGTGGTTAAGGGTGATGGTAGGTTAGAAAGATAGCAATTCTAAAGAGGTTGATTTTGTAGAGGCCGGATTGATGTGTACGGTTGTGAGGAAGTATAAGACGTGGTCTTAGGAGGCGGTTGCTAGTAGTCGAGTATTAGTTGTATGCTTATATTTGGCAGGGGGGATGTGTTTGAAAATGGGAGAATATAATATGAGGGCATACGAGTTAAGCTCGGACGAGAGGTAACCTTTATCAAGTGGTAACTTATGTGATCAGGATTGACTAGTTGAATGTAATTACTGATACGTGCATTTTATATAGCCTTTTTAGTTTTATTTTGCACGTATTTCTATGCATTTTTATAGCGTTATGTATTGCAATATGCCCCGAATTGGCTACTTTGGTTTGTTTTGTCTGTTTTGCAGAAATGAACCTGAAAGTGGTGAAACCGTACTCTTTTCGTCCTATTTAGCATGCATATTGAGGAGACGAGAATGTTAGAGTGAGAATTATGCCTTGAAGTGCGTGAATGGGTGGTCAACAAAGCAGTCAAAGACGAATTAGAAGCTGACCTTGAGGAAGAACACTCGATCGAGAGGTCTTTTGATTCGATCGAGTGGTTTTGTGGATAGAAGAGGTCAATCGAGTACTTTACTTTACTCGATCGAAATGCTGGATTTTGGGTTTCCTCGATCGAGAAGGATTTTTACTCGATCGAGAGGATTAGCTGATAAAGACCTTGATCGAGTGGTTTTATATCACTCGATCGAGAGGTTTTGGTATTACACGGGCTTAATTAACCCGTGTTGGACTTATTTCGTTAAAGACTTTATTTTGCCTATTTAAGCTTTCATTAATTAGGTTATTAAGTACGCTTCATTCATCTAAGAACTCTCTAATCTCTCTTTCATACTCTCTACTGTTGAACCCTCTCCTTAATCTCTTGCTTACTATTGGATTGTTCTTTACGCCAGATTGCTTGAGATTGCAATCTTTCTTCTCTTATTAAACTTAATCTCACTGTTTCTTGCTTTAATCCTTGTTTTTCTCTCTTAATTATTTCTGCCCTAATACTGTTTATGCTTAATTATTATTGCATCATGCCTCTAATTAGTATATTCATTATTATTATTGTTGACACCATTAGTATTATGAGTAGCTAAATTCTCTTATGTCGGGATAAGGAATCTATGGTAGGATTGTGACGATGTAGCGAATAGACTAGATGATTTATTTGTGAGAATCTGTACCCATGGCAATTTAATTGTAATACCGACTTAGTTGAGTGCACGCTTCTAAGTTACCTTTAATCTGGTTAAATTTATTCCTGGATCGGAAGATTGGATTAAATAGACCTGCTATGAATAGTAGACTACCCTGACGAGGACGGAAGTTACGTTAGTAGAAATCTAGGATAGAAAGTGGACCGGAAGGACCTTTCCTGTGTCCGTCTCACAGTAGATTGTCTAGGCTATTTGCATCTGAGTCGATAGACTACCATAGTGAACCGAAGTCCTGGCATGCTTTCTCTTATTTGAGCATCTTATTCATATTTTCTACCTTTCATTGCTCTCTCTTTACTGCTATTTCCTTTAACCTTTTATTAGTTTAGAAACCAAAATTCAAACTCCCCATTTGTGACCAAATAGACGGACCTTTAATAGATATCTTGCTTCCCTGTGGAGATCGACCCTTCTTATCACTAGCTTCTTTGTTAGTTTTAATTAGGTTTATTTTTGGTACAAAACGATAGTATCAAATTTTGGCGCCGTTGTCGGGGAGGCAATAGCCCTATCTGTTTTTGTTTTCGTTTATTTCTTTCCGTCTCAGGGAATTTTTATTCCTTGAGATAGTTCTCATTTATCTCTTTCAGTGTTGTGTATGCCCAGGTCAAACAGATCAGAATTAGTTCCAGCTAATCCTGAACCAGAAAGACTATTTCGGCATAGACTCCGTCTGCAAAGAGAAATTCGAAAGGAAGACTTGAGTACTTTCGAGCCCCAGCTACAACACTTCTTATTTGCAGAAGACCAGTCTTTTGAAGAAGACAATCTCATTTCTGCCAACAAGCCAGTAAAGATGCCTAACATTGCAAGTCACTCGGAGCCCAAAGCATCCTCGATTCCTAAAGGTTTTAATCTCACAACTGAGGACGGTAACACTTTCGATATCCGTCCGTCTTATATAAATCTGGTGTAAAGGAATCTGTACCGAGGTGTGGCGGGTGAAGATCCGCGAAAGCATATGAAAGTCTTTACTGACTATTGCTCCACTATTCCCGCCACTAAGGGAGTAACTCAAGACAAGATAAAGGAAGTGCTTTTTCCTTTTTCTCTGACTGACTCAGCTCGTGAGTGGCTAACTGATCTTGACCGGACTGCTGCTGGTATCACCAACTGGGAAACTCTCGCACTTGCCTTCTGTAAGAGATACTTCCCTCCACAACGCACTAATCAGCTGAGGGGTAAGATTACTAGTTTCAAGCAGGCACCTGATGAGACTTTCTATGAAGCTTGGTGCCGGTTCAAGAAGTTGGTGACGTCTCTTCCTCACCATGGTTTTGATTAGTGGTTCTTGTGCAACCAATTCTACAATGGGCTGTATGATGACCACAGAGCTATACTTAACGCCTTATCCAATGGGAGATTTCAAAAGAACATTGATGATGATGATGATAAGGGATGGGGCATTATTGAGGAGATGGAGACCCATTATGCTGAATATGGGAACCCACGGGATGGTATTCGAACGGTCCATTCGGTTGATAAGGCAGTCGTGGCTCAGCTGGAAGCCATGAATGCTCGGTTTGATAGATTGGAGCTGCAATCTGCTGGAGATAAACAGACGGTTCATTTGTTGACTAGACAGTAAAATGTCACTTGTGAGAGGTGTGGAAGCAATGACGGTCATACTGCTATTGACTGTCTGACTGAGAAGGAACAAGTCCTTGCCTTTCAGCAATATAGGCAAGGAGGAGGTTCCTATTACAATAATCAAGGGGCAGTCCATCCCAATTTGAGGTGGACAAGTCAAAATGTTCTCAATCCCACTCCTCCACCGCAGCAGCAGCAACCTTATGTCCCTCCTCACAAGGCTCAACAAGGCGTCCAAAAGCCTCCTTCTTTTCCTCCACCGAACCAAGGAGCATCAACTTCAAGTGGGGTAAGTGAGCTAGCTGAGTTAAAGTAATGCTTCAGTCGTTGACAAAGCAATGGCAGATGAGTGACTAACAAAAAGAAGCTTCAATCAAGTCACTTGAAACCCAAGTTGCTCAGTTAGCCGCGAACCAGTCCACGAGGAAACAGGGTCAATTGCCGTCCCAATCTGAGAAGAATCCACATGAGACGGTAAACTTGATTAATTTGCGAAGTGGTCGTTCTTATGACCGACCAAAATTTTCTACTGACAGGGACATTTCAGACCCGAGGAAGGCCGTTAATGATGATGAACAGTAGAATTTCTACCACGAAGAATATACTCGATCGACTGATTTCTGGTGGTCGATCGAGTAGAATTGTTGAAGAAAGCACTCGATCGAGTGGAAATGTTGCTCGATCGAGTGAATTGGATATTCAGGGGACCGATCGAAAGGTGAAAACCACTCGATCGAGTCAAAATATTGAAGAATTTGTTCCATCGAGTGGAAACTTACCTCGATCGAACACTGTGCATAATGAGGAACTCGATCGAGAGTCAGGAAATGCTCGATCGAGTGAAACATCACCTGGAAAGACTCGATCGAAAGGTAAAAAGACTCGATCGAGTGAAAAAGAGCCTGAACTTGCTAAGACGTTGGAAGAGAGAAACAAAGGGCTCGAGATTTTTATTACGGTGCCCTTCCTAAGGCGATTACAGAGCACTAAAGCCAATCAACAGTTCGGTAAATTTGCCGAGCTCCTGAAAAGCCTACAGGTTACTGTTCCATTCGCCGAGTTGCTGACACAGGTACCCTCCTACTTAAAGTTTATGAAAGAAATTTTGTCATGTAAGAGGCACATAAACGATCATGAGACGGTAGCTTTAACCGAGGTAGAGATTGCCCTAGTTCAAAATAAGCTACCTCCTAAACAGTCAGACCTGGGTAGTTTCTCGATTCCATGTCACATAGGTACCATTTGATTGATAACGCGCTATGCGATCTCGGTGCTAGCGTGAGCGTCTTACCTTTGTCTCTCGCTAAGAGACTTGGTTTGACCAAATTTAATTGCACAAACATGACCGTACAGATGGCCGATCGTTGTATATCACGGTCGTTAGGAGTAATAGAGGACATACCTGTCAAAATCGGGAGATTCTTTATTCCCGTTGACTTCGTAGTGCTTGACATACCCGAGGACACTCACATCCCTATTATTTTAGGGAGGCCATTTTTATTCACTGCTCGCGCAGTGATCGATGTCGGGGGTAAGACACTCGCGTTTCAGGTAGGAGATGAAGAATTGATTTTCCATCAGTCTAAATCTCGTAGGGCTCCCATGCAAGCTCAACCTTGCAATGCCCGCTCCTCTACTGACTCACATATAGACACTCCAGATGAGACTGTAAAATTTTGTGCTGCTATTGTAACCCCTCCGCCTCAGACTGAGAGCGAAAAGGAGGAACATTCTTCTGTTTTCCTTGCTGTTGGTACAGATGAAATAAATGCTGGAGTTGTCAACGGTCAAAGTGTGATTAATATCAATCAAAATGGAGATGCTAACGTCAAAGCTGATGGGAAAGACAAAGGGACGAAGAAAGTTCGTGCATATGTGGACGTTAACTATTCTCCCCCTACTGGTTCAAATTCAAGCTCGTGGAGATCAAAGAGGACGGTCAAGGACGCTGAAGGGACCTCCTCCAGTCAGAAGCCCTCCTTTGGGCTACTGCAATGTTTTGGGAATTGAGCGGGGAATGCCCCGTTGTAACAAATTGTAAAAAAATTTAAACTTCCGTCGAACTTCTTTATTTGCATTTGTAGGACTGCTAGATTTTAGACTGTTTTAGCGTAGCTAGAAAGACTATAGACTGTTATTTTGCGATTTGGTATGTTCGGGATATGTTTGCGAGTATTTTTATGCAGGTTTGGGGAGATAATGATGCATTGGGATGAATTACACGAAGAAAAGAACTCGATCGAGTACCTTTTGTACTCGATCGAGTGGAATGCACAGGAAAAGGATCGATCGAGAGGTTTACAGGGACTCGATCGAAACGGAAAAAATAGGAAGTTCTCGATCGAGTGGAATTATACTCGATCGAGTGAAATGCAGGTCAGACTTCTCGACTCGATCGAGTGAAATTGAATTTCACACGCAGGAAGTAACTCTTAAACTTCTTATTTTTCATTCTTTCAATTTCTTATTTCAATTGTTCATCCCTTTCGCGTTATAAAACCCCAAAAACCTCCATTATTCTTGCCCTCTACCAAATCCAACACCCACATTCTACTCCTTGTGCTTAATTCGACATTTGCCCCCTAATTTCCCCTTAGATTTTGTCTATTTCGCGGTCAATTAAAGGAATTAGGGTTTTCGGGTTTTTCATTCGAAAATCCGTCAATTGCCTCTATTTTTGTCGATTATTTTGCTTCTTCTTATGGGTTTCGTCATCAAGTAAGTCTACCCTTTACCTTTCTGTTAATTAATTGCTTTATTTCGTAATTATAGAGAAATTAGGGTTTAGGGTTTATGGTTTATGGTTGAAATCGAAAATTCCGATTCATTTGGGGATTTCGTGTTAATTAGTTTAATTGCTTATTGTTTCCCATTACTTACTTGATTAGGATGGAAATTAGTTCACTGCCTTCCACTAGTTCGACTGTAGTTCCGTCCTCGACTTAGACGGTGGTCCCTGCTGCCACCACCGTCACCACGACAGTTAGTACCACTGCTACTACCCCTGTTTTATATGTTGTTCCTACTGGTACTGCTTCTGCCGCTACTGTTAGTTCCGCCTCTATCGCGGATGGTACTGTTTCTACCTCTGTGTCGACCTCAGTTTTAGCTAGCACTGCTGCTAGCTCTGCTTCTGTTTCCATCTCTGCTACTTCTATTGTTGCAGCCACAGCTAGCACCTCTGGTACGGTGACCACCCCTGCTGCGTGGTGACCAGCTGTCACAGCTTCTTACCGGGCGGCCTTAGTACCTCGTTCCGTCAGAGGACGGCCTTCTTCTTCAGGTACTAGAGGTCGGGGTCGCGGACGAGCTACACCTTCTGTTGGCCGCTCTGCTGGTCGTGTCACCATCCGAGTGGATGATTCACTCGACTCGCACCCCGACTATCCCTAGGTAATCTTTGTTAATGTTATTCATCGCACTCGGTTCTTTGATTTAGCTAGATGTGATTTTCTGTCTACTAAGTTTTTGTGCCGTCAGTCACATGATAGGCTTGGTATTTAGGAGCCTGTTATTGAGATTTTGAGGGGTACGGGGATGTCTGGACTAGTCACCATGAGTGCCTTGACCGTCAAGGAGCTGACTCTCGAGTTTTTCAGCTCCCCGGCAACGGCGCCAAAATTTGTTACCGTCGTCAAGTACCAAAAATAAAACCTAGATACACTAACAGAAGCTAGCGGTAAGTAGGGTCGATCTCCACAGGGAGGCAAAAATGAGATTTATCTATTTTAAATTAGTGTAAGAGTAACGGGGGTTTGAGTATGATTTCTAAACTAAGAGAGGTGGCAAGAGAAATTGAGCGATAAAAATAGTGGGATTAACAATAAAGAAAGAGAACTAGGATTGTCGGGTCATCAATGAATGTCAGATAATTGCAGCTAAGGTCTCAAATCGGTCGCTTGTATCGGTCTAAGGGGCAACGAATATCTCCTTCCGGTCTCAATTCACCCTAAAACACTATTAGCTTAGCTTCCGCCCTCACTAAAGCATCCTAATGTTCACTGCAGGTCTTACCCATTCCAACCTTCTGGTCTAGGCCAAGGCTTATCAATTCAATTAGCTAAATGTGTCGACTCAAGCAGCTAATTACAGTTAATTGTAGTGATTAACAACAAAGACATGATTTTAGCAACAGATCTGCAAACCTGATTAGCAACTAACATTAACTCAGTGAATCCACTAAATCTTAGCATGAGAATTAGCTAAACATATTAATGAATAAAGCAAAAGAGAAAGATGAAGCAAGAACAAACATAATGAAGAAACAAGCAAAAGAGAATTAATATAAAAGAGAGACGAAAGGTTACAGAAGTTTTGAATCCGGCAAGAGAACAAGTAGCAGCAGAGATTAAGAGTAAAACGTTGATTAAGAGTATATGAGGTGTGATAAGAGATGTCTATTAACCTAATGACGACTTCTTTATATAGGGAAGTGAAAATAAACAAAAGATAACCTAAACACGGATTAAAACCTTGCGGCGGATAGGAAAGTACTCGATCGAGTGGTTTAGAACTCCTCTATCGAGTAAATTATAGTAAAACCTCTCGATCGAGTAGAAAAACTACTCGATCGAACACTATCTAAAATAAGCAATTTGATCTAGGACTTAAAATACTCGATCGTACACTATTCTATTCTATCGAGTGGTTTCCAGCGCCTAATTCTTGCTTCACGCACTGAACTTCAAACGGCTTCCATTTCTTAGTTACTTGGGAAAATAGAGCGTTTCCGGTGGCGTTGGAAAGCTAAGAGGACAAGATTTCATCTCCAATTGGAATCACCAGAAAATATGTTGTAGAACTCGAGATATGGCTCTTCAAATTAGGCACTAGTAATTTGAAGTTCTTCCTTTGCTCGCCTAGCTGTCTTACTCCTTTGCGCATCTCAAAATAATAGTCTTAAGGCTCCGAATCAACTCATCTCCTAAATGAATGCATAGGGACATGTTTTAGGCATGATTACGCTTCTCTTTGGTTCATTCTTGCAAATAAGACAAGAGAAACCAAAGTAGACAATTCGGGGGACATTTGTAGCTAAACACTACTAAATATGCATAGAAATGCGTGCAAATGAAGTAAAAAATACCTATATAAAATGCACGTATCAATTACGGGTCTATGATGTGTATAAATGTTTGTGTGAGGTTCTGACATCACGAGAAGTGTTATGGTGTGATAGTTATAAAGTTGTCATCTAAATGTCTTGTAATATATGTTGGGTACAGTAACCTAATGGAATGATAATCAAAAGTGATAGTTTGAGTGATCTGGCATGGCTAGTTATAATTGTATGTGTATTGATGATACATGTTTATTCCGTGAAATGGTAGGGATGATGTTCATGAGATTCTTATCTGTATATTCTGTGTAATATGTTGCGGATTGATCTATTAAAGCGGTTTTGAGTAAGTTTTCTTGTCCGGGAAGTTGTCCTGAGTTAGTGTCTATGGGAATTGTGTAAGTTGTGATGTCTATCGATGTGGTTGTTATGCCTCGAGTGGTGATCCGAGCATGGTACTTTGTGTTGTGATGCGGGTATTTTCGCCCTGCGGAGCGGATGTTGGTGGCGGTGTTGCAATGCCGTCACCGGTTGTGGTGGAGTAGGCGAGATGATTACGATACGAGTTTTTAAAAGTACATACCAGTTATATATAGATTGTTGTTTTGTTTTCTGCTGCTTCTTGTGAGTTTCGGTTTGTACAGATACACGGTTGTTTTGTTTATTGATGTTTCTTACCAGTTTCAGCTTGGGAGTGAGGGTAGAGTATGATATGAAAGGGAGTTGGGTATGTTTCCGTTTTTGTTATGATAAGTAATATTCTGTTGATGGGACACATATGCGAGAGGTTGTTGGAGTACTTGTGATCTTCTTTTAGAGGAGGCATTGGTTGACATAGTAATGGTAAGTGATTTGTGGAACATGTGTTGTACTAATCTGGAAGTTGCAAGTGGTTCATAATCTTTTATTGGGACAGTGACTATAGGGTATTTGAAAGTAATATCATGTTAAGTTATGATGAGTTTTGCGGTAATGAAAGAAAGGAACTTGAGGATCTAGTATGAGTGTGGGTAATAAGTGTGGATCGTGAGTTATGAGTATGGAGATAAGTGCATATATAGAGGACTATGTCGTTTCGGCGGTAATAGGGAACATTTGAAGTTTTGATTATGCTAAGGATTTTGTGGTACAAGTTAGGTGGTGTGCCGAATGAACCGAGGTATGAGAACTGTTTAAGTAAGAGAGCCTTGGAAATGGGAATGGTTATAGGTGTTGAGGTCATCGGCGGTTATCTTTGACATGCGGTGGTGATGAGGATAATGAGAAGATATAGCTCAAGATATAGTATTAGTGAGTTACGAGGACATAAGATTTATCTTAAGAGGAGTAGGAGGCGATAAAAAAAGAAGAATACTTCGATAGTGTCGACAGTTGGGTGATGATGTTTATGAGTTCGATAGTGTTGACAGTTGGATGATGATGTTATGAGTGGGAGTAAGCTTCTAGGACGAAGTTCCTTTTAAGGGTGGTAGAATTTAACATTCCGTTTGATGTTTATGAGTGTCTTGATATTGGATTTTCTAGTGGATAATATGTTAGTGAAATGGAGCTAGCGGCATTTGTGGATGGTAATTGGTAGTGTACGGAGTTAGTGTCGAGAGAGACTATAATGTAGTTGATACGATATCGTGAGCCATGTTGTAGAGGTAGGCATAGTTGGTGGAGTTGGTGTTAAGAGTTCATGTTTTATAGGTTGGGATTTTGTTTTGAGTTCTTAGTTGCGTTGTTGTGTCTTGATCGAGTTAGTATGGTTGTTTTGAGTATGGGTTGAACTTCGGGGACGAAGTTCCTTTTAAGGAGGGAAGACTGTAATACTACGGTTTTCTTTGTCTTTGGGCACTCTATCGAGTGGGGCTTACTCTGTCGAGTAAGTAAGTTGTTTTACGAAACAGTGTTCTGTTTGATAGGTACTCGATCGAGTAAGTGTAGCACTCGATCGAGTAAGGGTCACTCGATCGAGTAAGTTACTTTTACGGGTTATTTTTGACGGGATTTGTTAATAACGCGAGATTAGTATATTAATCCTTCCGTCACTTTCTTTATCATTTCTCACCCTTTCTAAAACCTTTCAAAGAGAAGAGAAGTTACGTTGTCATCATTCGTCGCGTTACTACCAAATCCCAAAGGCTAAGGTGGTCGGATCGTCGTGTTCTTTACGTCGTTGAGTTCGTCATGTCGATGGTAAGATCCTTGTATAGTTTTTATTATGTTTCATTGAGTTTCATTAAAACCTTAATTGGGTGATGTTTGGGGTTTTGGATGTTTTGTGTAGTGTTGGTAGTAATTGTATGTATACGTGTTATAGGAGGAGGATTCATAGAGAAGAAATTCTGATTAGCTGCTAGACGGTCTGTGGTGATTGCTATTCCAGGTAGGGTTTTCCTACTCAATATTGATTACATGGTTGTGTTGGTAATTATTTGTTGTTGTTGTATATTGTATTGGCATTGGATTCTGATTTTGTGATTGTTGGTAGTGTAGTGTGATTGTCTGTCTGTGGTTCTCGAGGTGCGTCCTCGGCTGAGTGGAGTCACTTGCGGGAATGGCTTCACGCCTTTGATTTGCCTTCTTTGGAACCCGCCACAGAAGGGATGTGCACATTAATGAATATGGGTATATCGCTCGGATGAGATAAGCGGGGCTTAGGTGGGAATGAATGGCTGCGGTCCCCCACTGGCGGTGTGGAATACTTGTTGCGATGATTATTCTGGAAGGACTACACACTTTCGTGTGTAGTCAGGTGTGTGGTGATGTGATGGAGTTTGGGTTAATTGAATTTGTTGTGGTATTGTTTTATTGCAGCTGTTTGTTTTGTGTAATCAGTACTGACCCCGTTTAAATGATTTAAAAATTGTGGTGATCCATTCAGAGGTGGTGAGCATTTGTCTAGCAGGTATTCTATTGATGCGCGCGGGATTAGCTGGGGATGGAGTTGCCACGAGTCTGATAGTAGTCTTACGCTGTGTTGTCTTTATACTTTTGTTACTTCAGTTGTAGTTTGGTTGTAGAATAGTTGTACTTTACTTTACTGTTGCCACGAGTCTGATAGTAGTCTTACGTTGTGTTGTCTTTATACTTTTGTTACTTCAGTTGTAGTTTGGTTGTAGAACAGTTGTACTTTACTTTACTGTTGGTTTTGTTATGTAATCACTTACACTTAGTTATTAAAGTACGTTATTTTATGGTCTATTTGATATACATTGCCTCGGGTAACCGAGTTGGTAGCATTCTCATGCTTTAAGTGGTCCTGGTAAGGCACTTGGAGTATGGGGGTGTTACACGTACCCTCAACCCTTACTCCAGATCTCTGTGAACATCCGTGTTCATTGGCATCCACGAGAGTCATTCTAGACATAAAATGCTAAGGGTAACGAGTTCTTAGTGTTCATGTCACTAATTTGTGTCTTGACATGACACGAGGTATTCGAACGGTTCCAATTTCCCATAAAAATTGGTGGCGACTCCACAAATGCAAACGCTTGTTCCCTCTGGCCCCGTGTCCACATTTTGGCAACTCCGCTTGGGAGAATACACTTACGTGTTGCCAAGGGTGAAACTTGAACAAGGTTAGGGAATAGTTTATACGAGACAGTAGTCGGTTTTCTTTACTCGACCTTTCTAGGTCGTTTTATTCGGCCTTCCTAGGCCAAACCCAACCCATTCGACCAATCGCCCCGTCTGAACGGTCCAAATTCTTATATGGGCCTAAAGATAGATAGAGGTTGACGTCAACCATACCGTGGTACATACTCCTGTTTGTGCCAAGGGCTTTCACTACTCGAGGAAATGGACTAGGAACCGACCTTACTCATGTTTGGCATGGACCTCTCCACATACCAGGGTTTGATTGCTTGGTATGACAACCCACCTTTTACACCAAAACCCTTTTAAATGCACTTAGCATACCGTTATAATGCCTGTATAAATGCTTGTATCATATGTGATCACCATTTTGTAAACAAAACCATGACGAAATTTTATAAAATAAAATCCTTTTCAAAATGTAAATATTTTTAAAATGGCCGAAATTAGCGCAAAATGAGTCGATTCTCTGTCAAATCTCCAGTCAAAATTCAGGCCTCAAAACCCCTTTTAAAAACCTCACTTCGAGTCAGCACTCCTACAACTATACTAGTTGCCTAGGACAAACATTTCAAGACTTTGTCATTTTCAAAACCTCACTTAACACAGTGGCACACTCCCACTTCACAAGTTGAGTCTTTTCTTTGAGTAAAGTGTGCTAGAATGGTCGATCGTGTTTTGATTCGTCATCAATTTCTTACCCAATTTCCAAGATGTCTGGAACTAGTACCACAAGTGTTAGTGGTCAACCCCAAAATGGTAATGATCAAATTCTAGCTGCGCTCGTCCGTCTCCAAACAAGCCAAGACCAAGCCTATGATCGCCTCAACGCTATTGAAGGTCGAATCGTTGCTGTAGAAACTAGACTCCCTTCTGCATAAAACGATATTCCTAGCAAGATCGTGCATGATAACCTTCCACCCTTTGTTGGACAATAAGAGACCAACCCTCCAATAGGTCCTACTGAAGCTAAAAAGCGACTCCAATACTTGGAGGAGCAACTAATGTACCTCAAGGGGGATGAAATCTACAGGGAGAATAATCGCAAGTATGAGGCCGTGATGCCCAATTGCCAACCAACTTCAACATGACTGACATCCCAAAATTCAAGGGGCAGGAAAACCCTTTGAACCACATTCGTGCTTTCAAATACTACATGTCTATCAAAAGCATCAAACATGAGATGTTCTTAAGGATCTTTCCTTCATCTCTCGACACAATTCCTAAGCAATGGTTCTACTCTTTGGAACACAAGAAGATTGCCACTTGAGATGACGCTACAATTGAGTTCGCTAAACAATACACGGATAATGTTGAAATCCAAGTCAACATGCGTACTTTAGAGGTTCTTACCCAAAATGAAAAAGAAGGCTTCACCGACTTCCTAAGTAGGGGGAGGAAGACTTGCACACAACTTGTTGAACGTCCAGACGAGGCCACTCTTGTGGAAATGTTCGTGGATAACCTGAGACCCATTTATGCAAATAACTTGAGATACCAAAACATAACGTCTTTCAAAGATTTGACTGTACCAGAGACAAGAATTGAAGATGACATCAATAAAGGACTCTTGTCCAAAACGGTAGGTCGTGGATATCAAGGCTCGATGAGTCGTTCTTATGGCTCTTCTAGCAAGACTGATGAGGTTAACCTTGGCGAATCATCTAAGAAGAATAATCCACAAAGGAAGTTCACAAATATTGGTGATTCATACTCCAACGCTCTGAAAAGATTGATGAAACAGGGTAAGCTCCAACCCATAGGACCTACACCTGACCCAGAAAAGAAGTCCAAATTTTGGGATGAGAATGCATACTGCGAATATCATAGAGGCAAGGGACGCGATATAGAGAAATGTTTTAAGCTAAAACATGTCCTTCAAGATATGATCAAAGATGGTCGTTTACCCATACCTCCTGGAGGTAAGCCTAACAATACTCAGAATCCTCTTGGAATTCTGATGATTACAGATGAAGAATCCACCTTGGATTATTCACACCTCATTTCTTCAGTCAAAGATGAAATTCGTGCATTAGAAATGAAGAGAGGTATTCCTCCATTTCTCCTACCATCACCAATTTCATCTTATAGGCAAGGAGTGTGAGTAGGCAAGTTGTAGAGTTGGAAGCTGTGGTAGAGTCTCTACGTAATCCCGACACCATACCCAAGGAAAACGTGTCACTACCCCAAGTCTATATCAAGGGTCCACAATGCAAGAGGTGATCGTAGTAGTTGATAACCTAATTGAGAAAATAATCAGTCCGGAGGCTGAAATAATCAGATTGAGAGGGCTTAATATCGTCAATTGAATATGGGCCAACGACAACGAAGTTGAATGCCTCACAGAACACTACCTAGTCAAAGCTAGTGAGGATATAATCAAGGCTAGCGAAGATCAAGATATAGACCACCTTACTCGTTCAGGACGTCTGACAGGGTAGTCGTATACCTATCAAAAATAACCAACTGGCTCTAACTAATATAGCTAGGGAAGTCGGGTCGATCTCCACAGGGAGATGAGAAAATGTCAGCTTTGTCTAAGTTCGTCACGGTAACCAATTTGTTGGTTTGAATTGGATTTCTAAACTAAAGAGGTAAAGGAAGAGAAAAAGGGTAAAAGAATAAAGATTAAGCAAATAAGGAAGAAGCAGCTAAGACAGTCGGTTCACCATGATCATTCAGTCAAGCAATCTAGGTCTCAGGTCAATGCAAGTATAGTCTACGGGGCAGTGAATATCTCCTTCCGGTCTCAATTCGCCCTAAAGTAAAAATAGCTTAGCTTCCGCCCTCACTACGGTGCCCTAATGTTCGCTACGAGTCTCACCCTTCCCAACCTTCCGGTCAAGGTCAAGGTTTACTATGATTCAAATGCCCCCAATTGCGTCGACTCAACTAGACAGATACAATTAATTGTAGCAATTAACAACAAAGACTACCCTAGCATTAACCTAATAATTCAATTGTTGTTACTTCATAATCATGGATTCCCTAGTCTTAGCAAAAGGGAATTAGCTACGTATCATCATCATATCAACGACAACAATGCATAGATAATCGGAATTAAACATGGTAATAATGCTAATAGAGATTGAATAAAATAACAATGAAAAGCAATAAGTGAATGGAAGAATCAAAACAACAATTATGATTAAGAAATAAAAAGGAATAATAGTACCGATTACAAATCCGAATCCGAGTAGAAGATAGTAGAAAGAGTAAAGAGGAGGGAAGCAGTGAGTAAGATGATGTGAGGAAGAGTTACGCAGTCTACTGTGTGATATATCACACGAGATTATCTTCCTAAACCTAATCCAATAGCCTAATTACAAAAGCCCATACGAAAATTGGCGGAAAAATACAATTTCAGGACAAACCACTCGATCGAGTGGAATAAAACCGCTCGATCGAGTAACTAAGCAACAAACCCTTCGATTGAGTGGAAATAAACCACTCGATCGAGTAACTCCTTATAATGCCTTCTCGATCGAGTAATATTTATGCTCAATCGTGTGATCTTCATGATATAAAGCATTCGATCGACTAGAAAAGTGGTCGATCGAGCTATTTTGGCACGTTAGGCACTATGACACCTTCTGAAATCAGCTCACGCATCTTCAAAGTGATAGATTCCAAGCTCCGATCCCGTGTTCTCCATAAATGCATGCAAATGGGACGAGTTTAGGCTCGATTTATCTTCTTTTCGGTCTATACCTGCAATGTATACAAGACAAACCAAAGTAGACTATTCGGGGGTATTTGTAGCTAGATGCCACGTAAAATAGTACAGAAATGCGTGTAAAAATGAGGTAAAAACCTTATATAAAATACACGCATCAAATCTCCCCAAACCAAACCTTTGCTTGTCCCCAAGCAAACTATGAATGCAACTAAGAATAAACAGTGGAACGGGATCAACGCATCAGCTACAAATCATCCGCCAAAACCAGTTTAATGCAACAACTAACAAAGTGGCAAGTGATAAGTGCAAATGAATTAAATCAATGTTTCAAACTTACTGAACCGTCGACTTTGAAAGACTCAAAGATATCGGACTCTCACAAGTTGCTCATCACTCAAATTTAAGCACAGGGTGAGTATATATGTGAAAGATAGAAAGAAGTAAAGACACTCACCTAACTCGACCTATAAGAACATGCATGCAATGAACATGAATAAAGTCTTCTACAACCGTACATACACATTCCAACCAAACTAATGACCAAGACACATGCCGAGGACTTACATTTGGGTAAGTGAGGTAATGGGTAAGAAGGGCTAAGCTGAATTTGGAATTGTGGAGTTAATAGCCAGGCTAGCAACAACGAATCCAAATATTGAACTGCATCCCAACTTCGTACTCAATATAACAATACAAAACAGTGCAAATTCGATGCACTCAACTTACAAAACACCATAAACTTGTCAACTGTCAACTCCCCATAAGATATAAGTAAGACATGGGAGTAAAAATCATCTACACAAATTTTCATTTTTCGCATATGATTTTTCTTTTTTTTCCATATTTCCAATTCTTTTTTTCTTTTTTTTTTCTTTTTCACAACATTTTCTTTCTTTTCATTCCCTTCGATTCCTCCACCGACTTCTGAAATCAGATATATAACCAAACTGCTGTAAAGCATTCCAAACAGCTACTCATCCGTAGCTTGGCTAGGGTAGGAAAAATTATAGAATGTAGCTAATAGGATAAAAAAAAAGACAATTTGGCTATGTGAGGCTCATGGGTAGAATGAAATAAAAGGGAACCGCCTCTCCTACATGTGTCACCATCCACAGACCGAATGCATATAGGTATTAAGAAGACTAGACTCATGCTTATGCAAATTAATGTTACATGCCTTACAGAGAGTACTACTCACATCCTAAATGAAACCGGTCTTGAATGTCACCAGTTTATAAAGCTCTAACCTCATAATGTAATGTAGCTTGCCAATATATGAGTCAAGTCTATTCGTTCAGATAAGAGAGAAACAAAAACTCGTAGATTATGCACATTATCATGCCATCAGTATGTTAAGAATATGCAGGGCTAAGGTAAGGATTCAAAGTAGCGTCAAAATTCAAACGTTCCGACTCAAATTAAACGTGAATATTTGTGAATTTTTGAAATTTTCTAATTTTTTTGAATTTTATGTGATTTTTGAAATAAAAACAACGATGCATGCTAAAATGAATAAACATGCAAACAAAAATGCAAGAAAACATGCAGACACAGATATGGATGCATACCTCCCCAAACCAAACCGTACAATGCCCTCATTGTACCAAAAATAGGGAAAGAAATGCAAACAAAGGAGAAAAGGATAACTGGAGTCGGAATACTTACAAGACGGCGTGAATTGGGACCTCCCCAAACCGACCATGAACATTGGAGGTCATAGGTGGTCACACAGCAGCTCAAAGGACGAAAATTAGCTGCTGGAAGACGAAATGGCTCGATCGAGTGACTTGGGACTGCTCGATCGAGTGGTTTACTGTCAAAAATGCTCGATCGAGTGACTTGAAACAGCTCGATCGAGTGATCGTGGTTCTGCAGCTTGTCGATCGAGTAGAAATGTTACTCGATCGAGAGAAACTCTTGGCAAAAGTGCTCGATCGAGTTGTAAAACCGCTCGATCGAGTAACTTCACCTGCAAAACACGTACAAGAAACATAGGAAATGTATAGAAAGCATAGTTTGGCGTCTAAAGTTCGAAAAACAGCTAAATGAAAGCAAATAAATTCAACAAAAATACAACAAAACAGTCTGGGTTGCCTCCCGGAAAGCGCCGGTTTAAGAGGTCCCGCACGACCTTTCTGGCATCAATTAACTGGCGCGTCAAGCTCGTCGAAGTACAAGACTTCAACACGATTATCTGCTTCATTAGCTTCGTGATAATGCTTCACATATTGCCCATTCACCTTGAACCGATTTTCCTCGGGACCTTCTAGCTCAACGGATCCAAATTTAGTGACAGCTGTCACCGTATAAGGACCACTCCACCTGGACTTCAGCTTGCCAGGAAACAATCGCAGTCGGACATTAAACAGCAACACCTTCTGCCCGACATGAAATTCCCGAGGTAGAATTCTTTTGTCATGCCATCTCTTCGTCTTTTCCTTGTAAATGCGCGAGCTATCATAGGCATTAAGCCTAAACTCCTCTAATTCATCTAGCTGCAAAAGACGGTTCTGACCACACAACTTAGGATCAAAGTTAAGTTCACGAATTGCCCACCAAGCCTTACATTCCAACTCAACAGGTAAATGACATGATTTCCCATAAACTAACCGCAAAGGTGATGCACCAATCAGTGTCTTAAAGGCAGTTCTGTAAGCTCATAATGTGTCTTCTAATTTAAGACTTCAGTCCTTCCGTGATTTAGAAACTACCTTAGACAAGATCTCTTTAATCTCTCGATTAGAGACCTCAACATGACCACTATTTTGGGGATGATACCCCAAACCACGCCGGTGTTGAACACCAACTTTAGACAGAATGGAAGTTAGTTTCTTTTCTTTAAAGTGCATTCCCCCATCACTAATGACGACCCTAGGGACACCAAATCGAGGAAATTTGACCTTTTTGAACATCTTAATCACGGTCTTGGCATCATAATGGGGTGAAGCAATTGCCTCAACCCACTTAGACACATAATCAACAGCTACTAAAATATACCTGTTACCTTTACTAGATGGGAATGGTCCCTGGAAATCAATGCCCCGGACATCAAAAAACTCAACCTCTAAGATACCATTTTGTGGCATCTCATGTCTCTTTGAAATATTCCCAGATCGTTGGCAGGCATCACAAGCTGAAACAAAAGACTTAGCATCAGCAAACAAAGAAGGCCAGTAAAAACCAGACTGAAGTACCTGAGCCACGGTGCGCGATGGACAGTGATGACCACCATAGGAGGATGAGTGACAGCCTTCCAGGACTACTTTGGCCTCCCACTGCGGAATACACTGTCTGTAGAGACCGTCTGCACATTCCTTAAATAAATAAGGATCATCCCAAAAATACTGCTTAGCGTTATACAGAAAACGCTTCCTCTGCTGATGAGAAAAGTCAGGCGGCAGCTTGCCACTGACAACGTAATTAGCTATATCTTCATACCAAGGTTCTTGGTTAATAATAGAAGACAATACGGCAAATAAATAATCATCAGGAAAAGACTCATCAATAGGTAAAGAATCTTCTCCCTCTTGCCGTGACAGTCGCGACAGATGATCAGCTACAACCTTCTCAGCTCCTTTCTTATCTTTTATCTGCAAATCAAACTCCTGAAGAAGGAGTATCCATCTCAATAGCCGTGGTTTAGCTTCCTTCTTAGCCAGAAGGTGCCTCAGCGCTGCATGGTCAGTAAAAACAGTAACTTCTGACCCAATCAAATAGGAACGAAATTTTTCTAAGATATAAACTACAGCTAGCAGCTCTTTTTGGTAGTGGTGTACTTCACTTGAGCCTTATCCAGAGCTCGGCTCGCATAGTAAATTGCATTCAAAGCTTTGTCTTTCCTTTGGCCTAGCACCGCTCCTAGTGCATAATCACTGGCATCACACATTATCTCGAATGGCAAATCCCACTCGGGAGGCTGTATGATCGGCGCAGATACCAAAGCTTGCTTTAACCTGTTAAAAGCAGAAAGGCAGTCGTCAGTAAATACAAAAGTGGCATCCTTAAGTAGCAGCTGTGTAAGTGGTTTAGCAATTTTTGAAAAATCCTTAATAAACCGGCGATAAAAGCTGGCGTGACCAAGGAAACTCCTCACTCCTTTAACATTAACAGGAGGAGGTAATTGCTGAATCACTTCCACTTTTGCTTTATCAACTTCTATTTCCCTATCAGAAACTAAGTGCCCTAAGACAACTCCCTCGTTGACCATAAAATAGCACTTCTCCCAGTTAAGCACAAGGTTAACCTCAATGCAGCGCTGCAACACTTTATCAAGGTTAGACAGACAATTAGAAAAAATCACTTCCATAAACACTAAAATCGTCCATGAAAACTTCCATAATAGACTCAATATACTCTGAAAATATCCCCATCGTGCACCTTTGAAAGGTGGCAGGGGCATTACATAAACCAAAAGGCATCCTGTGATAAGCAAACACGCCCTGAGGACAAGTAAAAGTAGTCTTAGCTTGATCATCTGGGTGATTAGGGATCTGAAAGAACCCTGAATACCCGTCTAAATAGCAGAAAAACTTATGAGAAGCTAACCTTTCTACCATCTGATCAATAAAAGGAAGGGGAAAGTGATCTTTCTTGGTGGCGGCATTCAGCTGTATGTAGTCTATACACATCCGCCAACCAGTCACTACTCTAGTTGGTATTAACTCATTTTTGTCATTCCTAACCACAATAGTCCCTCCTTTCTTAGGAACTACCTGCACTGGACTCACCCACTTAGAATGACCAACAGAATAGATAATACCTGCGTCAAGCAGCTTCATTAAATCAGCCATCACAACATCTTGTATCTTCTGGTTCAGCCGGCGCTGACCCTGTCTACAAGGTTTGTGATCTTCCTCCAGCACTATCCTGTGCATACAAATATCGGGACTAATCCCCTTGATATCATCCAAAGAATAACCCAAAGCTTTCCTGTTTTTCTTAAGCACAACTAACAAAGAGGTTAGCTGATCATCATCAAGCTTAGTACTAACAATGACTGGATATTGCTCAGTATCATCTAAGAAAACATATTTTAGATGAGAGGGAAGAGGCTTACGCTCAGGTACCTTTAACTCAATGGAGCAAAGGGTATTGATCATCTATTCCACTTGCTCTCCCTCAGCGTCGGTGAGTTCACGCTCATCTGAATCATCTTCAAGCAAATCCAACACAACGTCATCGTTGTCTGGGTTATCTGCACACTCATCCAAAAGCATAAGAGCCTCTAATGGGTCCTTTATAAAAGAACCCGCCCAAAAGTCATAAATAGACTCGTCAATAATATCAACACAATAACATGTATCCTCTATCATTGGCCGAGCCAAAGTGCTTGGCAGACTGAAAGTAATCGCGTCATCCCCTACTGCAAGAGTCAAACGCCCTTGTTTGACATCAATAATGGTCCCAGCTGTACAAAGGAACGGTCTTCCTAATATAATTGGGGTCCGGGTGTCCTCAGCTATGTCTAAAACAATAAAATCCACTAGTATAAAGAACTTGCCTATTTTCACAGGCACATCCTCTAAGACATCCAAGGGTCGCCTAACAGATCTATCAGCCATCTGTAGGGTAATGTTAGTTAATTTAAGATGACCCATATTTAATTTCTTGCAAATAGATAGGGGCATGACACTGACGTTGGCTCCTAAATCGCAAAGAGCCTTATCAATTACTTCATTGCCTATAACACAGGTAATAGAGAAACTACCCGGGTCCTTCATTTTAGGTGGAGCCTTATTTAAAAGTAAATTACTAGACTCTTCCAAAAACGAAACGGTCTCAAATTCACTTAGCTCTCTCTTACGCGCAATAATATCTTTCATGAATTTAGCATAAGTAGGTACCTGGGTAATAAGTTCGGTAAAAGGGACAGTTACCTGGAGGTTCTTCACAACGTCCACAAACTTACCGTACTGTCGCTCGACCTTTGCGTCCTTCAGACGACCTGGAAAGGGTACTCTGGTAGCAATGAGTGGACCCGCGACTTTCTCCTTACCTTTATCAGCACGTGACGTCTTCACAACAGGGGAAGATGACACGGTAGCGGAATTATATGTCAAAATAGGGTCTCCGCTGGTTCTAGTACTCGATTGAACACTTTCCTCACTCGATCGAATGAATTTATCTTGAGAACTACTCGATCGAAGTGTTTGAGCCACTCGATCGAGCTCTTGTATTTCTGCCTCACTCGATCGACCACAATTGTCACTCGATCGAGTGACTTCCTCTGCCAGATCACTCGATCGAGAGGAATATATACTCGATCGACCATCTTTCATTTGGGCACCTCTCGACCGAGTAATATTTTTACTCAATCGATCATCTGGATTGGATATTTCACTCGATCGAGTAGTATTTTCACTCGATCGAGTGCCTGGACAATATACAGCATGGATATCGTCCGTAAACTCGTCCAGCTCTTCTTCCGGGGCATTATCAGCTGTCACAACCCCGTCTTCTGGTATTTTTGGCCCCTCATAAGCAAGGCCACTTCGGAGATTTATTGCATTGATTGGGTCGCACGTCGGTGGATGGTTAGCTTGGTTTTTTGCGAGTGTTAACTGCGCGACTTGTTTTCTTAACTCCACAATAACGGTGTCATCCTTGTTGCATTTCTCCCCAAACTTATGTGTTAAGCTCAAAACCAAGGATATCAGTTCGGCGATCCCCTCATTTGTAGAAGAGGGGTCTGGTTGCGGTATTTACCTAGAGAGAGTAGAGACATTCGTCATCTCTTCATATAATTGAGAAAAAGGAACTTCTTGCTTGTATTTCTGATAAGCAAGGACGCGCTCTATTCTCGCCATACAACCAATGGGGTCATGCCCCTCCATGCCGCATCTACCGCATATCTCCACATGCTCAGTAATAGCATAAACTTGTGCGTGCTCACCCATGATCTCCGTAATCTCCGCACTACCTAGTCTTTTGCTAGGACTCGCCACCTCAGCTGCTACCAACTCGTTAACTTGCCCACTTCCTCGGGGATTTCCATATTCGGCAACATGGATGGCCATGTCCTCAATAAGACGCCACCCTTGATCATCCTCTACGTTTTTCATGAATCTCCCCTTAGCTACATTATCAAGGATAGCTCTCTTGTCCGGATATAACCCTTTGTAGAATTGGGTACATAGAAGCCAGCACTTGAAACCGTGATGAGGCATAGAACGGACGAGCTTCTTGAACCTAGTCCAAGCCCCATTCAAGTCTTCAGTGGACAATTGCTCAAATGCAGTAATCTGAGCTCTCAACGCATTAGTGCGCTGTGGTGGAAAATATCGCCTGTAAAAGGCCAAGGCAAGGGAACTCCAGTCAGTTACACCGGCTGCTTCCCTGTCTAAATCCCTCAACCATTCCCGGGCATCATCAGCTAAAGAGAAGGGAAAGAGAACTCCCTTCACTCTGTCTTGTGTCACCCCAACAGCAAGAGGAATGGTGGAGCAGTACTCCGTAAATAGCTCTATGTGCCTGCACGGATCTTCTTCAGGTACCCCCTGAAGAGATTTCTCTCGACCAGCTGTATGTAAGATGGGTGGATTCCAAAGGTTCCCGATTCAGTAGTGGGTAGTAGGAAACCTTTTGGGAGAGAATCCACCGTTGGCTCTGAATGGCTAGCTATATTAGGCATCCTGGCAAATAGAATTTACAAAGCGGAGCAGGCACGACAATGTTCACTTCTAGAACAGATAACCTGCAAAACTAATCAAAAACTTTGCAAAAATGAGTTCAGTCTCAAGGAATAAATTCCTTGAGATGAGAGACAAACTTAAATAAAGCAACAAAATTACGCCACCTCCCCGGAAACGGCGCCAAAATTTGACAGGGTAGTCGTATACCTATCAAAAATAACCAATTGGATCTAACTAATATAGCTAGGGAAGTTGGGTCGATCTCCACAGGGAGATGGGAAAATGGCAGCTTTGTCTAAGTTCGTCACGGTAACCAATTTGGGGGTTTGAATTTGATTTCTAAACTAAAGAGGTAAAGGAAGAGAAAAAGGGTAAAAGAATAAAGATTAAGCAAATAAGGAAGAAGCAGCTAAGACAGTCGGTTCACCATGATCATTCAGCTAAGCAATCTAGGTCTCAGGTCAATGCAAGTATAGTCTACGGGGCAGTGAATATCTCCTTCCGGTCTCAATTCGCCCTAAAGCACAAATAACTTAGCTTCCGCCCTCACTACGGTGCCCTAATGTTCGCTACGAGTCTCACCCTTTCCAACCTTCCGGTCCAGGTCAAGGTTTACTATGATTAAAATGCCCAATTGCGTCGACTCAACTAGACAGATACAATTAATTGTAGCAATTAACAACAAAGACTACCCTAGCATTAACCTAATAATTCAATTGTTGTTCCTTCATAATCATGGATTCCCTAGTCTTAGCAAAAGGGAATTAGCTACGTATCATCATCATATCAACGACAACAATGCATAGATAATCGGAATTAAACATGGTAATAATGCTAATAGAGATTGAATAAAATAACAATGAAAAGCAATAAGTGAATGGAAGAATCAAAACAACAATTATGATTAAGAAATAAAAAGGAATAATAGTACCGATTACAAATCCGAATCCGAGTAGAAGATAGTAGAAAGAGTAAAGAGGAGGGAAGCAGTGAGTAAGATGATGTGAGGAAGAGTTACGCAGTCTACTGTGTGATATATCACACGAGATTATCTTCCTAAACCTAATCCAATAGCCTAATTACAAAAGCCCATACGAAAATTGGCGGAAAAATACAATTTCAGGACAAACCACTCGATCGAGTGGAATAAAACCGCTCGATCGAGTAACTAAGCAACAAACCCTTCGATCGAGTGGAAATAAACCACTCGATCGAGTAACTCCTTATAATGCCTTCTCGATCGAGTAATATTTATGCTCGATCGTGTGATCTTCATGATATAAAGCATTCGATCGACTAGAAAAGTGGTCGATCGAGCTATTTTGGCACGTTAGGCACTATGACACCTTCCGAAATCAGCTCACGCGTCTTCAAAGTGATATATTCCAAGCTCCGATCCTGTGTTCTCCATAAATGCATGCAAATGGGACGAGTTTAGGCTCGATTTATCTTCTTTTCGGTCTATACCTGCAATTTACACAAGACAAACCAAAGTAGACTATTCGGGGGTATTTGTAGCTAGATGCCACGTAAAATAGTATAGAAATGCGTGTAAAAATGAGGTAAAAACCTTATATAAAGTACACGCATCAACGTCCATATCATAATGTCTCCCAGAACGGTCCTACGACTAATGGTCCAGTTACTAATGCCAATGTCGTCACCCCACATGATAGCGAAGACACATCTACTGATCACTTGCTGAAACAACTACAGTGGACAAAGGCTGATCTTTCAGTCTGGCAACTAGTTGCGAGTTCCTTTCCCCATCGTCAAGCTTTACTGCAAGCATTGGCTAAATTGAACGTAGCACACAACTCTACGCCTGATAACATAGTCAACTTGGTCTTCCAAGATTCAGTTAAATTAAGTAACCCAGTTACTTTTTCAGATAAGGATTTGCCTCCCTTCGGCGCCAGTCATAAACTCGCTCTATACATTACAGTCACATGCTTAAAGAAGAACGCACCAATGACTTTGGTGGATGATGGCTCTGTAGTCAATGTCATACCGCTAAAGACGGCATATAAGCTAGGCATGAAAGAATCAGATGGACTCCTACCAGCCAAGGTGTTCGAGCATACGATGGAACACGACGTAAAGTAGTAGGGATAATGAACCTCACTATAGCCACAAGGCCAATTGAGCGAAAGGTTAATTTTCAAATAGTGGATATCGAAGCATCATTAAATATACTTCTGGGAAGGCCTTGGATTCACGCTTCCAAAGCAGTAACATCCACCTTACATCAGAAGATTAAGATTCTGCTATATGGCAAAATAGTGACGATCACTTCGTCACCTATCAAGGTTGTAATAGAGAAAATGTCAAGCAACCAAGTAGTCACAGATCTAGTATATGAACTTGGAGGCTCTCAGAGCATAAACCTTGTAGAGAGCGAACTGGCACCTCTATACTTCAACCCATACTCCAATTTAGTGGTCAACCACATACTCAAGTCCCAGGGATACTTCCCGGGAATGCCATTGAATCCTGCCAAGAAGAATACCTTTGCACCCTACAAAGAAGGAAACTCTCAGAGGATACCACTAGGGTTGGGATACAAGACACTCAGTTTCATTTCATAAGAACAAAGGAATTCGAATGCGATACTACCTCCCTACTTTAAATGGGTATTTCGTTAAAAAAGGGAGTCAAGAGTACTTTTATGGGTTTCCCGAACCTTGGCACTACAAGGGAATGCAACTAGCTGGAATCAAGGTCTTCCACGATTGCTACTTCATCCCTCCAGAAAGGGTTCCTACCGTCAAAACACGTCAAACACCTTGTTTAGACGAACATGCTGTTAGCCTTTTGTTTGGAGAAGACCGATTCGTTAGAGCGGCACAAGATGAGTGATACGTGCAATTTATATAGTCTTTTTAGCCTTTTATTGCACGTATTTCTATGCATTTTTATACCGTTATGTATTGCAATATGCCCCGAATTGGCTACTTTGGTTTGTTTTGTCTAAATTGTAGAAATGAACCTGAAAGTGGTGAAACCGCGTCTTATTCGTCCCATTTAGCATGCATTATGAGGAGACGGGAGTAATAGAGCGAGAGTAGTGCCTTGGAGTGCGTGAAGGATGGTCACGGGAGCTGCCAAAGACGAGTTAGAGGCTATCTTGAAGGAAAAGCACTCGATCGAAGGGTTCTAGTGTTCGATCGAGTGGATTGGCTGACACAAGAGGTCGATCGAGTACTTCTACATGCTCGATCGAAATGTTGATATTAAGAGTTCCTCGATCGAGAGCTTTATTTGCTCGATCGAGAGGAATAGCTGGAGAAGACCTCGATCGAGTCGTCTGAATTCACTCGATCGAGAGGTTTTCAGTCTTATGCGGGCTTTAGTGACCCGTGTTAGTTTTATTTTGTTAAGTCTTTTATTATCGTATTTAAGCCAATGTTAATTAGGTCATTAGCACGTTTTAGCAGACGCTTAAGAATTCTAAACTCTCTTTCATATACTCTGGATTGTTAATTACTCTTTTCCCTTCCCTTAATCTCTTGCTTTGCTTAGTGGATTGATCTTTACGCCGGATTGCTATTCATTGTAATCACTCTTTCTTCCTTAATCTTAATCTTATTTATTTTGTTCGTTTTAATCCTTGTTTCTTCTTTATTGTTTCTGCCCTAATTTAGTTTGTGCTTAATTATCATTATTCCATCATGCCTTTGATTAGTATACTTACTATTATTATCGTTGACACCCCTAATAACATGAGTAGTTAATCTTCTATATGTTAGGATTAGGGAATTCATGGTAGGATTGTGACGATGTAGCGAATAGAGTAGACGATTTATTTGTGAGAATCTGTCCCCATGGCAATTTAACTGTAATATCAACTTAGTTGAGTGCACGCTTCTAAGTTACCTTTAATCTGGTTAATTTTACTCCTAGATCGGAAGACTGGATTAAATAGACCTGCTATGAACAGTAGACTACCCTAATGAGAACGGAAGTTAAGTTGGTGGAAATCTAGGATAGAAAGCGGACCGGAAGGACCTTTCTCATATCCCTCTCACATTAGATTCTCTAGGCTATTTGCAGCTGAGTCGATAGACTACCATGGTGAACCGAAATCCTGGCATACTCTCTTTATTTGATCATCTTTATCACATTTTATACTCTAATTGCTCTTGCTTAATTTCTCTTTCCCTTGATATTTTGTTAGTTTAGAAATTCAAATCAAAACCCCCACTTTGTGACCTAATAGACGGACCTTTAGACAGATATCTTGCATGCCTGTGGATACGATCCCGACTTCCCTAGCTATATTAGTTAGAGACCAGTTGGTTATTTTTGATAGGTATACGATTAGCCTGTCAATGAGATCATTACCATGATACTTCAAGATGACCACTTCAACCCCACAACATTGATCACCGAAGACAATTCAAATCAGCAGAAAAGATGGAGAAAATCAATCAAGTGGACTAATAACCAAGGAAATCTCTTCAAAGTCAGTGATAACTCATTATTATACCTATATTTTATATAGTTAATCCTCCTAAATTATATACCATTCCTGCATTTTTAATACGTTTTAAATTATATTTCCTTCCTTTGCGGTTCACTACGAATTTATCTAATATTTGCAGGAAGACGACTTATACACTCGAAATTCTGACTTATACACTTGAAATTGTCGACAAGCTGAACTGGTCAAGAAGTTGACTGAATTTACACCCGAGTACACCTGTACGAGACTGAAAGTTGAATCAAGCAGCCCGTTTGTTGAAATTGGAAGCCGTGGACAACTCCAAAGACTTCGTGACTGATTAACTAAAAGGAGTGGACCAATTTTGATGAAAGCCCAATCGAAAAAGAGACGCAAATAACTCTGATGATTACACCAATGTGGACCATCTAATTTGCTACCTTGGTGGACTTAGTTGTTAAGACTAGATATCTTATCAAATAAGAAAAAGGGTATAAAAACCCTCTGTGTTTACGTATTTGGGGGATTTTAGGTTTATTTCCTAGCCTTTTGTTTTATTGTTGGCATGTACCACGCAAGTCCTTGGATTGTTCAAAGCTATTTCGTTCTTCCGTTCCGATTTTATTTTAAGACTAAGCTTCTTTTCACTTTAATTTTAATTATGCATTCAATTATTATTTGTATTTGTTTACTTCGACTTATGAGTAGCTAATTTATTAATCTAGAGTGAATGGGGATCTAGGTTTTTAGAAGGGGATTAAACTAATGAATTGATAGTTAAAATTGCTTATTCGTTATTGTTCAGTTTATTTTTCTTCATCTAGTTAGTTAATTACTTGCCAGGATTAATTGACTAGTATAGCGAATTGAGACTTTCACCGACTAGGTTTGAATCAATATAGGCTGCGATAACTGAATAGAGATAATTTAATAATAGCGATAGCTTGTTAAATTAGATCTAAAGTAATATTGAATCGACCGATTATATAACCTTAAACAACGTAATTAGCTCTGTTAATGAATTAAATCTGACTCACGGATGACTACCTACTGAACTTGATCTCTAGACTCCTTTATTATTATTGAATTTGTCTTTATTTACATGCAATTAGTTTAGAATTCAAACCAATCAAACCCCATAAAAGTGTTACCTTTAAGACGAACTTAAACAGAAACAAACTAGATAATCACCACCTCCCTGTGGATTCGACCCTGACTTACCGCTAGCTATCTAGATTAGTAGTAGCATAGGATTTATTTTGATTAAGGCAAACGACTAGAAATAACCTTATCAAATTTGGCGCCGTTGCCGGAGAGGCAACTATTTTCTGTTTGTTTTTGTTTAGTTTTTTTTTTTTTTCAGGGAACTATTAGTTCCTTAACACTGTTCTCATATTTATCGACGGGGATTTAATGGATGATTTGTTGAAGGAGTTTTCTTCCGAGTTCCTTGTTTTAAGCCAATTGCATTGCGAACCATGTTAAGAGCTTTTTGCAGGTGATTCTTGGGAAGCTCAAGTGGATGCTATAGAAGCGGCTCTATTAGGTAATGAGCACGACTATGCTCAGAGGCACGAGCTAGATGACGAAAAAGATGGAGCATCATCTGCTGGGGTGACAATTTGTGAACACATCGAGCTTTTTTTTTCAGAAGAACCTCTTGTACCTTCTATCAATTATCCCCCCGCATTACTTACTAATTGGCTTAAAGATGACAAAGAAGCTAGAACTAAATAGAGTATGTATGATTATAATTGTCACATGTTTATGTCTCTTTTGTTTTTATTTTATCATGTCACTACGCCAAATCTGGAAATCAATAAGGAGCGTATCACAATGGTTTAATGCATTTAATAACGACACTTAAATTACCGTTTTCCAAATATTGTCGGAAACCTAGACTGCGCTAATAGGAATAACGGTTTCCCTCGAAAATCGTTGTTATTATAATTTGACAACAGCTGCTTAACAAACCGTTGTCAAAAACTTTTAACGGTTTCCAAAAACTCGTTATAGAATCACTCTTATCAACGGTTGTTAGAAAACTGTTACCAGTTTAAGATATCGGCATTTTGAAAACCGTTACTAAATTAACACCAGCAACGGTTTTTGTTACCCGTTGTTATGTTATAGCTACGGATTTTTTGTAACCGTTATTATTTTCTATTATGAGATAACGGTTTTTCAATTCAACCGTTGTCAGTATTTGATTAGATTTTTCAATTTGATTACTGCATTTAAAAGTGAACTTTAATAAATATTCAATTTGACCAATAATATTCAATTTGACCAAAATAATTCTATAAATATGTCTTCATAATGTTTTAGGTCAAATTCTAAATTATCAAACATTTATTCTCTAATTTCTTTCTAAATTTCTCTCTAAAAAAATATGGCTGGTGTATCAGAGATACAATCACATTCTTGTTACGCACAGCCTTTTACTTGCATTTCCCATAATCTCCCGGTTCATTACGGTGTGAATGGAAAGGGTTTAAACCCTAATCTTGGATGGTTGACGCAAATGCTTCATAACTCCGGTTTCACCGCGGTTAAAAAAGTGTATCTTGTGTCTACAAACAAGCAAGGTTTTGTAGGCTTCGCTTTTATCATGTTTGACGAAGCCAACTGCCATGATAGTTTTCGTCAGGCAAGACAATTAGGGGCTAGATTTGCGGAGGAAAATGCGGGGAAAGAGGACTTCTATTCGGATGATAAACAACAAGGTCCTTATCTATGGGTTGCGACCCATCTTGATCATCATCTCCTGAAACATTGCAGGAAGCATCATATTCTTGCCACCATGCCTATGTCATGGGAGAGAGAGGCCATTCCACCTGCGCTTCCCAGTGATAATGAATGGCCGATCTACGACTTTCTCTATACCGAAATTCATAATGAGTATCCTAATACTTCATCAGATTCTAATAATTAAGTCTTTAATTATTATCTGGCATTGTAAGTTGTATTTGGATTATGGTGGTGGTTTGAATTAAAGTTTAATTATTTATGTTTTTTGTTACATTTTTTGTTACCCCATCTTCTGGAATTCAGAGACAATATCACCAGAAAAATATCAAACTTTTATTATAATGACTTAGGTTTTTAGGAGTACATTAAAATATCAAGCTAAAGAAAAAAAATCGCGTAAAACAAGCGTTGACAAACGTGAAAAAGCAAATGTGTAGTGTGGAGTTGAATGGAGGGAGTATGTTTTTTGTAACCCCATCCTCTGGAATTCAGAGACAATATCACCATATATGTCTCTTTTACCTTCAGCCCAATCCACACAATCGTTTTCCCATTGCAACAGCATTGTCCCCTGTTCGGCAATGCGACCTTGGCGGTGTAGAATCAGAAGTAGTAGGAGACGGTCAGATTCATTTGCAACCCATAAATATGGGCCTACCCGCTGTTCATCCTGATCAAACCAGAGTCTCGAAGAGTCATTATTATTGAATGCCCTCTCAAGTTTGCGAGCCTTCCGAAAGCATTCCATTACCTCACCCCCGCCAAACTCGATGAGGGCGCACTGCCCGAAGCCGTGATGCACATCATTGTGCGGGTAGATAATTTGAACCAAATTCAATCCGACTAACCGAATCAAACCTATTAACCAGTCAAGGCTATACGAGATTGTGAATGATGCACGTAAAGGATTTAGTGTACATAAATCTACTTGGGGGTCCTACAAGAGGTTCATATGATGCCTCATCATCATCAGCGGATGAATAATATGAACCACTATGAGTTGATGAACTTGACGACATAATCGATGTGGAAAATTAATGGAGGACTTAACAAGTTAAGAATTGGAAAGTGCAAACGGTACAAGTTAAGATTGTGAAAATAATAATTCTACTTATAATGACTTTGGGTTGTATTGGAAACGGTATAATAAGATAGTAAGAATTGGAACCGGTATAATAATAAGATAAGAATTGGAAACTTAACAAGTTAAGAATTGGAAAGTGGAAACGGTACAAGTTAAATAAGAATCGGTCTACTCTACCGTGATAAACATATTAGCTTACAACGGTTATCAAAAAACCGTTGTCCAATCAGTAAAAACACAACGGTCCAATTACTTAAGAAGACCAATGCATGCCTTGTAATTTTTAATTTTTCTGATTCAAAGTTGCAGTATTGCTTGTTTGACCATATGTATAACATAAAATGATAACGGTTCTTTGTTAAGCCGTTATCATATTACATATATCAACAACGGTTGGACAGAATCCGTTTTAAAAAAAATTGTTTAATTATCTGTGATATTCTAGTGTTTGTGATTTGACTAATGCATGCCCTGTAATTTTTACTTTTTTTGATTCAAAGTTGCGGTATTGAGTGTTTGACCGTATGTATAACACAAAAAGATAACGGTTCTTTGTTAAGCTGTTATCATATTTCAAATATCAACAACGGTTATTGTAAATCCGTTGTCATATTACACCAATAAACAACGGTTTTTCTTGTAACCGTTGTAAATATTGTATCCACTGTGAAAACTGAAAAGTTTGTGGTTTTACCAATGCATGCCCTATTATTATTGTTTGTTTGACCATTATTCACCTCTTGCATGCATGCACAATTAATACAAGTTTGAATGTAATGTATGGATGAAAATAATCCAATTAATTATAGCTTTATTATACTATAAATAGCATCACATTTCCAGTAACAATAAGAATCACTTTATTATTACTAACCTTTTTACTTCACTTTTTAAATAATCTACATATACATACATATCATAATTAAAAGAATGTCGTCGTCTTCATCATCCGCAGTCGCACCTCCTCAGCAATCGGTAACCCGCTATGTCAACCCGATTACGTGCATAATTCACAATCTCCCAGTCATACACGATGCTGCTAGGAAGCCAGCTTTTAAGTCTCTTATCCCATTGAGGGACATCCTCATTGAGAATGGGTTTTCAAATGTTTGGGCAATCTACCCGGCTTGGAATTCTGGCCGTGGGTTTCTTGGATATGCTCTGATCGTGTTTCGAGGGGATGGTCTTGACGATTTTCGCCAAGCAAAACAACTCGCTGCAAGGTATGCATCACGTGATCATCAAAGGGGCAAAAGTGACTATTATAGCGACCACCCTAGGGATCATTATGTTCACGCTGGGCCTCACTTATGGATTGCCACTACTGAGGACGCACATCTGATGAGAAGAATCATTTCGTACAATTTTATTAATATACCGAAATCATGGGAAGATAAAGAAGTGCCTCATTTTGATCCTCGTCTTGATGCCGATGTATTATACATGATTTATAATCATGTTTATCCTCAGTACCCACCTCCTAGTCAAACTCTTGTTAGGGTATTTGATTAATGTACTAATTAGTAAGCTGTTTGTTTTTGTGTTTTTTTTTATTGTGTTTCCTTTTTTTCCCTTGTTGTACTGTTTTTTTTTACGCTATTGTATAATATGCTCATTTTAGTATATTGTTCTACTCTTTAGTACATGCAAATGCTTATTAACATAAATTTTAAATAACTTGCGAACAGACAAATGAATAAAACAATAACATATAATATAATGACTACGGTTGTGCATAAAAACCATGTTAGTTCACAAACACCTCTAAAAATAAATGGAAATTGGAAGATATTAATAAGATAATTACAACGGTTCTTATAAGAATCGTGTTAAATTATGCAATTGCTGAATAACATTATTTTAAATAACATTCTTTCTTTCTTTCTCTCTCTCTCTCTCTCTCTCTCTCTCTCTCTCTCTCTCTCTCTCTCTCTCTCTCTCTCTCTCTCTCTCTCTTATTACTCAAATTATGTCAAGTGGTAGCTCTTCTTCTTCCTCTATTTCAACAGGAACATGTAATTGCTCAGTTCCGGCAGCATTGCGGACTTCTTGGACTTTGCAAAATCCGGGAAGAAGGTTTCTTATATGCAAATTCTATACTCCGGAGACTAAAATGCGTGGATGCAATTACTTCAAGTGAGTTGATGAGCCAATGACTGAGTGGCAGAGGAAGGTTATAAACAGGTTAGTGAATGAGAAAAAGAGCATGGATATCGAGATTACTCAAGTGAGAAGTATACTATATCAATTTGAAGAATCGAAGCGGGGAAATGACGGTGAAATATTGAAGGCAAAAGAAGAATGCAAGAAGTTAACCATGGATATCCTAGAACTCAAAAATAATGAGGCATGGCTTAAGTTAATGGTCAAATTTCTTCTTCTAATTGTTATTTACCTAGTTTATTATGTATGGTGGTAGTTTGTACTCTTTATGTGTAAACTTTTAATCCTTTAAATTAATGGAAATAAGCAAGATTTTCTAAGAAACATATTGTAATTAACTGGCATATACCAAATAATGTTTTATTTCCTGGCGGTAAAATCAAACACAATAAAATATAAAATAAAACGGTTATACCCAAATCGTTGTTAAGGACGTATACAGTTATAACAGTTCAGGCCGTTGTTATGTATATAAAAATGATGCTTTATTTCTTGGCGGGAAAATAAAACTACATGAAAATATTACAGGCAACGGTTATTTCTAACCCGTTGTAGATAGTACAAATCAATTACGGTTTCAAACAAAACCGTAGTCTGTTTGGAAACAAAATATAACGGTTTTTCTTATTCCGTGTTTATTACTTTCCAATAAACAAGGTTTTGCAAGTGTTGTATTATTCACACATATATACTCTGAGCTTCCCCTCCCCCACATAATATTCTGAAACATTGAGCTTCCCCTCAACCACCAGCCTACCTCATCGTCGTCGCAGTCATCATCATCATCACCATTGCCGCCGCTAGATCAATCCGGATTCTCCTCTTTAAAGAACTAATAAACCCTCCTCTCTAGAGATTTGTTTGTTATTATAAGTATGTGCATTATTATTATTTGTTTATTAATTTCTGCTTTAGATATGGTCCAAACGCGGAAAAGAAACGATGGAAATGCGTCAGGCGACGACTCAGGTAATGAGAATAATTTGCAACACACTGCGGGTCGAATGTGCCACAAGGTTTCCCTAGAAGAAATAAATTCGAAGATACCTAATCTTTTACAATGGGATAAAGATACGGGACTGCCATATGGTGAGTATGTCGGGTATTTTGCGAGTTGGATTGGTTGTTGTGTAAGTCAATATGTGCCTCTCGGTACGCCGCGTATCAGTGAACTGAGTAAAATACGGAACACCATGCTAATAAAAAGAATAAAGGTATGTATATACAATAATAATTGTTTTTGCTGAAATTAAGTTACTACTTGATATGTGTATTAGCCGAAACACTTGTACCAACTATGCTCATCATATATGCAGTTAGCTTACGTTGTCCCCGAAAAGTATGATAAATACCTAAAAACAAAGACAGGGGAAGCTCTCAGTTCTTGGAAGTTAAAAATTGCTGAGAAGCACTTGTTCAACAAGGAAACCGGGGAGATGATCAGACACCCACCAACAAAGAAGTATCCGTATGTCAGTCAGGACCATTGGGATAGCTATATCGCTTATAGGCAGTCTGGCAAATTTAAGGTAACTTAATAATAATAATAAGTAAAGAAGTATACTTAGTTTAGTGTTTGGTCATGCTTACGTTTCTTGATCCAATTTATTTGATGAAGGCTATGAGTGAGAGGAACAAGGCGAACATTTCAAAGAAAAAGACCGTCTTTTACGGCTCCCGAGGTGGTTATAGATTGATTAAGAAGAAACTTGTAAGTACATAATTCTTATAGTATTAGACTATTAGGTGTTTTAGTCGGATATTATATATGTTCATAGTAATCATACATATTTTGAGAGGATATCAATGTGATGAATGAATTGTCGGCAAAGCATGGAAAATTCAGTCATCACGACGTTTTGGTGGAAGGTCACACTCCTAAGAATGGAAAGATGGAAACTGAATATGATAAGGACATCAAAGAGAAAATTATAAGTTTGAATAAATATATCACTTCTACCACTGGTAGTCGTGTTGGAATATGTGTCCTTCGACAATAATGCGATCACAACTGTTGATCATGATGATCACATGTTTAAATCTCATTTTAAAGAATATAATTGGGAAGTAATATTTTACTGTCAACTGGTCAACACATATCGGTAATGATTGGCTGACTAGAGTTTGACATTACTGTCGTGCGACGGTGGTGATCAGTTGATCCCCTTAGGTCATACCTAAAGGGTAACACACTTAATTGATCATTTAATTGATCGTATGACGATACGGGTCAATTAAATTACTTAAAATTGACGGACAATTTTGGAAGTAATATTTACGTGTCTCATTGTAATTTGATTAAATAAGATACGGTCTAAGTAATCGAATTGTTTTAATTACTTAGATGAAATTATTGTTTAAGGAAACAATTGCATTTGAATGAATAAATTATTATAAATACAAGATGTTGTGATTTATAATTGGTAAAATATTTTGGTACAAGTAATTATGAATTACTAAGTCGATTTTATTATATGACGTATTTTATTAATACGTTGATTTTTAATATGTTAAAAATACATAACAAATTTTATGTGGAATGTGACATGTGACATATGACAAATTGACAATTTGACAAAGATAAAATGGAGTCCATTTTATCCATGTTAGCCGAAATAATGGGAGGATTAAGGAAATATTATGTTTATTATGTGAGTGGTAAGCATAATGATTTCCCTAATATTAGCCATGCAAACCTAGTGGTCATTGTGAAGACAAACTTGTGCATGCATTGGGCACTTCCTCCTCCTTCCACCCAGTTTTGCATGAGGAGAATGGCATGAGTTTTTCTTCTTATTTTTACCTATTATACACTACAAAATACTCTAGTATATTATTCATTCACAATCCATCTAAAATTAGAGTTTTAGAAAGATAAAAACTTCCTTCTCCTCCTTCTCTCTTGACCGAAATAATAGAGAGACCAAATAATACTTTTGGGAGGGATTCTCTTCTTGAATCCTTGTTCATCCAATTAAGGAAAGCTCAAGAACAAGAGAGTAGGAGAACTCTCTTGTGCCCTTTGATCCGAAAATATCAATGTAAGATGATGATTTCTTCTTTAATTATATTTTGTTTGCATGCATAAGATCGCCTTTTAATTTTATGACTAAATTAAAATTATAGCATTATGAATATGTTGAGTATAGAGATATAGATTTCTAACAAGCGGTATCAAGAGCCTTGGTTGTTTGCATGCAAATCGGTTATAGTTTTTCCGAGTTATACGATTAACATATAAAACTTGTTAAATTTGTGTTATTATGATATACCACGAAAATAATTATGCATGTTAAAGTTTCTGGTCCTAAAATGTTTTTAGTATATTTTGGTTAATTTATGGATTTTTATTGTTCATCTTATATAATAATGGCATTAAAAATATGATTTTATGATTAAAATGTCATTTTCGGACTAAAATTAGCTAAACTTCGAATTTTCCAGTGATTTTTGGATATGTTATCACATATATTATTTTGAGATGACCTGTAAATTTTCAAAATTTTTGGAGTTTTTATGCTCGAAATATGGATTTTTCATATTTAAAATCGGATTTAGAAGAAAAATAGGTTAATATGAGATAAATTTCGAATCTGGTCATATAAATTTAGTATGTTGTCACATGCAATTTTACAAGATGTGTGTAAAATAATTGGCTATTTTGAAGTCTTCATGCATGATTTATGAATTTTTGATGAAAAATAGCATAAATAGTGACTTAATTAGTGAATAATTACTAAAACATACTCCATGACTAAGGAAAAATGTCACATGTTGCATTTTATTATATTTTTCAGATCTAAAATTGAAAAGTTGATGAATATAATTTTTCTCATGTTTTGATGATTATTATTGATAAATCCGATTAACCGCAACATAGTTTTTCCGATAATTTTACGAAATTTTAACCTAAGTTTTTGAACATTATGAGTGTCATGGTATTTTTCCAGAATGTTCATAAATTTAAATTTCAAATTTTCAAATTTATTTGAAATTTTGTGATTTATTTGAAGTTTATAGTATTTTATTGTAAATTTTGGGTCCATTAATGAACAATTTTAAGAAATATGAGTTAATTATAGTCATATAGTTAGTGAAGACTAATTTTGAGTCCTAAGAGGTTAGGGTAATTAACTTGTGCATAAATATGAATTTATGTAATTTTTGTAATTATAAAACGTTGAATCACGCAAATCCGTAAAAACCGTGTAATATACGATATTGGTTCCTTAAAGGCAATTTAGCATAAAATTGGGCATGTTCATACATATTATAATGCTTCATTTTATTTATGATTGTCATAATTTTACTTTATGTAATTTTTGAATTATGTAATTTTACTTAGTATGGCCTTAGTTTTAATTGGTATTACCGAAATATATGGGAATATCGATTCGGTTGTAATTTATTGTGATCTCGTATCACCGTTTTGTAATTTAATAGATTTATTTTATTTTAATTACAAATGTATAATAGGAAATTATGTAATTTGTTATGTAATTTATTTATTCCGGAGTTCCTTGAAGACGGTGTCACTCAAGAAGGTGATACATAAAGACGGTGTTACCTCGAGATGCGTGCCATAACCGAAGTTCAAGGGACCAATGGAGTTGGTTTCCGAATATGTAATAGTTAATTAGATTTTCTATTTTAGGAAGGCCATACTAGGATTTATTTTATGTTTTACATTTTATTTATATGTTGCATGCATCGCTAAATCGCCATAACTAAAACATGCATTGTCATTTTAATCGAGTATATCGACCGTGTCAATTAAAATTATCGTAATTCACCGCTTTAGTTCACTTAAAACGTGATAGATAATAAATTGACATGACCTCTCGCTAAAAATAAACAATTGAGACATAGCCTTACCAAAAAGTAGAAACCATGAAAACCTATTTCGTGAGGGAGTGCACTCGGCCATCTCGGGGTACAAACCTTGTTACGTAGGGGAAGTGGGTGATAAATGTCTATCCACCGAATTCGTGTTGATGAGGGTTTCATCGGCCATCCCGTGCCCCAATTAATGTGAATTTAGATCATGGACACATTTATTCGAAATTTGGATTGACCTCAACGGAAGTATTCGTGACCGTAGTCGCATGTGTTCCGGGCTATAGAAAAACATTAGAGTAATTTTATCGACCAAGAGTTCTAAAAGTAGAATCGATTAAAAGTTAATCTACCGAGTTATATTAATAAGGGTTTCATCGGCTATCCCGTGCCTAAGTTGATATGAATTTGGGTCTTGGAATCATTTATCTAAGTTGGGTAGAGATCACTAGATAAATGTCATAAACTTGTTTAAATTAAAAATTTTTACGAGTATTATTATTAAAACGACATATGTTTTATTCCTTCCATATTTTGTTTTGTAGACCGATCTTATTTCTCATAACAAATGGCAAATCTAAACACCAACGCCACGCCTCTCGCTAATACTTCATGGCTCCGATCCTTCATGGATCGATGTAAACTTGAAAAGAATGGGTCAAATTTCTCCGATTGGGATGCCCAACTCAAATTAGCCGCCCAAGGTGACGACAAGCTTCGTTACCTTACCGAGGCCTCTCCACCCGAAGCTAATACTAGGTCGACCGCCGCCACTAGGGAAGCATATGAGGCTTACCATAATGAGTCCGCCGCAATAAAAAACGTGTTGATCTTTGCGATGGAGGCGGATCTCCAAAGGAGAACCTTTAAGATGGGCACCGCTAATAAGATTTACTCCAAGCTTGTGACAATGTTTTCACAAACTCCGCGGATCGTCCAATATGAGGTGGCCGCGGCATTCTTTGATCTCGACTTCAAAGAGGGCCAAAAGGTTAGCCCTCATGTGCTCAAATTAATGGAGCTAGTCGAGACCTTGAAAATTCAAAAGGTTGAAATCCCCAAAGAACTCATTGTAGATAGGATTCTACACTCCTTATCCAAAGTCAAGGCATATGTTCAATTCCGGGTGAATTTTAACATGCAAGACAAGGACGTGTCTCTTAAAGAATTGCACAAGTTACTTGTGCAAGCCGAAAGAGACATGGGGTTAAATGTCAACCCACCTAAGGATGTGCTTAACATTAGCACCAAAAGCAAGGGGAAGTTCAAGAAGAATGGGAAGAAGGGTAAGAAGCAAGCTCCCACTTTCACCAAAGCTAAGACTTATGAAGCTAGCACTTCCAAAATCAAGAAGGGTCCTCTTGATAAATGCCATTATTGTAATGGTGTTGGACATTGGAAAAGAAATTGTTCCAAATACCTTGGTGATATTAAGGCTGGAAAGATCACTCCAGTAGGTAAGTGACTATCCTTTCTTTTATGTTTCTAATTCAACTATGGTATTGTGATACAAAGTTGTGATAATGTATCCCCTTTTTATTGTAAATAGGGCCTCCACCAAGCAAGGACAAGGGAAAAGAAAAGCAAGCTTGAGAAACCATCGAGAAGCTAGGAATAACTTCCATGAAGCTTCGCTTTTTATTGTCTTATTTTAATTATGTTTTGGATTTTAGAACCTTTTGATTTCCGTGTTCGACATGGAAATGTATTTTGGATAATTGGTTGTATTTTGGATAATGGTGGCTTGGTTTGCAACCCAAGTCACCCGTTTTATCATTTTTATCCTTGTTCTAAAATTCGTCTATACATGCTTGCTCATAGAAACATATGATTATTCACTTAAAGTGATCTAATTAACAACTATAATGATGGGATTCATTATATGACCACAAGCTAAAGACTTGTGTATGATCATTTACAAAGTGAGATTGAGTTAATGAACTCTCTTAAAGGAAAGTTAATCACCAAGTACACTTACAAAATCTAAAACAATTAGTCAACCTATGAGATAGTCCTTCTTATACTTCAAAAATCATTATTTGTGTCTCATATGCTATCTTTGAATCTCTAGTGTATTTATTATAAAGATAGAGTTGGAGAAAAATGAGGACACAACATCAAAAGAAATTTGTGTGCTTGTGTAAATGAGATCTATGCAAGGGAGAATGATTTGAATTAAGGTATATCTATTTATATAGTATGCGCAATAGATTAGATCTATGGTCTCGAATAGATCTACGTGACAGAAGAGACCAAGTGAAGTAATCAAAAGAATATTTTCTCAAGATAACTACACGAGGAGACCAAAAGAAAGTTTTGGAAGAAAAAAAGACTAATGGAAAGTCTTAACAAGAGTTTTGACTAGTTTATGATAAATTTTGACCAATAGTTTCAACATTGATATTTACTTATGAGCCTAAATGAATCAAAGTTACATCCTAGAAAATAAATGAGATTTATGACTAGAAGTTGCAAAGATTAATATACCGATATCTTCAATAGCTAAGTTTTAACCACGCTAATGTCATTACTTAACCTCATTATGAAATGAAATGGTTAAACCTCCTTCCGAAAAGGGTATTTTGAAGGACATGTATGAGATATTATTCATATTTAAATAATGACATTGCTACTCATCATTATGATATGAATGAGTTAGAGATTAAAATCTCTTTCCATAAGGATAAGATGAGACCACTTCAAAATAGGTATTTTGAAAGGATATGATGGGAACATATATGGTTTTATCTCAATAACTTAGCAAAGCAACAAATCTCAATTCTTGAAATGTTTCAATTGAGTAGTAAATTACGAAACATCTGGAATTAAGTGGGAGTTAGAAATTATCGTGTGAAGACATGGAATTTAGTGGGACAAATCATCTTGTAAAAATTTACAACTCACTACTCATTGAGAATGACGAGCTAGTACTTTCTTTCACAAAGAAGTATTTGAGTTTTCAATTCTGGATGAAAATGGACTATGATGAATCCAATTACATCATGAGATGTTGGATAGGTATTGAGACATACACATCGAATCAACGAGAAACGTAGGTCATTCATGTAAATGAAAATGGAATTGCCATTAGCAATCATGGTCGTTCCTTGAACCTAAGAATAGTTGATGACATGATTGAAAGTTACTGATGTTTCCGCCAATAGAATAATCATGCATAGAATAATCATGCACATGTCCAATATAAATCATATGCATAAGAGCATGATGGATCATTGGGAAGCCATAGAAGAAACGTCATGAATTCTCGAGGAGAATCCGATGAACGATTTCAGTGTTTGACAGAAGACTCTGTTGTGTGTCAAGAGGTTGGCAGTGCGAACACATGTAAGGATTTATGAAAATCCTAAGCTTTTCAAGCTAAAAGGAGAAATAAGAAGTTTGGAAAGATACTTAGTTGAATAAGAAATTACTCAAAACTAATCTTTCCTAATATGCTAGGACTTGTGAGAAGTGCTAGGCTAATCATCTTGACAATTGTTGCAAGATTCTACAAAACATATACCTAGTGCATTGTGTGTGGGTGGAGTACTTGATCAGTACAAGTTATATCATTCACCACAAATTCGTTTGTTATGTGATAATCGACAAAGAAGTTATTTCAAGAAAAAGAGCCGAAACCGAGGTTATGAACTTAGATGCGTACTTGGTAAGGTTCATGCTATGATAGATAACATGAACGTAAAGGAAAATGCGATAAAAAGGGAGTTTGAACACATTGATACATAATATGTTAAACTTCTATTGTAATCAACAAGTGTTTACACACTTGCGATATGCATCACAAGGTTGTAATATGGTATTGACTACCCGAGTGTGATGTCGAAATTTGTCGTTTGATTATTATTAACTCATCTTATACTTTGTTACATCCAACGGGCTGTAGAGACAATTGAACCCCGTTAAAGTGAATACGGATTAGCATTGTATTCGCCCATAGTCACTTACATGAGGTGACGTCTCGAAGTGACTAGAGTGTGATGCGATTGATGGCAAGTTCAAGTGCCATAGAGTCATATGAGAATGACTATTCGATCACATAGGCAGACTGTTAGGAACATTTTGTCGGGCCTTATGACCGCTTATAGAGTTCTGGCAAATTTATATATCCTGGTCGTGGCGAGAGCTACTATAGTATTCTAATGAGTCGATTCTTTTGACTAAAGACTATTCGCCTAAGATGGCACAGTTTCAGATTAACTTTGATTTGTGTTACTACGACCTTCGTAAATGGGGTCAAATGGGCATATTTTGGGTTATGATGGTTGTGGCTAGTCGAAGAGAATGAGTGCGATAGGAATTGTCCTCCCCTAGTCAGGGTTATAACAAATCTCAGGCCACTCGAGGAGTAATGAACTGGAAATGCGTGGCCACGCTCGGAAGATATCTATGATAGATAAATCCGGTCAATCAGTTATTCTCCAGATCGAGGAAACCACTCTCGATATGATCACTTGCAAGTACGACCTGAAAGACACCTTGCATTGAGTGGGAGATAGTAATGGGACAAGAGAATTGGTGACGCACACTTGTCGAGGACAAGTGGGAGATTGTTGGAATATGTGTCCTCCGACAATAATACGATCACAACTGTTGATCATGACGATCACATGTTTAAATCTCATTTTAAAGAATATAATTGGGAAGTAATATTTTACTGTCAACTGATCCACACATATCGGTAATGATTGGTTGACTAGAGTTTGACATTACTGTCGTGCGACGGTAGTGATCAGTTGATCCCCTTAGATCATACCAAAAGGGTAACACACTTAATTGATCATTTAATTGATCGTATGACGATACGGGTCAATTAAAGTACTTAAAATTGACGGACATTTTGGAAGTAATATTTACGTGTCTCATTGAAATTTGATTAAATAAGATACGGTCTAAGTAATCGAATTGTTTTAATTACTTAGATGAAATTATTGTTTAAGGAAACAATTGCATTTGAATGAATAAATTATTATAAATACAAGATGTTGTGATTTATAATTGGTAAAATATTTTGGTACAAGTAATTATGAATTACTAAGTCGACTTTTGTATATGACGTATTTTATTAATACGTTGATTTTTAATATGTTAAAAATACATGACAAATTTTATGTGACATGTGACATGTGACTTATGACAAATTGACAAATTGACAAAGATAAAATGGAGTCCATTTTATCCATGTAAGCCGAAATAATGGGAGGATTAAGGAAAGATTATGTTTATTATGTGAGTGGTAAGCATAATGATTTCCCTAATACTAGCCATGCAAACCTAGTGGTCATTGTGAAGACAAACTTGTGCATGCATTGGGCACTTCCTCCTCCTTCCACCCGGTTTTGCATGAGGAGAATGGCATGAGTTTTTCTTCTTATTTTTACCTAATATACACTACAAAATACTCTAGTGTATTATTCATTCACAATCCATCTAAAATTAGAGTTTTAGAAAGATAAAAACTTCCTTCTCCTCCTTCTCTCTTGACCGAAATAATAGAGAGACCAAATAATACTTTTGGGAGGGATTCTCTTCTTGAATCCTTGTTCATCCAATTAAGGAAAGCTCAAGAACAAGAGAGTAGGAGAACTCTCTTGTGCCCTTTGATCCGAAAATATCAATGTAAGATGATGATTTCTTCTTTAATTATATTTTGTTTGCATGCATAAGATCACCTTTTAGTTTTATGACTAAATTAAATTATAATATTATGAATATGTTGAGTATAGAGATATAGATTTCTAACAAGTCGGAGTTATATAATTGTGTGTTGCTTAATGGTTTTATGTGTATGTAGAGGATCTGTGAGAAGGAGGTACAAGAAGGAAAATGAAAGCGTGAAGGACGTGTTGACATTTTTGCTAGGGCAATCGGCAAAGCAGAGCATCCAGATCGTGTGAGAGGGGTATCGACGCATGTTGGTATCACTAAGTATTTTGGGAAAACTACTCGAAGTGGTGATGATTCCAAGAAGATAATCTATAAATACTGTATTTGAACCAACATAATTTATAACTATATATGCTGACATTAATTTCTACTACACAACTTTATAAAATAGCCAGGTTGATGATGAGAATGTTGGAAACTGGGGAAAAGCCATCAGAAAAAGAGTTGGATATGGTTCAAGAAGTCATAAAGGAAGCAGAGGAGGAGGATAAGGAGGAGGAGGAGAAGGAGGAGGAGGGGGAGGAGGAGGAGGAGGAGGAGGAAAAAGAGGTAATAATATTTATGTCTTATATATATACAATGTGTGATATGATTTAGAAAATCAATACGTGTTATATGGACAAGTATTAATGTACAGAAGGAAGCCGAGGAGGACATGCCAAGGGAGAAGGAAATGCCAAAAGAGACTCAGGTGGGAGCTGAGGATCGATATCGGGTAGTTGAAGAGGAAGAGGAAGCCAGGAAGGCCGTGACACAGGAAGAGATTGAGGTCTTTGATGATCAGACGTTCTTCTCTACACCGAAAAAGGTAATAGCTGCTAGTTTATAATTATTCATCTCATTACACGTTTTTTACCTATGAAATTTATTAAAGGTAGTGAATGTATGTGTACTAATTGATTAAAGCTGTCGTGAAGGGCGATTGCAAGGTGGCTTGTCGTCTGTTCTATTTACAGGGGAAACAGAAAGTTGTTGTTGCTAAGGGATACGTGTTCGCTTACGACCGGCTTCAACAAGTTAAGGTTCATGGTCCGTCGTCACAATTGCACTAAAGTGAAAGTGTCCCAATTATATAAAGACGAGTATGGGGAAGTAAAAGTACTATTTCCTAATGAGGAGATCACTTATTTGAAAGAAGCCCTGAGCTCTTATGTGCAATGGCCTAACAACCTCATCAATGTTGTCATCCCCTAGGTACCTATACGCAGACGTTAATTATTACTTGTTCTTTAAATGTATAGGGTACGAATATTAACACATCGTAAGTACATTTGCAGAAGTAAAGCAAAGCAATGGCAGCAGCTAAAGCAATTACTACTACGTCAACGGAAGTTGTTGCAGTCAAGCCTGCTTATGATTCTTATTACGAATCGTGTTAATTTAAGAAAAAAAATGAAAACTGTTTCGCTGATGGCTTTGCACAACCTGGCAGTAAAGAAGTCACCTAGAGGGGGTGTAGTCATGATTAACATTGAAGAGAAAATTATTGGCGCAGCTGATATAGCCGTACTGGACCCGAAGCAACTGATGGAATTTGTCGACCTTGACAATTTAGATGTTGTTCACATTTTGATTTGGATGAAGTAAGTTTTATTAATAAAACTATTTAGTCATTTCCATATACGAATAATGATGTTTGTTAAAATTATCAATTACAATAACATTTTTCATTCCATGTGGCATAATAGGTATTTGAATAATCAGATCGCTGAGTGGAAGTTCCCATTTCACGCTTACGGATTCTTGAGTCCTTCTGTGCACAGAATTTCATACGAAGAACAAATCAATAGTATCGCTCGTTGGTTGATGTCGTCCAAAAAACTATGGCTTGCCCCCTACAATGAGAATATGTATGTATAGTACGTGATTATTGTAATGAATCACGGTTCTATAAATTTATTATTAACGTGCTTTAATGCGTGTAAATGAACTCACAGTTCAATGTCCCAAATTGAATAGGAAGCATTGGGTGCTACTGGCAATCCAAGTGGAAACAAAAACAATTATCTTGGATTGACTCTCGCGAAGGCAAACCCTCTGACAGTTGTGTAAGGATGATAACTGAGTAAGTTTACAACCTTCAATAATGTCATTTGTTATTGTATCACTTGAGACATATATATGCAAATAATAATGGCATGTGTGTATATTTATGATTTAGTGTTTTTGAAGCAAAAAAAAAGATTATGTCCACTTGGAAAATATGAAAGCGACACTGTTCCCAATTTTATCACGCCATTAGTAAGTGTATCATTTAATGTTTATGCGAGAGGTTGATTATCTAATTCAGCTGATTTGTGTGTGATTTATATAATAGTCTCCTAAAGCACCAGACGACAAACAATGCGCCTTTTACGTTTGCCAGTCCATGTGGGAGGTTATCAACAGAAAACTATCTACCATTCCGATACAGGTTAGTGTGATTTAAAAACTATTTCAGACGTAAATTGAGTTCAATTTTGTATACTTCCATATATTATATCTATTTTGATTATGTATATTTTGAATTGTAGTTTCCACAAATACTCAACAAAGCCCCGGAATATTCGCCAGAGGACATCAACCAGATGAGAAATATGTGGGCCAGTTATGTTGTTTCATTAGCGAGGTCTCAATAGTTTTCTCATGTTTTATGTATGAGTGTGTATATATAGATCCATTGTGTATTGGTTTCTTTTGTTTTCTCAATAGCAGTTGTGTTTTGGCTGTTGATCATCCTGTTTGTACTGTTTTTAAACTGGGTTTAATTGATTGCGGGTGTAATATGATACAGATTGAATTTTTGCACTTTGCGCATACCGCTTTGGAATGCTATTTTTCAACAAATCTTTGAAAAAAAATAGCATTTCAGCATCTACTACAAACGCTGCTGAAAAAATAGCATTTCAGCAGCTGCTAGAACAGGCTAAAATCATTTTTAAAAAAAATAAAATAAATAAAAACGATAACGGTTAAAAACAACTCGTTGCAAACAATTATTTGACAACGGTTTTATTTAGATAAATAACCTTTGACATATTTTCCCTCCCATTCAAACCGCCAAAAATATAAGATAATGAACGATAACCGTTGTCGAGTTCAAAACTTTTACAACGGTTTATTTAAGCAGAAGCGTTGACAAAATTTCATCAATATAAATAGATAACGGTTACATACTGTTGTCAACAAATGAATATAACAACGGTTTTTCACGTAATAAAGCCGTTGTTAAATTTTGACATTTAATTAAATAAGATAACAAAATGAACCGTTATCATATATAATATTTAACAACGGTTTAGAACGACAAGACGTTGTCAATAGTAAACTATGACAACGGATTTGAAACCGTTCTTAAGATTTAACAACGGTTTCTTAAAAGATTTTATAACGGTTCTTGATGTTATATAACGGTCGCATGTTATTTGTACAACCGTGGTATATATTTAACAACCGTCGTTGCAATAACGGTCCCGTGTTTCTATTTAAAAACGGTAATTTGCATTATTTGACCGTTATTGGATGTCTTATTTGGCGTACTGTGTCTAACTTGTTTCCCCCCGTATTACTTACTAATTGGCTTAATAATGAGGAGAGTATGTATGATTATAATTGTCACATGTTTATGTCTCTTTTGTTTTTATTTTATCATGTCTAACTTGTTTCTATTGTCACTTTTCCGAGTTTCATGGCAGGATCTTTGATCTACTTCTAAGAGCGTTGAGTTCTTCCGCTCTTGAGAAATTAGAGTCATGGTCATGATTAAAAACAAGTGTTTTAAGAAAACCCGAAATTCACTCTCCTTATTTAATATTTAACTATATTTGTTTTTATTAATGTTATGTTATTAGTTTAATTTAGATATTAATATTAAGAGTAAATTATCAATTACACCCACGTCAAATGCACTTTTTTACATTTACTCCCACGTCATTTTTTTTAATAAATTACGCCCAAGTTAATAGCTCAGTTTATAAATTGCACCCAATATCGGATTCCGACCACATTTCCGTCAAATTTCAAATTTTTTGGGTTAAACATATTTTTTAGGACGATTTTTCCCTTCTGCCTTTCTTTATTAACTTTGTGCTTGTTTGATGTTTAACATCTCATTCATTCCCTTCCCTTCTTCATCATTCTCTCTCATATTTTTCCTAATTTGATTTCCTTCATTGTGTTACTAATTCTCAAGATAATTCATTCCCCATTGTTTTGGTTTTGTTCAATGTGTTCAATTTTATTAATTTGTATTCAATAAATTTCGTTTCTGTTTAATCTTGTCATGGTTCTTGATAATTAGGTTGTCTTTTGAATATTAGGGTTAGAAATTCATTCAAAATGTCAATTGAAAGTAGCTATGAAAGCACTCATCATAGTGGCATTGATGAGCAACCCAGGAAATGTCTTTGTGGTGTACCAGTTGCGATTTTGATGTCTTCGACTCAAGACAATCCAGGAAGACGATTTGAAAAATGCAAGTTCTCCAACCCAACAGCAGTGTTTGAGTACATTATTGGTGTCATGCTGTTGTAGGAGTACATTATTGGGTGTGGAGATGTCGGAATATTTGTCGTTTGGAGGGATATGTAATGCATCCCAAAAATCTGGTTCAACAAGTCCAGATGGAGTGTCGAAGGCAAGTACAAAGTAAGTTTCAAGGGGTAATGAGCAGTGCTGATGTGAATTGGTGTCATGCTGCTGGATTTTGTTAGCTTAGGCTCTATATGAATTGTATTATACTTGTTTTCTTAGCTAGGAGTCCAATGTCTGAAATGGTTGTACTGGTTGTAATGACTTTGATCTGATATTTTAATACTACTAACATTCCACCAGCAGACGGAATTTTTTGTAACATTACACACTGCAATTTTTGTAATGGCAATGGCAATTACACACTGCAATTTTTGGCATTGCATTTGGTTAGTAGACGGAAATGAAATGAATACTCCACTTGGCATACTGAACTGATGAATCGGACAAAGATGGGTGAAAGAAATTTGTTGAATTACAACATATTGTTCAACAGTACAACTGTTAATTGAAACAGTACTCTAGCATATATCACCTTACATCAGTGCAAATACATCCCTTAATGCCTCCATACCCTTACATCAGTGCAAATACATCAGTGCAAATACAACATATTATTCAACAGCAAGCTAGAACCCCCTAGCCTCCATACCCTGCCTGCCCCCTTTGAATAAACTCATTCATCTACTCAGAATCTTTGTCATCGAAGAAGGAGAAGAGTCAAGCTCTCGAAGCCTGTCTTCTCTAAGATTGTCTTCATTTAGGGACTCTAAATGATCACAATAAACATCCAGAATCCTGAGGTACTCATGCTGTCCTTCTGGGAGGTTCATAGTTCTCTTACTCGCACGACATATATCCACCACTGCATCCCAGGACAAGACATTTCTGATCCTTTCAAATAGAAGGACCACCTCATTAGTCCGCTGTTTCAGTTCCTCCCGTTTATCGGCAACCATTCCTGCAACAGACCAAACATACGAACGTTTCATGAAACTGGTAGTTGCAAATCACAAATATCACAACAAACCTAACTCCTATATATACTGCAACTTACTATTTGAGACGACACCACCCCTGATTGGAGCGTGAGATGGACCTGGAATATTCACGAAAAGAGGCCGCAGAAGTTGGAGCACCGGGTCTTGGCCAGCCAACATACCCCACACGGCGGTTGGTGCCAAACAACATCTAAACACTGAAATAGTTTTGGAGCTTCACCCAATATGCGATCAATCTTATCATGTATACCCTGAACTATAGACGCGGTGCTGCTCATCTTTCCTACAATATATCCACAACAAAGGAGAAATTCAAACATGGAAAAGCCTAAACTAAGGCATAGAAATGCAAAACTCATAAACACTAAACCCAAAAATACAATACTCAGAAATTCAAAACACAGAATTAAACTAATTAAAACCCAAATATTCAAAACCCAGAAATAACCTAATTTAATAGCCATCAATTATAAACACATAAATTGAAAACCCAAAAATTAGGATGACCAAAATTAATCTAATTCAATGCCCATCAATTATAAACCCAGAAATGAGGGTAAAAAACAAAGAAAAATTTCAGAGCAATGATTAATAATGAATTTCACGACATAAATCAAAATAACAGAAATCAAACAATAGCCTACAAACAAATCTCTCAATAGCCTAATCCAAAATAACATAAATCAAACAAGAGATTGAAGAACAACTTACATAAATTACAGCAGTGATAGATGGTGATGGATGAACAATCTCTCAATAATTAGGGTTTAATTTGGATTATTGCGGATATTTGGGGGAATTTTTAAGGTCAAAATTTGGGGGAAATTTCGAATGAAATTAGGTTAAGAGGTGAAATGGGGAAAGTAAATGAAGAGTCATAGCAAAACTGGTAGTTATAAACGCGGGGGCATTTTCGTCACTTAATAAAGTTTTTCACCTGAAAATGGCTCTGGGTGCAATTTATAACCTGAGCTATTAACTTGGGTGTAATTTAAAAAAAAACTGACGTCGGAGTAAATGTAAAAAAGCGGATTAAGCGTGGGTGTAATTGATAATTTACTCTAGTATTTTCAAATTTCGGATCCCCGTCTCTACATGTATGTATCCCAGTCAATATGGATTTAAGTCAGGCTAGGCCATAGCCGTGCACATATAATTCGATAAATTGTTGTTTGGTTTGAAATAAAGTTGACGATTTCACCTGAACTGAACTTAATTAAAATAAACTAAACTATATAAATTAAAATTAAGTCCAAAACAAATTAAACCAAAAAAATCAATAGCTTATTTATAGCAAATTTTTATGAGAGTTTGTTTCTCGATAAATAATTGAGATGCCACTTTTCTACCACCCCTTGAAGACAATGAACAATATTGCCTTACCTTCTCATTCATCATTAGTGGCTATGGGCTTAACCAATACAATTAATACTAAGATTAGCCCATACAATAACATATGTAACATGTAATAACTCATATAGACTAATGCGATACGCAAAATCTCATTTCAGATGGCATATTTTGTCTAGAACTTTCATACGGGCTTATGTGACCATTTTTATGGCCAGATGTGACCATTTCTAAATGGTAATATTTTTACCTACCATTTGTTACCATTTCTAAATGGTAACTTCTACTCAATACAGTAAATCCAAACCACCAGATAAGATAGGAGGTATTCGCATAAAAACCGATTCATAAGTAAATGTAAATCATAAGTTGAAGTTGAAGTTGAAGTTGAACTATGTTGGGAGTAATTTCATGTAGTAACCCGACATATTTAGTATAGAGTATTAACAAATTGCAAGCAAATTTAAATAAAAAATGCAGGCACAAAATCTCACCAGTATCCTGTAAGAATTATCATATTAATTCTCTATTATATGGACCTAATTACCGACGTCAGTCACTCTAATAGATAATAGCTAAATATGATGTTTCGGGTTTTTAGTCGGAGTAATAGACTAAGTGGATTACGGTTAATGTTTACAGGCCATTAACATATTAGGCCCACTTAACTAATTATGCCCCTCCTGCTACCTATATAATAAAAGCTACATCTGTTTGTGGTTTTAACCTAATTCATATTCATTAAGAGAAACACACAAGAAGAGAATTAGAGAATAACGAAGGCAGGAGAAGGCAAAAGATTGAAGTTTATCTTCTTGTTGATTTCAAGGAATCTCCTTATCAGATCTAATGATTACTCCACGTAAGTATTCATCTGTAATTATCACTGCAATCAAGATCCTCAAAATTTATGTTTACATGTGGTATCAAAGCAGGATTGTGCTTGCAGTTATAGTTCTGATTAATGTTTCAATTATGTCTTTTGAATGAAATTAATGTTTAATTATGATGTTATTATTTTCATTCATGGTTGATTGTTTACTCGTTTGATTATGATTGTTTCCGCTACCCTAATTGAATTATTTCAATTCTTATGATGCCCTAATTGAATTATTTCAATTCTTATGATGTCCTAATCGAATTATTTCAATTCGTATGATGTTTGTATTTTATTGTTTATGGTTCTTAATCGCACATCTACACTGTTCACCGACAGCACTATTCACGCGCATTGTTCACGTAGAAAGTTACTGTTCATCAGTTTTGAGTGTCGGATTTTGATGTTATAATAATGTTTTTCGAGTGTAAACGGCGTTCTAAACCAGACTGCTGAGCAGGTTAGCGTTTTTAAGCCTAATTCTGACGTCTTCATTGAGTTTCAGGACGTTTTTGGTTAAAAATTATGTTTTTTTTTGTAATAGTTCTCGATCGAGCTAATGTTTCACTCGATCGAAGCTCTTAAGCATGAATAAGTACCTTCTCGCATTATAGTTTACGATACCTTATGTTTGATTATGTATGCTCGTGTGATATTTATATTATTAAGTATATAAGTTAATATAATTATCATATTGTTGTTGTAAGCCTACATATTATTTGTGTAAATATATCATTTGATATCGAATGTAAGAGACTTTCGCATTATGACAAGTTGAAATTCACCACAGTGATTTCATCTCGTACGCGATCAAATCTCATAATGGAATCATATTGAACATTCACATTAGGTTGAGGTTCGCCACAGTGGACTCAAATTATGTAGTGAATTTCCGACTAAGCATCTAATAGGGTAAAGTAACTTGTATTAAGGTTTTACCCACAGGTAACCTGACATTAAAGTAAAACACCCATTAAGGAGAGTAAAGTAACTTGTATTAAGGTTTTACCCACAGTAACTCCGACATTAAAGTGAAACACTCATTAAGGAGAGTATACTCTATTATGTAATTAGGCATGTGTAGGTTGTCCACAGATACTATACTTGCCAGATGAATGTTTATGAGTTACTCATTTAAGTTTCAAGTCTTAGTCATAATTGCTATTGTGTGTTAAACTCAAAGCCTAATGTTTTGAGCATTGTTCATAATGCAGTACCGTTGCAAAGCTCTCTCAATAACTGTGTCCAAGCTGTTCCACAACTTGATGGTACTAATTACTCAGAATGGAAAGAGCATCTCGAGTTCTATTTAGGAATCCTTGAACTCGATCAAGTGCTTACTGGGTCAGCTCCAGCTGAACCAGCTTCTGATGCGAGTAAAGAAGTACTTGAAGAGTATAACTGGTAGAAGAAATCTGATAGTCTTTGCCTAAAGTTTTTGCGTCTTACCACCGCACCAAACATTAAGTCCTCCATTTCGAGACAGTCAGAACACAACCAACAAAGTACATGGAAATCATTAAGGAACGCTTTCAGACTACCGATAAAGCGGTAGTTGGAAGGCTTATGTCTGAACTTACCACTGCTAAGTATAATGAGAGTGTAACCACTATGCAGTAGCATGTGTTACACATGACGAATCTGGTAGCTAAGTTGGGAAAACTGGGCATGAAAGTTGAGGATCCGTTCCTCGCCTAGTTTATCATCAACTCTTTGCCTGATAAGTTTGATGCTTTCCATCTTCATTACAACACTGTTAAGGAAATTTGGAATGTTAATGAATTGACCAATAAACCGGTTCGAGAAGCGAAGAATCAAATGTAAAGATGAGGCCGATGCCTCAAGTAAGAGTAAATCTTGGCTTATCCCAGTGCACATCATGTGCATCATGTAAGCGGAAATCTAAGGGTAAGTTTGGAAACAAAAAGGCATGAAGTCCGGCCCTTCGATAAGTCGTCTGGATCTCGCATAAAGAAGGATATCAAGAAGCGGGAAAGTTGTTTTTCCGTAAGAAACCAGGCACTTTCGAATGATCGCATAAAGCGTAAGAATTGGTTCGAAAAGAAGGGTAAGCCTTTGGCTTTAGTATGTTTCGAATCAAATTATGTTGAAGTTCCTTCTAATACATGGTGGCTAGATTCAGGCTCTAATGTACATGTTTCGAATTCCTTGCAGGGATTCCTTACGACAAGAGCCATAAATCCAAATGTGGCCTCCTTATACATGGGGAATAAAGATAAAGCCTCCGTAGAAGCCATTGGAAGGTTTAGCTTGGAATTAAGCACTGGATTTAAGTTGAAGTTGGAGGATACCCTTTATGTTCCCTCCTTCGGACGCAATTTAATTTCAGTTTCTAAGTTAGATAATGATGGTTTTAAATTAAGTTTTGGACAAGGTTGTTTCAGTATGTTTCAAGACAATATTTTTGTTGGTTCTGGAATTTTGGAAAACGGATTGTATCGAATTTATTTAGATAAATTGTTTTCAGAATCTCTTTGTGTTTCTCATAATGTTTCCCTGCATAATAATGTTAGTTCGAAACGTGGAATGTCTAATGAAAGTTCCTCCTTCTTATGGCATAAACGTTTGGCCCATATTTCAAGAGAAAGAATGAACATATTGGTTAAAGACAATATATTACCTTCTCTTGATTTTACGGATTTTGGGACGTGTGTGGAATGCATTAAGGGTAAGCAAACCAAACACACCAAGAAAGGGTCCACAAGAAGCACTGCTCTTTTAGAAATTATACATACAGACATATGTGGTCCATTTGATGTTCCCTCCATGAGCGGAGAGAAATATTTCATCACCTTTATTGATGATTATTCACGTTATTGTTTTCTTTACCTTTTGCATGAAAAATCTCAATCAGTAAACGCTTTAGAGGTTTACATTAAGGAGGTGGAAAGGCAATTGGGAAAGAAAGTGAAAATCGTAAGGTCAGATAAGGGTGATGAATATTATGGCAAATATGATGAATCAGGACAACATCCTGGTCCTTTTGCAAAACTCCTTGAAAGTTTGGGTATTGTCCCTCAGTACACAACTCCTGGTTCTCCTTGGATGAATGGTGTTGCTGAGAGGCGTAATCGAACCCTATTAGAGGCTCTGAGGACAATGATGAGTAATACCAATCTACCCATGAAGTTGTGGATGCATGCCCTTATGACTGCTGTGTATGTTGGAAATCGGGTTCCCAGTAAAGCAGTTTCAAAGACACCATTTGAACTGTGGAAAAGATGGAAACCAAGTCTTCAACACTTACATGTATGGGGATGCCCAGCAGATGCACGCATTTATAATCCACATGAAAGGAAGCTTGATCCTAGAACCATTAGTGGCTTCCTTTTCGGCTATCCAGAAAAGTCCAAAGGGTATAGGTTTTACTGTCCTACACACAAGACAAGAATTGTTGAAACCGGAAATGCCAAATTCCTTGAGAATGGCGAAGTTAGTGGGAGTGATCAGGTAAGGGATGTCGTCGTTAATGAGGTTAGGGTGGCAATTCCAGTTCCTTTGCCCCAATTTCTATTGATGAAGTTCCACATAATGATAATGTTGACTCAGTCAATATTGTGGAACCTAATGTTGATGATCCTCCACTCCCGAATGATAACATCGCCACTGAGGTTGTTGATACAGCACCTGAAATAACATTAAGAAGGTCCACAAGACCTAGAAGGCCAACTATTTCAGATGACTATGAAGTATATCAATGTGAATTTGACATTAGTGTGGATAATGATCCGGTTACGTTTTCACAAGCTATGAATAGTGATGATTCCGATAAATGGATTAATGCCATGAAAGAAGAGATGGAGTCTATGGCTAAGAATGAGGTCTGGGAGTTGGTCAATTTACCAGTAGGTCATAAGGCTGTCGGCTGCAAGTGGGTCTTTAAGACCAAGCGCGACTCCTTAAGTAATATTGAACGACATAAAGCCAGACTGGTAGCTAAAGGCTTTAATAAAAAAGAAGGCATTGATTATAATGAAAATTTCTCTCCAGTTTCTAAGAAGGATTCTTTACGGATCATTTTAGCTTTAGTAGCTCATTTTGACTTAGAGCTACATCAAATGGATGTGAAAAAGGCATTCTTGAATGGGAGTTTGGAAGAAGAAGTCTATATGGCTCAGCCAGAAGGCTTCATTATTGATGACAAAGAGGACAAAGTCTGTATATTAAAGAAGTCCATTTATGGGCTTAAGCAAGCTTCTCGGCAATGGTATATTAAGTTCCATAATACCATCACCTCCTTTGGTTTTCAAGAAAACACTGTTGATCAGTGTATATACCTGAAGATCAGTGGGAGTAAGTTTGCATTTTTGGTCTTATATGTCAATGATATACTCATCGCAAGCAGTGATTTGGGACTATTACATCAAACTAAAGATTTCCTATCAAGCAACTTTAAGATGAAAGATATGGGAGAGGCGTCCTATGTGATCGGGGTGGAAATATCTCAAGACAGATCACAAAGGACATTAGGGTTGTCTCAGAAAGCCTATATCATGAAGGTCTTAGAAAGATTTAACATGGTAAAATAGAATCCCAATGATGTTCCTATTCAGAAAGGGGATAAGTTCAGCTTAAGTATGTGTCCTAAGACTGAACTAGAACAAAATGCCATGAAAAACTTTCCTTATGCATCTCTAGTTGGAAGCTTAATGTATGCGCAGGTCTGTACAAGACCTGACATAAGTTTTGCAGTGGGTATGTTGGGTCGATATCAGTCAAATCCTGGAATGGGTCATTGGAGTGCGGCTAAGAAAGTTTTAAGGTACTTAAAGGGAACAAGGGACAAAATGCTCACTTATAGACATACTGATCAGCTTGAGATTATTGGATATGCTGACTCAGATTTTGGAGGATGTGTGGACTCAAGGAAAAGCACCTTTGGTTATGTGTTTGCTTTAGTTGGGGGAGCAATCTCTTGGAAGAGTGCTAAACAGACAATTATTGCCTCATCCACTATGGAAGCTGAATTTGTAGCATGCTTTGAGGCTACTATTCAAGCTTTATGGTTGCGGAACTTTCTTTCAGGGATTAGCATTATGAATTCTGTTGCAAGGCACTGAAAATTTCTTTGTGATAATGTCGCGATTGTCTTCTTTTTTCGACGAATGATAGGTATTCTAAAGGTATAAAACACATGGAAATAAAATACCTATCGCTTAAGGAGGAAGTTCGGAAAACACTTGTGTCAATTGAGCACATCACGACTAGTGCCAATATAGCAGATCCTTTAACTAAGGGGTTACCTCCAAAGACTTTTTTAAAGCATGCTACTGATATGGGTCTGGAGGATAATCATTAAGGCTTTTCGTTTGTGTTTGGATCATGCTAGTGTTTTGTAATGATGACACTTATGTTTTGATTAATCAACTTATGTTTTCTTATGATGATGGTTTCCGAACGATTTTCTGTATTGTATTATTGTTATTGTATACATTATTATTGCACGATTAACAGAATCAGTCCTTTTCCTCAAGGACATTATCGGGGATTATGTTTGCTCCTTGTACAGACTGATTATTCTAAATGATTGGTCCGTAGTATATGGAAGGACCACTTCTCTTGTATAGTAGTGTTTCTGCCATGACTCAACCAGTTGTTCGGAATGATCAGGGTAATTAAGATAAACCCATTATATATTCATTTAGTTCTCTGCGCGACTTATGACTTTGTTTGCACGTGACATTATGTTTAGGTCAGTAATATGGTCCACGTGGGAGAATGTAAGAATTATCATATTAATTCTCTATTATGTGGACCTAATTACTGACGTCAGTCACTCTAATAGATAATAGCTAAATATGATGTTTCGGGTTTTTAGTCGGAGTAATAGACTAAGTGGATTACGGTTAATGTTTACAGGCCATTAACATATTAGGCCCACTTATCTAATTATGCCCCTCCTGCCACCTATATAATAAAAGCTACACCTGTTTGTGGTTTTAACCTAATTCATATTCATTAAGAGAAACACACAAGAAGAGAATTAGAGAATAAGGAAGGCAGGAGAAGGCAAAAGATTGAAGTTTATCTTCTTGTTGATTTCAAGGAATCTCCTTATCAGATCTAATGACTACTCCACATAAGTATTAATATGTAATTATCACTGCAATCAAGATCCTCTAAATTTATGTTTACATATCCATGGTTGTTGCTGCATATCTTGAAGGTGCATGATAGATCTTAATCTTGACATTCTACAAACATAACAGCAAATAAAATCCAACATAAGATTTCATTCCCAAAACACAAATAAAAATAACAAAAGCAAGTGGCTTTTGTGTAGCATAGGTCATGCAACCATCATAAAATAGATTACACTGAAATAACATGCTACAGTGAATAACAATGATTTATACATTATACTATATATGATAGATCTTATTGAAGATTAGTTGCACACATTATCCTCAAGAGGCTCAAAATAAGTCAAGGGATAGGACGGTCTTACAAGAGATTTATAGGTCATGCAACCAATTTAGCGACTATTCTATGAAGTCGCCTTTTATTCGCCCGAAACCAGAATTCGGGCCAGTGTTACATATTTCAGTGTTTGATTCAGGAGATGGGCTTGAGTTCGTAAAAACGCGTCTAAGATCAAACCCCGTCAATTAAAAGAAACTCTATCATCCTAGTTCGTGAACGAACTTCGTTGTGTTACGGCAAATGATCAGCCGACAAAACCCGAACGATGCAACCATGGTCCAGCCACATATAATCTGCTCCATAACATGTTTTATGCTGAAATAAATGAACATGCACGCATACATATAAACTGAAAGAAGTAACAGAAGAGGAAACATCCCGTAAGCTTCATAATCATTCAAAGCTTTAAAGATAGTATTTAAATAAGGAGTTGACAAAGGAAGGACTAGTATAGGGAAGCAAAATAATCAATTTTAAACCAAATAAATAATAATTTTAATACTTTATAGGATTTTCAATTCTATCTCCAACTACTTTGTACAACTAACTAGTATTCTAAAGCTTTGTACCAACTAGATGTAAGTTCCCCCCTGACTATTTAAGTAGCTTCAATTCATAGCGCTTAGATGCATGCATGCCATCAACTTCTACTTATCATTCATCCTATAACAATAATCATATATACTCCCCTTTAAGAAATCGAGTTTGAGGTCTCATTAAACTTCCGATGTCTCCATTTGTTCTAAGCCTTATTGTCGTGGTTGTTATATGCATCACACATTGGGTATACAAATGGTATAACCCGAAATGTTATGGCAACCTCCCAGCTGGTACAATGGGATGGCCACTCATTGGTGAAACTCTTCAATTCTTCGCTAAAAACACCTCATTCGACATCCCATCCTTTGTCAAATGAGAATGGAAAGGTAAACTTCAGGGTAATATATTAGTCAGTAACGTTTTTGTTATCAAAGAACATTAATGTGAAACAAAGTTCGTAAAGAACATTTGCATTTATGCGAAAATAGTGTTTGGGTTATCACCTTTGCTTACCTCTTATTCTAAATTGTGTATTTTTTATGCTTACAGGTATATGCCAGTATTCTGAACCAGTCTAGTGGGGAGACCGATTATAATTTTAGCTGATGCAGAGCTTAAATACTTGATCTTTCAACAAGAAGGACAAATGTTTCAGAGCTGGTATCCAGGCACTTTTAAAGAGATTTTTGGACGGGGGAACGTAGGCTCTTTACACGGGTTCATGTACAAGTACCTTAAAAACATGGTGCTCAAACAGCTAAATCATGTACAAGTACCTTGCCTAGCATTAGTAGCAACTGCCCTCAAATTTCTCTAGCCTCCCCTCCTTCCCTTTTGGATGTTAGAGAAGCCCTTTTTAGTCTTGGGCCCAACTCATACTATATCATACATTCTATGATTTCATAAAGTATTTTAATGGTTGATTATCCGACATTAGTGTTGTCGATTATACTTCAGCGGAACTACATTTTATTTTGTGTGAGGACATTCTTGGGGTAGCTATTCCCCGTGTAATAGCTAATTAATTTTCGAGGTTCGCCCCTCACCTACACTAAAAAAAGTAAAGTATTCCAATGTATACAACTTCCACTAAATGATAATCGACAGAAAATTTAATAAGATCAAATTATCACATGAATTAAAATTCATAAATTCTTATATGCTTGCTAATTAGTTAAAAACAGTGGTTAATCACGATTCATGTTCTTATAAAAATTCTTCAAGCCTTCTAGAAATTCTTCAAGTTTTCTTATTTTCTAAAAAAAAAAAAATTTTGTGCATTTTTTGTAAGAATCTCCATTCATTATTTAGATTTTACAAACAAAATGAATGAGTAGATCCGTGTAATTTTTGTACGGGTTTAAAGTTAGTAAAAACTAAACAAATGACCGGAACGGGGGGAGTTTAATAAATAAAGACAAAATATTAAAGACAAACAACAATAATAACAAAAATCGTGGCAAAAGACTAATAAACGTACCAATATTCGTAGCAAAATATTAATAATTTGTGATAAAGTTAAGTAAATTGTGGCCATAACCTTAACATATTTTTGGCGATATATTATGCCAATATACCTATTGATTTATAAAAGTTTTTTTTTCTTACGAGTCTTCTTTTTTTCCACAAGGCCCAATGCGATCGCGAATACGGGTTTACAAAACACCATCAATGTAAAAACGTAGATAGTCTCGTGAATTTCACGAGTAATAGAACTAGTGTTTTAAAGAAAATGATCATACATTTTATTTTTTAAACGGAGCCCTAATCTACACTTTTGCCTAGGGTCTCACAAACCTCAGGACCGGGCCTGGATAGGCTGAGCAACTCAACAAATTTCCTGTCATTTATGACACAACATGCACTTATCCTGCATGGCACAAAATGGGGAACGAGATATATAAAATAATATTATTTGACAAGTTACGATAAACAATTCATTAAACAGTTTCGATTGAAACAAGTAATATATAGTCGCATTTCAATCAATAAGATGTGAACAAAAGTACTGAGTACGATTAAAACTGGAAACCAATGAGTAGAGGTGAGTCTAGAGTCTCATAATTCAACCGGAAAACAATTACTTCTTTCGATTTAATAATCCATAAATAAACTCTGAACACTCGGACTCTAGTTTCTCAAACTCCAAGCCCTCCATAACTCGGTGATTTCTGACCTTTGACCTCCTGAAGGGTTTGGTAAATTTTCCTGGAAAAGACGGCTGTTCACATGCCAATTGCTGCTTGATAGTTTCCACTGTGACAGGCTTCTCCCCCTCTCTCTTTTTCTTGTGGAGTCTGGAGAGCTGATCAGCAACCCTATTTTCCTTCTTGGGAACATGATAAAACGCCCTAGTATAGAGAAGCAAAATAATCAATTTTAAACCAAATAAATAATAATAATAATAACTTTATAGGATTTTCAATTCTATCTCCAACTACTTTGTACAACTAACTAGTATTCTAAAGCTTTGTACCAACTAGATGCAAGTACTCCTGTAACTATTTAAGTAGCTTCAACTTATGGTGCTTAGATGCATGCATGCCATCAACTTTTACTTATCATTCCTCCTATAACAATAATCAAATTAAGAAATCGAGTTTGAGGTCACATTCTCCATTTGTTCTAAGCCTTATTGTCGTGGTTGTTATATGCATCACACATTGGGTATACAAATGGTATAACCCGAAATGTAATGGCAACCTCCCACCTGGTACAATGGGATGGCCGCTTGATGTGCTCCTATTTCTACATTGGTTTGGCATCATTTGGAGCACATTTGGTAACATTTGGTAACGGTTTTTGATAATTTTAACGTTAATTGACCAATTCCGAGTACTTTATCATTTAGCATGGTTTCTAGTGAAGAATGAGGTGCCAAGAGACCAAGAGAAACATCAAAGGAAGGGTGAAGAACAAGCATTGAAGAAACATCATGAGAAAGCCTTCCAAGGATCAAGCAAACAACGATTGAAAAGCGCACTCCAAGCCAGAATTCGCACGGTGCGAGTTTCCAGACCCCAGAACTCGCACGGTGCGAGTTTTCTGGGTTTGTTCCGTTTTGTGTTACGGGCTTTTCCTGTGTTAAGCCCATGATTATTAGGTTATGTTAGACTATATATAGGATGTTTTCCTCTAGGTTAAGACATCTTATGCTCATTTTAATTAATCAAGTTGTAATTTTGGGAATTATTCATCTTTTTTATTGGGTTTAGATCTACTATGGAGAACTAATCTCCTGTTCTTAATCCAGCTCAAAGGTGTAATCTTTGGTTGTAAGACTACTTAATCTTTCCTTAATTTTCATTATCATTGTTAATCCTTTGTATTTATTGTTTGGATTTTGGAAACATTGTTTACATTGAGTAATTAAGTGTGATTTCCATGTTGCTTAATTAATCAAGTTCCTTAATTTATTGTTGTTGGGATTATTAAGTGTGACACCCCCATACTTCAAGTGCCTTACCAGGACCACTTAAGGTATGAGAGCGTCACCATCTCGGTTACCCGAGGCAATGATACTCAAATAGACAATAACGAAACGTATTTAAATGATAATAAAGTTTAAGTGATACAAGCCAAACTCCAAAAATTGTTAAAAGGAAATACAAGGTTCTCAAAACTGTCAACTGCTAAACAACTACAAAATGTTCAACACAGCGGAAGACTTCTAAAACTGCTACGTGATGACTCATCCCAGCTATCCCATGCGCATTATCTCATACCTGCTCAATAACTGCTCACCACCCCCGAATGGATCACCACAATTTTTAAGAAATTTAAACGGGGTCATGACTAATTACACAAAAACAATGCCACAATGAAATAAGTACACAAACAGCTTAAACAGCTCCACACAACCCCAGTCTCCATCTCCAATCTCCACACACTGACTACACACTAAAGTGTGTAGCCCTGCCAGAATACCCATTGCAACAGGTACTCCTCGCCGCCAGTGGGGGACCGCAGCCGTTCCCACCTAAGCCCCGCTCATCTCCATCGAGCGATAAACCCATGTTCATCATTGTGCACATCCCTTCTATGGCGGGTTCCACAGAAGGCGAATCAAGGGCGTGAAGCCACTCCTGCAAGTGACTCCACTCAGCCAGGGACGCACCCTGAAGATCACAGACAGTTACACAATCAATCAACAACATGCTATCAACCACCATCAAAACCAATCCAACAACGATATAAGATACAACACAACAACAACAACAACAACAACAACAACAACAACAACACAACAAAAACATCACATTATGTAGCCAATACTGAGTAGGGAAACCCTACCTGGAAAGCAATCACCAAGATCGTCACAATCAGCTAATCACAATCGTTCTTCCACGAAATCATCTCCTATAAACACACAATCATACAATTACAATCTAACATTAACCATACTCCCCAAAACCCCCAAATTACCCAATTAGGGTTTCAACTAAAATCAATGAAACGATATAAAAGTCATACTAGGAGCTTACCCACAATGCGACGGTCTCACAGGCGTAAAGAACTCAACGATCCGACGACTCTAGCCTTTATGATTTGCCAACAACGCGACGAGAGAGAACTACGTAACTTCTTTTCTTTTGAAAGGTTTAGAAAGGTGAAAAAGTGATTAAAGAAAATGACGGAAGCCTTTATATTAATCTCGCGTTATTAGCAAAACCCGTCAGAACAAACCCGTAAAACACACTTACTCGATCGAGTAAGTGACTTACTCGATCGAGTGACCCTTACTCGATCGAGTGTCACACGTACTTGATCGAGTACCCATCAGGCAGACTACTGTTTCGTATAAAAACATACTCGACAGAGTAAGTACCAATCGATAGAGTACCCGTAGACATAGAAAACCGTAGTATTACAGTCTCCCCTCCTTAAAAGGAACTTCGTCCCCGAAGTTCAACCCATACATAAAAACAAACATACTAACTCGATCAAGACACAAGAACGCAACTAAGAACTCAAAACAAAAGCCCAACCTATAAAACATGAACTCTTAACACCAACTCCACCAACTATTCCTACCTCCACAACATGGCTCACGATATCGTATCAACTACATCATAGACTCTCTCGACACTAACTCCATACACTACCAACTACCATCCATAAACGCTGCTAGCTCCGTTTCAATAACATATTATCCACTAAAAAATCCAATATTATCAAGACACTTATAAACATCAAACAGAATGTTACATTCTACCACCTTAAAAGGAACTTCGTCCTCGAAGTTTACTCACACTCATAAACATCTTCATCCCACTGTCAACACTCTCGACTCCTAAACATCATCATCCAACTGTCAACACTATCAAAGTATTCTCTCATTCCTAAACATCGAACTACTACAAGCATGGCTATGACCTTTTAACAATATCAATCACAATACAAACCCATCCTTTCTTCTCCACCAAGACTCAAACTTCCAAATCTACTACAACATCTACAACCATCAAACTCTCTTTGACGCACCCTACTCCTCTTAAGACAAATGCTACATCCTCGTAACTCACTAATACTAAATCCTTAGCTATATCTTCTCATTATCCTCATCACCAGCACATGTCAAAGATAACCTCCTATAATCTAAACACTCACCATTCCTATATCCAAGGCTCTCTTACATAAACAGTTCTCATACCTCAATTCACTCGCCACACCACCTAACCTATACCACAAAATCTTTAGCTTAACCAAAACTTCAACTGTTCCCTATTACCGCCAAAATGACATAGTCCTCTATACATGCACCTATATCCATACTCATAACTCACGATCCACAATTAGTACACACACTCACACTAGATCCTCAAGTTCTTTTCTTTCATTACCACAAAACTCATCCATAACTTAACATGAAACTAATTACCAACACCTTATACTCACTGTCTCAATGAAAGATTATGAACTACCTGCAGCTTCCAGATCAGAACAACACATGTTCTACAATTCACTTGCCATTACCATGTCTGCCAAAGCCTCATCTAAAACAAGATCAAACTACTGTAACAACCTCTCACAACTGTGTCGCATCAACAAAATATCACTATACCAAGACAACAACGGAAACATACACAACTCTCTTCCATATCATACTCTATCCTCACTCCCAAGCTGAAACTGGTAAGAAACATTAATAAACAAAACAACCGTCTATCTGTCTAAACTGAAACTCACAGGAAACAACAGCAACAAAACAACAATATATGCATAACTGGCATGTACTTTCGAAACTCGAATCGTAATCATCCCGCCTACTCCACCACAACCTGTGTCGGCATCGCAACACCGCCACCAACATCCGCACCGCGTCGCGAAAATACCCGCATCACAACACGAAATACCGTGCCCGGATCACCACCCGAGGCACAACAACCACATCGATAGACATCACAACCACATACAATTCCCACAAATACCGACTCAGTATAACTTTTCAGACAAGAAAACTTACTCAAAACTGCTTTACTAGATCATAACACAACATATTATACGGAATAAAAAGACAAGAATCTCATGAATATCATCCATACCTTTTCACAGAATAAACATATATCATGAATACACATACAAGTATAACTAGCCATGCCAGATCACCCAAACTATCACTTTTGAACATCATCCCATTAAGTTATCGTATCCAACATATATTACAGAACATTCAGATAACGACTTTATGACTATCACACCATACCACTTATCGTGAGGTCAAAACCTCAAACAAACGTTTATACACATCATAGACCCATGCATAATCACATCCAACTAGTCAATCCTGATCACTTAAGTTACCACCTGGTAAAGGTTACCTCTCGCCCAAGCTTAACTCGTATGCCCCTCATAAGACATTCTCCCATTCGCATACCCATCACCTCCTGCCAAACATAACCATACCATTAATACTCAACTACTAGTAACCACCTCCTATAACCCCATCTTATACTTCCTCACAACCATACATATCAATCGGGTCTCTACAAAATCAACCTCTTTAGAATGGCCATCTTTCCTATTTATCATCACCCTTACCACTAGTGACAACACCTCAACACTACCATCGTTCGGACATCAAACCTCTTACCCTCATCTCTAAACATTACGGTTTCTTTCCTATCTTTGGTTAACATCCCAAATAACGAAAATCAAACCCATCAACAAAATTAACTCAACATTATTTCCAATACTATCTTTAATTGTATCGTCATCTAACTCACCACCAAGATCTCATATCGTGCAAATTCTTCACCCAGCTTTTTACTTTCCTTAATTCCCCGAAACTCATGATTAACATGTCGTCCTGGAGCTCCTATATAACCGTTAACTCAAATTCTCATGATAGTATCATACATTTTGACGATTCCTTACTTTTATATCACATAGCTTCGGTGAACATTTTCCTAGTTTACTCCCCTTATTCTTTTCTCCTTTTTTTTTACGCTCGACAAAATCAGTTAACAATTCAACTCCTTATTACTTCTACCTAACCCTTTAGTGTTCCAGATACCTTCTCATTGCTCCAAAACTCAAATCTCATTATTTCATATCGATATCATCATCTCACTCTTTCTTACCATAGATCTTCTCTTATTATGCTATTACTCACATTTATCACCAATTAGTCCAGACCATCTCATGCTATCACTCACACTGATCTCCATTTTTTTTTCGAATCCCAAAACTCATTTGATACCGTTACTTGCCCAAGGAAATCACGCACTAGTTTCAACTCTTGATACTACAAATTTCCAAACTCACTCACTACTTGCAAATCCACGTCGCGACATGTCTCCACTAAGTTCACTATATACCACTCTTCTCCATCCCTTTACAAAGATCTTTCATTACATACATTCTTAACCAACACAATCTAACCATCTCTCTCCATAATTCCTTACACATCTCAAGTTGCTACTATCCACGTACTTCCTTTCAATCTTTTAATTCTCACGTTCCTTAGACTCACAATTATCCCTTGCCCACATTCACTTACTTTTACATTACTCAACGCACAATTATATCGCTCGTCTCATCTCACGAAACATGTTCCATGACTCAATAAGCCATACCAATCTTCCTTTTATTTTTCCACCATCTATCACAATCACATATAACTCATGTCCTCCCCACCGAACTCATACTCACCATAGGTGCCACTCTTTACATCATAAGATTGGGTAACTTACGCATCAAGACCAACACATACGTAAAACAATGCATAAAGAAGCAATATAACACCTTTGAATTAAACATAATATGCAACGGATTCAAAATATAAGCATATGACCCAAAACAGGAGTCACTAGATCGAGTACAGGTCACTCGATCGAGTTAGTGGCTTACTCGATCGAGTAGGTGAAGGTCAGAGACACGTAAAATAAATTACCAGGGATACTCGATTGAGTAAGGGTTAGTCGATCGAGTAACAAGGGATGCACTCGATCGAGTGAGGGCCACTCGATCGAGAACCCTACACATTTCTCAACACTGTCCAATTTTCGTAAAACGGCCATATCTCACTCGTTTCTTGGTCGTTTTGGGCGTGTGACCTATAGTTAGATTCGTAATAAACAAGCTATCACCTCCAAATGGAATCACATCAAAATCATATATATATATATATATATATATATATATATATATATATATATATATATATATATATATATATATATATATATATATATATATATATATATATATATCAAGTTATAACAGTTTAAAGACAACCTCTCTATGATCGAAAAACACAACTACTTGATTCTTTATTCCAACTAACTTAAACAACAACAAGGCAAACAAAAACAACTCAATACTCATAAAACCAGTATTCTTAATCACATGTTACTATCTTCGAAAGCTAAGCAACAACATTCCTCATGCACATAGATTATTTAACTTGTCAATTATGATTTGTCCACATGCTTTTATTCTATAACTTTACGTAAACAAAATCACAAATATATGACATCAAGTCCCCTATTCACATGTTACTAGCACAACAACATTATAAAATCACTTCCATCATACAACATGTTTAATCACAAATCATATTATCGTGCAACGATTACTCATCTTTTTCCACAAATTCATCCATTATACCACATATTCATCCACCACGTTCGTTCAACAAATTCATCCAACATGTCCCTCTAACTTATTCACCCAACACATCCAATATATTCACCCAACATATGCATAAGAACAATAGTAAACACATAGCGATCCCGACTTATATCCCATGGTGACCGGTTCAAAATTGTAGGGCGATTTCGCGACTTTAGGATGTCTCCCAAGTCTTTGCATTAGCTCCTACAACTTCTACCCGGGTTTATTTTAGTTTGACTCCCTAAGTTCATTAAGTTCATTGGTTACAGGTTTCAGGATCGTCGCTCTGATACCACTTTGTGACACCCACATACTCAAAGTGCATTACCAGGACCACTTAAGGTATGAGAGCATCACCATCTCGGTTACCCGAGGCAATGATACTCAAATAGACAATAACGAAACGTATTTAAATGATAATAAAGTTTAAGTGATACAAGCCAAACTCCAAAAATTGTTAAAAGGAAATACAAGGTTCTCAAAACTGTCAACTACTAAACAACTACAAAATGTTCGACACAGCGGAAGACTTCTAAAACTGCTACGTGATGACTCATCCAAGCTATCCCATGCGCATCGTCTCATACCTGCTCAATAACTGCTCACCACCCCCGAATGGATCACCACAATTTTTAAAACATTTAAATGGGGTCAGTACTAATTACACAAAAACAATGCCACCATGAAATAAGTACACAAACAGCTTAAACAACTCCACACAACCCCAGTCTCCATCTCCAATCTCCACACACTGACTACACAATAAAGCGTGTAGCCCTGCCAGAGTACCCATCACAACAGGTACTCCTTGCCGCCAGTGGAGGACCGCAGCCGTTCCCACCTAAGCCCCGCTCATCTCCATCGAGCGATAAACCTATGTTCATTAATGTGCACATCCCTTCTGTGGCGGGTTCCACAGAAGGCGAATCAAGGGCGTGAAGCCACTCCTGCAAGTGACTCCACTCAGCCAAGGACGCACCCCGAAGATCACAGACAGTTACACAATCAATCAATCAACAACATGCTATCAACCACCATCAAAACCAATCCAACAACGATATGAGATACAACACAACAACAACAACAACAACAACACAACAACAACATCACATTATGTAGCCAATACTGAGTAGGGAAACCCTACCTGGAAAGCAATCACCAAGATCGTCACAATCAGCTAATCACAATCGTTCTTCCACGAAATCATCTCCTATAAACACACAATCATACAATTACAATCTAACATCAACCATACTCCCCAAAACCCCCAAATTACCCAATTAGGGTTTCAACTAAAATCAATGAAATGATATGAAAATCATACTAGGAGCTTACCCACAATGCGACGGTCTCACAGGCGTAAAGAACTCAACGATCCGACGACTCTAGCCCTTAGGATTTGCCAACAACGCGACGAGAGATAACTACGTAACTTCTTTTATTTTGAAAGGTTTAGAAAGGTGAAAAAGTGATTAAAGAAAATGACGGAAGCCTTTTATATTAATCTCGCGTAATTAGCAAAACCCGTCAGAACAAACCCGTAAAACACACTTACTCGATCGAGTAAGTGACTTACTCGATCGAGTGACCCTTACTCGATCGAGCGTCACACGTACTCGATCGAGTACCCATCAGGTAGACTACTGTTTCGTATAAAAACATACTTACTCGACAGAGTAAGTACCAATCGATAGAGTACCCGTAGACATAGAAAACCGTAGTATTACATTAAGTGTGATTTCCTTGTAATCTCATCTTTGCAACACCTTGTTATTTTGCTAATGAATGTGATTTCTTCTTGGCTTAACTAGCAAGTAAAGGATTAACTTGTAATTAGGCATTAATCGTGATTTCATTGTATCTAATTACCCCTATTGAATCTCTAGTGCTCTTATCTTCTTGTTAGTTTGACCAATGTATGTGATTTCTACTTGGTAGAATTGATAAGTTGGGTTATTTGATTAAGTGTGATTTCCTTGTCATTTGGCCATTATTAAGGAGATTTAGAAGATTTATCTTCACAATAGGGTGATAATGTATAACTAAAGGATTGATCTTGTGGTTTTATTAACTAAAGTGTCTCACTTTGTTGAGTCGGATTAAGTCTCTCTCAAATTTGATAAATTTCCATCTTAAAACTTACTTGTTTGATTGGTTGTTGCTTACTCTTGTTTGATTTTAGCCTTGCTCTTGTTACAATTGAAACCCCAACCAAACCCCCCCTGTTTTTACATACTTGTTGTTGTTGAACTTGTCACAATTATTCTAGTTACTCTTTTGAATTCACCATTGCAAACCCCCTTCTCTTGGGTTAGATCCCATTTCTTACTACATTACTAGTTTAGAATTAGTATTAATTAGTATGTATTGTGGTATAATAAATTGTTAATTTGGCCGTCTTAAATAACGACTTTTTAGGCGAGTCAAATTTTAGCGCCGTTGCCGGGGAAGGTAACAGTTTTGCTAGTGTTTTTGTTGGTGTTTTTAGAATAGTTGTGTTAGTTAATCTTTGTTCATTGTTGTTAGTGTCCTTTTCATTACTTGTGTGAACCTTTTTGATTGTGTGCTCTTGTGTAGAATTGTTTATGGTTAACACTAGGAACTCAAGTGAACCACTTTTTCCATTCAACCCGGAGATTCAAAGATCACTTGCTTGGATAGGAGGAGGTATTAGAAGAGACAACCTGGTTATTGAAGAGATTAATCCCATTGCTCAACAAGACCAAGCTAAGGAAAGATAACACCGTTGCTTTTGTTTTAGAAACCGATCCACAACCCATAAGAATCATCATGGGGGATGCCGAAAATCAACCAAGACATGACCCACATGAGGAACCACCAAGGTCTAGGACCATCAAAGAACTTACCACCCCCGACCTTACACAAGTCCCCTTGTGGATATCTTTTCCGGCATTAGCGGAAAATGCCACCTTTGAACTCAAGTCTGGGCTCATTCACCAATTGCCCCAATTCCATGGACTTAGTACGGAGGATCCCAATAAGCATCTAAACCAATTCCATGTGGTTTGCTCAAGTATGAAGCCTAATGGGGTTACCGATGAGCAACTTCAACTAAGGGCCGTCCCTTTCTCACTCAAGGGCGCGACAAACGATTGGCTTTACTATCTCCCCACCGGGAGTATCACTACTTGGAACCACATGAAAAAGGCCTTTCTAGAGAAGTGTTTTCCCGCTAGTCTCTCCTCTCAATTGATGAAATAAATAAGTAATGTTGAACAAATGGATGGAGATAACTTGTATGAGTATTGGGAGAGGTTCAAACAACTTCTTGCTAGTTGTCCATACCATGGGTATACCGACTATGACCTACTCTTGAAATTTTATGGTGGTCTCCTTGGGAATGATGCTAGGATGATTAAGGCCGCCACACAAGGAGGGATTGAGTACATGTCGGTCCACGAGGCAAATGATTTGATTGAAATATTGGTGGGAAGTTCTAGGAATTTTGGGAGGAGAGTCAAGAGGGCAAGTGCGCCATCTTCTTCAAGACAAAGCTCCAACAATATGGAAGATAAAGTTAATTTTCTTACAATTTTGGTTAAGGAACTTGCAAAAGGGAATAAGAGTACATCTCATGTGAAATTTTGTGGTCTTTGTAATGATTCAACTCATCCCACCGATGGGTGTCCATCTTTGCAAACAGAGGAAGAAAGTGAAGCAATTAAGGCTCTTGGGTTTAGGAAATTTGACCCTTATTCCAATACTTACAATGAGGGGTGGAAAACTCATCCAAATTTTGGGTGGGGTGGAAATCAAAATCAAAACCAAAAAGGATCCTCAAACTCTTCATTTCAAAAGCCAAATCAAAATCAAAACCAATCACAAAATTCCTTGGAAGATATGATGAAGGCACTTGCTATGAATCAAGTGGCAATGCAAAAAGAAAACCAAGCCTTGCTAAACAACACAAAGGAATTTCAAACCGTCGTGCTTCAACAAAATCGGTTTACCGACTCTAGGATTGGTAACCTTGAGACCCAAGTTGGTTAAATTCTCAACACACTCACTTCACAACCCACTCAAGGATGAAGCCTCCCTTCTCACACAATTCCTCCACCCACCAAAGAACAAGCAAAAGCGGTCTCTTTGAGGAATGGTAGGGAATTGGAAGAGGCACCCAAGGCTCCTAAGAAATCAAGGCCACCTCCTATTGTTCATGAAGTGGAAGATGTAGTTGAGGATGAAATTGAAGTGGTAGTGGAACATGGGGAAGCATCTACACCCTAACAAGTGAGGATCAATGAACCTCTTCCAGAATACGAGCCACAAGCTCCATTTCCATGTGCTTTGAATGATACAAGGATAATTGACAAGAAGACTTCAAGCCTTTACGATATCTTTCATAAAGTGGAGGTAAACATTCCTCTTCTTGATCTTATTAGTAGTGTGACCAAGCATGCAAAGTTTTTGAAAGAGTTGTGCACTACTAAGAGGACCAACAAGGCAAAAAGCATGAAAAAGGTAAGGGCTAGTGAACATGTATCGACAATGTTTCAAAAACGTTTGCCACAAAAATGTAGTGATCCGAGCATGTTCACCATTCCTTGCAAAATTGGTGACTTGGATTGTCAACAAGCTATGCTTGATTTAGGTGCATCTATTAATGTCTTGCCCACTTACCTTTATGAGTCTCTTAAGTTGGGACCCTTGAAACCGACTCGTACGATCATCTCTTTGGCCGATAGGTCCAATATCTACTCTAAGGGAATTGTTGAAGATGTCTTGGTAAAGGTGGGGGATATGCTTTTCCCCGGCAACTTCTATGTGATTGAAATGGAACCCGAGAAAGGCTTCACTCCCATTTTGTTGGGAAGGCCTTTGATGCGTGTCATTTATATGATGTTTTACATCCTGTTTTACACGCATTTTAGAGCTCATTTGTGTATTTTAAGCTACCATTTCCCCTATTTTCATCTACTTTCGTGTTTTTGTACATTATTGCAGAAATGTGAAGAATTCAACGGAAATTGAGCTAAATCCGTCCCCGAGTATCCTGCATTGCATTTGACGTGAAGTATTCACTTAAGGAACGACCTTGGTGTGCATTCCAAGGCCCAAAAGACAAATCCACGAGATTATAGAAGCCAACTATCAGCTACTTCAGTCGATCGACCACTGCCTTCCGTCGATCGACCAACCCTCGGGCTCCAGAAGCTATTGTACACTGCTACTCGGTCGATCGACCGCAATGCTCAGTCGATCGACCACACCGCTAATCAGACGTGAATAAGAAGATCGAGGAAAAGCAAGCCCATTGTGTTTTAGGTTTTGATAATAAGTGTTACGTATATTCCTATATAACGTAACTTAGGTTTTCAGAAGAATTATCTAGTTTTTACCTCGTTTTACATTCAGTTTTAGTTTATCAAATAATTAGGGTTCTTAATATTATTTCGTACTAATACTTTTGCATTCGGTTCTTGGATCTCTCTCTGCAATTCAATCGGTATTCTTCTGCTAATAATTCATTTTGCTTTATTATCGTTTTGTAGGATAGAATTGCTAGTTAGTTTTCCGAAACCGAACTACCGTTTATGTTAATTGTTTGTTCTGTTATTTCAAGAATGAATTCTTTTGCTTATTGCATTAATTTTATTGTTGCCTTTAATTTCAGTATGAGTAGCTAAATTGCTTGTGCTAGGATGTAGGGGAATTATAGTGTAGGCGGCAATAGAATGAACACGGCCTGAATCGCGTGTCAATCGATCAACTGCCATACCTGGTCGATCGACTGACCACGTGAGGTTTTACCTTCGTTTTAATTGTTTTAATTCTTTATTTGACGAATCGAGTGCACACTACTAGTTGAATATTTAGGATGTGACTGACCCATTAGATCGAGAGATAGGGACAGTTGATTGACCACCAATTAAAATGACTAAACTATGCTGAGATCGAAAGATAGGTAAAGTTTAGATTGTTAGTCACTTTTCAGGACGAGAGTCAGTATTAGTGATATTAGGGACTTATAGCGAGATCGAAAGATGCTATCTGTTGAGAGTGGACCGAGAGGGCCTCTTGTTTTCCCGCCTCATGTGTTCGATTTAGACCGTCTTAGTTTGTTTGCCAAAAACTATAGTGAACCGACCATCCTAGTACCCTTCTTTATATTTGATTTAATATTTATCTTTAGTTTAATTTTTATTGTTATTAGCTATAGACCAAATCAACTCAACCCCCACACTTGTTACCTTAGATTAAATTTAGACAACTTTTAATTACATTCGCCTCCTTGTTGTTCGACCCTGTTACCACTAGCCTAGGTTAGTTTTAATAGGAATCATAAATATTATTTTTGGTACTCACAACGACGGGTATCGAATTTGGGCGCCGTTGCCGGGGAGGCAATTGTTCTGATTTTTAGTTATTTTATTTTTAGTCTTTCTTAGTTTAAGGGACATCTGTTCCTTAAACTTTTCTTATATTCTTTTTGTAGTTTCTTCTTATGCGCAGGTCACAGGGTGGTGAACTAGTACTGTTCAATCCTGAGATTGAGAAATCCTTGCGCGAGTTGAGACGATCATCAAGGGTGTTGCCGACAGAGGAAGAGCTGAGTACTCTGTCAAGTTACTACGAGAATGCTCTGTTCGAGGAAGATCCACCTGCATCTCCTGCTTCTATTTCTTCAATGAGAGACAGTCACTTCTCCAGAAATTCCAGTCATGGCTGAAGAAGCAACTATAGCAAGTCATTCTGAGCCGACAGCTGAAAATCTTTACAAGGGGTTCGAATTACCTGGAGCTGATAGAAAATTTGAACCGAAGTCTTCCTATATCAACTTAGTTGAGAGGAACCAGTTCGGGGGAGCTGCAAATGAAGATGCAGCCAAGCATATGGAGATATTTATCGATTACTACTGCTCTATACCCCCACCAACCGGTGTGACCCAGGACCAGATAAAGGAGACTATGTTTATATTCTCACTCCGAGATGCTGCAAGGGAGTGGTACAGAGATCTGGACCGAGCCGCTCATGGGATCACCGACTGGAATTCCTTAGCCCTGAAATTTTACAAGAAGTACTTCTCTGCCTCGAAGACGAATGCCATTAGAGCTCAGATCACAAGCTTTAAACAAGGGCCGGATGAGAATTTTCATGAAGCATGAGTCCGTTTCAAGAAGCTGGTGCGAACCATACCGCACCATGGGTTCGAAAAATGGAGTCTTTGCAATCAGTTCTATAACGGGATGTATGACGATCAGAGGGCTATTTTGGATCTTTGCGACCAATGGCCGATTTGTTGAGAATATGGGAGAGACTAAGGGGTGGAAGATCATTGATGACTTAGCCACCCACAAGGTCGAGTATGGGAATTCCGGGGGAATCAAAGGAGGAGTCTTTGAATCTCCTTCAGTAGCCGCACTTGAAGCTCTCACTACGAGATTTGACAAGTATGAACTGGGAGGAGCTTCAAAAGGAGGTATTTACCAGGTGAATGCTGTTTCAGACGGTCCTTTTGTCTGTAGAAGATGTGGAGCTGAGGGACATGTCTCAGAAAATTGTCCTAGTCCCTTTGAGTCTTGTGCTGCCTTTCAACATTATAGGCAGACAAACACCTACTATGAGCCTAATATTCATCCCAACTTGAGGTGGAGTAGCCAGAATGTCCTAAATCCAACTCCACCTCCGCAGCAGAAGCAGCAGCAACAAGCTTATGTGCCCCCTCATCATAAGCAACAACAATATCAAAAACCTCCCTATGTGCCGCAGCAGCAACAATCTCAAAATTTTGACTTTGCTGAGTTGAAGAATATGTTGCAAAAGGAGTCCAAAGCTAGAGAGGCCGGAATGAAACTTTTAGAAAGCCAAATTGCTCAATTGGCTAGCAAGAGTACCACTCGAGCTCCGGGACACTTACCTACTGACCAGAAAGAGACCCTAAATGCCATTACTATGAGGAGTAGGTCTACCCTGGAGGGGCCTGCCATGGAGGGGCCTGCCATGGTCGAGGATGTCCCTGCAAAAGATGAGGCGAAACCGAGTCAGAATAAAGCTGTAAAGAGTAATACAAATAAAAAGGCGTCTACCAGGTATATCAGTCGATCGACTGATATACCCGGTCGATCGATTGAAGTGCGGGTTACAGGAGCTTCTGGAACTGTAGACCTCAGTCGATCGACTGAGCAAGGTGGTCGATCGACTGAGGCCGCTGCTGATATTGAGAAATTTCGTCCTCCAATGCCCAATAATTTGAGAGACCATTTGTTTCGGGGTACGACAACTCCGAAAGTATTGGGGCAAGACCCGAGTGCTGATGGATCCGTCCCGATTTCGAAGTACGACCCAATGTTGATCAATGGTTCCTATTTGAGACGGTCTGAAGAGGGGTCAAGCTTCAATAAAGAGAAGGTAGTGGACTTCCAGCCTAAGTCCACGGATGCCGACATGCGTGATTTAGAGGAAAGGGCTAAGCTACTTCTTACAGCCCCATATCCAGAGAGACTAGTGCCGACAAAGGAACAGGTATCTTTCAATAAATTTGAAAATGTTGTTCGTAGTCTTAACGTACAAGTACCTTTCCTTGAATTAGTGAATCAAGTGCCCGCTTATATGAAGTTCATGAAGCAATTGCTTTCTAAAAAGAGGTCACTTGAAACCGTGCATACTGTTGCACTGACTGAGGAAACTTGTTCTTATCTGACTCACACTGTACCCCATAAGCTAGAGGACCCGGGTAGCTTTTCCATTCCTTGTAATATAGGTACCTTCTCTATTGAGAAGGCATTATGTGACCTAGGAGCTAGCATTAGCTTCATGCCCTTGAGTCTAGCTAGGAAGTTAAAATTGAATAAGTTTGCAGTTACGAACATGACCGTTCAGATGGCTGACCGATCTGCGGTCCAGCCTATAGGAGTCCTAGAAGACATCCCTGTGCAAATAGGGAAGTTTTTCTTCCCCGTAGACTTTGTAGTCCTAGATATGCCTGAGGATGCCCACATACCTATCATTCTAGGTAGGCCATTTCTGCACATTGCTGGTGCAGTTATTGATGTTGGTTCTGGGACCCTGACCTTCAAAGTGGGGAAGCATTCTATTGTCTTCGCCCAAACAGCTAGGAAGAAAGACCCCATGTGGCCTGTCACCTGTAATACGGTTTCTGAAAAGAAATCATACTTTGTGCTTCCTGATATGCCTGTCTCTATTCCTATTCCTATTATAACACCTCCGCCCCAGACTGGGAGCAAGAAGGAGGAAGATTTTGTTATTTTAGACATTGCAGGAACTGGTTTGAGGAAGGAAGAGCTGCGGGTTGCTCCAGCTGTGAAGGAGCAAATCGTTTCGAGAGGCGGTCTTGGATGCCTGAGTTATGGCACTGATGAGGAGCTTGAAGATGAGCCAGCCAAAGTGAGACAGTCCGACTTGGATTTTGATGAGCCGGAAGAGGTCATTGATTGGGGAGATGACACAGCTGTTGATCCGTCAAGCTCTACGGATGCTGAAGTTGAGAAAGGTGCAGCTGAGAAGATGAGCACCATTGAGGCTACCTCTTGTAGCCAGAAGCCGACGAAATGGGCCATACCGTGGCCGTTCTTGATCAACTATTAGTTGATCACATGCCTTACAAACATTTTATTATTTTTTTTCAAACTCGTTTTTATTACTTTTGTGTGCGCGAGACTTCGCATTTATTTTGTTGCTTAGGATTTTTAAGTACTTTAGACTTTACTTTGCGTTTTGCGCAATTTTGGGCGCGTATTATTGTGCATTTACAGGTTTTTAGACCTCATTAGCTCAAGTAATCGAGCAAATACAAAGAAATCTGAAGTTACAGCAGTATTTCCAGTCGATCGACTAGTCTGTGTGGTTGATTGACTGGTCTGCAGTTCCTAGGAGCTACTGTTCCTTTCGCCTTGGTCGATCGACTGAGTGATATGGTCGATCGACCACCCTGCACTGTTGTACTTGTTCACGACCTCTCCCCTGCTGTGTTTGGTCGATTTGCAGAATTGAGGGAGTTTTCTACTCCACTTTATCTTCCGTCAAATTATTTATTTCTTCTATTTTTCTTAATTGTGCACGTAATTACCACTTCATTATTGTCTTCTCGATTTTATGCGTGGGTTTTGTTTGTCTTTCAGGTACTTATTGGTCGCACTGCTGGCTACTGAAACCTCCTAGCTTATGCTGGTTTGGGGAGGTTTCCTTTGCTGCGCTTAAAGTCTTGTGAGTTTCTAAGTCTTTACTTTATGTTGTATTCATTTGTTTTCTCGCAATTTCCCGTTTCTCTTTTCTTCATTACATGATTTTGCACAATGGGGACATTGTGCGATTTAGTTTGGGGAAGGGTTTTGCGTCGCATATCATTTGCTTGCATTCATGTTTACATTATTGCCTTCCATTGTTTTCTTTTCATTTCATCTATATATACAAAAATTCAAAAAAAAATTGAAAAATTTCAAAAATTCAAAAAAAAAATGCACTTTTATTTTAGCATATAGGTCGAGTCGGAACGGTAGTATTTCAATGATGACATCGCATTTGCACCTGTTTTGCTTAAGCCGTGCTAATTGACATGTTATTAGTAGAATCGTATAAGTGCATATCTACGAGTTTTCGTTAGTTATTTGCTGAACTTGAGACTTGATTTAGAATTTTGGCAAGCTACATCATATTTCTGAGTTATTAGAGCCTATAACTGGTGACATCTATGACCAGTTTATCTAGAATGTGAGTAGTACTCCTTATGAGACATGTTACATAAATTTGCATAAATATGAACTTAATCTGCTTAATACCTGTGTGCATTCAGTTTGTGGTTTGTTGACACATGTGGTAGAGGTTTCCCTTTATTCATTTTGCCCATAAGCTTCACACTGCCAAAAACAGCCTTTTTGTCCCATTACTACATCCTACATTTAGCCTGTCTTTTGTCAAGCTAGTAGTTTATGTTCTTGGGATTGTTACTTAGTTTTTGGTAGCATTTGCTCTTATTTGAGATTTTGTTGGGAGGATGAAATGAAGGAGGAAAGAAGTTGAAAGGAAAGAAAAAGAAACAAAAAGAAAAAAATGATTCGAAAAAAGAAAAAAAGGGTTCTGTACTGTTCAAAGCGGTCGATCGACTGCTATCATTGGTCGATCGACTGAGTTCTGGAAGAAATCAATTCGCATAAATTCTAAATCTTTATCTTATGGCGATTTTTGCTCCCATGTTGCATTAGTATCTTATGGGGAGTTAGTTAATTACTTTTATACTGAAGATTGTGAGTTTTGTGCTTGCTATAGCACCGTTCGTTTGATTATGAGAAAGAAGAAGGATGTTGCCATATGGTTCCGTTTTGGTACTAGCTTGATCACCTGTACCTCCACTTTCCCATAAATGTTTTGCCTCTTCTTACCCATACCTCACATTATCCATATTTACCTCGGCATGTGTCATGGTCATTTGTTGGTTGGAATGCATATGTACGGTTATAGAGATTGTTTTCATATTAGATTGAAGGCATGTTCTTATAGGTCGTAGTTAGGTGAGAGTCTTTACAAAATAAATTATTTTTATCCTCTTATATATTCACCCGTGCTTATGTGTGATATGACCGACCCGTGAGAGTCCAATTTGATAAGTCTCTATAGTTAATGGTTCAGCAGTTTTTAACGACCTTATAACTCGGTTGCATGATTCATAGTTGCTAATTGATTGTTAGTTGCAGTAAAATGGTTTAGGCTTTACATGTTGTAATTCGCTCTGAGATTGAACTCGTTCCATTAGGTCATTAGATCGAGTCTAGTTCTTGCTTGGGGACAAGCAAGGGTTTGGTTTGGGGAAGTTTGATGCGTGTCATTTATATGATGTTTTACATCCTGTTTTACATGCATTTTAGAGCTCATTTGTGTAGTTTAAGCTACCATTTCCCTTATTTTCGTCTACTTTCGTGTTTTTGTACATTATTGCAGAAATGTGAAGAATTCAACGGAAATTGAGCTAAATCCGTCCCCGAGTATCCTGCATTGCATTTGACGTGAAGTATTCACTTAAGGAACGAGCTTGGTGCGCATTCCAAGGCCCAAAAGACAAATCCACGAGATTATAGAAGCCAACTATCAGCTACTTCAGTCGATCGACCACTGCCTTCAGTCGATCGACCAACCCTCGGGCTCCAGAAGCTACTGTACACTGCTACTCGGTCGATCGACTGCAATGCTCAGTCGATCGACCACACCGCTAATCAGACGTGAATAAGAAGATCGAGGAAAAGCAAGCCCATTGTGTTTTAGGTTTTGATAATAAGTGTTACGTATATTCCTATATAACGTAACTTAGGTTTTCAGAAGAATTATCTAGTTTTTACCTCGTTTTACATTTAGTTTTAGTTTATCAAATAATTAGGGTTCTTAATATTATTTTGTACTAATACTTTTGCATTCGGTTCTTGGATCTCTCTCTGCAATTCAATCGGTATTCTTCTACTAATAATTCAGTTTGCTTTATTATCGTTTTTTAGGATAGAATTGCTAGTTAGTTTCCCGAAACCGAACTACCGTTTATGTTAATTGTTTGTTCTGTTATTTCAAGCATGAATTCTTTTGCTTATTGCATTAATTTTATTGTTGCCTTTAATTTCAGTATGAGTAGCTAAATTGCTTGTGCTAGGATGTAGGGGAATTATAGTGTAGGCGGCAATAGAATGAACACGGCCTGAATCGCGTGTCAGTCGATCGACTGCCATACCTGGTCGATCGACTGACCACGTGAGGGTTTACCTTCGTTTTAATTGTTTTAATTCTTTATTTGACGAATCGAGTGCACACGACTAGTTGAATATTTAGGATGTGACTGACCCATTAGATTGAGAGATAGGGACAGTTGATTGACCACCAATTAAAATGGCTAAACTATGCTGAGATCGAAAGATAGGTAAAGTTTAGATTGTTAGTCACTTTTCAGGACGAGAGTCAGTATTAGTGATATTAGGGACTTATAGCGAGATCGAAAGATGCTATCTGTTGAGAGTGGACCAAGAGGACCTCTTGTTTTCCCGCCTCATGTGTTCGATTTAGACCGTCTTAGTTTGCTGCCGCCGAAACTATAGTGCACCGACCATCCTAGTACCCTTCTTTATATTTTATTTAATATTTATCTTTAGTTTAATTTTTATTGTTATTAACTATAGACCAAATCAACTCAACCCCCACACTTGTTACCTTAGATTAAATTTAGACAACTTTTAATTACATTCGCCTCCTTGTGGTTCGACCCTGTTACCACTAGCCTAGGTTAGTTTTAATAGGAATCATAAATATTATTTTTGGTACTCACAACGACGGGTATCAGCCTTTCATGAGAACTTCGAACACCAAGATAGATGTGTCTAGTGGACGCCTTACAATGGAATTTGAAGGGCAAAAGATTGAGTATAGCGTACATGAAGCAATGAAATACCCAACCGAGACCTCCTCTTTGTGTTTTCTTGAAATTTTCGAACCAATTGTTCAAACCGTGTATGAATTATGTAAAATTGACACATTAGATGTTGCTTTGACTAATGAAATGGTTGGAGTTGATATGGGGTATGCTTTGTCTTGAAATTTGCAGGAAATTATCCAAGAATTAGAGGAAAATCCACCAATGGAAGAGTGGGAAGATAAGGAAGCAATCCGGCGGGCAGAGGGGATTTTGCACCGTGCGAAAAAACAGAGCCCAGAATTCGCACGGTGCGAGTTTTCTCCTGTCCATGAATTTTGCTTCCTTTCTTCCAATTTGTTAGAAGAGCTACCGAAGGAGAAACCTGTTCCTTCTATTGTCTAGGCTCCTATTGTTGAAATGAAGCCCCTACCAAGCCACATGAAGTATGCTTTTTTAGGAGATGAAGAAACTTTACCGGTGATTGTTTCAAGCAAGCTTACTAGTGAGCAAGAAGAGGCTCTCATCCGAGTTCTTAAGCAACACAAGGAAGAAATTGGGTGGACAATGGCCGACATCAAAGGCATTAGTCCCACTTTATGCATACACCGGATTCTTTTGGAGGATGAAGCCAAACCCGTTCGCCAACCACAAAGGCGTTTGAACCCTCCAATGATGGATGGTGTCAAAAAGGAGGTACTCAAGCTCCTTCATGTAGGTATGATCTATCCCATCTCCGATAGTCAATAGGTTAGTCCAACCCAAGTTGTCCCAAAGAAATCCGGGCTAACGGTAGTCGAGAATCATGAAGGTGTTTTGATTCCCACTCGAGTTCAAAACGGGTGGCGAGTATGTATCGACTACCGTAGGCTCAATGCCGTGACACGAAAAGACCACTTCCTGCTTCCTTTCATGGATCAAATGTTGGAGAGGTTAGCGGGAAAAGCTTTTTATTATTTTTTGGATGGCTACTCGAGTTACTTTTAAATTCATATTGCACCCGAGGACCAAACAAAAACCACTTTCACGTGTCCTTTTGGAACGTTTGCCTATAGAAAGATGCCTTTTGGTCTTTGTAACGCACCGAGAACGTTTTAAATTTTAATGATGAGCATCTTTTCGGATCATGTGGAGGATTTTATTGAAGTATTTATGGATGATTTTACCGTTCATGGTCAATCCTTTGAGGATTGTTTGAGTCATATTTCTTGGGTCTTGCAACGATGTATTGATACCAACCTCGTTCTCAACCATGAGAAATGCCATTTTATGGTTTATGAAGGAATAGTGTTGGGACATGTGGTCTCCTCTAAGGGGATTGAGGTTGATAAGGCCAAGGTCGATACAATTCGCACCTTGCCTTATCCTACTAATGTGCGTGACGTGAGATCTTTATTAGGTCACGCCGGGTTCTACCGGTGCTTTATCAAGGATTTCTCCAAGATTGCCGCTCCCTTATGCAAGCTACTTCAAAAGAATTGTGAATTCATTATGAGTGAAGAATGCAAGGAAGCTTTTGATATGCTTAAGGAGAAGCTTATTTCGGCACCTATAATTCAACCTGCCAATTGGAGTGAACCGTTTGAGATAATGTCGGACGCAAGTAATTATGCCCTTGTAGCGGTACTTGGCCAAAGGGTAGGAAGAGCACCTCATGTTATTCAATATGCGTCGACAATGATGAATGAAGCTCAAAGAAACTATACAACTACCGAGAAATAATTTCTTACGGTAGTGTTTGCCTTGGAGAAATTTCGACCTTATATTATTGGAGCCAAGGTCATCATCTTCACGGATCATACCGCCTTAAGGAATTTGGTGAACAAGAAGGAATCTAAACCCCATTTAATGCAATGAGTATTGCTCTTGAGTGAGTTTGATGTTGAGCTCAAAGACAAGAAGGGAACAACCAATATGGTGGCGGATCACCTACTTAAAATTGTGCAAGAAAAACCTCAAGAAGTTTCGAAATCACCAATACAAGCCACCTTTCCGGATGACACACTTCTAGCCTTGACCTCCATTGAGCCATGGTATGCTCATATCGTCAACTTCTTGGTGAATTTCCAAAGGGTCTTTCTCGTTCCAAACGGGATAAGATCAAGAGTGATGCTAAATATTATGTGTGGGATGACCCATACCTTTGGAAGTTTTGTTCCGACCAAGTCATTAGGAGATGTGTCCCGGATACCGAAGTCATTCCAATTCTAAAATTTTGCCACAAGTATGCTTGTGGTGGGCATTTTGGAGCCAATAAAATGGCTAGGAAAGTTTTGGAAAGCGGTTTCTTTTGGCCCACACTATTCCGGGATGCTCATGATATGGTGAATACATGTGATAGATGCCAAAGAGTTGGCAATATTTCAAGAAGAGGAGAAATGCCACAAACTCCAATGATCTATTGTGAAATATTTGATGTGTAGGGTATTGACTTCATGGGACCAATTCCCGCATCTTGTGGTAACATTTATATACTTTTGGCGGTAGGCTATGTCTCCAAGTGGGTGGAGGATAAGGCCACCAAGACCGATGATGCAAAGGTAGTAGGAGAATTCATCAAAACCAACATCTTCTCTCGATTTGGTTTTCCTAAGGCCTTGATAAGTGACCGTGGAACTCATTTTTGCAACAAAGCCATTGGAGCTCTACTCAAAAAGTATGGGGTAATTCACAAGGTATCCACCGCCTATCACCCTCAAACCAACGGTCAAGCCGAGGTTTCTAATAGGGAGATCAAGGCTATCCTTGAAAAGACGGTGAATCCCGACCGCAAGGATTGGAGTTTGAGGTTGGATGATGTTTTGTGGGAATATCGCATGGCCTACAAAACACCAATTGGGATGTCACCTTACCGCTTACTTTTTGGAAAACCGTGTCATTTACCCATAGAGCCTGAACATAGGGCTTATTGGGCGGTAAAGTTATTCAATTTGCAAATGAGTGAAGCGAAGATTCATAGGAAACTTCAACTCCAAGAATTGGAAGAGATTCGAAATGATGCTTATGAGAATGCTTCCATTTACAAGGTAAAAACAAGAGCGTGGCATGATAACATGATTTCGAGAAGAGTGTTTCAAGTGGGAGAGAAAGTCTTACTTTTTCAAAATCGGCTTAGACTTTTCTCCGGGAAATTGAGGTCTAGATGGATGGGACCATATGAGGTGGTTCGTGTTTTTCCACATGGAGCAATTGAGGTAAAGTGCTTAAAGTCCGGGAAAGTTTTGAAAGTGAACGGTCAAAGGCTTAAGCACTATCATGAAGGAATTGAAATGGGTGAAGTGGGAACACTACACCATGTTGACCAAATTTATGCAAATTAATGAAGATGAAACTTTGTCGAGCCATCGACATTAAATAAATGGCAAAAGTTTGTAAATATTTCTTCCCTTGGATATTTAATTTCCGCATTTCATTGTTTTCATTTTTGCATGTTTAATTTAATTGCATCATTTCATTCTTGCATTATAAATTAATTCACTTTCATTTTCATTAATGTTTTGGCATGTTAGGATGTTTTAATGTGTGTGTTAGTGTATAGGATACCAACTCAAGGGCATGTGTGAAGAAAGGAAGGAAGAAATATGTATAAAAGAATTGGCTAAGTTGAAGAATTGGAGCACAAAACGAGCGAATCCAGCAGTAACCTCGCACGGTGCGAGTTTTCAATCTCCATTTTTCGCACCGTGCGAGAAATCGAGTAACCCAGAAAAATCACCCGTGCTCTCTTCATATTACCTTTTGTTCTTTCCCAATTCTCATAATATTCATTCTCTTTCCTCATCCTAACCCTAACCCACTCAAAATCAATCATTAAATCCTTCACAAATCATCCAATTCAAGCATTTAACTTCCAAGATTCATCAAATTTCATCACCCAACATCAATTTGGACCGAAACATTGATGCAATCCCACCTTTGTCAGTCACGAAATTAGTTTACCTAGGGTTTTGTTGCTCAAGTTTGAAGATTTTGGGTTTGCAATTGGATTTAAGGGACGAATTGGAGCATTCTTGTATAATCTTAATCATCTAACAACACAAAGAAGAATCAAAAGGGAGGTATAAACCTTATTCTTATTCTTGTCATTCAAAGTTAACATGATTTCAAAATTTGCTTAGTTCAAGTCGAAATTTTGTTGTTTAATTGTGTTGTTTTTCGTCCATAAACATTTTCTAAATTGTGAGGTGCTTTACATTCAACAATCAACTAGTTAGCACATCATTCTTTTAGTGCACACTAAGTGTTTGTTCATTTGCCTCAACCAAAAAAAAAAAAAATTCTTCCAAACTTGCGTCTTTTCTGAAAATTTGTTGTACCATGGGTAAGGGTAAAGCTTCCGAGGCTTCCTCCTCACAAGGACCCAAGGAAGCCTCGACTTTTAATGACCTTGAGTACTCGGGGAAGGAGGGCCTTCGTGACAAAGCCCTCCAAAATTGGAAAAAGTTTGCATCTTTGTCGACCGTAGCTATAACAAAATTTGTTGATGAAAATGTTCTTATCGGGTTGGGGATGCTTCCCATGGCCCGAATGCTCCTAGAAAAGGCCGGCCTAGAGTCGATTATTGAAAAAGCCGTATCCACCCGAAGGGGTGTCACCTTTGAATTTCTCTCCTCCTTGGAGAAAGTAAAGTTGGGGAGGGATAAAACCCCGGGAATCAAATTCCGGGCATGCCGACTTGTCCACACATTGACTTATGACCAAGTAAGAGAGGCCCTCCACATTACTAAAGCCCCCATAAATGAACCCCTTGACAAGAAAAAAATGAGTGCATTTTAGAATGACATTACAGGGAAGTGAGACATGGAAATTCAAAGAACACAACCCTTCCTCACCCCATTTTGCGCATCTTGAGCCGCCATATAAACACAAAATTTTTGGTCATGACCGAACCCACCAAGATGAACTACCTCCAATTACAATGCCCATGGTCTATGACCCCAGAGGGAAGGGGATACCGGATTGGGTGGATTTGTTTGTGAACGGTTGCATCGAGTTACAAAAAGAACCAAAGGGGACCATTTTCATTGGGGGTATGATTGAGATGATTGTGGCAAAAACGGGTGTACCATTTCCACCTAATGCTTGGACACTTGAGGTAGTAGCCTCATGGACTATAAATACTTAGAAAAAGCAAACATGCTTGAGGTTGTAGACCGAGTCACCCCCTTGGTGATTTGGTGCATGGGTGGCAAGAACTACAAGTATTACATGTACTTACCTCGTTCCCCCAACTCACCCTTGGGTTGGGGGAGTGCACAAGACTTTTACATGCCTCCCGATGACGAGTTTGTGGACCTTTGGGTTGATAGAGCCCATGTAGTTGAACCCGATAATGAGGAAGGTGGAGAGCAACCACAATGGGGGGGGGGGGAGCTCTAACTTATGGTGACATGCTACATGTTGATGCATCTTTTGATGAACCTATTCCAAATGCTCCTTTTGATGAACCCCACTTCACTCTACCTCACATGCCACAAGCACCACCACAACAACATCCTTTCATGGCACCGCAATTCAACTACCCGGCTTTCCAAACATGGCAATCGGATATCACAAACCGTGTAACAAACCTTGAGTCCACTCTCTCTCAAATGCAACTCACGGAGAATGCCCGGTGGGGAATCACCGAGAACCGCTACCACCACTACCAAGAGGACATGGAGGAAGTGTGTTATGTCCAAAACACAACTTTTGATATGGTGGTGGCCATGAATGCCCAATATATGAAATAATTCCCCACCCAATACCAAGGCTATGGTGAGACTCAAGTGAATGAAGCAAGAGCCGAAATGGCAATATTTAGAAGAAGGAGAGAATCAAGAATAAGGGGAGGACCTCTGGGACATGGAGGTGCCTCAAGCTCACACTCTTGAGTGAGTTTAGGGTGTTCACCTCACACTTTGGGGACAAAGTGAAGAATTAAGTGTGGGGTGGACATGAGTTGGTAACATCATGTATATATTGTAATATATTCATTTCATGCATCGTATTTCAATTCAAAAAAAAAAAACGAAAAAAAAGAAAGACAAGAAAAACCCGGATAGGATGAAAACCCGAAAAGGGCATCCTAGGCAAAAATGGGAAAGTGGCCGAGGCCGGAGTGAAAACCCGAAAGGGCACTCCGGGCAAAATGAAAAAAAGAGTGCGAGCCACGAGAGTAGAGGTGAGGAAAAGAGCTAAACCGAAAACCCGAAAGGGCGGTTTAGGCAAAATGAGAGAATTAGGAAAAAATTGAAAAACCTTTTTTACTCTTTGAAGCCTTGAAATCATGTCACATACATGACTATTTCCATTTGGTGTTGGTGACATAAGTGGTGGAGCTCTAGAAGGCCGGAAGGGTAGGATAGAAGTGTGTCAAGGCTAAGTGGGAGGTGTTGGAGGCCGAATCTTTAATTAGCGCTTGATACACTTGGTGAATGAATTAAGAAGTGAGTGGTGTTGTTTTGAATCAATGATTTGAGAATTATTTTGGAGGAAATTGAGGTTGCCTAATTGATGTGTTAGGAGTGTTAGAAATCTATATCTCATTATACAACATATTCATATATGTTACTTTTAATTTATTTAGTCATAAAATAAATTGTTGATCTTATGCATGCAAACTAAATAAGAAGAGATAAGAAAATTGATTTCTCACCATCTAAATTTCGGTCATTTATGGGCACCAACAAGATCTCCTTCTTGTTAGTTCTTGAGCTTTCCAATAATGGATGAACATTCATGACTTCAAAATAGAAGCCCTCCAATAATTAGCACCCAAGACTATCCCAAAATCCCACAAACTAACATGTACTAGATATTTGTAATGTGGTTTACCTTAAAATCGATTACTAATTCTCATATACTACTACTAGTATTATTAGTGATTGATTTGCACAAATTAGATTCATAAAAATGAATTTTATGAAGAACAAGAGAGAGAAGTTAGTGTTTTTCATAAAACATAAGAGAATGAATTATTAAGAGAAAAACTCTCAATGGTTCATACTCAAAACCGCTGGGGTGGGGAGGATTTTAGGCTCTTTTTCTTTTTCCTTTTTATCTTCACAAGACAAATTAGTGTAAGGCTTTTACATGGTCAAGTCACTATCAAGTGTCATAGACAAATGAATAAGACAAATGGAAAAAGACAAAACTTCTAAAAATTGCCCATCAATTTCGGTTTTGATGTGTAATATGGAGTCCATTTTATTTTTGTCAATTGTACAATTGTATGTCATGTGACATGTGACATGTCTTATGTCATGTTTTAATTTAAAATGCATATTTAACAAATTAAATATCATTTATAAATTAAATAAATCACATTTAACAAATTGACTAGTAATTCAAAATTACTTTCACATAAAATGGTCATTTAAATACTAGTTAGTATAATTCACAACATCTTGTAATTATGACTAACTTATCATTCTCATCTCGCGTGTTTCGCAAACACCGATTAATTTTAGTAATATAACTTCTTAAATTACTAAATAAAATCTTATTTAATCACATTATAATAAGATGTCATTTTCTCTCTTATGCTGATAATTTGTTCAATTTTAAGGATTTAATTAATCTGTATCGACATACAATTAATTAACCTTTTCAATTAAGGGAATCGTCCTTTAGGTGTGACCTCAAGGGATCAACTGATCACCACCGTCGCACGACAGTAATGTCAAACTCTAGCCAGCCAATTATTACCGATATGTGTGGACCAGTTGACTATATATGTAATTTATCATCCCTTTCGTATTCTTGATATGAGATTTAAATATGTGATCAATATGATCGACAATTGTGATCGCATTATTGTCGGGGACACTTACTCCAACAATCTCCCACTTGTCCTCGACAAGTGTGCGTCACCAATTCTCTTGTCCTATTACAATCTCCCACTCAATGCAAGGTGTCTTTCGGGTCGTATTTGCAAGTGATCATATCGAGAGTGGTTTCCTCGATCTGGAGAATAACTGATTGACCGGAGTTATCTACCATAGATACCATCCGAGCGTGGCCACGCATTTCCAGTCCATTACTCCTCGAGTGGCCCTGAGATATTGTTTTAACCCTGACAAGGGGGTGGACAATTCCTATCGCACTTATTCCCTTCGACTAGCCACGGCCATCATAACCCAAAATATGCCCATTTGACCCCATTTACGAAGGTCGTAGTAACACAAATAAAAGTTAATCTGAAACTGTGCCACCTTAGGCGAACAGTCTTTAGTCAAAAGAATCGACTTATTAGAATACTATAGTAGCTCTTGCCACGACCAGGCTATATAAATTTGCCAGAACTCTATAAGCGATCACTGCCCGACAAAGTGTTCCTAACAGTCTGCCTATGTGATCGACTAGTCATCTCACATGACTGTATGACACTGAACTTGCCATCAATCGCTTCACACTCTAGTCACTTCGAGACGTCACCTCATACAAGGGACTATGGGCGAATACTATGTTAATCCGGGTTCACTTTAACGGGGTTCAATATTGTCTCTATAACCCGTTTGGATGTAACAAAGTATAAAAGGAGTTTTCAGATTTAAAAACTCGAACGATAAATGTGATTATCATATGAGTAGTCAATACTTGATTACTACTTCATATTCTATAATCCAGTTTGGTCTTGAATGTAGTTGTTCATCGCAATTCAATTGAAATGACATGACTCATCATGTTAAGCCTATGAGAAGGTTTTGGTTAGTAGGTTTTATCAACTTCTTGTACCTTACTCAACCTTACTACATATTCGTTTTCCTTTGTAATGTATACATTTGCATTACAAAACTTTCTGAGTACGTGTCTAGATCCAATCTAGACATAAGCTTTCTAGCCTTAGAATAGCTCCCACTGTTTTCATAGTGTACGGGATCCATCCTCTTGCACATCTCATGATTGCAAGTGTACTCAATTTACGTTGTAAATATCTCTCATTGTTCTTTATTGCCTAGAACGATTCTAGAAAATCTATTTCTTAAATAACATAGCCACAATGGTATCTTAACCATCCTAATGTATTTTGATTATGGTTTTGTCGGAAACCATGCGCAATCTCAATTGTCAATTGTCATTTGTGTAACACCCTTACACAGAATTGCATCAAAACACTTTGCTTTACATCCTTAATGCTTCTGCAAGTACAAGGGTAATCTTTATGGCTTACTTGGTAACTATTACTTAAATTCGATTTGAAACAATTCATCATACTCAAAGTATATGAAGTATTATACATCATTACTCATTTAATTGATTCGCCAGCGGAAGCAAATGGAATCAATCAAATATGTTCAACTCGATAGAACTAATCATGAATCTTATCAACATAAGAATTCTTATATGATGCTAATATCATGTAGATTTATCTCCATAAATCCGGATATTAAAGATGTATTATAATACTCCAAAAGTCTTAAATCATTCCCAATGATCAATATGTCATCCACATATAAGACTAATTAAAATTTCCGTAACTCCCACTAAACTCTATGTATAAACACAACTTCTCGACTTATCGAGAAAAGTTTTATAACATGATCAAAACATTGATTCCAACTCATTGATGTCCTACTTAAGACAATCTCTTAAGTTGCACATTATCTTAGGATTGCAAGAATCTACAAAACTCAAGACATGTATTGAACACGTTCCTTCTAATGGAAGAAGTGGGTTTTAGATTCACTCGCTATATATCTCATAATGAAACATAATCCCTAAGAAGATCCAAATAGACTTAAGCATTTCAACTAGTGCAAAACCTTTTGCAACCAATCAAGCTTTGATATCTCTCTTAGATATCCAACAAATTCACTCGGAATTGATTTCGGATTTTCATGGCTCTAAGCCTTGTATTGAGTTGTGACTTAAACACTCTCATGTAAGTCATATATTCATTACTTTCCAGAAGTAACTTGAATCAAACAATTTCTTTGTAAGTTGTAAGCTCTTTACTTTCTTAAAAGTAACACTAATTCATCATCTTCAACAAGTGAAACAAGTGATGAGTTCAACCTCCTAGGTTTCGAAGAAACAACGTCATGTAGCCAAGAAAGACCGGTTTCTTGCGACATAATTTTTGACACAATTCTTTTGTGGCTCTTGAATAATTTCTCCCACTCTGTCTTCTAGAAATAAACTTGTATTCTAGGAAGACAGTTTCATGAGCCACAAACCCATTGTACTCGTGATTATTGTAAGGAAAAATGAGCATTTGTTTCTTGTGAAAACTTACAAGCATGGTACCCTACCATTTCATATCTCATATGAATCGTTTAGGTTTAGTGGAAAACAACTTAGACAAAATGATAAAATCCTCAAAATTAGATCAAGTAACTCAAGGTAACTTGATTAAAGTCCAAACCATATCGAATAGCGTTTGAATTCTTTATCCAACCACACATTATCCCATAATGTATGCTAAGAGAGATTTACTTGTGATACTATATCACATTTCCTTTGGCTTATATCAAAGTCTTCACTTAGATAATCCCATCACGACTAAATCGTGATTCCTGGAACTCTTTGAATTTCTTCAAAGATTTCTCTTTTTACCTTATTAAGTGAACATATTAGCGTTAACTTAAATCGTTGGTAAAAGAAAATGATCAACCTATTCTGGATCAGTGATTTAGATCCTCGATCTCCTTTTCAAACAAAAGGCACGAGACATCTTGCTTTGAATACAAGATACGCATATACCATAAGATCTAATGGTTTCAAGATTACTCGATAACTCTTTGCGTTCATCATTCCAGAATTTAAGGTTTAATCTTTGGTTACCAATTTGAGTCTTGTATCATCTACATGATATATCATTCTAGTTTGGTTTAGAATATAATCACCTTGATAATGGGCTAGCCATACATCAAACCATGGTGTGTAGGGTCACAAAAGTGAAACCTCTTTTGTATCTTAACAAGTTTATATTCTTATTTAGAGTTTATTCACTTAATAGTCATAATTAAGGTATAAATGTAAACCCAAAACTAGATTGAGTACACAATGACTCTATCCCTCGACATTATTTGATGCTAGTCGTCATATTCTAATCATCCTATGTATTGCATACAATGATGAAAACCACCACCGGTTTCTAATATTGACGAAGTAGTACTAGCAAAATTTATGTCAATCAAATAAATATTTAAAGAAGAAAGTCTCATTAGATGTCCCACAACTAATTTGCTAATTCTTTCAATAATTTGGGGTAGTTTCCTTTCTAGTGTACAACATTTAGGACAATGGAAACTTTATCGGTCGGGATTGATAGGTTTAGTATCGCTATTCTCAATAACTTTACTTTTAACATTACCATGTATCAATTCCATTCTAATCTTTACTTCTTGAACCTCGTCCATTTCTTAACGGTTTAAGAGAATGCTCCCACTCATTTTAAAGAATCTTTACTTAGAGAAGCAAAGTTGAATCTTATGAAGACTACTCTTCAATTCAATCGTTTTAGTCTTAAAACTTTCATTGAAGTGGTTGCGTTATTTTGGTCAGTTACGATTTCTAACAAATCCAGTTACCAAAATGATTTAACGTTTCAAAGTACTTAACTCAATTAAGCATATGAGAAACAATGTATTGTAAGTAGATATGTTAGTCAAGAATCAAAAACCTGTTTGATAATGAATAACTTTAATCTATACTCTTCGCAAGAGATCCTTCCAATGGATAACACGAGGTTTTAGAACAAAAATTCATATTTATCTTTAGGTACGATGTTTTAATGGAGATTTGAACTAAAATCAAAATGATATCGTATATGAATTGTGGTAAAGAAATAGAACAATATGATAACGGAATAATGAAAACAAAACATTTATCGTTATATTAATACTTGTAAATAACAAGTAAAGCATTTACATAGTGACCTCTACCCAACTATGATAAATGATTCCAAGATCCAAATTCATATTAACTTGGGCATCGGTAAAGCTGAATACAACCCTCATCAATATAACTCGGTGGATTAACTCTTTAATCAATTCTACTTTTAGAACTCTTGGTCGATAAAATTACATTAATATTTATCTTTAGCCCGAAACACATCCGGCAACCGTCGAGAATACTTTCGTTGAGTTCAACCCAAATTTCAAATAAATGTGTCCATGATCCAAATTTACATCAACTTGGGCATCGGTAAAGCCGAATTCAACCCTTATCTTTATAAATTCGGTGGGTAGACATTTATCACCCACTTACCCTACGTAACAAGGTTTGTACCCCGGTAAAGCCGAGTGCACTCCCTCACGAAATAGGTTTTCATGGTTTCTACTTTTTGGTAAGGCTAAGTCTCAATTGTTTATTTTAGCGAGAGGTCATGTCAATTTATTATCTATCACGTTTTAAGTGAACTAAAGCGATGAACTACGATAATTGTAATTGACATGGTCGATAAACTCGATTCAAAATGCATGTTTAGTTATGGCGATTTAGCGATGCATGCGACATATAAATAAAATGCAAAGCATAAAAATAAATCCTAGTATGGCCTTCCTAAAATAGTAAATCTAATAAACTATTTTACAAATTCGGAAACCAACTCCTTTTGTCCCTTGAACTTCGGTTTTGACACGCATCTCGAGGTAACACCGTCTTTGATGGACCGTCTTCTTGAAAGGCACCATCTTCAAGGAACTCCGGAATAAATAAATTACATAACAAATTACATAATTTCCTATTATACAATTGTAATTAAAATAAAAATAAATCTATTAAATTACAAAACGGTGATACGAAATCACAATAAATTACAACCAAATCGATATTCCCATACATTTCGGGTAATATCAATTAAAAACTAAAGCCATACTAAGTAAAATTAAATAATTCAAAAATTACATAAAATAAAATTATGACAATCATAAATAAAATGCAGCATTATAATATGTATGAACATGCCCAATTTTATGCTAAATCGCCTTTAAGGAGCCAATATCATATATTAATCAATTTTTACGGATTTGCGTGATGTAACCTTTTAAAATCACAATAATTACATAAATTCATATTTATGTACAAGTTAATTACCCTAAACAACTTAGGACTCAAAATTAGTCTCCACTAACATATTGACAATAATTAACTTATATTTCTTAATATTGTTCATAAAAGGACTAAAAAAATACAATATTATGCCATAAACTTCAAATAAATCATAAAAATTTCAAATAAATTTGAAATTTGAAATTTAAACTCATGAACATTCTGGGGAAAAATACCATGACAGTCATAATGTTCAAAACTTAGGTTAAAAATTTCGAAATTTATCGAGAAAAACAATGTTGCGGTTTATTCGATTTATCAATTATTACCATAAAAATATGAGAAAAATTATTTTTATCAACTTTTAAATTTTAGATCTTAAATATGTGATAAAATATCATGTGACGTTTTTCCTTTAGTCATGAAGTATGTTTTAGAAATTTACACTAATTAAAGTCACTATTTATATGATTTTTCATCAAAATTCATAAATCATGCATTAAAACTTCATTATAGCCAATTATTTTACACACATCTTGTAAAATTTCATGTGATAACATACTAAATTTCTATGACCAGATTGGAAATATAACTCATATTAACCTATTTTTCCATTTAAATTCGATTTTATCTTGAAAAATCCATATTTCGAGCATAAGAACTCATAAAATTATGAAACTTTACAGGTCATCTAAAGATTATATATGTGAAAACATATCCAAAAATCACTGGAAAAAAACGAAGTTTAGCTATTTTTCGTCCAAAAATGACATTTTTATCATAAAAATCACATTTTAATGCCATTATTATATAAAATGAACAATAAAATTCATAAATTAACCAAAATATCCTAAATACATTTTAGGACCAGAAACTTTAACATGCAAAATTGATTTCGTGATATATCATAATAAACACAAATATAAAAGTTTTATTTGTTAATCGTATAACTCGGAAAAACTATAACCGATTTGCATGCAAACAACCTAAAGCTCTGATACCACTTGTTAGAAATATATATCTCAATATGCAACATATTCATATATGTTACTTTTAATTTATTTAGTCATAAAATAAATTGTTGATCTTATGCATGCAAACTAAATAAGAAGAGATAAGAAAATCGATTTCTCACCATCTAAATTTCGGTCATTTATGGGCATCAACAAGATCTCCTTCTTGTTAGTTCTTAAGCTTTCCAATAATGGATGAACATTCATGACTTCAAAATAGAAGCCCTCCAATAAGTAGCACCCAAGACTATCCCAAAATCCCACAAACTAACATGTACTAGATATTTGTAATGTGGTTTACCTTAAAATCGATTACTAATACTCATATACTACTACTAGTATTATTAGTGATTGATTTGTACAAATTAGATTCATAAAAATGAATTTTATGAAGAACAAGAGAGAGAAGTTAGTGTTTTTCATAAAACATAAGAGAATGAATTATTAAGAGAAAAACTCTCAATGGTTCATACTCAAAACCGGTGGGGTGGGGAGGATTTTAGGCTCTTTTTCTTTTTCCTTTTTATCTTCACAAGACAAATTAGTGTAAGGCTTTTACATGGTCAAGTCACTATCAAGTGTCATAGACAAATGAATAAGACAAATGGAAAAAGACAAAACTTCTAAAAATTGCCCATCAATTTCGGTTTTGATGTGTAATATGGAGTCCATTTTATTTTTGTCAATTGTACAATTGTATGTCATGTGACATGTGACATGTCTTATGTCATGTTTTAATTTAAAATGCATAATTAACAAATTAAATATCATTTATAAATTAAATAAATCACATTTAACAAATTGACTAGTAATTCAAAATTACTTTCACATACAATGCTCATTTAAATACTAGTTAGTATAATTCACAACATCTTATAATTATGACAAACTTATCATTCTCATCTCGTGTGTTTCGCAAACACCGATTAATTTTAGTAATTTAACTTCTTATTATTTCTCTCGTATGCTGATAATTTGTTCAATTTTAAGGAATTAATTAATCTGTATCGACATACAATTAATTAACCTTTTCAATTAAGGGAATCGTCCTTTAAGTGTGACCTCAAAGCATCAACTGATCACCACCGTCGCACGACAGTAATGTCAAACTCTAGCCAGCCAATCATTACTGATATGTGTGGACCAGTGGACTATATATGTAATGTATCATCCCTTTCGTATTCTTGACATGAGATTTAAATATGTGATCAATATGGTCGACAATTGTGATCGCATTATTGTCGGGGACACTTACTCCAACAAGGAGATGCTTTGATGACTAAGGTGACCTTGGGTTTGAATTGAGCGGAATGATAGGGGGGAATAAGGAGAGTTTTTGTGAGTGATGAAGAGTTGGTGATGAAGAATCGGTGGACTAGGATCATCTTAGAAGAGGGATGGCATAAAGAGGGCAATTGAGGGAAGAGAGGTTAGTTTTGGAGGATTTTGGGTCACTTACTCACTTGTTGGAGCTTCGAATAAAAGTGACCATGTGTTTTAGAAGAGGGATGATATAAGAAGGAAGTGCGAGAGAAGAGAGGGGAAGTAGGAGCGTGCCCATGCGGTTTTCTTAGCCTAGCGGTGATTAGATTTACTTTAGTTTTCTCGTGACGAGCAAAAGGCTAAGTGTGGGGTGTCTGATGAGCTCCTATTTATACATTGGTTTGGCATCATTTGGAGCTCATTTGGTAACATTTGGTAACGGTTTTTGACAATTTTAACGTTATTTGACCAATTCCGAGTGCTTTATCATTTAGCATGGTTTCTAGTGAAGAATGAGGTGTCAAGCGACCAAGAGAAGCATCAAAGGAAGGGTGAAGAACAAGCATTGAAGAAACATCATGAGAAAGCCTTCCAAGGATCAAGCAAACAACGATTGAAAAGCGCACTCCAGGCCAGAACTCGCACGGTGCGAGTTTCCAGATCCCAGAACTCGCAGGGTGTGAGTTTTCTGGGTTTGTTCCATTTTGTGTTACGGGATTTTCCTGTGTTAAGCCCATGATTATTAGGTTATGTTAGACTATATATAAGATGTTTTCCTCTAGGTAAGACATTTTATGCTCATTTTAATTAATCAAGTTGTGATTTTGGGAATTATTCATCTTTTTGATTGGGTTTAGATCTACTATGGAGAACTAATCTCCTATTCTTAATCCGGCTCAAAGGTGTAATATTTGGTTGTAAGACTACTTAATCTTTCCTTAATTTTCATTATCGTTATTAATCCTTTGTGTTTATTGTTTGGATTTTGGAAACCTTGTTTACATTGAGTAATTAAGTGTGATTTCCTTGTTGCTTAATTAATCAAGTTCCTTAATTTAATGTTGTTGGAATTATTAAGTGTGATTTCCTTGTAATCTCATCTTTGCAACACCTTGTTATTTTGTTAATGAATGTGATTTCTTCTTGGCTTAACTAGCAAGTAAAGGATTAACTTGTAATTAGGCATTAATCGTGATTTCATTGTGTCTAATTACCCCAATTGAATCTCTAGTGCTCTTATCTTCTTGTTAATTTGACCAATGTATGTGATTTCTACTTGGTAGAATTGATAAGTTGGGTTATTTGATTAAGTGTGATTTCCTTGTCATTTGGCCATTATTAAGAAGATTTAGAAGATTTATTTTCACAATAGGGTGATAATGTATAACTAAAGGATTGATCTTGTGGTTTTATTAACTAAAGTGTCTCACTTTGTTGAGTCGGATTAAGTCTCTCTCAAATTTGATAAATTTCCATCTTAAAACTTGTTTGATTGGTTGTTGCTTACTCTTGTTTGATTTTAGCCTTGCTCTTGATACAATTGAAACCCCAACCAACCCCCCCCTTTTACATACTTGTTGTTGTTGAACTTGTCACAATTGTTCTAGTTACTCTTTTGAATTCACCATGGCAAACCCCCTTCTCTTGGGTTCGATCCCATTGCTTACTACTTTACTAGTTTAGAATTAGTATTAATTAGTATGTATTGTGGTATACTAAATTGTTAATTTGGCCGTCTTAAATAGCGACGTTTTAGGCGTGTCACCGCTCATTGGTGAAACTCTTCAATTCTTCGCTAAAAACACCTCATTCGACATCCCACCCTTTGTAAAGAAAAGAATGGAAAGGTAAACTTCAGGGTAATATATTAGTCAGTAACATTTTTATTATCAAATTTCGTCTTCAAAAGGTTAAACAGGAAAACTAATGTGAAACGAAGTTTGTAAATAACATTTTTATACTAGTCAGTAACATTTTTATTATCACCTTTGCTTACATTTTATTCTGCATTGTGTACTTTTGATGCTTACAGGTATGGGCCAGTATTCCGAACCAGTCTAGTGGGGAGACCGATTATAATTTCAGCTGATGCAGAGCTTACCTACTTGATCTTTCAACAAGAAGGACAAATGTTTCAGAGCTGGTATCCAGATAATTTTACAGAGATTTTTGGACGGGAGAACGTAGGCTCTTTACACGGGTTCATGTACAAGTACCTTAAAAACATGGTGCTAAATCTTTTCGGAATTGAAAGTCTAAAGAAGATGCTTCCTGAAGTTGAAGAGTCGGTTCTTAAACAGTTAAATCAATGGTCACGTCTAGACTCAGTCGAATTCAAGGATTCAACAGCCAGTGTAAGCTATTTCAAAATTCTAGCTAGCTACTTTAGTCACATTCCTGCAAAGTTTAACTTAACTTTTCTCTTCAGATGATATTCAATCTCACCGCAAAAAAGTTGATCAACTACGATGAGGAAAACTCTTCAGAAAATCTAAGGGACAGCTTTGTCGCATTTATAAAGGGGTTGATCTCCTTTCCTTTGAACATTCCTGGTACAGCATACCACAACTGCTTATAGGTAGACTACATCATATCTTAATACTTACTAGTTATAAATTTTGTCGATACTTGTATTCTTTTTAATTAACAAAATGATCTTTTATATTAAGAAAAATCTTTGTTCCATTTTGTAATGAAAGAAATAAAACCAAAAGTTTCCAAATACTAAGCAAACTGTATTATCGCCACAGGGAAGACGATGCTTAAGAACATGTTACACGACAGATGACTTATGCCAAGCAAACATAAGAGGGACTTCTTTGATTTTGTCCTTGAGGACCTATCAAAGGAGGGAACGCTCCTAACAGAAGGAATTGCTTTGGATCTAATGTTTGTGCTTCTGTTTGCTAGCTTTGAGAAAACTTCCATGGCTCTAACTTTGGCAATGAAATTTCTCACAGACTATCCTTTGGTGCTGAAAACTCTGACGGTAAGAGCTTATAGTAGGCAACTCATCGTTAATCATCAATTCTTCATACACTAAGTCTCTTGAGAGACGGTCTCAAACTTTTAAAGGGCGACAAACTCATTTAACTATAAAAACCACACATACCTGTTTTGGTAAAAATTTACCGGTTATTAATTAATTATGTGAGTGATAGTGATTAATCTAATGCCAATTACGACTTGGATGAAAATAACGATAATGAACGAAATAAATACGAATGAAAGAACGACACGGAGGATTTTTGGTGACGCGGAAAACCCGGTGTGGGAACAACCGCGGGGGGAGTCGGAATCCCGCCAACTTTTCACTATAATCGAAGATAAATTCGCAAGTAAGGAAATACAAGATTATTTTTTGCTAGAGAATTATGGCCAAGTGTAGACGGGATTTTAAGAAGTGAAGCTTTGCTTGTGATAATTTTCGAATGCCTTGAATGTTGCCCTTGCCTTGCTTTATATAATTTTCAGAAGTAGACTTAGGGTTAGTAAACTTACTCTTGCTTCTGCTCCTGGAATTTGGGGTTGTTACCATGAAAATAGGTAATAGTTGTTGAAAGGGTCAAAGCCCAATCTTTCCCTCTCTTGCACGTGGGATTTATCCTTGGCCCATTTGTGTTTGTTTGCTCTTTTAATCCCATGGTCCACACCATGCCACCTCATCAATTCCTTCTTTCTTTGATCAACCAATAGATGCGTGCCACATCGCCAACTTTTTGCAGATCTTTCTGCCAGTGAAAAAATGCCACGTCACGAGTGATAAAACTTGATTTTTATCCCTAACAATTGCCCCCAATTTTCCTTCTCAGCATCAAGATGAGGAGGGAAATTAGTCTTTCTGGTTCTGGATGCTATGTCGTCTGATATGTAGCTCTACTTCTGCTTTATTTGCAGTACCGTTGCTGCTATTTCTTGACTTCTCACCTTCTTCCAGGATCTGCTAAGCCTAAGGCTACACTTGCTGCGGTTCTGGCTCTGAGGGAGAAGAAACGTGCTGAAGATGCCTCCAAGCCAGCCGAGAAGAGAAAAGCTGGCCCTGCCTCTACTTCTGGTATTCGTGTAAAAAAGAGATCTGCCTCTGGTTCAACCAAGGAGCAAGTTCCCATTGAGGCCACTCCTCTTGCTACGAAGCCTCTTATTCCTGGATATGTTCCACCTCGTAGCTTTACATCTGCTTCTACGCACCCCCTACTTCTGAATCCTACCCTGCTTCTGAGTCTAACCCTGCTTCTGAGTCTTCTGTCTCTAGGTCCCCTGCTCCTGGGGGTCCCTCCAAAGTAGGACTCAGATTCCCAGGAGATTTCGGCTGGTTGAGATCTACACGAGACTGAGTGCAGCAGTGGGATCTTTGTTTCCCTCTCCTAGGTGCTCAGAAGAGAAAGGCAGATCCTAGTTCTGCATATGGATCCAGCGCCAGAAAGAGGGCATACTCCTGATTTGGCCACAGAGTCTGTTCTCATTGAGATTACTCCATTTTCAGCCATGCCCCCAATCCATGGGTCTGCTCCACCATTTAACTTTGCTCCTGCGTCTGGAACTGTTCCTGTTTCTGGGACTATTCCTGTTTCTGGGTCTAACTCTGCACTTGGATCCCCCATTGCTGGTGAATGATGGATCCAGCTGGTGGATGCTAGGTCCAGCCTTCTCCTGACTCTACTGTTCTGCGTCTGGTCGGCATAGGTGATTCTGGTGCTGAGAACCTCTGGAAAAACTTGCTTGCGCAGTTTATATGCAGCTGGTACCTGAGAAATGTTAGTAATACAACCTAGGTGTATGCGATGACCTTCTAATGCATGATCTAAAAATCTAACCAATGTAGACACAATATGAACTTATATGTCGGGAATGCAATGTTTATCAATGTGTCGTGAGAATGATCATGTTTGAGCATGTGTTGCGAGTGTCGCAGGTGTTCTATCGTTTGCTTTGTATCTTGCCGTTTCTGGCGTACTTTTGATTTGTGCATGCACGTTTTATGCTGTATGTTTGGCCATCGCTGTTTGATTCTTTGGCTAAAAAGGGTCTAGTACGCCCACTCGTTCGGAAGAAGCCATGCTTGCGTGGGTGCTAATGCATCGAGGAGACCGATGTCCGGTTATGCGTGCTAGCCACGGACACACGCCTATCGTAGTGAATACAGACCCTGCCAGATTAGTTTGCATTTTTATTCACTTGGTCATTTGTTTGAAAGATATTTATAAAAAGGAACTTCTTCACTTAAAATATTAAAGTGGTTTACTAACTTGAAAAACTTTCAAAATCAGGAAATATCATGGTCAGAATACATGTAGGGTCTTTTCAGAACCAGAAAATGTTGAGATTGAAATACGTGCAGGAAATTTTCAGAACCAGAAAATGTTGAACTTAAAATATATGTAGAAATTTTTCAGAACCAGAAAATGTCGAACTCAGAATATATACAGAAAATTTTCAGAACCAGAAAATGTTAAATTCGAAATAGATGCAAAAGTTTTGAACCATAAAAATATTGAGCGAGAATGTTCAAAGCAAAATCTAGAACTTGGTTGAGTTTGTATCTCGGTAGGTTTGAGTACCGATTCTTGACCATGTCTTTGGTGGTGACATGTGCATGCCTCTGACAGGCGTCGCACCTTTTTGCAAATTCTACAGCATCTTTGCGCACTGTGGGCTAAAAGTATCTCTACCTCAGTACTTTATTAGACAGGCTCCTGCCCCCTGCATGGTTTCCGCATTCTCCACTGTGGAGAGCATGCAAAACAGCCTGAGACTCTTCCCGGTCCAGGCATCTGAGGTAGGGTCCAACGAGGGATTTCCTCCTTTTTATCTGTTGGCAGGGTGTCATTCTGCAGCCAGTCCAAGTACGGTTTCCTCCAGTCTGGAGTATCTTCTTCACTTCTAGTGCTGCACAACACTCTTGCTTCCTGCTTAGGTTTTAGTATCGCTGGCTCCAGCACGTGGACAATTGGTATTGTGGAGATGTCTCCTGCTTTGAAGGTTGCCCCCAAGGTGGCTAGCACATCTGCTTCTGCGTTCTGGTCTCTAGGGATTTGTTTGATGTTGAACTTGGAAAATCTGAGGGTCAACTCCTTTGCTATATCTAGGTATGCCATCATCCTGGAGTCCTTGGCTTCATAAGAGTCATTTACATGGTTAACTATAAATTGAGAATCACTGCAAACCTGGAGGTGTCCGATCTTCGGATCCAGAGCTAGCTTCAGACCCAGGATCAAGGCCTCATATTCTGCTTCGTTGTTTGTGGCCTTGAATTCACATCGTATAGCCTGGGCTATGAGATCTCTCTGGGGTGATTTGAGGACCAATCCTACTCCTGCTCCTGGAGGCTTCGTCCACATGTAGCTTCCACACTTGTTCTCCTTTGTCTTCCTCCAGATTCAGAATGTCCTACTCTGCCTGGGTCTGGTCCCTGCAGGAAGTAGAGACTTAATGACGTAGTGTACTGGATGTTGTGACCCCTCCTGCTCTCGTACTAACACTGCACTTGTTGCTGCTTCTGTGACTGACATATACAGGAATAATGGCTCCCCTGGCTCTGGTTTCGACAGGAGTGGCGGAGTGCTGAGATAATGTTTCAATTCCTTAAATGCTTTCTCGTGCTCCTTTATCCACTCGAATCTTTGAGTCTTCCTCTGGGGGTAGGTCTGCGTCGTCCTTCCCTTCTGTGCTTCCATACACCTTATTCTCGCTTCTGCTGTAGGGTCCTGGTCTTTCGCTCCTCTTTTCTACCGGGGCTTTTCTGGATACTGGTTCTGAATCGTAAGTGCCTCTTATGGGTGCAGAGTCTTCCTCTAGCCTCATGACAGCAATCGCCTTTGATTGTACCTCCTCAAAGGTAGTGCACGGATGCATGGTCAGGTCTTTGAATAGCTCTGAATTCTGGTGCAGTCCTCGGCGGAAGGCTTGTATAGCGGTCGATATATCGCACCTCGGGATTGACACCTTCTCCTTGTTAAACCTGTTCAAGTAATCGCGGGTAGATTCCTCAAACCCTTGCACTATCCGATAGAGGTCGCTGGTCTGCTTCTCTGGCTTTCTGCTGCTGGCGAACTGTTGGTTGAATGCATTAACTAGGTCGGCGAAGTTGGCTATACTTTTATTGGGCAGGCCGACGAACCACTCCAGGGCTTCTTCAGACAAGGTCGATCCCAATCCTTTGCACATACAAGCTTCCTTTATTGGCCCGGTCGCGGTTATCACCATCATTTTTTGGTTGTAGTGGTTGACGTGATCAAGTGGATATGTGGTTCCGTCGTAGAGCGTCATGGTTGGTGGTACACATCCTTTAGGAACGCCGACGACGGCTATATCGTCCACGAAAGGTGAGTCTGTATAGCCACTACTACAAAAGTAGACATAATGCAACATTTCGTGTGCAACACTTACGGTTTGTGTTGCAAGTTTTAGTTAATTAAGCAACGCTTTATTTAAAAATGTTGCTTTTACTTACATAGGGCATCACTTTAAATTAAGTGTTGCAATGTATTACTATAAGTGCAACGTTCTTATACAAGTGTTGCATTTTGTCGCAACACTTGAGCAACACTTATGTCACATAAGTATATATTTCCTCTTAAAATTTTTTCATTTTTATTTTTTGGGCCTTAAAATTTTTTCAGTCCAAATGAAATTGCGCCAATTTTTTTAAGGGAAGTTCAACCATTCAGTCACACGTCTATCGTTGCTTCATTCACATCCACCGCCTAAATTTTTTTCGTTCGTTCTCATACATTCTTCATTCATCCATCGCCAAATTTTTCGATCGTTCATTGCGCCAAATTTTTCATTCACTCCCTCATTCTTCATTCATTCATTCCTTCACGTCTTCTTCATTCACATCATTCAATCTCAACTTTGTTTCATCAGTAAACGGCGAAGTCAATCTCAACTTTGATTCATCTTTAACGTCGATCAGTATAATTGATTGGGATTCTGTCGAAAGGTATGATACTCATCCAATTTCAATTATTTTTACCATTTCTCATTGTTCAAAGTCATTATTGAATTGTTTTTTTCAAATTTTGTTTCCTGCATCTAATTATCTCTTTTCATTCCTGTTAATTAATTTTTTTCGAATTTTGTTTCCTGCATCTAATCCATTTCTCTCGTTTTGGATGCTTTGTTGTTCTCATTGTTGGTGTGATGGTCATGTATGTTTAATTGTTGAGTTGAATGGAATTAAACCTTACAGGTTCGTCAATTTTAGTACAATTGAATTTAGGCTTAATCATGTGTTTTCAATTCACAGTCTTTGACCCTCGTTTCTTCCCTATTGTGGTCTCTGTATCGTGTTTCTGATGGTGTAGTTCCTTATTGCTGTTATGACATTTGACTTAATATGGTCATTTAACTCTAGGTGTTCAACTGCTCATAATTAATATGGTCTCTCGTTTTGGGAACTTTTGAGTTTTCATTGAATACGAAACAGAAAAATATGGAATTTTAGTGCCTGATGTTTGGTGGTCATTGACAGAAGGCCATTGTTGCGGGTGATTTCTAAATAGTGATGGAATAGTTCCTTGTTGATGTTATCACAATATACTTAATGTGGTCAGTTACCCCAGTTACGTTCCTATCTGCTTACTAATACAAAAACTCACCACTCATTCCCCTATTTTGTTAGGGGGTGGTTTGATTTTTGTTAGGTCATTGGTTGATATTCGGCAGTGGATAGTGGGTACTGGGTAGTTGGTTATGGAGCTTGTGGTGGTGCACTGGTGCCACAGGGATTCCCAGTAAAGGGAGTAGTTGAGTGGGTGTATTGTCGGAAGTGGGAGACATAAACTTATCCAAGTTTGTTTACAATATATTCTAGACGTGAGTCACTGAGTTGGGTGGTTTTTTTTGCAAGTTGGTGGGTGGGTTATGCTGCTGTGATGAAGGGTTGGAGGCACAGTGGAGTTGTACAGCTGCTTCATGGTGGCAGTTTGTTTTTAATCTGTTTTTCTCAATTTTATCCATTTTCTTAGAAATGTTGTGACTGTCTTTAGAATTGGAAGTCTCTGATCTAGGTACCCAAATTAGTGGAATTTTTTCCAGATCAGTAATACCACTGTTTTGATGAACATGAAATTTCTCTGAACCGTTTTTAAAATGAGGGTAGGTTTCCAGTTTTACTGACCTCTGGAAAGAGCGTGCAGGCCAGAGTTATGTAGGTTTTGAAGGTTTTACATTACCACGTTTTGAGGCACTATCTGCTGCATTAATGGTTGCCAACCATTATATCTACCCAAACCAAAATTGAAAAATACTGCGTATATGTTGACGTTTTTTTGTCTTTGGTTTCATTGTTTATGGAAACTCAATGTTTTGTATTCATATATTGTCTGTGTCAAATTGTCACAGATCGTTGCTAAATAACATCGAGACAGCATTAACTTGTCCTGCTAAATTTGGTTGGTCTCCCTTGATTTTCATTTCTTCACCAGTATGCTCCCTACCCTGCTAACATTCACTATTAGATCAAATCATTGAATACCTTTGCCCATTAAGAAACAACAACACTGTTGCCTCAACGCCTCAGTAAATTTTTGAGTTCCCCCTATGGCAGGGTAAGGGGATCTTCTATCTGCACATGATTGAAAATAAAGCTAATATTTTTTTTCCTGTATATCTAATGTTAGAATCCAATACATAATGCTCACTGAGTAAGTCCCTGAGTTACTTGAGTGCAAACAACATTCAACAAAATACTACTACGAATAAGATAGTCGCAATGAATATTTACAAAATACAACATTTAACTTAACCGTTCTCTATTAGGTGTTACTTATTCTTTTTTTTTTTTGTAGTAGTGTATGTTAGAAAGAAAAATCCTACTATTTATATCTAGGGACGTTAGTAATTTTTTTTATACAATAGGAAACTATACCAAACGAAATTAAAGTAGGAATGAGTCTGTTTCAATTACAGTCAACTTTGTCGAGTAATTACATTGTTAAATTTATAATTTGTGCTTATTTAATTCAGAATTCAGAGGATGAGGAATGATAGAAGTTGGATGTATATAGCTAGACGTTTGCCTGAGTTTGAAAATGGAGTCATTGAGTTCCTGAATGTGTCATTTTCTAAGGCTGCTCATGGGAGTCAAATAAGATGTCCATGTAAGAGGTGTATAAACCGATATTGGTTACGAAGACATGAGGTGTATGATCATTTAAAAGCATTTGGTTTTGTTGAGGATTATTATGTTTGGACTTTTCATGGAGAGGATCCTTTATCAACTGAAACCATAGTTGAAACCCTTGATGAAGAAGAAAATTTCAATGACAATACCAATACATTGTTAGACGATAGATTTAGAAGTTGTTTTGAAGGTGACACTAACGTACAAAATGGTCCCAATGATGAAGCTAAAAAGGTTTATAAGTTGCTAGAAGAGGGTCAACAAGAATTATTCCCGGGCTGTAACAAATTTTCAAAACTGTCTTTTGTCATTCGACTATTTTTGTACAAGACACTTCATGGAATTAGTAATGTGGCATTCAATGATCTCCTTCAATTGCTAAGAGACATGGTCCCGGAAGCTAAAATTCCGGGAAACTTCACTGAAGCTAAGAAAATTGTGAGGGATTTGGGTCTTGATTATAAAAAAATATGTGCGTGTCCTAACGATTGTATGCTATATTGGAAAGAGTTTGAAAATGCTGAAGAGTGTTATAAATGTCATGCCTCAAAATGGAAAAAATGCGAAGCAAATTCATCTAATAAGACTTCAAAGACTTCGAATAGTCGCCGTATACCTGCAAAGGTCTATGGCATTTTCCACTAGAACCTAGGCTACAAAGAGTATAGATGAATTCAGAAACTGCAGAAGCTATGACATGGCATGCCAATAAACGTCCAAAAGATGGGTATCTAAGACACCTTGCAGACGGGTTAGCTTGGAAGGACTTTGATTCTCTATTCCCTTTATTTGCTAATGAACCTAGAAATGTAAGGTTAGGACTGGCTTCTGATGGGTTCAATCCATTTCAAACTATGAGTGTATCTCACAGTACATGGCCCGTTGTGTTGGTCAATTACAATTTGCCACCTTGGATGTTCATGAAACCGGAAAATTTTATGCTATCACTGCTCATTCCCGGTCCCGAGGGTCCTGGGAATAATATTGACGTATACTTACAGCCTTTGATAGAGGAATTAAAAGACTTATGGAATGTAGGGCTTGAAACATATGATAAATTTAGGAATGAAACATTTAAGTTACATGCTGCTTTGACATGGACAATTAGTGACTTTCCTGGGAATTCAATGTTATCGGGATGGAAAACAAAAGGGAAGTTTGCTTGTCCAAGTTTTAACCATGAAACAGAGTCCTTATATCTGAAACATAGCAAAAAAATGTGTTATATGGGTGGTCGCAGATTTTTAGATGTTAATGATCCATTGCGACGTGATAAGAAGTCTTTTAATGGTAAAGTTGAACTAAGAACCCGTCCCAGACCCCTAAAAGGATTTCATGTCTTAGATGAGTTGTCTGAATTTGTGTATTCTTTTGGGAAGAAAGAGAAGCAAAAGAACAAAAGTGACTCCCCATGGAAGAAGAAGTCTATATTTTTGAATTGCCTTCTTTTTTGGAAACACACAATAAATGTCGACATAACCTGGACGTGATGCACATTGAAAAAAATGTTTTTGACAATGTACTGGGAACTTTATTGGATATGTCTGATAAAAGTAAGGATCACCCCAATGCTCGCTTTGACCTATTAGATATGGGTATCAAACATGACCTACATCCTCAACTGTCACAAGAGCAGAGACATGTCTTCTTCCCAAAGGCATGTTATTCAATGTCTACAAAAGAAAAGGATATATTTTGTCGTGCTTTGAAAGGAGCAAAACTTCCTTATGGCTTCGGCTCTAATATTTCGCGATGTGTGAATTTAGCGCAAAGGAAAGTTTCAGGATATAAAAGTCATGATGCTCATATCATGTTACATTACTTGCTTCAAGTTGCTGTGAGAAGGTGCCTTCCCAAGCATGTGGCGCTTCCTTTGATTAGATTAGGAAATTATTTCCGAAAACTGTACAGTAAAGTGCTAAATCCACAAGAACTTGATTTCTTAGAATCTTAAATCATCCAAATATTATGTGACTTAGAAAAAATATTTCTCCCAAGTTTCTTCGACATCATGGTACATCTGCCCATTCACCTAGTAGAGGAAATTAGGCTTGGGGGTCCTGTGCAAGGGAGAGGGATGTTTTTCATTGAAAGATATTTATGTAAATTGAAATCATATGTGCGCAATAGAGGTCGTCCAGAAGGATCTATTGCAGAAGGTTATTTGATTGAGGAATGCATGAACTTTTGCTCTCGGTACGTGGATGGAGGCAACACAAGATATGACAAAACCACATGTGACATGTCAGCTAATGAAACAGAGGAACTTGACACTACAATATTTGGTAATTGTGGTCATCCTTTGGGAAGAAAGAAGCAAAGAAATGGACGACTGTTCACTCTGGACACCAAATTAGCTGCGCAGGCGCATCGCTACGCCTTATTCAATTCAGATAGTCAAGAAGTTGATCAGTGCATAAAGTAAGTAACTTTATCATATAATTTGATTACTAACATTATATCATAAGCATTAATTTTTATAATTACGTTTTTTATTTTTTTGGTGAAATGTAAACTTCTCATTAATAATCAAATCCATCTATTTACACCCAACATATATATCCATTACTGTCATCCTTGAACCAACAACAAGCATTGCCTACTATATTCACAATTAAAAAACAAATTATGCAGAGTTTCCTGACCATTACCACAAACTGCACACTTTAACATAATCACCTAGCTGCCACTTATAAACCTTATGAATGTCATAAGGAACGACCTGCAACCAGTTCAAAGTAAGAAAACCAGTTTTCAAAACTTTTTTGACCTTATAGATTTTTAATTACGTTTACTTCTTTAATTTCTGAATTTATTGTTTCACTGCTTTGTGTAGAGAACATGAAGCTTTCGTAAACTGTCAGAGTAGGAAAAGCAAATGGAAACGTGCACGTAATCACGGTCATGATTTCCCAAACTGGTTGAAATAAAAGGCAAGCCAAAACGGTGTCTCTGAACAAATATTTTGGCTTGCTAAAGGACCTAGTCCTACAGCCAAAAGGTTCAAGGGTTATTATGCAAATGGCTATGAGTTCTATACCAAATCACGCGATGTCAGATGCAAAACACAAAATAGTGGTGTAACCCTCTCTGCTTTAACTTCAAGTTTTGCTAGCTCTAAAGACAAAAATCCTGTTGATGGGGATGTTACCTATTATGGTGCAATTCTAGAAATAATTGAGCTGAACTATTGGTCTAAGTTTACTCTTGTGTTGTTTCGTTGTGAGTGGTATCAAGTGGAGAAAGATGAATATGGGATTACTTGTGTTAATGTGAACAAATAATGTTCAGTGGATGATCCGTTTGTCATGCCATCTCAAGTGCATCAAATATTTTATGTGGCAGATCCAATCGTAGATGGGTTGCAATATGTCATGACTAACATTCCAAGAGACATATTTGATTATGACATTGAAACTGCAGAACCTAATAATGACCTTATAATGCATTCTCGGCATGTGGAACCTGAAGAGAATATCAAATTGTCAAGAGAAGATATAGATCCTACGGTTGTTGATGCAAATACTGTATTGGTCAACACTAATAATTTGTGTGATTTAAATAATGACAGTGATGACAATGATGACACCTTATGGGACTGGATGAAAGCTGAGGAAGAACATAGTGACGAGGACTAATGAGTAGTGACAAGAGAAAAAATTTTATACATTTGTAGTGTCTTTCATTGATGATTATTATGCCTGAATTGTTTGTCTGAATATTTTTTATCTTTTATCTTACATTTCTGTCGGGTTTTTTTTATCTTTTGCCTAAATTTGATCTAACTAAATTTCATTTATAATGAATTAGATCTTTTGTCTGAATTTTTTTTGTTCTGATGTTAACATTACTGCAATTGAAGTATGAAAGGAAGCTTGAATGAATATGAGAGAGTTCGCATTGAAAAAATTGCACAAAATCAGGCAAGGATGGAAGAGTTGGGGATACAGAATATTGTACAGTCGTCAAAAAGCCTGGTTGAAAGTAGCAAGAACAAAAGAGGAAAACAAAATAAATTAGGAAGAACAAATCATTCTGACAAAGAAGATCTGAATTATGTTCCTAGCAACACTGAGTCTGAGGATGATGATCATGTAAATGCCGAAGTTCGTCATAAAAAGGTTTCTCTGTTTTTCTCTGATCTGAATATGCAGGTTTCTTTGATCTGTACAGTTCATTTTTTTCTCTAATCAGCAACACTGATTTGTTCATAATTTTTGTCTGATCTGTACATTTTTTTTTCTCTTATCTGTTCAATTTTTTTATTACATGTCTACCTACTAATGTATATGCAGGTTTCTCAGTTTGGTAGTCGGCAACGTGCACAATATATACCACCTAGGTCAGTGACTAGATTGAGAAATCAATGTCAAGCTAACAAAAACCAACAACTGTTCGAGCTCCAAAAACACCTTGACAAAGATCGGACGGGAAATCAATGTGAGGAGAAACATGACTATGGCTGACATGATCTTGATGAGAAACCAGATGCAAAAAGAAAAAGAAATGAGTACTGATTTTGGTCAATCATCACATTTCACCCCTACCAGAGAAGACTTAAACATTGGCTCAAAGACGCATGAAACTTATATCCAGCCTTCGCCGACTCAGGGAGATACGATAGGAGGTAACTGTACCATATCATAATGTGTAGGGTAAGATATTTTAATTTTATAATTATCATCCTTTATACTATTTAGTTTTTTCATTCAACTTATTAAAAAAATGCAGTTCACTACGAAAATTCATCTCAAGCCGAACGAGATGAACTTATAGCAGCATGTTTTGGAGGAGATCCATTAACTGATAGTAGTACTGAAGGCGAGACACATAGCTCTGAAGAGGAATATCCTGAAGATGAGAGTGAGGAAATAAACTTGGATATTCAAGATCTTGAACTAGATGGTAAATTAATATTAGTTTATTTCTTGTATTTTTTTTATATTACATATATAAAAATATTTTGTATATTATATGGATATTTAATTATATATTGCTTGTAGCTATCTTAGAAGGCGGTACAAGAGGACCAAAAATGTTACACCATGTACACACGCGACCGTTGGAGAAAAGGGTGACCATCATTCTAAATGAGTTTGGGCAACCAATTGGTCCCATATTGGAGAAGCAAGACATTGTAGGTGAATTTTCTCGTTTTTTAGGTACATTAGCTCGGGATTATGACTATGTACCCTTAGTCTTTGACTCTTGGCGGAAAGTCCCTAACAAAGATAAACTGTGGGATTATATCTTGGTATGCCTCCTTTTAATTATAGCTTACTTGAATTCAGTAGCGCCTTCATTATTTTATTTTTCAAAATTGTACAAAACCATTATATTCTATGTAGGGAAAATATATAGTACCAGATGAAGGTAAAGACTGGGTAATGAAGACTGTTAGAGATGCATGGAGAGTCCACAAATGTCGTTTCAAGAGAAAGCATTTCTACCGCTATAAAGATGATAAAAGTAGGTGGCGAAATAGATCTAAACTAGTTCCTGATGAGGACTTTCTAAAATTACTTGCCACATGGAAAAAAAAGTCTGAGAAGGTGATATTCATCTCCTTATACTTGAATTTATAACTCATAATGTTTTTGGCTATATATATATATATATAAATCGTCTTTAATTACGCAAGTGTGGTTCACTATTTCTATGCATTTATCTAATGTGCAGCAACGATGCTCTCGTAACCGTGATCGTCGGTTGGCTCAAAAAAATATGCACACGGCTGGGCCAAAAAGTTTTGCAATTATACGAGAGGAACTGGTAATTTAAATGGATGTCATCAGTTATGAACTATAGATAGATCATTTTTACCGAAGTATATATTATGCTATTTCCCATTTTACAGAAAAATGAAAATCCAGACAAAGAGCCACCTTCTCTTGCTAAATTGTTTGAGCATACTCGTGCAAGAAAAATTGGAAAAAAGTATAAAGAGTCGTATGATGATACAGAAGGAAAGATAGTAAGTTAATTAATTTTCTGGTTGGCTCATTATAATTATTCTGATGCATTCAAAATTTTTTTGACGAGTGAAAGTCTAATCATAAGTCTAATTATAGGCAAACATGAAAAATTATGTACCTGATGATGGAGAATGCCCAACAGACCCCTTTTTGCATGTCATGGGCAAGGAATATGACGGCCGTCGTAGATTATTTGGCAGAGATGTGTCTAATAAAAGGTTGAAGGAGGTGAATGGTACACAACCCTCTTATGTTGTTCCAGTGGAGGTTTTGGAGTCTTTGAAAACTACTCTACGTGAAGATTGGCGAAAAGACATGGACTGCGAAATGAGTAAACGAATTAAAGAACATGAAGCAGAACATCTCAAGAAGAAGGCGGAGTTAGAAAGCATGCAAAAAGATATTGAAAATGAAAGAGAGTTAATGAGAGACCAAATACTGACAAAGATAATTGGAAGACTACCTCCAGATGTTGTCAAGGAGTACTTAACATGAGGTATATATATTCCTTCATTGTTCATTCTTTTTGTCTGTAATTTTCTCCGGTAATTTTAATTTATTTTTCGAAAAGTGCGTTCTGCTGGCTGCAGTAGGTGTTGCTGTGTTGCTTTCTTAAATTGTTGTTGAAAATACCCTGTGTGGACAGTTAGTAGTTGATGCAGAATCATCTAAGGCTTGAATATGTGCCTGTGTGGGAAATACCCTTACGCTTAGCCTGAATCTGTGTTGTCTGTGAATTTTATGTTAAATTAGTGAGCTGCAGTCCTCTGATCACCATTTAGCTCCCTATCCCTAGATGTGCTAAATCATTTCTAGCTCAGATACTACTGTTTCACTTGAGCCACAGTTCTTCGATTGGATGTCAAGTGTCGATAATAGGTTATAAGTGTTGAGTTCGGTTTTAGCTGATGTGAATTCTGAGGTGAACATGTGTATATATATTCCTGCAGCTGGTGTCCCTAGTGCGTCGGCTGTGAGTGTGTTTACTGGTCTTGAGTCGAAGTTGGTGGAATTCTGAGGTGATGTGAATTCTGAGGTGCAGGGGCATAGTTCAGTTTTGGCGAGTATTACGGATACGTTATGAATGGAGTTGCATTTGAATAAAACTCTATACCCCATTTGAATACGCTTACATAAACAGTCGAGCCAAAAGTACACCTAAACCATTAGTCAATGGGAGTATGTTTGTGACTTTGTTTATGTTAGATAGCCGCGTACAAGGCCTGACTTTGAACTATTTTCTGTGAATGGTCTTTGGCTAAATACATGTTTTCATTGGTCGTACCTTACACTGTACTACACCGAAGCCTTAGTTCCTCAATCATTTAGGTTTGCTGGTTAGCATGAATTGTCGTATGGAAGTTATGACGTTATTGGTGAGACGGAAAAATAGAATGGTCTTACTCTTACATGATAGTTAGTTACAGCTATGGAAAATTCTCATAAGATGTGTTCCTCTTAGATAAGATTCTACAAGACTCGGTTTGAGGGCAATCAAAAGGAAAAAAATGAGAGAAAATGTGTGATCAATACGAGATAAATATAACTTCTTGCGTTAAGTTCAAGCTTTAGTATATATAAATATATCTGCTATATGCTCAAGGTATCTACCGAAAAAAAAATGGGCACTGTAGAAGTCTAGGTCATTATACAGTTGTCATTATACAAAGTCACAAACATACGCTTACCTCAAATCTAATAATGTTCTATTTTTTATGTTACAGGTTGCATTTGAGGTATTAACAATAATGACGGGTTGATTTTTTGTCCGGTTGGCAACATATATATGCTCACAATACAAGAATGAATACTTATAATTAGTAGCTTTCAAATAGTCGTTAAGAATTATTATTTGTTCTATTTAAACATTTGTTATATTTGTTTTAGTTAAATAATTGAACATTTGCGATCGAAGTTCTACTTTTGATCCTTTTTTGAAATGTAATTGACATATATTTTTGAGACTGAATCAATTGAATGCACAATTAGAGAGAATTATAATTGTTGCGTGCCTTACAAGTCCTTATGTCGTTGCACTTTATTAAGTGTTGTTTTTGAATAAATTAGTGTTGCATTTGTTTATTATAAGTGTTGTTTTGGGACGTAACCAGTGTTGCGTTTCCAAAATAAAAATGTTGCATTAATTTCATATAAGTGTTGCTTATCAACATGAAAAGTATTGCATTACTTCAGGAAGTGTTGCTTTTTTTACATAAGAAATGTTGCATTAGAAGATAAAAAATGTTGCCTTTGCATTTGAAAAAGCGTTGCATAAACATGACCAATGCAACACTTTTCAAAAGTGTTGCTTCAGATTAAAAAGTGTTGCATTAAGCGTTGCAATGACCTAATGCAACAAGACCTGATGTAGCACTTGATTAAGTGTTGCATAAACTCTATTGCAACATTTATATGACATTATGCAACAATAGCAAAGTGTTGCTATAGAATCTAAATGTAGTAGTGAGCTATCGCGTGCCGCTTTCTCTAATGGATGTACTACGCCTGGTATCCTGTACATCATCTCTCTCAGCTCCTGGTACTGCTGCTCCAATGAGTTACCTGCTCCTGCAAGAGGGTTAGAAACAGGCGGGAAGAAACCAGCAGGTGTACCTCCTAGCCAGGGCACTCCAGAAAATTGGCCTAGTGCTGGATGACTGGTTACTGGTGTTGCACTGATTATGGATCCAGGCTGCCATCCCGGTGTCTGCTGCAGTCCTCCGATCCAGGCTCCACTAGGGAACTGGCTGCAGGATGGAGCTGATGCGTTGATGACAGGTCCAGATTGTCATCCTGACGTCTGGTGTGCGGGGGTACCTGTAAAAGGTGGAAGGTCAGATCCTGACGGGGTGCTAAACAAAGCATTACCTGATGTCTGCTGCAGGCTGGACGGGTTATCAAATGATAGGCATCCCAATCCTCTGGCTCAATTGGTTTGCTGGGTGCTACTCCTGCAAGGTCTAGTCTGGTGACTAGTTCTGACGGAATTGATCGACTTGATCCTCCACCGCTGATCAGGTTCAGAGCCTTAGGTGCTGATGCTAGTTTGGGCTGGACTGCTGTCACAATCTGAGCAATCATGTTCTGGTTGTCTTTCCTCAGATCCTGAACGGCCTGACGCAGAGTATCCATCCCCTGAATCATCACCTGCATCGGGTCAAGCACTGGAGGTCCTCTGCTTCTGAGAACTTCTGCACCTGATCCCTCTTGGATCGGGGCTCTGGACGCAGCTTCACCTCTGCTGGGGCTGCTTTCCCTGCTGGATCTGGGCTGGCTGGGCGCGCCTGCTTCCTTGGGTACCTACAGCGGTTTCAGAGGCAGAGGCGGAAGCATGGTTCTAGGTGACATGCTGACGGAAACCATCTGGTTGGATGCTGGAGGAGCGCTCACCGATCCTGCTGACGCAGGAGAAGGTCCTGCTCCAGAGGAAAGGGCTGACATGCTCTGGCTGCTGGATGGATTCTGGCTGGTTCTAGACATTGTGACGGCTGGTTTGGTTTTGCGAGATTTGGCTATAGAAAATGATCACTATGCCCCACGGTGGGCGCCAAATTGTTTTGGTAAAAATTTACCGGTTATTAATTAATTATGTGAGTGATAGTGATTAATCTAATGCCAATTACGACTTGGATGAAAATAACGATAATGAACGAAATAAATACGAATGAAAGAACGAGACAGAGGATTTTTGGTGACGCGGAAAACCCGGTGTGGGAACAACCGCGGGGGGAGTCGGAATCCCGCCAACTTTTCACTATAATCGAAGATAAATTCGCAAGTAAGGAAATACAAGATTATTTTTTGCTACAGAATTATGGCCAAGTGTAGACAGGATTTTGAGAAGTGAAGCTTTGCTTGTGATAATTTTCGAATGCCTTGAATGTTTCCCTTGCCTTGCTTTATATAGTTTTCAGAAGTAGATTTAGGATTAGTAAACTTCCTCCTGCTTCTGCTCCTGGAATCTGGGGTTGTTACCATGAAAATAGGTAATAGTTGTTGAAAGGGTCAAAGCCCAATCTTTCCCTCTCTTGCACGTGGGATTTATCCTTGGCCCATTTGTGTTTGTTTGCTCTTTTAATCCCATGGTCCACACCTTATCAATTCCTTCTTTCTTTGATCAACCAATAGCTGCGTGCCACCTCGCCAACTTTTTGCCAATCTTTCTGCCAGTGAAAAAATGCCACGTCGCGAGTGATAAAACTTGATTTTTATCCCTAACAATACCAACCTCCTAACTGACTCTAAAACTGAAATAAAGGAATAGCTACCTCATTACATTACACATAGGTCTCTTATGATTATCATATCATGAGATTTTCCCATATGAGAACTCGCGTTCTTCATTTCATACACACTATTCAGAGAATCAGATGTATCGAGCTTTGAACTCACAGATTGACGAATTGACAGGAAGAGCACGAGGAAATTCTTAGAAGACGTGAAAATAAAGACTCTATGCTTGCATGGAACGAATACAAATCAATGACATATACATTTCAGGTCAGTTGCGTTAGCCTCATAAGAAAAGTTCATTGACAATATGAAGAGTTAAGAACGATTAACACCTAAGAGGGGGAGGGGATGAATTAGATGTACCTTTTTTAAAAAAAATTTCCTTTACTTGATTAGAGACTAACACAAGTAAGAGTTATTAAGTACAAACTTGAGAAACTTAATGAATTGTAAGTTCACAAGAGGTACAACAGGTCTATGCAACAGTATGAATGACTGTTGCACAACACTAGCAGCGAGATTGATGAATACGAGTAGAATGATAAAAGAACATAAAAGTAAATAAACAAATAAGACGATGTTTAAAAAATTGGTTCAGCTCCTACCCCGGAGCCTACGTCCAACAGTTATTTTATTGCTTGTTTAGAAATTTACTCAAACTTAACTAAACCATTACAATGAAAATAACTCGCCAACCTACTCCGGTTGCAACTGCTTGAAGCTACTCCGCTTCAAGACTTTTCCTTACTCAAAACTACTCTGCTTCAAGACTTAAGTTCTATCTCAGCGGTTTACAGAGTCAGAATCTCAGTGGTTCACTTAAGAACATGGAGATTATAATTAAGACCTAAACACGAGAATCATGGAACATACTCATTATGTAACAGTGTAGCAGACTGATGTATAGAGACATTTTAGCACTTTTGAAAACAATTAAAGACTTTAAGACTTAAAACGTTTTTGCAAATACTTAAAGAAAAACAGAAGTTTTTGACTCTGAAATGCTTTGCAAAGATTACTCAATAAAATGCTCTTAAAAGTCTTAGTTTTGAATGAGGTAGAGAGCTCCTTATATAGGCAAGGAACAAGCACCCTAAGAGTAGAAAAAATATTATAAAAATCTAAGCTTTGGAAATGATGAAAACTTTTCATTATTTTAAAATGATTTTAAAGTAGTGTAACTGATTTATATCTACACAAGGCTCAATGAAGAGATTTCAGCAACTCTCAAAAGATTTGATGATAAAGTAAAGGACATGGTTCCTTAAGTTAAGGAGGACAAAGTTTCCTTTTTTAAGGAAAAGTATATGTACTTCTTTGAATCCAAAAGCTTAGATATTTTTCATATGATAAAGCATGTTACTCTTATAATTTTGCTTAAAAGATTTCTGAAATGAAAATTGTAAACATTTGTAAGCTTGAAATCTTTCTTTGAAAAATTATCTCCACCGTTGTATCAGAAGCAATAGTGCATTGCACTGTTGCATGGTTTTGCAGTCACTTGACAAGTTGAGTATGTTACACAACCTCGTTTACAACATTTGACTTAGACTAGGGATATTCTTTGTCTTGATCATTCTTGCATCATCTTGATGAGTAATTGTAAACTTCAAATTCTATTAAAAATAACTAAGAAGCAAACCATTAAATGACAATGAAACTTGACATCATCAACCAAATGTGGTCTAACAAATTCCCCCTTTGATGATGGCAAGTTTTAATATGTGTGATGTTCCCCCTTAGCCCATGATTAGTCGGTCTTTAAACACTCAACATAAAACATATAAAACATGATCAATGAATGAAAGGGTCAAATTACTTAGCCTAAGTAAAACATATAATCATGGTAGCAAAACATATTACGGTGAACGCAAGCCTAAGAGTTAAAGGGTCACACATAAAACATAATTATACTACTTCCCCCTTTTGACATCATCAAGGAAGGACAAACATAGTGACGGACACAATTGGACATTACTTTAACAACAACAAGGCTAGGTTCAACAAATAAAATAAGTACGGTTTGCAAAAGAGTTTGAAGAATATTAAGCCAAAAAGGATTAAGATTATGGATAATGGGTTACGGTAATGGATAAGTGGGCTAGAGATAAGGTTAATCAAGCATCATCAATATCCTCGTGACTTTCCCCCTCAAATGTTTTCCTATGCTATAAGAATTCTCCAATGAAAGTTCGAAATTTCCCGAGTTCATCATGAGACTTCATGGTATCACTAACCAGTTTATAAAGTACCAGATGCAACATTCATCTTGACTGTTGCAGAGATCGTCTTTTTTTTTATTTTTTTTACCTCGAACCTGATTTCTTTGTTTGGAACAAGCTTGATATAATAATGGGCTTGTCATCTTCATTTTCCTCCAAGTTATCATCAATTATTCCGACGATTTTCTTATTAGTGGCATGTGATAACGACAATGGGTCAAGACTAATGTTGAACATATTATCTTCATTCAAATTTCCAAAATCTTTATGAATTCCATCTTTATTTTCAACCCCAATATTTTGGTTATCTTCCTCAATTAGAGTCGTGGTTTTCTTTCATGTAACAGTGGCATGGATAATGGCATCAGATTTGGGAGCACTACTACAAATCCAGGCAACTACAACGCCCCTTTAACAACGATTATTCACGAAAATCACAATAGACGTTGTAGAATGTATGGCGCGAATTTTACTAAAATCAATTACAACGGGTATGGTTATAAAAACCGTTGTTATTAGTTTTAACAACGGGTCACACATGCACAACCGTTGTTAATAATTTGGCGCAAAATTGGCGCAAAGTTAGTGAAAAGTAATCACAACGGGTGTTTTTTACAACCGTTGTTAAAACATATTTCACAACGGTTGTTGTTTAATAACCGTTGTCAATACCTTCCATACTATAAACCACACAAACAGAAGTCTGCTGCAGCCACAAAACACAACCCTTAATACACAAACACAAACACAGCAGACAAACAAACACAAAACACACACTTTCTCTTTCTCTCTTTCTCTCTTTCTCTCTTTCTCTCTTTCTCTCTTTCTCATCGTCGCTTTATCTTCTCGCCGTCACTGTTGATTTCATCGTCTCTTACGTTCTGTATTTATCAGGTAAATCTCGCCGTCACTGTTAGTTTCATCGTCATTATTTTCTTTTTCTATTTATTTCTTTTGCATGTATGTGTTTTTATCGACCATTATGTTATTTGTTTAAGTATTGTTCGCATAATTAGTTAGTAAAACAATGAAGAAGCAAGATGAAGAAGCAAGATAAACATAATTAATATATATATATATATATATATATATATATATATTTATAAATACATAAATTAAAAAAAAATTACATATATAAAAATGCAATTCTTATATTTTCATAGAGGATCTTATTCTGCTCTATCGTATCCGTCCTCTCCTCCTTGGCTATTTGGAGGTTCCGTTCAGCAGTTGCTATATCGTCATATAGCTGCAACTGCTGCTTTGCTCCGTCAAGCCATCTTCTTTGGTGTGCTTCAGTGCAAATCGAGCATCCGCAAGGTAGCTCCTGAAACTTTCCTCAATATAGAGGAACCGACGGATGAAGCTGTTGTTGTTCTCGATCATGGTAAGAGTCTTAAGGATGAAATCATTCATTTTGTTGGAGTTTTTTGGAGTTTGTTTTGAAAGATTAAGTAGAGTTTGTTTTAGCAGTTAGGGTTTGGAGATGTATATATTGAGATAATGGAAATGTTAGTTGAGATAATGCAATGTATTTATACTAAGCAATGTGTGGGTTGAGTTGTTTTTTAATTAATATATATGTTAGGAAGTTGTGCTATAATCATCATCATTTCTCTTAATGCTGCTTCAAATCTTATTACTAACCCTTCTCATTCCATATTGTCCGTTCATATGCACAGTGATGTCAGTAATAATGCATGCATCGGAATTCTAACGGGCCGTAATTATGCATGCATCTAGTAATATTTAATTTAATTTTTTTTTTATTTTTTAAGAACAAACAACAACGGTTATTTACAAGCAACCCGTTGTCTTTAGTTATAACAACGGTTTTGTATATTAAAACCCGTTGTTATAACTTTCCCCCCAAAATTTAGTCACACTTTCCACAACGGGTTTTTATACATAAAACCGTTGTTAATAGTTTTAACAACGGTTTCCTTAAGAAAACCAACCGTTGTTAAAACCTTCTACAACGGACGCTTTAACAACGTCCGCTTTTTTATATAACAACGGTTTTTGACCGTTGTTATAGCCTGTATTTGTAGTAGTGGAGGAGATATAATCTTTGATTGCTTAGAGAAATGGGTTTTTCAACAAATGTGCTTCCCAACTTTTCAAGTATGGCAACGGATTTGGTGGACGAAGTCATTTGTTTCTTTGATCTTTTCGTTGGGTCGTAGAATCTTGAAGACATTTAAGTTTCGGTTGGAGGAGGGTTTTGGAGGCATTTTTGAACTGTTGATTTGGATGGTTTTAGTGACATGAGAAAAGTGGAGAGGTTTGATTTTAGAATGTGAGTTGGGTGGCTCAATGTAAAAACAACTCAAGTGCAAGCATAATTGTTCATATTTTTTTAACCATACTTTTGCATGTAGTAAATTAATAATCAATTAGAGTAACCACATGTATGTCCTTATCTTTAGTCAATCATTTAGGAAAGTAAAATAATATGAGTCACATATCACCCAATAAACCAATTTCCAACCGAAGTTTTACGAATTGTTCTCTTTCAAGCGGTGTTGTAAAAATGTCGGCTATTTGATTTTCCGTTCTACAAAAGCTAAGACAAATATTCCCTTTTTCAACTTGATCACGTAAAAAATGATGTCTTATGTCAATTTGTTTAGTTCGTGAATGTTGTATTGGATTTTTCGATATGTTAATTGCGCTTGTATTATCACAAAATATGGGAGTGGTTTCGAAAATAAGACCGTAATCACGCAATTGTTGTCGTACCCAAAGAATTTGAGCACAACAAAGAGCGGCACTTACATACTCACTTTCGGTCATAGATAGAGCAACGGTATTTTGCTTCTTGGATGCCCATGAAATTAGACACGGTCCTAAAAACGTAGCAATACCCGAGGTGCTTTTCCTATCCAACGAGCTCCCCGCATAATCCGCATCCGAAAATCCTACAAGATCAATGTCACAGTGAGTTGGGTACCAAAGATATAGACCTTGTGTTCCAATCAAATACCTAAAAATCCGTTTGACGACTTTGAAATGTGATTCCTTAGGATTTGATTGGAAACGGGCACATACACACACACACACTAAATTGTATGTCGGGTCGACTAGCGGTTAAATAAAGTAATGAACCGATCATACCTCGATACACCTTTTCACTAACACTCTTACCATTTTCGTCTTTGTCAAGGTTGTGTTTAGAAACCATTGGTGTAGCATAAG